>NC_133462.1:61836432-62477341 GCF_048565385.1 Saimiri boliviensis
GCTTTGGAAAAAGGCAAGAGCAGCTCACTTCTTGGCTAATTCTGACAAGTAAAGCATATTGCACCCACAGCTCCTGAAGGGCACCCCATGGGCTCTGACGCAGATTGAAAAGGAAAAATGGGGGTCCAAGATTTCACGCTGTCAGCAAATCCATGTCTTGAGAGGGCAGCAAAGGCAGACTTGGGATCCTTGGAATCCTTGGATCCAAGTGCTCTCCCTCCAGCACTTGAGTTGGGAAGGCATGAGGAGCCCCATAATTCCTTACTGCAGCCCTGCCCAGCCCAGCAAGGTTCCCGCCCCACAGTTCAGTGTTAACCATCCCTGCGGAGGTGCATTGGTTTGCTGGGACTGCCTAACGAAGGGTCGCAAACTGGGTGGCTCAAATGATAGAAATGCGCCATCTCAGTTCTGGAAGTAAGAAGTCTGAGATCAAGGAGTTGGCAGGGGTGGCTCCTTCTAAGGGCTGTGAGGGAGAATCTGTTCCATGTTTCTCTCCGAGATGTGGGTGATTTGCTTGGCAAATTTTGGGATTCTCTGGCATATAGAAGCATCGTCCCTATCTCCATCTTTATGTTCATGTGACATTCTCCCTGTGTGTGTCTGTGTCCAAAGTTCCCCCTTTTTTTTTTTTTTTTTTTTTTTTTTTTTTTTTTGAGACGGAGTTTCGCTCTTGTTACCCAGGCTGGAGTGCAATGGCGCGATCTCGGCTCACCGCAACCTCCGCCTCCTGGGTTCAGGCAATTCTCCTGCCTCAGCCTCCTGAGTAGCTGGGATTACAGGCACGCGCCACCACGCCCAGATAGTTTTTTTGTGTTTTTAGTAGACAGGGTTTCAACATGTTGACCAGGATGGTCTCGATCTCTTGACCTCGTGATCCACCCGCCTCGGCCTCCCAAAGTGCTGGGATTACAGGCTTGAGCCACCGCGCCCGGCCCAAAGTTCCCCTTTTTATAAGGACATCAGTCTTACTGCATTAGGGGCCCATCCTCCTCCAGTGTGACCTCATCTAAAATTCATTACATCTGCCATGACCCCTCTTCTGAATGAGGTCACATTAGAGAGTATTGGGGGATAGGGCCTCAGAATATAAATTTTGGAGGGACACAATTCACCCCATAATGGGAGGGCATGTCTTCCCTAACGACCAACCCATCTTCCAGGTTAGATGGGGATGCCAATGGCCAGGGTATAAAGCAAACCAAAAAGCCACATTTATTTTATTATTTATTTGGAGATGGAGTCTTGCTCTGTCACCCAGACTGGAGTGCAGTGGTGTGATCTCGACTCACTGCAACCTCCACCTCATGGGTTCAAGCAATTCTCCTGCCTCAGCCTCCCGAGTAGCTGGGACTACAGGTGCCGGCCACCATACCTGGCTAATTTTTTCTATTTTCAGTAGAGATGGGGTTTCACCGAGTTAGCCAGGATGGTCTCCTGACCTTGTGATCCACCCGCCTTGGCCTCCCAAAGTGCTGGGATTACAGGCATGAGCCACTGTGATCAGCCTATTTTATTTTAATTTTATTTTATTTTGTGACAGAGTGAGACTCTGTGCAGTGGCCGGAGTGCAGTGGCAAAATCTCGGCTCACTGCAGCATCTGCCTCCTAGGTTCAAGCGACTCTCCTGCCTCGGACACATGAGTAGCTGGGATTACAGGCATACACCACAGCGCCTGGCTAATTTTTGTATTTTTACTAGAGATGGGGTTTCCCCATGTGGATCAGGCTGGTCACCGAATGGTAAAAGTTTAAACGAGTGACATATTCAGATTTGCATTATCCATCAATCGCTCTAGCAGGGCTCCGAAAGAATGGGAATGGGAGAGGACAAAACTAGAGGAAATAAGACCAATTTAGAGGCTCGACTATAACCCAGGCAAGAGATGATGACGTCAACCCGTGAAGAGATGGAGAAGAACATGGAAATATAAGAAATATTTAGGAGGTAAAATCGGCCAGGCTTGGAGGCTTATCGGATGTGGCTGAGTAACGGAGGGCGGAGACTTCTAAGTTGGCTGACAGAGAAGACAACAGAGGACGCGGGTGGAGGAACGGGTGGGGAGGAAGACGTCAGGTTCATTTGATGGCTCTGCTTTACCCCAAACCTTCAAGCTCCCTGCTTCCCTTCAATGTCTCATATCTCATGGTTTCTCACTCCCTGTTTAGGTGCAGTTCTAGACATGCCAAACTTGAGGTGACTGTGGGACCTCCTGGGAGTGGTGTTCATCTCTGCCTTCAAAGAATTCGTGTTCTAATAGAGAAGACAGAGGTGTATGACCCAGATATGCCTAGACTCAACTACTTACAACTCCACAGTGCAGGGTCCACAGTCCCCAAATTCAAAGCGCCCTGGAAATCTAAGCGGAATTTAAAAAAATATAAATTTGAAGTAAGTTCATTTGACAGCAAAACTGCACTGAATGGACTGGAGCTCACTACTTGACTCATCAACTGTGAACAAGGTGAAGTTCTACACAGAAGCAGTGTCACCAATCAGAGCCACATAACAAGGAAATGAGCCCTTTCCAACAGAAAGGGGTTAGAGGTGTATGTGCAGAAAGGGAAAAGGGTGCTGTTTAGACCCCACAGGAATTCTCCATGCTTGTAAGACCTCACAGGCTGTTAATATGGCATTATTATTCCTGTTCTGTAGATGAAACCAAGGCTTAGATTCATGTGAAGTCTCCCAATAGGGACTCAAATTTAGCATGAAAAGCTCTTCTATGAGATGAGAATTTGCAAAGAGGTCCTAGGACCTGAACTGTTGTTTTGGGGTTTTGTTTGTTTGTTTGTTTGTTTGTTTTTGAGACAGAATGTTACTCTGTTGCCCAGGCTGGAGTGCAGTAGCGCGATCTCGGTTCACTGCAACCTCCACCTTCCAGGTTCAAGCAATCCTCTTGTCTCGGCCTCCTGAGTTGCCGGGACTACAGGTGCGCACCACCACACACAGCTAATTTTTTTGTGTTTTAGTGGAGACAGAGTTTCACCATGTTGCCCAGGCTGGTCTCGAACTCCTAAGCTCAAGCACTCTGCCCACATCTGCCTCCCAAAGTGGCAGGATTACAGGCGTGAGCCACCGCGCCTGGCTCTGAACTGTCTTTATACTAAGATTTCTGACAGGTTTCATTTTACGCACCTGAGCTCTAATATTCCTTTCTCCAATCCATGGCCTAGAAGCAGAATCTCTCTCAGGGGTCTTGCTCTGGAGGGAGAAATTGTGCCATACTCTCCCTGGGAAGATAAAAGGCACAGAACAGTCCTTAAATTTAAAAACTAGAAGTAGGCTCTGTGGAACACCGAGGAAGTAGGTATGTCTGGATGGTTCATCAGTGTCTCTGCTGCAAGTTTCATATCCCAATTTTATGCACAAAATGTGCATATTTAACGGTGGCAGGGGGCAGATTCCCTCAGGATTCCGTCAGATGCTAATACAGCCTTGCTCTGGTTAGAAGGCTGGGATATCTGTGCCTCTGTTTCCTTTTTGGAGAAAAGAGGACAAAGCGATGGTCATGAGTCTGGCCTACTGACTTGTTGGCTCATTGTACCCTCAGCCCCCCAGCTACAACAGAGAGCACTTCAAGGCTGTGCCCCCAGCAGCTGACTCTGCATGGTCCCAAGCCTGGACACCAGGACCGTCTTCCATTAAGGAGCCTCAAAGCCCTTTTATTCACAGTTCATGAGACCCAATCAGCATCCAGCCTTTCTCAGGCCCAGCGCTCAACTCTGTGTATAAGCCTCTGCCTTGCTCCCACAACCAGTTCTCCTCCCGGAACCCCAGACTCCCTTGTTGCCATCCCTGCATTGAAACTCTGCCCAGTGTTCAATTCCCACAGGACAGAGACACGTCCTTGCTTTTGGTTACACCCTCACCTTGGGCTTGGAGTATCGCCTTGATGGCTCTTGCCCCGAGTTCTCCCACCAAACCTCCTCATGCTACCTGTCAGTCTGCTTCCTGAATTTTCATTTACATTTGCTGGATGAATTAGTCAATTACTAGCTGCTATACACTGGGTAGTTAAAGTCACAGAATCCACTCTAAGGGCTCAAAATTCAGTGAAATGGATTAATTTAGTCATTGAAATTTTTGAATAGAATGAAGTTGTGAATGGGGTATTTCCAAATGTTGTAGAGAGAGAGGATTCTTTTGTTATGGAGGATTTCATAGCAGTGGCAAGATGTGAGCTGCTCTTGAAGCGCAGTTAGTAATCCTCTAAACAGAAAAGGAGAGAACACTCCAGGCAGAGGAAATGTCCCATGCAAAGGCATGTGGCCTGAAAATCTCAGATACTGCCTTCTCTTAGGCTCCCCACTCCATGGGGAAAACTGCTCTATGCACACTTAGGATGCCCACCTCGTTCTCATGAGAACTTTGGGATGTGACGATTTGTTGGACATAGCAGCCACTCCCTATCACCACCCTCTCTAGATACACAGCTCCTTCTGGTCTCTGAATCTTTCCATTTTCAGCTGGGTTACAGGCTATGATAAGATCAACCTTACCTTACAAAGCAATGTCCAAAATGCCTGGCCTGGGCTGATTTCATTGGCTGACACTTGCAGAGCTTCCTAGGGCTGTAAAAGGAGTAGGGTCTGCCTTGGGGCTGCCCTTTCCTTCCGTCTTTGAAATCTGCCTTCCCATGTCCTAACCCAGGAAGAGGACAGAAGTCTCTCCTTCCCCTTTGCCTTCTCTCCCCCTCACACCATCTTG
Organism: Saimiri boliviensis; assembly: GCF_048565385.1. Taxonomy (NCBI): domain Eukaryota; kingdom Metazoa; phylum Chordata; class Mammalia; order Primates; family Cebidae; genus Saimiri; species Saimiri boliviensis. The sequence continues at coordinate 61,841,141 of NC_133462.1, forward strand.
CCACTAAATCAGTATCCCGATTTAGGGTCCTCTGGACCCCAAAATCAATCAGTAATTTTCTAGCATCACCACATCATCTGGCCTTGCCACTTTCATAAGAATGTAATTCTTTGTCTCTTTGCAATCCTGTAGGCTGGTTGTTTTCCCCAAGGTTTTGGAAAACCTGGGCAGACCATTCTTTCTGCTTCCCCTCACCTACTGTGGAGAGGTAGAAATGCTGAAAGCTGAGATCAAAACAATCCCTAATAAGGAGTAGCAACGCCAATATGTTTTCTGTCCTCATGCTGAGGACTCGTCTCCAACATGGAGTGGAAGGAACCGGCCTTGGATCTGGAGTGGCTGTTACGCCTCGTTTCCAATGCGCTGCACAGAGGAGCCAGGCCATTGTTCTCGGCCCACAGACCTTGCTCTGGAAGCCGTATGCCTGCATTCCATCCCTATGCAAGGTTCTTTCAATCCATCTCTGAAGGTCAAATGTGGACCATGGCACTGCGAGCACTCAGACAAGAGATCTGGTGTTTAAAGCAAGCAATTGTTTTCTTCCTCGGGAGTAGATTATTTCTGCTGATTTCTATTTGTCATCAGTCCTGTTATTTAACTACTCCATCTCAGAAACAACAGCAGAGGAGAACATTTGGCTGGTGATGCTTCTGCTCCCTCAGGAACCCTCCTCCTCCTCCTGAAAGCCTAGAAGAAGGGAAAGAGAAGGAGGAAGGAGAGTGAGAGGGGTTCACCTCGCTGCGGGGGATGCAATGGGAGAGGACAACTGGGAAAAGAATGTTCTTGTTGCTCTTCTCCCTAGGGCCAGCTGAGGCTGGATGTGTCCCCAGAAGGCTGTCTGGCTCCCGAGTCCTAGGCATTCCAGTTGTTAAAGAGTCCTGGGTGGCACCCTCCCAAACCCATTATCAGGGAAAGGTTTTGTCTTTCACTTGCCCCCCTCTGTCTGACTAAGTCCCCTAACTAGGGCACACATTGATAGGACTCCTTAGAGACAAGAGTGCTAGAGAGCTCAGGATGGTTCCTCTAGACACTTATCCCAAGAGGTGAGCTGCCTGTAACCTCTACATCACAGGCTGTTAAGCTGAGACCTCACTGTACATGGAAGTCCTCCGTCCCAGACCTCTGGCTTATGGGTGAGCATGCATACGCATTCTCTCGCCTTCCCTGCAAACACTATCACCTCCCTGACCCCATTTTCTGCCTTCACCTAGATCTCTGGATCCACTTTACATACCATATTGGTCTCTGCCGTGTTCAGATCCCCCAAGCATCCTCTTCCTGAGTGCTCATCTTTCCCAAGCACCTCACATATATTATCTTATTTAGCTCTTACGACCTTCTTGTTGAGGAAAGTATTCCCTTACACCCAATTCATGCCTGAGAAACTGAGGCTCAGAAACGTTTTTAAAACTGTCTGACTCTTAGTTGCTGCACTACAATTAGTCTCAAAAAGGTGTGCACATATTACAGAATGTCAGGATCTATCCAAGGAAGGCATTCATAAAGGTCAACCAATCACTCTTTAGAACTTTCCAGAATGCCTGTGCCATGCCTGCTCTGTCTGTGCTGGGCACTGTCGGGGACAGGGAATACTCTCAGGGAGTCCCTGAGGTCCCACTGAATCTTTTCCACAGGCCCAGTAATCGTCCCTGGGAAGTCTCCAGAAGGCTGACTTGCCGGGGAAGGCTGAGGACAGCTCCCTCTTAAGACAGAAGAGGGAGGTGGGGGGAGGAGGGGCAGTGGCAGCTCACTGTCTGCATACTGCCTTACTTAACCGTGAGGGACAACTGCAAATACGTGTTGGTTCTTAAAATACTAAAGAAAAGGAGCAGCAGTTACTGCCCGTGTCAGAAATACGATGCTCCAGTGGTGCGGTGGGTTACCACGCAGTTATTACAGAAGAACTATGGAGACCTGTGAGGCAAGGCAGAAGGAGGGGTTGGTCAGACACAGTGCTACCAAGAAAATGATCTGTTCTCCCCACCAGTCAGCCAGCAGGGAGGACACAGGCCCCTCTGGGTCTGTCGCTAGACAGGACACTGTCACTAGAGGGCAGTGCAGCTCACACTTTAGAGTGAGGGAGCCGGGACATCCCATCTTCTCCAAGAGAGCAATCCTGCTGGGGAATCACAGGTGCCCCGGCGGGGCAGGGCAGGTAGGTAGACCCAGGATTCCAGTCGGGGACAAAGGTGGCATTACTTCTGATGTTTTTATACACATTCTTTCATTTCATTTGACCCTGACGGTAGACTCCTGGGGGTAGGCTGAGATCTTTAGCCCAATTTGACAGATGAGAAGATAAATCATGCAGGTTAGACTCATCCCAGGTTACCCAGCTAATAAGGGTGCCATGGGACAGATGCCAAGTCCCCTAAGACCCCATCCCTAGTTGATTCCAGGGCTGTCTGTAAACATGATGACATGGGTTAGATTCCCTAGTGAAATGCTCACTGTTGTAATTTCTCCTTCATAGGCCATTCTTTTTGTTACTTGTGCATTCCCTAGAGGGTAGGGAAGAAACAGGAAAACAAGATTAAAATGGAATCGCTCAATCAGATACTTTGTATGAAGCCTCAAAAAAAGTTTGGATGAGGCAAGGGATACTCATGACTACCCACTGCCCTTGACTTCCCTCCTGCTGGCCTTTCAGGGCCACACCCTGGTGACCATGGAGAGTCATGGCAAATGTCTACAGCTCTGGATACAGAAATGCATGTGGATAACAAAGAATGCAGAGGTGAAAGGTGCTCCAGTCTCTGCTGAGGACCAGAAACAGGTTCCCACGTAGGAAGAGACTAGGTCATAGCCTGAAATCGGGAGCCCAGGGTGGTGAGTTTTATCCTGCCCTCTACCAGCTCTTCATGGAACATGACATATACCCAGGCTGGGGTCATTTGGGAAGATGATTCAAAGCAGTGAAGGTGATAGGTTCTTTTAGCACATAGGCACAAATCACACACACGAAGAGAGGGTCAAATGGTCATGAAAATCTACATGCCTTGTAGATATTTCACCTGCAAGTTGCTCTGCTACCTTACCTTACCCGAGGTACAGCTAGACATAACCAAATACTTGATGAACCCTGGCAGAGGCTGAGGAGGGGGATTTAAAAATCTGGGAAAGAATACATAGGTTGGAGAGGCCAAGGGAAACAGCAGAAAAGAAGAAAGGCCAAGTGGGAAGAGCTGATACCTTCCTCCCAGGCAGAGTGGCCATGAGGACCCACCCAGAGATCCTGGATGAATGGCCCACGCCTAACTCCCAACTCTCTGCAACATCTAAAGAAATTGGAAGATGCAATATAAACCAAAGAATGGGCCATTTTGTACACTCTTCAGGATTCTGTGTGTCCATGGGGGCAGCCCATGGTAAGCCTGATATGGTTTGGCTGTGTCCCCACCCAAAGCTCATCTTGAATTGTAGCTCCCATAATTCCCACATATCCTGGGAGGGGCCCAGTGGTAGGTAATTGAATCATGGGGGCGGGTCTTTCCTGTGCTGTTCTCGTGATAGTGAATAAGTATCATGAGATCTGATGGTTTCATAAAAAGGAGTTCTCCTGCACAAGTTCTTTCTATTTGCCTGCTGCCATCCATGTAAGATGTGACTTGCTCTCCTTTGCCTTCTGCCATGATTGCAAGGCCTCCCTAGCCACATGGTACTGTGAGTCCATTAAACCTCTTTCCTTTTACCCAGTCTCCGGCATGTCTTTATTAACAGCATGAAAACAAATACAAAGCCCATGTACTTATTATCCATTGTGCTCCTCCTCCCTTCCAAGGTTTATGCTGTCAAACCCAGGACACACAAGAAAACGCTCATTTTTAGGGTTTATTTAGCCCTTCAACTTTCAGGACTTTGTGGAAGTACTGCAGTCACTGAAACCTGGTTTCTATCTTCAGAGAGCTTATCATCTAAGGAGCAACCGTGACATGTATCATGCCAATTTTAACCCTAGCGGAGTAGGGCAGGTGTCATTGCAGAGATGCAAGAGCTTTGAGAGAAGAGAGAGAGAGTCATCCATTTTGCCTGTGGACTCAGGGAAGGATGCTCAGGAGAGGACACTTTTTAAAGATCCAGCTCCAATAAAAAGATGAGCATTTCACAGGCCGCAGGAACAATGTGGTCCAAGACACAGCAGTGTAACGTGTCTATTCCTGGAAGTACTAGCAGTCTGGTGTCTTTTATTTTTAACATAAATAAATACTAAAGCAGTGAGTCTTGCATTGATTCATACCCATGAGCCAGCCCATCTCTACGGTCCTATAATTCCCATTCCCTCCAGCCCCCATTCCCTTATCACGAGCACATTCTATTCTCTGTTATCCAACCTCCAACTGGAGACATGTTTGAAATGAGTGATATTTGCTCTTTGGTGGCCCCCCTTCCCCCTTATTATCTTTCCTATCGTGACATCAAGGCCTTGTACAATCTGCTCCTTTTCCTGCCCCTCACCAACTGCCTTTTGGCTACTCCCCCACTGTTCTCCCTGCCCAGTCACAATGCACTACTCTCTCTCCCCAACAGGTATGGCTCCTTTCCACCCCAGGGCTTTTACACATGCCATTTTTGTTTTGTTTTGTTTTTCTGATTTCTCATGTAGCAAATTTTTTCTCCTGATACATTTTCCTTTCCCTCTACCACCCTGGCACATCACCATGTCTTGTCATTTGGCTGTCCAGAAAGCTCAATCTGGAGAGCTAATTAAATGTAAAAGACAATGCAGAAAGGAGGTGACATAAGAATCTGCTCTTGGAGAGAGGAAGGATAGCTCTGTTCCCATGAGCCCATCTCCCTTTTCTCCTCCTTATACCAGACCTTAAGAAGACCCTTATTTTGTTTACTTGGAGGGGTAAGCATGGTCCAGTGGGAGTGTTAGAGGTAAATATCAGGTTTCATATGGACTTACTTTCCCCTTTGACAATGTCGCCTGTGACATTGCAAAGCTGTCTCATCATTTCTAATATGGATTTTGTGTAGGTATTCAAACCTCTATGTTTTCTTAATTCTACCACGCCCACCACTGACACCTCCCAAATCTGGTCCCACTCATCCTTTTGCAGATTCTACTTTTCCTATAAAACCTTTCTTGGTATCTCCAGCCCACAGCAATCTTTCCATGACCCTAGCTCTGGGAATGACATAAGTTAATAGTACCTTTTTTAGCTATTGAATGATCTCCAATTGTTACTCTGTGGTTTGTCTTGTCTCCTGTCCTGGGCACATAGTTGATGTTTAATAAATATTTGGTCAAATTGTCAATTGAGAAAAACATAGAGACAAAGCCATTAAAAGAATATGAACCGTGTAATCCCAGCACTTTGGGAGACCGAGGCAGGCAGATCACGAGGTCAGGAGATTGAGACCATCTTGGCTAACACGGTGAAATCCTGTCTGTATTTTTAAAATTTACAAAATATTAGCAGGGCACGGTGGCACACACCTGTAGTCCCAGCTTCTCAGGAGGCTGAGGTAGGAGAGTCACTTGAACCCGGGAGGCAGAAGTTGCAGTGAGCTGAGATCACACCACTGCACTCTAGCCTGGGCGACAGAGTGAGACTCTGACTCAAAATAATTTTTTTTAAAAAAAATAATATGAACTGGGCAAAACTGCAGCCACGCATGTGCATGTGCATGTCTTTGTGTATGTGCATGCTTGTACCTGTGCTGCAATTCCAAAACCTCTCTTGCACATCCTTGAGAGACATTACTGAATCCCCCTCAGATCTTTAGTCATCTGTGCTAATATTTGAGCAATGGGTGCTCTGCCCCTCTAGGCTTCCAATGATTGGCAGATGGCCCTGTCAGTGCTTGAGAGGAGATTTGGCTTCTGACCTCATCATCAAGAGGCAATGCTTTCTCCTCTAGCACCCAACATCTGCTGAACCTATTTCTGTTTCCACAGCAGATAATTCATTCCTGGCTCTGCAGCTTGCCAAGGCCAGCAGTGTGCAGGTGAATTGGAGGGAACAGGAAGAAAGAAAGAGGATTCTGGTGGTCTGGTGACAATAAGCAGTCCCTTGCTGAATTCATCCTTTCATTGGCGTGACTTACAAGGTGCAGAGTTGACTGATCCATGTACTTGGACAGTAAAAATTGTATGAACATAGGAACTAGGTCTGGTTTCAGATCCCCAATACTCAGGATACAGTCAGTACTTGATACATATTTAAGGAATGAGTATACATGTGTGTGCTGGGAAAGTCTTCAGAGAAGCAGAATTCAGCTTCCACAAGAGATAAATTTTGTACTGTGTGTCAATGCTCATGGGCATTACTTGGCTATCTTAGGTTGTGATAAACTCCCCAGCTTCCGAGTGTGCAAACAGGAGGAGGATAGCAGCTTAGTTGGGAATGCTCTATCCAGAGAGTCTAGGCAATAAATGAGATGTTGGATCAAAAACAATAATATGCTATTATTCTTACTTTCAATGCTAACGATAGTTACCATTTATTAAGTACTTACTGTATATACCAATAATTAGCAAATCATATCTTATTTAGTTATGATGACTAACAAAGACCTTTCTATCCCTTAGGGCTGATAAATCTATCACGTCCAATAAATATTTGCAGAGCCAGCCACAGGAGGAAGAAGAAGGACAGAAAGAAAGAGGGGCAAGAAATACAGGCAGCATCACGGCCCTTAAACAACTCTCAATTCAAAAAAGGAGACAGGAAACAAACTAGAATTCAAGGCAGAAAAAGATGAAGAATGAAGTAGAGTTGTAGACAGAGTTTTGGGAGCTGTCCAAAGGAAGAAGTGATCAGTTCTCAGAACGGAAGGGAATCTTAGAAGGCTTCCTGGATGTGGATTTTTTGAATCTATAGTATTTCCATAGACAGAGAATGAGGAAGGGGCATTTTCTTAACCAGCAGATCAGGGTAAATGAAGGTCAGGTGTTTTGGTGTGAGTGTTTTGTTAGAAATCAGTATTTCATATGGTGTGGCTGGAGTGTCACATGGGTAGAAAGAAATGCAGTGCAGGGCGGGTAGCTTTGTGTCAGATCCTGGAATGCTTTCAGTGATGGGCTGAAGTGTTTGGATTTTATTCTGTAGACAATGAATGTTTCTGATGAGGAAGCAACATGTTTTATTGAGGTAATTCTAGAATGAAAGTTACATTGTAGAGTGTCTAAGTCTATTCAGGGTGCTGTAACAAAATATCATAAACAAGCAACTTATAAACAGCAGAAATATATTTCTCACCATTCTGGAGGCTGGAAGTCCAAGCAAATCCAATCCTGATATACTTCCTGATTCATAGAAGGCATCTTCTCTTTGTGCCCCATATAGTGGAAGCGCAATGCAGCTCTCCAGGGTCTCTTTTATAAGGGCACTAATTCCATTCACAAAGGCTTCACCCTCATGACCTAATCACCTCCCCAAAATCCCATGTTCTAATATCACCATGCTGTTGACTAGGTGTCAGCATATGAATTTGGATGGGAATATTTGGACTGTAGCAGGTAAAGAATGATCATAGCTAAAAAAAAATAAAAAAAATAAAAAAAAAGAATGATCATAGCTAAAATTTATTAAGTGCTTACCATGTTCTAAGCAACTTGCATTCTGTCTTGTTCCACCCTACTAGTGTGTGAAATAAGTTTAATTATTATGCCATTTTACAGATGGGAAAACTGAGGCACAGAGAGGTTAAGCCACTTTCCCAAGGTCCCATAGCTGTCAATGGAAGACCCAGGAATCCAACCAAGAAGTCTTCCCCAGAGCCACTTTTAACTATCCTGCCGCACCACCTTACCCTATCCTATCACAATTCTATCTGGGTGAGAGAATGAGGGCCTTAACTGAGATTGTAGATGTGAGTATTTGGCTGTATTCACAAAAAGAAATACCATAATAGCCGTGGTCAGCTATGGAGGGCAATGTCAAGGTCAAAGGACAGATAAGGAGTAGAAGGGGGTGACACATCTCAATGTATGCCTTTTAAAAGAAAAGGAAACTGAAGTAGACAATCCTAGAAAGCTTCTCTGATTTTTTTGTCATCACCCATTCAGGATAATGGGAACCTATAATCTAATGTTTTTGTTTTTTATTCTTCCTTTCTGTCTTTCCATCACACACATCAATGTAAACACAACTGCGCGCGCGTGCACACACACACACACACACACACACACACACACACACACCAGGCAAAAATCCACAAGCATTTTTCTGGATGAGACTCGTTATTGCTCACTGGGAGGGAGGGAGAGCAGAGCCCTGGAAAGGAAAGAGAGATGCAAGCCACCCTAGCTACTTTTACTCCCCTTTAAGACTGCATAGTTACGGTCCTGGGAAAGAAAACTCCTGCATTCCTCCCCTTTAACTGGGTTTATTGTTAAAGCTCAGGAGCAGCTAATCCTCACAGACCTGTAGGAGCTGCAGTGGGAGCCCAACCAGGATTCTTCCTAAGTCCCTGGGTAAGATGAACCTGCTTTTTCTCTTGGCTTTGGGGGGTCTCCTTGCTTAGTGGGAAGCGTGCAGCACCGAGCAAGTGGATTTGAAGAGCCACTTTGTAAGCACCTTGGACATTTATTTCAGCCCCAATTCCAGTCTTCCCTGACTCTTTTGGCATCATAAGGTAAGTTGTAGCTGTCTTGGAAAATAAGTCTGAATGGGGTCCGGATGGAGCCATCTGTCCATCACTCCTGGGCTGGCTTGAATGGAAGCCTTTTGCACTTCTGGGCAGGGAAAAGGGAGAAAAATATCTTTATGTGCCCCTCCTTCAGTGCCTGCATTCTAGGGGCAAGCCTCCAGGCTCTGTGCCTGGAGGGACCCTGTCCATCTGCAGGTGTGTCAGGACTTCCAGCTCTCTTGCACCCCTTTCTCCTGCTCAGCCTTCATCTGTTAACCTCTCTGACCCCATCCATCAAATAAGATAATGCCCTCTCCACCCACCTCTTTGGGTTATTGAGAGGATTAGTAGAACCAGGTGGCAAAAGATTTGTAAACAGCCTGTGGCTCTGCAAACCTAAGGAAGAAGAATCAGCCTCAGTCCCTGCTGGAGGGGTCTGTGGACAGGTTTCGGGCTCCCTGTCCCAGCTGCGTTAAGATGCAGAACACAGCCGAGCTGTCACTGTCAGTCACAAGACAGCTCCTTCACCTTCCCCCGGGGCGCGTCTACCTCCCTTCCGTTTTTAAACTTCCTCAGTTTAGCTCTCAGGTGAAGATCTTAAAAGGAGATCTGGATTCACCAGCACCACCACCCCCATCCACGCTGTGGCCCCTTCTCGCCACGTAACTTTGACGCACAAAACATTAACCCTGAGGCTCCCGGGGGTGGCTACCAGGGCTCGGGCGCGTCTGGCTGCAGTGCTTGGCTGGCCAGCCTCTTGCTCTGGAGTCAGATAAATTGATCATGAGGAAAATCTCTGAGAAGAGTCAAGAGAGTCAAGCAGATTCTGCCTTAGGTAAGAAGATCTTTTCCAGATCATAGGCTGGACACAGAACAAGGCCCTTGTCTTCCTGCTGACCCAAGCTTAACCAGAGCCAAAGATGAGACCCACCTCTGAAACAGGCCATAACATAGAGTGCTTAGTAATACCTGATACGGGGACACACTTTACAGTTTGTAATGTGCTTTTACTTAATCAGCTTTAGGATGATCCCTTCAGATGGTGTGGCGTGTATTTCCTTCTTAGTACAAATGCGACCAGTGAGGCTCAGAGGTTAAATGGTTTGCCTGGGGTTGCAAAGCTGGTGATGGTGGTAGCATTTGAACCCAGAGCTATTGATGGGTTCAGTGATGCTGCAGATTGCTCTGGGGTGTGTGTATGTGCGCACACGCTAATTTAGAGTACTCTTCAGAAAGTACTCTTTGGGAAAGAAGCTTGAAGTTAGAGTGAGAAATGGTTTGAGCTGGAGCCATGAGAGGCTTGGGGCAATAGACATGCTGCCTCCAGCCTCCATGCTGAGAGATCTGAGCGTTTTGGGGATTCAGCCTTTTCCAGATTCACCAAGCCATGTGTTCCCAGGGGAATCAATCAGATGTTAGGATTGCATTACAGCATCATGAGGATGAAGGTGGAGTGACATCCCAGCAACCGCCACCAGGAAAGAGGCAACAGGTTATGTGGTGGAGTGATGAGGAGACTAGCTCTGGAATCCAGTCCCATTCTATCATTCACTATCTGTTTGGTTTGGGGGATTTTTCTGAACATTTCTACTTATCAGTACCTCAGCTGTAAAATGCGGTTACCTTGAAAGGTGGCTGTGGCATTGAACAAGATAATGTATGCAACGTGCCTAGTGAGGTGCCTGGTCCGGGGACAAAGCCTGGGAGCCATTCTACCTGGAAGTGAAAAGCATCCCCTCCTAAGAGGAGAGCGCCTTCCTCACTCCCTCTCCCCCGTACACACGCACACAGGGCCAGAAATAAATTGCCACACGAGTGCGCGCGAGTGGCGGTGCCCAGCCGCAGCCTGCCAGCGCCAGCGAGTGAATGAGCTGCTGCATGAATGAGGTGGAGCGGCTGAGTCTGCAAACAGGCTGCGTGCCTGGCGCTACAACTGCAGGCGCGCCGCTACGGTCAATGGCGAGGGGGTTGGGGCAGAGTGGGAGCGGCTGCCAGCAAGAAAGCAAGCTGAGCAGGCAGGGCACTGCATGGACTGTCCGTGATTGCCAAACCCATGTCCCTGGAGGAAAGACTGATAACTCAGAGCTCCCCGACACAGCCCTGCGTCCTGAGTTCAGCCTGTCCTTCCTTTTGCATTGCATCCCTGGTAGGGGAAAGATCCCTCCTCTCCCCTTCCGGGAGCCACAGGAGAGTGCCTGGCTGGGAGGCTTAATAGTAATGAGCATCCAAGCTGTAGGAAGGAGGCGCCTCTTGCATGGGATTAGGCTTGAAGGCAGTGTGTGACACACAGTAATAACCTTGAAAACTCCTTAGAAAAGTGCCCCAGCGGAGACCTGCATACTGCCCAGGAGAAAAAAAAAAAAAAAAAAAAAAAAAAAGTATTATTTCCTCTCACATTGCAACAGTTCCCGGTTTTCTTGGTTGAGTACCAGAAGTAGTTGGCTTGCATTTAGAGCTATGATGTATGAAAAATCATTTATCTTTAAACACTTTAGAATCACAGTGAGATGAGATGCTCACACTGTGAAAGGCACGTGGGAGCTGGGACCAGATGAAAGAACAGCAGATTCTTGTCTCTTGGCCTGTGCTCACCCCTGTTTAAATCTTTGTTTCCCTTTCTCTTTCCCCGATTCTCAGTGTTTAATTCATGTGCCTATAATGTGGACCCACTGCATGGCACCTTAGAGGCTGCAAACTGCTTTTGTGCCCATTGAAGCATTAGAGCTCCAAAGGAATGCTGAGAAATAGAGCAGGGATCATTATTATTCCCATTCAGCAGATGAGGGAACCGAGGCCGAATGTGGCTAGGAGCACACTAAGAATAAGCAACATACCCTGCTCTCTGCAATGGCCCTAGAGAATGATCTTCACATCCTCTGTAAGAAGCACACAATAAGCCATTATGTGTGCTTATTGTGTCCTTCTTATGGCTTGTCACTGCTACAAGAGTGATTTTGTTAAACTTAAATATGGGTTTGCACCTTAAATAAACTGCAGGCAACAATTGAAAAACCTTCCTGGGTCATTTTGTGAACAGAAATTGGCACGCAGAGTTGGTCTTTGAAATGCAGAATGGTAATGGCAGAAGGGCTGGGAAATGGAGTGGGTGGTTTTTGGAGTTTCTTTCCAGCCAGAAGTCTCCTGAAGCCTTTAAGGTCCAGAGCCTGGGCTTTGGCAAGCTGATGAGCCACATGGGTTGCAGTTCTGACACAAGCCCAGCCATTCGCCTGTGACACCTGAGGAGATTGGGACTGTGACCGATGGCAGAGGGCTGCTAGAAATTTCATCTGTCCCTCCAAAATATGAAGAATCACAAAACATTAGAGATGGTGTAGTCTACATTTTCCAAAGTATGCTCTGAGAAACCCAGATCCCCTGGACACTAATATTAGTGTTATAAGAGGAAAGAATTTTACTATCTACTAAATTTGGGAAATGCCAGATTAAACAGCTGTAAGCATGTGTCTTTAATGGTCCTCCAAGCCTTTATTAAGCTAATGTGGATTATGAATCTCCAAGAAGGGGGCCAGAGGAGGTAGCAAGTCCACCCGGCTCAAGAGTCACCCAGCACTAACATACTGAAAAGCAAACTTCAGGGAACTTTAATCTAGTCCATTCTCCTCTGTTCACCAAAGAGGAATATGGAAACTCAGGGATGTATAGTGATCTGCTTGGGGCTGCACAGCTCCTGGATGTCAAACCAAGAGTGGAACAAGCCTGGGTTCTTTCTAGCATTCTTTCAATTCAGTGAATGATATACAGTCCAACATGGGCTAGAGTCTAGAAAATTGCAGCACCCAGGCAAGAAAACTTCCCAACTTTGGCCTTTTACCCCTTTGTAACCAAACGCTGTACATATTTCCATGATTTCGTGTGCCCCAGCCTGCAGGCAGAGAGCACATTCTTATTAAAGATGATCCAACTGATGACCTCCCTCCCAAGTCCCACAGGCCTTTCTGAGTTATGCTCCCAAGGAGTGGAAAGCCCTGGAAGCAAAGACTATAAAGCAGTCTTAGGGTAGACTGATTCCTCTAAGGTCAGTAAAAGAGCCAGGCATGATCTAGAAGGCTCTGAGCCTGCTCACTATGCCCCAGAGTGATTCATGCCTCTTTGTTCGGAAGCCCCTAGTGACAGCACTGGCAAAAGGAGGGTGACTCTTCCCATGGGTAGAATTGAGAACCATTATCTGTGGGGGTGAAGAGGTGCTACTCAAAGATGCTCTCCTTCCCTGTCCGTATCTCCTCTGCTTTGTCCATGCCCAGTTATGAACACTATTATTGTTTCTGCACTGTACATACATTGGAATGGAGTGGGGTGAAGTGCGGTGGAGTGGATTGGAGTGGATTGGAGTGGATTGGATGGAAAGCCTTTGGATTATAACGTGATGCTTCTAAGACGCTGGATCACCTAATTAGGAAGGTAACACTTTTAAGCTGTTAGCCCAGCTGATTCATTTAATAAGCACCTCGGGGTAGGTCCTGAAATGGCTGCAACTCAAATAGGAAACTTCGAGGCCACATGGAGAGTGGGGCAGAAGTAAGAGTCCAGAGAGAGAATCCGGGCAGTGTGGGGATCGTGAGGTGACCTGGCAGGTTTTGGGTATGTGACCGCAGTGAGGAGGCCACTGCAGACAAGCCTCATCTGCCTGAGAGTTCTGTCTGGGGAGAGTGATGCTCCTTTTACCAGATGAAGCTGGAGAAGGAGGAAAGACAGAGAAGCTCCACGGAAGGAGCACCTGCCTCCTGGGCTCGGGGCCCAAGCATCTCTCACCACCATCTCATATGCAGGCATCACACGGCCTGCCACCAGGAACATGGAAAGGGCTGCACACAGAGGCAGTGTCACCCCACGGCTGTACTGCCAGCCCTTTAGGAAGCTGTAGCTTCCTTCGCAGCTGCAGAATTTTCCCCCAAGAGGCCAGGAAGACCATCCAAAAATACAGAGAAGCACTAACCAGGAGGCAGGTACAGCACGAAACCCAAGGGAGACAGGATAGCCAAAGTCTTTGTGTGGAGTTACTTTCTATAGAAGAGATCAACCTCAAACAAATAAACAGGGTGCTTTAAGATTGTCATACGTATTATAGAAGAAAGCACTGGCTCACCTGAGAGAGAGTAACTCTGGGTGTGGGTAAATGGACTCCAGGTAGAATGGTCAGGAAGAGCCTTGTCTAGGGTCCCAGGGAAGTTCTTCTGACCAAGAACTGGACACAGATCCCTCCCAGGCACTACTGTCCCTGAAATGATGATGACAACCAAGAAGCCAAGCAGATTTGGCCTTCTGTGGCCATTCCACCCTCTCCTGCTGCTGTGCCATGGACAGAACCTCACAGCGAGGACTACAGAGAGGGAGGCCCTGCTGCGGTCTCTTCCCAGGGCTTGGGTCATCTTGCTATAGGTTCCTCTCTAACTCAATATAAAGAATACATCCACCCACTTTCCATACTCATCTGAAGTCTAACTCCTCCACAGTGCCCTCCCCAATCAACCCAACCCCAAGGTTTTATTTCTCATTCACTCACTTAGCAACCATGGGCTGGACCTTTAGTGAGTGCCAGGCACAGTACTAGGTTCTAGGATTTCAAAGATGAGTAACACATGGTCCCTGTCCTTTAAGCAGACTGGCCTGCATTCTTAGCTCCTTATTTATATATCTATATTTGGTCTTCATAAATTGATTGTAAGAACTTTTAAGGCCAGGCTCCTATCACAGAAATGTCTATTTGTACTCCAAAGGGTATACAGGAAGTACTCAATGAATGCACGTTGAATAAAGGAGTATTAGCTCCACAACTCAAAGATAGTCCCACGAATAAGGTTATTTTCTTTGCCAGGAGCCATTTTTGCAGAATATTATTGAGAATCTTGCTCTGTTGAGGCACAAGGTGCCTGAACCAGCCACGAAGCCAACAACCTCCACGTCTCCTGAGCTATCGATGTGAAATCAGCCCTAAATCTCAGAGGAATCTGTGGCGGCTGCTCCTGAGCTTTGAAACCCAATGGAAATTGTTGCCAGAAATAGAGTGAGAGGCGGGGAGTACTTTGGAAACAAATGAGAGCAATATTGGAGCTTCAAGCTCCTTAGAATTTGTTTTCTTTTCCTCTGAAAGGGCCTAGATTACAGAAGTCAAGAGAGGAGGGGGAGGACTTTAGCAGAAAGCAGCAGTGTGCAGCCATGGAAGGAACGGGGGCACCCCTTTCATAAGCCCGCTGTTCAGACCTCCACCACGCAGGGCATGGGGGTCCTGAGGCGATTGCTGCAAGGTTACAGAGTGGTGGGAAGGAAAATCCAAAGGTATGAGGGTTTCAGATCTGGGCCTTTGAGTTTTCTGCATTGCACTGAAGACGGAACTAAATGGTTAGAATTCAGCGTATGGGAGGAGGGGTGGGCGGGAAAGATGTTTTCTTATAGCCTAGCTTCAGCTAAGAATACTATGTTTTTAAAGCTATTTAAGAGAGAAGGGAAAGAAGGAACAGTGAGTACAGATCTGCTAATGAGGTGGTGCAGCCTCCTGGAGAACAGGCTGTCATTCCATGGGAGCTCCGGAAGGGGGAGTGATGGACGCCCGGCTCTTGGTCCCAGAGCTGGAAGACAGCCCTTGATTGGCTCCTTACCTGGAAAAGCAGCATCTATAACCCTGTTGTTCTGTGGAAAGGGGAGAGAGAGAGGGTGGGGGAGGCACAAACACAGCTGATTTTGCTTTGTTAAATGTTCAGACCTTTGCCCTCATCCCCTACATTCAAGACTTCCCAGCAGCAGTGTATCGACACAGGAACAAGTATTTTTGATGCCTCCTGGAGACTGGGTCAGCTAAATGAGACTCTTTAAACCTCTTAAGATTAACATGCAATAATGGACAATCTCAAATTTAGAGTACCCCATTTTTCTTTTTACAGCCTGGTAGAGTGAGAGTTCATGCATTCTAGATACTAGGCACCTTTATAAGTGGAAGCTGCTAGATTTGGGGCTCAGGATCTACAGAAAGGCATCTGGCTAAAGATATCCCCCTAGTCTTATATTCCATCCTCCTCAAAGAGAGCTCCACCAGTCAGGGTCCATTTGTCTCCACCTTGTGTACTGTGCCGCCGAAGTCAAGTATCAGCCCACCACCGCTGGCGAGACCTCCTCTGGCCAGTGCCTGCACTCTCAACTGCTGGGTCCCTCCAGGATCCCACCCTGCCAAGAGGAGCAGATCAGCAAATGGGCCAGAAGACCCAAGCACTGGCCACCGGATGGCTATTCAACCAGATCGATCACGAAGGAGTTTCTCATATGCATTTTAAAATAACAAATAGCCACCAATTATTATATAGCTAGGTTGCAAGTTTCCACGCTGTACTAAAATGTACACCAAATCATCCAGCTTCCTTGTTCCTTATAAATCTTTCTCATGAACTTCCACCCCATCAGGCAGCAAAAAGGGAAATGGAGAACTTTGCATTTGAATTTCTCCGCTGTAGCCTATCAATCTCCCTTTCGCTGACCTTGTGCCTTTCAGGAAGACACACAGTCTTAAGATGGCCTTTCCTCTTTCTGCTCTACTTCAAGATGGCATTTTATGTTGAAAGGTATTTACCTGACCTTGTTGTCATATGGGAGAAGGGGGCCTCAGACTTATCAGAGACCCTGAATTCCACAGTCCTCTGGATCTCATCAGAAGCTGACTAGTGACCTCTGTGGTATGACTGGTCCCACTGGCTCATGGGGATCATGCTGACATACTCTACTAAAGGCCCCTAGCCCAGCTGTTTGCTTATCTGAAAAGCCCTAATCATCACCGTCTCCTCACCAACCCCAGCAGGCTGGCCTACTCTACATCCCCTCACAGGGCCATGAGCAGCGATGAGCTGGCCAATGTTTAATAACAGGTCTTGGGGCAGGGGGGAGGTGGAGTCAGGGAGAAGCCCTGATTGTAACTGTTGCCACTGTCCCTGGTGTAAATACTCCTATTAGGCCAGGAGTGGTGGCTCCCACCTGTAATCCCAGCACTTTGTGAGGCTGAGATGGGAGGGTTGTTTGAGCCCAGGAGACCAGCCTAGACAACATAGTAAGACCCTGTCTTTGGAAAAAAATTTAACATTAGGCAGGCATTGGGGTGTATTCCTATAGTCTCAACTACTAGGGTGGCTGAGGTAGGAGGATCACTTCAGCCCAGGGGGTTGAGACTGCAGTGAGGAATGATCACACCACTGCGCTCCAGCTTGGGCAATAGAGCAAGACTCTGTCTAAAAAAAAAAAAAAAAACCTCCAGTACTCCTACCATGGTCACTTTCTAGCTGCCAGCATAACAGCAGAGACGTGCAGAACTGACTCTGGTATGAGCTGGCATGAGCTGGCCCTGGGGAGCTTTCGGGGTCTCTGCCCATCACGTGGCACTGTCTCAACTCACCTCGTCCCTCGAGGCCTCCCCTTGATTCCTCATTGCCCTCTTGATGTGGTTGCAGGCAGAGGTCCTCCTAGGCTTACAGCCTCCCCCAGCAGGTCCTGGTAAGCCACCCCATCCATGTCACCAGTCTCTCTATTCCTGAACAGATGCTCTACTCCAAGAGAGCGAAAGCAAAGATCTGCACTTCTGAAAACTACACCATCTGTCTCCCATCCCCTTTCCAGGATCCACTTGGACCAAAAGTATCCATCTTTCCACCTCCTCTTCCCCTCTGCCAAGGGCCTCGCTTGTATCACATTCTTTTTATTCCCAGGGCTCTAAGTCTCATAGTCGTGTTTTAATGGCAGAAGAGGTTTCCCTCTAGTCCATGGAACTGATTTTACCACGAATCCTCCAGATGTGGATTACCAGGAATGAAATACATCAATAAATGTCTCTAGAATATCATCTCTGTTACAACTGTTTATCATTGTAGCAGAACAGAAAAATAAAAAAGAAACAGAATTGTTTATCATGTGTGAAGTAATGTCTCTGTGTGTGCCATTTCATTTAACCTTTACTGTATCATAAAGGGTTTTGCCCCCACTTTACAGATGAGGAAATGGATTCCAAGAGGTCAGTGACTTGCCTGAGGCCATTTAACTGGTAACTGGCAGAGGTAAAATCTGAACTCAGGTTGACATCCAAAACTATGCTCTTCACCTAACGCTGAATTGTAGAGGAACAAACTTTCCTTTTGTTCAAAGGCTATTATAAATAGAAGCCACCATAGAGTCTACAGGTAGTTTTTCTCAACTGGAGAAGGGAGGTCATTGCCTAAGAGGGACAGCCATTAGACACATTTTCCTTTTTCTCCATCAGGTTCAAGGAGTATGAGGGAGAGGGTGTTGGCAGGAATGGGGTCTCACTCATCACTCCTGGACACCCAGTACCCTGCCATCAGCTGTTGGAGAGGGTAGGCAGAGTGGAACATCCAAAGAAACAGAGATTCCCTCCAGCCATTTAGCCCCACCCCAAAGATGTGTTTCTAGTATTCATGAGCTGAGTCAGGTCACCCCCAACCAACCCCAGATGCTCCTGCCAGAGACATGGGACTCCTCTTTGACTCAGTCGGCCCCGCCATATGACACATTGCCTAATACTGTAGATAACTGGACTCCCGGAATACATCCCGGGTTCATCCTCTCCTTCCCTCCCATCTGGCCCGAGCCACCATCATCTCTCTCCTAGACTTCTGTCCCCTCCCTGTGTTGTTTTCCATGCTGTGACTCCTGCCCACTCCACTCCCTTCACAGATCAGCCAGCAGGAACTCTTTTAAAAAATACCTCAATGGTGTAAGTAACTCCTCCGCTAAAAATCCTTCATGTCTTCCCATCTCACTTAGAAGTAAATCCAGTATCTTTAACCAGAGTCTACCCAGCCCTTTATGGTCCACCCCTGCTTGCCTCTCCCTGCCCACGCATCATCCCCCATCGTAAGGAGCTCGCTCTGCACCAGCCACGCCGTCCCTTCAGGCTCTGGAGCATGCCATGGTCTTTCCTCCCTTCGAGCTCTGGTACTTAATTTATTTTGCAGAGAAGCTCCTTCACGTGCTCTTTGCTTGGTTGCCTCCTTCACAAACTTTGGGTCTCAGCTTAAATATGACCTGCTCAAGAGGCCTTCCTTGGCCTTTATCTGAAAAAGCCCCTTCCTGTTTATCTCTATGACAAACCCAGGTTTCTACCTTTCATGGTTTTCCCCACACTTTGTAACTGTACATGTGTGACTTAATTGCCCATTGCCTGTCTCCTTCAGACTGGCAGCCCCATGAGGGCAGGGCCAGCGTCTGTATTGTTATCAGTATATATCGGCACCTTGCACACTATAGGTGCCAAATAAATATTGGTTGACTGTTGAATAAATGTGGTAACTCCAGAACTCTGATATAAATTTAGGACATGATTCAATTTAGATTTTCGTGAATAACTATTTGCCCAGCACTGTGCTAAATGTTGTAGGAGTTACAAAAACAGCACAATACTCATTCATTTAACCCATAACAGGTGGGAGAGAGGTACTAGTGAGAAAAATTGGGGGAGGTGGCAGAGTTGTGACATTAGAGAGAAAGCCTGGCTGACTCTATAGTCTGAATAAACATTGTGACTACCATCTGGGCAACACAGGACATGCCTTAGCCCAGCTCAGATCTCCTCAAGGTGGACACTCCCAGGTTATCCACATGGGCACTCTCGCCCTGATATGAGCATGCAGCAAGCATGGTGTGCATGTGGTAGGCATTCCATGAATTTATCATTGTAATTTTCAAAAGCAAGTGAAGAGATAGTTTTATTTTTGCCAATTACCCTGGTTTGCTCCTAATCCTTTCTTCTGATAATTACAAAGATGTATTTTAGTTTCTTTTGCAGCCTGTTTTTATCTTGTTTGAGAAAGCAACTGACCAGACCCTTTTTCTCCTCTTTCCCCCCTCCCTCCAATAAAGCATCCTCAGAAGCTTCAACTCTGGAGGCGATGGGTCGAAAGGAAGAAGATGACTGCAGTTCCTGGAAGAAACAAACCACCAACATCCGGAAAACCTTCATTTTTATGGAAGTGCTGGGATCGTAAGTCCTGGGACCGTGAGGCCGGGTGGGCTGGGCTGCCTTCTGTGGGAGGTTGGAAGAGTTTTCCTGGCTGGCAGCAACTGATGAATGGGACTGAGGCTGCTGTGACTTAATTTCAATGACTTTAAGGGACTCAGAAAGAGTTTTGTGGCCTGGGGAATGGTGGGTGGAGTGGGTAGCAGGTACTTTGGGTAATACAAAAGATGATTTCATACATTGGAGCCCTTGGAGAATACCAGTCCCTTTCCCCCAGGGTTCGCCTCCTTCTGACCCACCTGCTATGACTCTATTCTTCCAGATCTGTGACAGCTTGTGGGTTCTTGCCTCTGTCACAGGACAGGGCAGCTGGAGAGCACTTCTGGAGGTCCAGTGATCCTAGAACTTTCCCTGCCTCCTCCCCTAGCATTTTCATTTCCCTGGTAGTGAACAGGCCAGACCCATCTTCTGCTATAGGTGGTAGAGAAGGGGCCTTTGAGGCCCAGGGAGCTGCTGGGTCACACACACCTGAATCAGCTCCCTGCACCACCATCCTCCCTCTTCCATATGTAAGTGCTTCAGCTGTGCTGTAGTCCATACCTCTGCCAGCCTGCAGGGTGTCTGTGCCTGCTCCTTGAAGATGATTACATGGCTGGCAGACCAGAGACAGCTTGTCTGGAGCTGACTCTCCACTTAGTCCTGCCTCTCCCCTGGGAGGCTGCAGACTCTGACGCAGGCTGGCAGCAGCTCCGGGCCACTGCCCTCCACCCCCTCAGAACCCCAGCTGGTCAGCTAATTAGTCTAGGCTAATTGGGCCTGGGCAGTGAGGAGCAGCTAGCGGGCTGTCCATCCGGGTAAGTTTTCTCTGTAGCCAATGCCACTTCTCTTTGCCCTGACTAGGAAGCAGTGACCTCAGGCAATGATGGCCACCCACGCTCCTGCTGTAGACAGAGAGGAGACTTCTGGGCCCTCCTGGCACAGGCAGGTTGTCAGGCCTTGCAGGTGCCGGAGGATCCCAGCAGTGTGGTGGTCATGAGAGCACTGGTCTTCCATCAAGGGCCTTTACCAAGACAGGAGTGGCTAGAGATGGGGTTTTGGCAGGATAAGGAGACAAGGCTAATGAGTAACTCAGAAACTATTTGCTAAGTGTCCCAAAAATCCAGAGGAGAGGAGAGAAGGGAGTCCAGGTTGATAAGAATTCACTATCTGC
This sequence comes from Saimiri boliviensis, assembly GCF_048565385.1. Classification (NCBI taxonomy): domain Eukaryota; kingdom Metazoa; phylum Chordata; class Mammalia; order Primates; family Cebidae; genus Saimiri; species Saimiri boliviensis. The sequence continues at coordinate 61,861,894 of NC_133462.1, forward strand.
TAGACCTGTGCTGTAGGACTCAGAAGACAGAAATACCTTCCCTCTTGGAACTCAGTGAAGTTTACCCCAGCAGCATGTAACCCTGGGAAAACATTGGAGCCATCTGGGGAGTTTAGGCCTCCAACTTTTAACTGTGAAAACGTTTAAACACGAGGAAAAGGTGAAATAATGGTAAAACAAACACCAGTATACTGACCACCTAAATTCAACAATTGTTAGCGTTTCACTGTACAGTATGTATTTTATACAACACACACACACACACACACACACACACACACACACACACACACACAGTCGAACACTGAACTATTTGTAAATAAGCTGCAAACGTGATAACACGTCACCTCTGAATCTTCTGTTTGCATCTCCTAAAATAAAGGCATTTTCACATACATCTATAATATCATTGTCACACTTAAGAAAATGAGTAACGATTCCTTTTAGCCTGGGTGATTTTTGAAAAACAAATCCCTGGTCTCATACCTACTAAACTGGAATTTTGGGAGATAGGATGTGGCCGCCAGGAATCTATATTTTACATGCTTCTGGTTTTCTAATGTATCAGCCCAGCAGTGATTTGGAGGGAGCAGGAGGACAAGACAGAAGGCATGTCACAGCGGTTGCAGAAGTTAGAGGTGCTCAGGACAAAGACAAGTATCCTTAGGCTGCAGACCCCAGAGTTACCACAGTGAGGTGTGGTAGAGAGTGGAGCATTTAGAGAGAGCAGGCTCCTCTGAATCAGGATTCACCAGGATCCCAGGACAAAGGCCTCTTGCCTCTGGTCCTCAGCTCCTCTAGAAGAATGCACCAGGGAGAATATCCTGTTGTCAAACTTGCCCAAATCCACCATTCAGAGCCCTAGGGTAGCTGTAGGGAAACTGTGCAAAAATAGCCCCATAGCAGGGATATGTCACCCAAGTCCCAGGCTTCCTCCTTTCACTGCCCAGGAAGAGATGCTTCTCCTTGGTTCCCTCCTACCTCCTCCACCATCCAGGCTTCCTACAAGAATGGAGAGCTATTCAGAGCAGGAGTGCAACCAAGTTATATCGCAACAAGCACTCCTGGATCCAAAGACCCTTCCTGTCTTGCCTTCTGACCCATGCAACCTTGGCAGTTCAAAACTAGTTCTCTGGTTCTGACCCCGGTAGATGTCACAACCACACCTTCTCCAACACACACACTTAAAGCAGTTTAGGCAGAAGAACAGTAACAGCACTGTAAATTGCCGTAACACTGCGCAACTCCAGGAGGTGGATTTTGCATTCAGTGCTGTGTACATGATACCTCAGAGTTGGGCACACTGAAGGCCCAAATGTGATCCTATTCCACAAGAGGACCCAGAGTAGGGGTTCGTTTTGAAATCTGGGGACCATTATATGTGGTCCCAAAGGGGAGAACTCTCAAGGTGGACCGTACTGTGTCACAGCTGTAAGGAATCTTTAAGGGGGGAATGTGTTTCAACTCCCTTATGTTACAAATTAGGAAAGTGGGGTCTAAAGATGAATATAACACATAATGAATCCTCATCCAGAATTCTCACCCATCTATCCATCCATCCATCTATTAAGCAAATATTTCTTGACTGTTTTTCATGATCAGCCAAGCACAGGACTTGGTACCCACCCACATCCATCTCCCATCATCTCTTGCCTCAGACCTCACAAGTGGCGCTGGACTCTGCCTGCCCTTAACTCTACCTGCTGTTCCACACTCAGTGCTTTTCCCATGCTTCCTCCCCGCCCCACCTGAAACAGCATTTCAGATTCTTTTTTTTTTCTCACTGGGTTAACTCACTCACCCCTTAAAATTAAGCTCAGGGTTTTCTTAAGTCAGAGGGCCATGTATTATGTTCTCAGCTATTCCAAGAGTCATTTTGTACAAATTCTGAAAAAGGTGCTCTTTCATCTAGCCTGCTGTCTGCTGGGGCAGGAAACATAATAATTACCATATGAACATGTATGATGGCTTCAAGGTGAATGGCACCTGCTGGAGTTGTTGCACTGCACAACCTGCCCAAACCACAGCAGAGGCCCTGTCTTAAGTGTCCATTTTCTGTGGTCTCTTAATATGTCATTCTTACATGTTGTATATCCAAGCTAGCCCAATGCTAATCTCAGTGCCAGACAAAGAGAGGGTCCATCAGTTCAACAAGCATTCATTGAATGACTGATAACATTTTTCAAATCAAATGCTAATTGCTTATTTGTCCCTTTTCCTCAGGAGTCTACAGGCTCCTTAAGAATGGAAACACTCACCTTTTAATTTCCAGTGTCTAAGACTCAGTAGGTGCTCAATAAATCTTGGTTGAAGGAATGAGTAAGTGAATGGATGAAAAGAGCAAGCTGAGAAGGCTTTGATTAACTCAGTTCCAAGTGCAGCTGGAAAAACAGGAAACTCAGACACAGGAAACACCAAGTATTTTCTAATGAAGATTTTTTAAGTCCTTACAGAAGCTTCACTACTATTGGGCTTTCATTCTAGCATATCCAGATGGCAGGGCTGTGGATGGCTCAGCTGTTTCCTTACTTAGATTCTCTCTCCTTTTGTACTATTGGGTGTTCTTCACAATGTTATTCAAATAATAATGATGATAATAATAGTATCTAACACATATGGTCTTAATAGACGTCAGAAACACTTTTAAGCACTTTATATATGTCAAGTCATTTAATCTTCCAAACAACCTTGTGAATCAGATACTATTGATACTGCCACTTTTCAGATGAGGAAATTGGGTATATGGAACTTAAGTGACTTTTCACCCAAAAAGCTGAGATTCTAACATGAACAATCAGGTTTCAGCATCTGCACCTACTTTAACTGCTGTTCTGATAGGCTGGTCTCCAGAAAGACCCCCTTCAAACCAAGAGGCCTGGAATTTGGAATCCTACCCTGTATTCCCAATGGGTTCCACCTGCTCTGTCTTCAGAGCCTGCCTCAGAGACTGCTAGATTCTGTCTTTTGTCTTTGCAGATCCTACTGAATGAATGAGAGGATGCTCAGCCTCTGGCCTCTGATAACTAGTTCAGGGTGATCATCACCATCTAAAATTGAGAGAGGAGTCTTTTTGCTCTCACTGTATTTACACCCTGTCCCCTGTGCTACCTCCAGCTGCAACTCCAGTGTGCCACACTGCGTCATGTGGAAAGTGATATGAATTGACTCGCAGTGGCTTCTTTTTAGTGGGCTTGCCGAGTAGAGAAATCTCTACAGCTGAAATGGAGTCTCTGTCTCTAGGGGTCATTCCCAAACTACAGAACCAGGAAATAGCACCCCCTTAGTCCCTCAATCTGTGGTGGGATCTTTTTCTTCCAATATGGTCTTTAAATTAGAAAGCATATTAGCATATCAGATACACCTGCCATCAACATAGTTCAGCAGCGCCCACATGACAGTGAAGGGTAATTATCAGCCCTTCCCTCATCTACTCTTTCACTTTGCCTCTAGGTTTAATAGTTTAACATTTTAGTTGTTAATAATTTCTTTTTTTTGTTGCATTTTAGGTTTTGGGGTACATGTGAAGAACATGCAAGATTGTTGCATAGGTACACACATGGCAGTGTGGTTTGCTGCCTTCCGTCCCCTCACCTGTATCTGCCATTTCTCCCCATGCTATCTCTTCCCACCTCCTCACCCCTCATCCCTCCCCGACTTCCCCCCAACGGACCCCAGTGTGTAGTGCTCCCCTCCCTGTGTCCATGTGTTCTCATTGTTCAACACTCGCCTATGAGTGAGAACATGCGGTATTTGATTTTCTGCTCTTGTGTCAGTTTGCTGAGAATGATGGTTTCCAGGTTCATCCATGTCCCTACAAAGGACACGAACTCATTGTTTTTGATGGCTGCATAATATTCCATGGTGTATATGTACCACATTTTCCCTATCCAGTCTATCATCGATGGGCATTTGGGTGGGTTCCAGGTCTTTGCTATTCTAAACAGTGCTGCAATGAACATTCGTGTGCATGTGTCCTTATTGTAGAATGATTTATAATCCTTTGGATATATACCCAGTAATGGGATTGCTGGGTCAAATGGGATTTCTATTTTTAGGTCATTGAGGAATTGCCACACTGTCTTCCACAATGGTTGAATTAATTTACACTCCCACCAACAGTGTAAAAGTGTTCCTATTTGTCCACATCCTCTCCAGCATCTGTTGTCTCCAGATTTTTTAATGATCGCCATTCTAACTGGTGTGAGATGGTATCTCACTGTGGTTTTGATTTGCATTTCTCTAATGACCAGTGATGATGAGCATTTTTTCATATGTTTGTTGGCCTCATGTATGTCTTCTTTTGTGAAGTGTCTGTTCATATCCTTCTCCCATTTTTGAATGGGTTTGTTTGTTTTTTTTCTTGTAGATCTGTTTTAGTTCTTTGTAAACTCTGGATATCAGCCCCTTGTCAGATGGGTAGACTGCAAAAATTTTTTCTCATTCTGTTGATTGCTGATACACTCTACTGACTGTTTCTTTTGCCGTGCAGAAGCTGTGGAGTTTGATTAGGTCCCATTTGTCTATTTTGGCTTTTGTTGCCATTGCTTTTGGCATTTTGGTCATGAAGTCCTTGCCTACGCCTATGTCCTGAATGGTTTTGCCTAGATTTTCTTCTAGGGTTTTTATGGTGTTAGGTCTGATGTTTAAGTCTTTAATCCATCTGGAGTTAATTTTGGTGTAAGGTGTCAGGAAGGGGTCCTGTTTCTGCTTTCTGCACATGGCTAGCCAGTTTTCCCAACACCATTTATTAAACAGGGAATCCTTTCCCCGTTGCTTGTTTTTGTCAGGTTTGTCGAAGATCAGATGGTTGTAGATATGTTGTGTTTCCTCTGAGGCCTCTGTTCTGTTCCATTGGTCTATATCTCTGTTTTGGTACCTGTACCATGCTGTTTTGATTATTGTAGCCTTGTAGTATAGTTTGAAGTCCAGTAGTGTGATGCTGCTTTGTTCTTTAATAATTTCAAACTTAGAAAAATATTTCAAAAATAAGAATAGCACCAGGCGTGGTGGCTCACACCTATAATCCCAATACTTTGGAAGGCCAAAGCAGGAGAATTGATTGAGTCCAAGAGTTCAAGATCAGTCTGGGCAACTGTATTAGTCCCTTTTTATACTGCTATCAAGAACAGTTCAAGACTCAGTAATTTATAAAGGAAAGAAGTTTAATTAACTCACAGTTCAGCATGGCTGGGGAGGCCTCAGGAAACTTACAATCATGCTGGAAGGTGAAGGGGAAACAAGCCACCTTCTTCACAAGGTGGCAGGAAGGAGAAGTGCCACGTGAAGGGGGAAGAACCCCTTATAAAACCATCAGGTCTCATGAGAACTCACTATCATGAGAACATCATGAGGGAAACTGCCCCCATGATCCAATCAGCTCCACCTGGTCTCTCCCATGACACATGGGGATTATGAAGATTATGGGGATGATAACTGAAGATGAGATTTGAGTGGGACACAAAGCCTAACCGGATCAGCAATACAGTGAGGCCCTGTCTCTAAAAAAAGAATAATAAAATGAGAATAGTAGAAAGAATTCCCAAATGCCCGTCATCCAGATTCACCTCTTATTCATAATTTCCCCCATCTGCCTTCTCACTGCAGTATTATTTGCAGACTCATAGAGATAGATGTAGAAAGATGATTCTTTCCTGATCTCCCCAGAGTTAGTTGTAGACACCATGACCCTTTACCCATCAAGGACATTCATGTATATTTCTAGGGATAGGGTATTCCCTTATGTGACCATCATATAGTCCTCAACTTCAGTCAATTGAACATTGACACATTAAGTGTATCTAATCTGTCATCCATATTCCAGTTTTATCAATTGACCCTATTATGTTTCATAGCATTTTCCTCCTCCAGTACAGATTCCAGTCTAGGATCTGGTATTGCACTGGGGTGTTATTCTCCCTAGCTTTTTTATGGCATTCACATTTTTGAAGAATATAGCTTCCCCCCGCCCCTCGCTACCCTTTTTAAATTTTTGAATTGTCCTGATGTTTCTTCCAGATTTAAATTCAGGATATGCCTTTGTGGCCAGAGGACTATATAGACTCTGCTGCATCCTTTCTGAGGTCTCACATCAGGAAGTGTAAGATGTCCATCCCATATTAAGTTTTATCTTTCGGTATCTTCTCCTCAGAGGAGCTTTCTCAGAAGTTTTCCTGGTGAAGCAAAGACTAACAGGGAAGCTCTTTGCCCTGAAGTGCATCAAGAAGTCACCTGCCTTCCGAGACAGCAGCCTGGAGAATGAGATTGCTGTGTTGAAAAAGTGAGTGGGTCTTAGGGTTGATTGGATGTTACTATGGGATTATAACATTTTATTCACAAATTACCTTCAAGAAGGACTAGGGCTGGATTTCTGCACCCAAAGGGGCATTGTTCCCTTTGATTGAGTTGATGGGTCAGTTCAGTCAATTAGCTAAGTTTAGTTGGACAGCTGTCCTGGCTGATTTTTATTTTTTTATTTTTATTTTTTTGGGCAGCAAATTGATTAGCAAACCCACTGGTGGTAGAATTGATCTGTGCACATAGGTTGGAGAGTAATTAGCTCAAAGGAACAAAAATCAATTGAGGGCCAACATCAGGAAAAGTCAATAATTAGGGAGGCAACATAAGATTTGAAAATTAACCTCAATTTATACCAAAGAAAATGGAGGTTCCGCATCCCGGTCGCCATGATGAAAGCAACACTAACAAATCCTCAAATGTTAACAGCAAGACTCTTACAGCAGACCCTTGCTAAACCCTCATGGTATACCAAAAATGTGTTAGGCACATGAACACAGGATCAGGACCACAAGGATGAGGCAGACAAAATTCCTTACTCTCAGGAGCCTACCTTGGACACAGAGGTGCCCCTAAGAAAATCTAACGAAATTAGATGTGAGTCACTCTGGCAGAAGGCAGAGTTTGGAGGAGATAAAGACTCATTTTGCCTATGTGTGTGTTTTTATGAGTATGAGTTATTGGGCACACTTTCAAAGAAGATTGACCTTGATGGATGACTCACACCTTGTGGGGGCAAGCAGGGCAGTGCAGAAAGGAAATTCAGGCCAAGAGCAGCATGAACTTTAATGTAGAGCCATGAAAATGCAAGGGCTGTTAGGGAAGAGTGAGTACTGGAAGCCTCTGAATTTAGAGTGCATAGTATTAAGAGACAAGTGATGAAACTAAAATCATGAAATGAGACATCATTACAAGGATCTTAGATGCCATGATAAGGAATGTTGGCTTTATTCTGTGGGCAAAAGGAGGAGTCACATTGTCTAATTAATAGGTTGGAGCTACTCCTCTCAAGCACGATAGAGGATGGATTGGACGGTACCAGCCTAGAAGACTAGAGGCCAATTATAAGACTTTCACAATAATTTAGGCATGGATTGAGAATACAAGCAAAGGTAATGACACAATCATGTGTGCCTAAAAGGACTTGATGTGAGAGATGTTTCAGAGAGAGAAGTGATTGGGTTTGGGGTTGTCTGATAGAAGGGAACAAGACAAAAGCATTAAGAGAGCCCCTGAGATTGAGCAATTAATTGAACACAATATCATTGCTTGGGATAGAGAATAAAAAGATGTGTAGGCTTGGATGAAATAGAAAGAAACTGGTTGGAACATACTGAATATAAGTATCCACCTATCTCCACATGAAGACATCTGGTAACATGCAGGAGACATAGGCCTGGGATCCAGGGACATTAAGACAAAGAAAGATTCTCAACTAATTGAGAGCAAGGACCATGTCATCTTTCTTATTACTACCTTGTATCAACAGTATTTATGCTCAATAAATGTTTGTTCAGTGAGTGAATAATTGATAAATTAATGTTAGCATTGCCAACTTATTAGTATAGTTGAATCCATCAAGTGACAACTGTGACAGGTCCATATTTTCTATAATATCTTAAAGAAGATAGTTACTATTGATTATGTGTTTACTATTCCCCAGGCACTGTACTAAGCATTACATATTATCTCCTTTTATCCTGATACAATTCTATAAGAGACATAAACTTTTCAGACAAGGAAAGTAAGGGTTTGAAAACTGGAATAAGCCAGCTGAAGTCACCTAAGGGCCTGATCTAGATCTGAACCCAGGCTTGACTGACTCTGAGTCTAAGCTCTTAACCCCTGCGCTGCACAGCCAAGAGTAAACTTCCTAGAGAATTTTTTCCTTTACAGGCATGCACGGCATTGCTGCTGAGCAAGCTGAGCCCCTCCACTAATATGATCATTCCGCTTGGCTCAGTCTCCGAGTAATCCCAAACAAGGGTAATCGAGGGCTGGACTTCTCTACCATGATGCTACGGACATTTTGAACCAGATAATTTTTTATGGTGTCGGGGGCTGTCCTGTCCATTGTGGGATGTTTAGCAGCATTTCTGCCTCTGCCCACTAGATGCCAGCAGCACATCCCCTGCCCTAGTCGTGAGAATCAAACATGTCTCAAGATATTGCCCAGTGTTCTCTGAGAGGCAAAATAGTTCCTGGTTGAGAATCACATAAGCCATCCCACAGAACTAACCCTAAAAATAAGCATCTGCCTTAATACAGGGAGATTAAGGCAAAGATTCTCACAACATCCTGGAACACTAATTTTTCAGCACTTCCTCCATGGTTATCCCAGAGGAGTCTCAGCTCACCTGAATCCCTCCCATTCTATACAGGCTAAGCATGCCTCATCTGAAATCCAAATGCTCCAAAATCAGAAACATTTTCAGCATTGACAGGATGCCACAAGTAGAAAATTCCACACCTGACCTCATGTGACAGACAGGTCACAGTCAAAATGCATTCAAAACTTTGGTCCATGCACAAAATTATTTTTTAAATATTGCGTAAAATTACCTTCCAGCTATCTGTATAAGGTACATATGAGACATAAATGAATTTCATGTTTAGACTTGGGTCCCATCTCCAAGATTCATCATTATGGATATGCAAATATACCAAAAACTCTTCTAGTCTCAAACATTTTAAATATCAGATACTCAGTCTGTATTTTTTTTATTAGCACCATGCTCTAACCAGCTGAGCTAACCAGACTCTATTCTGTACTTTTTTAATGCAATATTTTTAACATCCAAACACCCACTTTGTAGAATAACTTAGCATTGGGAACTCCCTTAGCCTTCCTCTGTTCTTCTAACTCCTTTAGTAAAGTTTAAAGAGATTCCTGGCATAACAATGAAATGTTTGTTTCCTGAAGGAAGGATGATCAATTATTCATTCAATAAACATGGACCAAGCACCACCATAGGAATCTTTTCTCTGGGATTAATTTGTGACAGTCTACTTATTATGAAGGCTTCACAAAGACCTGGTCTTCCTAAACATCACCATCGAAAACCTCCAGCGAGAACTTTTGGGATAGGTCTGCATTCTTTGTCTGCACCACATGAACCACATATGTTTCATCATACATTTTATTTTTCCCAGGATCAAGCATGAAAACATTGTGACCCTGGAGGACATCTATGAGAGCACCACGCACTACTACCTGGTCATGCAGCTGTAAGTAAAAGGTGACTTGCTTCCTCCACAGAGGCCTGGTGGGGCCTGGGAGGCCTAGAGGAGGTTGGTCGCTGGTGAGGGATGGATGGTGATTCAAAGACAAAAATGAAGACTTCGTTCAAGAGGCTCAGAAATGCCAAGGGTTCTTTTAGATTAAGTGTGCCTCCGGTCATGGGCAGGTTCTGTGTGGGCCACAGGGTAAACCTGGGCTGATTATTGAGCTGCTTTGCACCAGGACAACCTTACCAGGGATTGGGATATTTCCTAATAGTCAGCAAATAGCTGCAACCCCACTCCGTCTATGCCCACCTCTCCTTGCCCCTCACAACCAAGCAACTGAAGGGGTGATGTCAGACTAACAAGGAGTCGCCAGAACCCTTTTCTGTCACCGTGGCTTCAGTCCATTTGGACCAATACATGTTCATCAAACTGGATGGTAAATGTTTTAACATCACTCTGGCATAAAATGACTGTAGGAGCAGAAGCCACAGGTAGATATATTTCAATATAAAGAAAGGTTTTCTCAAAAGAAAGCCACCCAAAGTTAAAGACGGGTTGTGACTGTGTGTCCACCTGCAGGACAGAAGCAGTGCTTATTAGAAAGGTCTCTGCATCACTGCCACATCCAAACAACAGTTCTGTCTGACAGCAACTGCTGTGGAGGTTGGTCGGTGTTTGCGAGGGCTCAGCATTGGGCTCAAAGGCACTTCTGTGTGTAAAGTACACACATACACACACACACACACACACACACACACGCACACACCACTCTGCAATCTCAGCCTGGCTGGACACAATGTGGTTTTTGGCTGATGGGCTGATTCCTAAGAAACTTTAATGAGCTAACTCAGGTCTAAGCAGCTGATTAACCTGGGGATCATCCAAGGCTCTCTAAAGAGTTTGCAGGCAGCCAAGGGAGTGAGGTGGCAAGAGCCCCTAGTGGCACTAACAAGTGACCAGGGACCATCAGGCACTTCAATGAGGCCAAGCCAACAGGACTAGCACACAGTCATTCAGAAGGCAGGGAGGCAAGGAGAGGGGCAGGGTTGGACGCCCCTGAGGACACACCAAGCCTCCTCAGAGCACGGCTGCAGGACCGAGGCCCTCAGGGTCAGGAGTTCATAGCTCTCTACAAACAGCATGTTGCCTACAGGCCTCCAGCTTTTATAGGAGAGCCCAAAGCCTAAAGACCAGAAGCCAAAGAGCAGGAGGAGGTGAATTTCCATCAGAGAAATTCTGTTTCCTGCTCATTGTTTGGGCATGGATGGCCGCATCTAATGCCATGGGACAGTGGTAAGGGGGATGAGGAGGGTGAAAAGACTGGAACCCTTTGCTCATGGTTGAAATGGTCTGGGAATATTTATCTCAGAGAAGAGAAGGGCTCCAGAGAGCATTTCACTATCTTTGCATACTTGAAAGACGCATGGGACAGGCTGTTATTCCTGTTCTGTGCAGTCCCAATGGGTGGAATTGGGTAGAAATTGGTAGAAACTACAGGGCATCAGGGTTCAACATAATGTGTAGAAACATTAGGAAGATGCCAAAAAACAGTCTGTCTTAGGTGGTAGAGTGTTCTCTGACACTTACGTGTTCTAGTACTCACTAAAAAACTTCTAGGCAAAATTAGTGTCGATGGTATTTAAGAGATAGAAGTCAGACTTGATCTTTAAGCTCCCCTGGGTCCTAAGATACTCTATGATTTGCATCTCAAAGTGCCCCTAAAGCACTACCTGTAATTCCAGCTTTACAAAGCCCAATTTCCCAAAATGAAGAAAGAAATCTTGATATAAGTACAGTTAGTCTCCCTTGCATGCCCTCTCTTTCCTACTTTGTTACCTCTCTCTTTCATCATGGCTTCCTGTGTCATAGCCCAGGAAGGAAGGCGGCTAAGAAGTGTGTCCACACTAAGGGATTACTGACTTCTCGTGCAACCCCAACAAGAAGCATTTACATTTTAAGGGAAATTTCCAGAAAGAGAGAAGTCAATGTTTGACCTATAGAAATGACTGACCAGTGGTATCATTCCAGGTACCCAGAGGGAATGTTCTGAGACTGGAGTACTCCTGCCAGCAGCCCTCCAATCACCGTTCATGGGTGCCTGCCTCTTCCACCAAAGCTGTGTCCCCCATGGCTACGGAGCAAACCCCTTCTCATTACTTTGACCTGCAATGAGAACTGAATTCCTGCTCTTGATCCTATGCCCACAGTGTATCCGGTGGGGAGCTCTTTGACCGGATCCTGGAGCGGGGTGTCTACACAGAGAAGGATGCCAGTCTGGTGATCCAGCAGGTCTTGTCGGCAGTGAAATACCTCCATGAGAATGGCATCGTCCACAGAGACTTAAAGGTGTCAAGCCGGGAGTCCTGGGTGGGAAACAGATAATGATCCTTAAGGAAGCTGCATGGGTTATGGGACATCTAAGCTCCGTAAAGTGAGAGGGTTGGACTAGTGACTCCCAAGGCCCCTTCTGCCCTTAGATTCCTTAAACAGACCTTGGATGGCTGAACAATGGTTATTAATTTGCATCTCAATCTTTTCCTGAACCTTTCACTATGCCTCACCCTAGTTGGATACCAAAATAATACACAGATTTCTTAAACCCAGCCACAGTCAAAACCAAATGCAGCGAAATACTTACTGAGGGCTTACATTGTCCTAGGCATTGCATTGGACTTTGGAGAGATCAGACACCATTAACCAAAGGTTGATTCCCTCAAAATGCAGAGTCCTGGGTTAGTTGGAAGTGAGGGGAGGAAAGGGTGAGTATATCAATGGTTATAAGACTGAGCAACGGCAGAGCCATAAACAAGACACAGAGTGCTGGGGTGCAGGGGTGACGGTGCAGGGAGGAGGAAGGAGGGAAGAATGAGGGAGGATGTGCTGCCCTTGAAGTCAGGAGCACAGGGCTCTGCTTCCCATGGAATTATGTAGCAAGGGTAAGGAAAAATACTTGCTTCAGGTGGTGATATCCTGCACTATGTGTTTTTTCTCCTACAGCCAGAAAACCTGCTGTACCTCACCCCTGAAGAGAACTCGAAGATCATGATCACTGACTTTGGTCTGTCCAAGATGGAACAGAGTGGCGTCATGTCTACTGCCTGTGGGACCCCAGGCTATGTGGGTGAGTCTGGGAGCAGGAAGAAGGTTGACCAGTTGGCTACATTCAACCACGCACGTGCCTATCATTCATAGAAAGGGGTGATTCTGAGAACGTAGGGTTCAACTTTAGGGGGCTATCCAGGTAAGACATGCACTTACAAGGATTAGGGCTAGCCAATTCATCCATCTCTGGATCTGCCCCTACTGCTCCCAAATTCTACATTTTTAAAGACTGCCTACCCCTGAGCCCTCCACAGCCCCTGCCTATACTTTGGCTCTCATTTTTGCAGACAGACTTCCAGCCTTTGTCTTTCCAGCTGGACCAGGGGCAGATGAGATCACAAACCCAGAGATCAGCAGAGAGCTGAGGGATTGAGCACTGACCCCACTCCTTTCTCCCACTCTGGAGGGGTCATCGGCCCCCAGTTATTGGGAGCCTGCAAGCATAGGATATTGAATTTGGGCCTGAGGAATCCAGAAATGGGCTCCTAAATGTCCACCCAAGGAAGCACTCTGGGAAATTGGCAGAGGTGGGGCCTCCTTCTTGAACAGCCCTGTGGGTTTCCAGGGTCCCAAAAAGAGCGAAAACAGGCAGGGAACCTGGGAGAGTATTCTGGGATCTACAGGACAGAAAGCTGAAACTCAGAACATCTGCTCCTGTTCCTTCCCCCTTCACAATCACCACCTGTTTGCAGTTGGGTAATGGGAAGGAGAGCACTGACTCAGGAGAAGGAATCTACCCTCCCAGAAAGGCAGGTCACTCACTCACGAGTAGGTATTGAGTCTCACCAGGTACAAAGCTCTGGTAGCTGCGATGAATACAGAAGGCAGTTCTGTACGCCCCACAGGGCTCCTAATCAGAGGAAGTCATGGCTCAGGCCCTCTGAAACCTGTCAATCTGATGGGGCAGACTAAATGCATCCCCTTAGAAGGTACCCAGAGTCTGATGGGAGAGGTACTGCCTTTGCTCCAGGAGCTCCTAATCTAATGGCAGAGACTCGGCCTCTGCCTCCTGGGGGCTCCCAGGCCTGTGGGAGAGAGACAGCCCTACACTGAAGATCTCCCAGTCTGAAGGGAGAGAGATCGCCCTTGCCTTGGGAATCTCCTATCTGAGTGGGGAGACAGGCCTTGCCTTCAGAGTGTACTCAGTGTAACTGGGGATCCCCAGTCTGACAGGGGAGTCATAGACCCTGTCACGGGGAAACTCCCAATCTAATGGAGAAGTCAGTCTCTCTTTGTGGGAAGATTTAGTCTTCCTAGAAGAGACGCAGCCCCCGCCCTTAGGGGTTTTTCAGTCCCATAGAAACACCACCATCCCATGGTCTTCCCCAGTCCTCTTCTCTAAGCCTGACCTTCAGCCCCCACCCCAAAGCCCTCTCCTCTTGCCACCGGCCCTGACTCTGCCCTTGGTCTGCTGCAGCTCCGGAAGTGCTGGCCCAGAAACCCTACAGCAAGGCTGTGGACTGCTGGTCCATCGGCGTCATCACCTACATATTGTGAGTAGACGCTGGCCTGGGCTCAGCTGCTGAGAAGTCTCGGAGCCTGTTTACCCCTTCTCGTTCCTACCCCTGTCTCAGCTCCTCCTCCAAGCATGTGCGTGTGCACAGACAGGCACACCGGCACACACACAAACACGCACACGCTTACATGTACACACAGCTTCGAAGCTTCCTCCGTCTTGACCTCCACCAAGTTTTAAAACAGCTCAGCATGAAACCACTGCACAGCCACCTGGTACCCCGTCCTCTTGCACCCCTGCCCCATTCACTGCCTGTAAATGTGTTGCGTTCCACTCTGTGTAATAAACGGTGAAAAAGAGAGGGGCCAAGCCAGGCTTGGAAGCCAGGCGGACCCACTGTTCCTGCATCTCAGCTTTCTCTCCCAAGGCAAAACCGTGGCCTGGATGAAGCTGGTCAGGGCCTCCGCTTTCTACTCCTCTCCACACATTCCCAAGCTCTCCCTTTTCTAACCTGCTCATCACCTCTTTCCCACCATCCCTCCTCGCCTATAGCAAACTTTGCTCTTAGGAAAATGACCTGGTTTCAGTTCTCTCCTCCATTTATGTTGAATAAGTACTCTCATTTATTTACTCAACCAATACTCGCTGCCTGTCTACTCTGCATCTATCCCTGTGCTAGGTTCTAAAGAATACAGCCGTGAACAACACAGCCTAAATAAATCCCTCATCAAACTTGCATTCAAGTAGGCAGTCTACCATCTTTCTTAAAGCATCCATGAGTCAGGGAAAGTACAAGGAGAGGTGGCAAGGGTTTCAGGGAACGATGTATGCAGGGACCTTCTAGGGATGCCTGTGCCAAGCCTTGGCACAGGCATAAACACTTTATGGGACCTGTACCATTCTTGAATCAGAGGCAGATCCATGTCCCCATGTCTGGGACCTTCAGTGCCCACCTGCATATACAGTGGGAGCCCGAGGGGGAGCAGAGAGGCTGTCCCAGGGAGGACAGGGTTGTTCAGCAGTGTACCCCCTTCCTGTCCTGCTGCAGGCTCTGTGGATACCCCCCATTCTATGAAGAAACGGAGTCTAAGCTTTTCGAGAAGATCAAGGAGGGCTACTATGAGTTTGAGTCTCCGTTCTGGGATGACATTTCTGAGTCAGGTAAGACCAGTGGGAGTGAAGGAGAGATAACAGGCTCAAGGTAGAGGCTGCCAAGAGAAATGAGCTTAACAAAGGATGACAGTCCTGACTCTTCAAAGTCCCTGGGGACCTTACAGAACAGGCTGCCAAGGAAAGTGGAGAAATCTTCATCTGCTTCAAAGACCCGATAAATTATTTACATCTAAGGGCCATGATTTTGTTTTTCTGGGGGCAGAACCACAGTATGCCTGATAAGGAGATGGGGGTGGGGCACTTCAAATGAGGGGCCAGGAGGGCAGAGCCAGGTGGTGAGGGGAGAGTTCCATGAGAGAGTGGCAAAACCAAGGGGTTAGATGCCAAGAAAGCATGCAATGTCTGTATGTGAGAGAAGGTGGTCATTACGTGATTGTTGGACCTGTTAAGCGGAAATCAGAGCTGGAATAATCCAGCAGTCACATGCGTGCCCATGTGCCAGTGCTGGCCCCTGTTTCAGTGCAAGCGCACACACATGTGATGTGCAGGCCCATGGGGGCCTCGTGACGAGTGATGCTTCTGCAGTGCTGTGTGGGTGAGGTGGCTTGGAGCCTCTCTTCTTCAGTGGTTTATGGTGGGTTGTTGTTAGGTGGTTTGGATTTTTTTTTTTTTCCCTCTTCTAAGACTCTTAAAATTGCCTCTTTGGAAGATCAGCTAAAGATGCATTCACTGCCACCCACTAGCCTGGAAGTGAATTTTCATCAGTCATGAAATCTGGTCCTTAGTCACGTCTTTGATTGCTCCCCTTAGCCAAGGACTTTATTTGCCACTTGCTTGAGAAGGATCCGAATGAGCGGTACACCTGTGAGAAGGCCTTGAGTCACCCCTGGTGAGTGAGACATGGAGTGGACTCTAGACCCCAGCTCTGTGGTTCCCCAAACTATGCTGACTCATTCACATTGCATTCCTCCGGAATCTGCTTGCCCTGATCCATTTAATGTTGCAAGAAGCAAGGACCGTGCCATCATTCATGAGGCCCAGGTGGAGATTCAAACAGCATTGGATGGAGCAGGTTCGGATGCAAGGATAGCAGCTGAGTTGTCTGGTCAAGTGCGGGAGGCAGGTTCGGCCCAGTGCTGTCATTCAGCACTGGGACAGGGTGCAGTGCTCAGGACTAGTTACTCAAGAGGTGCCAGAAATGGGAAACTCCATCCTGTCCTTAAGAGCTTTGTTTTACTCAGGGATCAATAACTATTTCAGGTGAAGTGATTTAAGAACAATTGCAAAGCAACCAATTGGCAAAATAGGAAAAGAAAATCTTAAAATACTTTCTCATGTTACTCCCTGACTCCATTTACAGTAGCTCCTCGCCTCCTACCCCAGCAAGCCTGAATTCCTTTGTCTTTCTAGTTGTCCCTAATCTGGCCTGATCCTTTATCTCCAGCCTCCTCTCCCAGGATCCCCAGCATACCTTCTCTGTCCAGAGAGGCCTGGGAGCTATGCTTGTCTCCCTGCCATCCCTTACCCCATTTACCAAGCTCTTTCTTAACTGTACCTTGGAGCAGATCATTCCCACCACCTAGAATGTCCTGCCTCTTGCCCTGTATGTAGCCATCCTTCAGGATCCCGCTCAGTCTGTGCCTTTCCCTGAAGCCCCTGATTCCTGCAGCCCATGCCAACATCCCCAATTCCCAATTCTCTTTATAGTCACACAGCTGACCATGTATCACTGTAGTCCACAGCATGAACAACACCCCACACCTAGACTGTAAGCTCCTAGGGGTCGGGGCCCATGTCTCTTACTTCTCAAGATCCGTTAGTAGATGGCACAGCACTATGCACATAGCAGGTGACTAAGGAACACTGGAGACCAGTGAATAAGAGGCTAAGGGGATAGAAAAGGGGCACGCTGTGCCAGATGGCCTTATGGAGGAAGACTTCCAGGAGGAGGTGGGTTCTAGGCAAGGTTTTGAGCTAAGGGATGGTGACTACCCTAGTGCCCTGTGATGCTGGGTCCAATAAACTTTTTCTGTAAAGCAGCAGATAGTAAATATGTTAGGCTTTGCTGGCGATACTGTCTTTGTGGCAACCACTCAACCCTGCTGTCACAGTGCGAAAGGAGCCACGGACAATACCTGAATTAGTGGGCGCAGCTGCGTCCCCATAAAACCTCATTTACAAAAACAGCCAATGGGTAGATGTGACCTATAGGCTGTAGCTTGTTGACCCTGCTCTAAAAGTTGTTGATTTTTTCAAAGCTAAAGCCCACTATGACCTGGCCTGGGGGACAGAGGAGCCCTGGTTGCAGCCTTTTCCTGCTCTGGGCTGCCCTTCCTCTGCACACTCTACCCAGCTCTCACCTGGACCTGCAGGCACCCTGTCCATCCCCTGGCTGAGTGTCTATAGCCACCCAGTAGCCAGGTGTCCCCTCTTACATCCACAGGATTGATGGGAACACAGCCCTCCACCGGGACATCTATCCGTCAGTCAGCCTCCAGATTCAGAAGAACTTTGCTAAGAGCAAGTGGAGGGTGAGCTTTCCTCTCCATGGGGTGGGCAGGCTGCTCTGGGCCCCTGGAGGCGGGGCTGGTGGGGGCTGACATAAAGGCTTTCCTTGGGATGTCCCAGAAGGCACTGGAACTCCCTGTACCCTCTCTGAAATGAGAAGTGGGCACACAGGTTTCAAGAGGCCACAGGCAAAGGCAAAGCTTAGGCCCCGAGGCTCTCTGAGGTTCCAGAAGGCCAGAGGCTGCTCTTGTGTCTCCTTAGCAAGCCTTCAACGCAGCAGCTGTGGTGCACCACATGAGGAAGCTACATATGAACCTGCACAGCCCGGGTGTCCGCCCAGAGGTAGAGAACACGCCACCTGAAACGCAAGCCTCAGAAGCCTCTAGACCCAGCTCCCCTGAGATCACCATCACTGAGGCACCTGTCCTGGACCAGAGCGTAGTGCTCCCTGCTCTGACCCGATTGCCCTGCCAGCGTGGCCGCCGGCCCCCTGCCCCGGGTGGCAGGTCCCTCAACTGCCTGGTCAATGGCTCCCTCCGCATCAGCAGCAGCCTGGTGCCCATGCATCAGGGGTCCCTGGCCGCTGGGCCCTGTGGCTGCTGCTCCAGCTGCCTGAACATTGGGAGCAAAGAGAAGTCCTCCTACTGCTCTGAGCCCACACTCCTCAAAAAGGCCAACAAAAAACAGTACGTATTTTCAGCCAAAGATGGAGCCCCAGCTTGGGCCTGAAAGCAAGCAGGCAATGGGACTGAAAGAAAATGGACACGAAGGCCTTTCTCACTCACAGGCAGCTCTGTAGGGTGCGGTGAGCTCTGGATCAGGGGCAAGGAAAATGCTTCCAGCCCTGTCCCCATCACTTCCTAGCTGTGAGGCCATTGACAAGTCAGTGAATGTCTCTGCTTCTAGTTTGCTCATCTGTAAAATGGGTTGATTTGAAGTCTATTGACCCACTCAGCCTGCCTCAGAGGTGCTGTAAAAGGTTAGTGAAGCAACAGAGATGACAAAAGCCCACAGAAAACTGGGTATGTGCAAGTGGTGAGCATCAGATTCCTCGAGTTTCCGGGGCCTCTGTGCTTTAGAGGAGGAAGGGTAGAAGGGGCTTGGTTGTCTTTATCTGTTCTGCAGGGTCTTTAACTTTCTGAACCTCATGAGGGGAGAGCTGAGTGGATGGCACAGGCACAGAGAACTGCCACCTCTGCCCTGCCCCGGCGCTTCTTCTGCTCTCCTCAAATACTTCAAAGGCCGTTGCTTCATTTCCTTTCTAGGAACTTCAAATCGGAGGTCATGGTACCAGTTAAAACCAGCGGCAGCTCCCACTGCCGGGCAGGGCAGACTGGAGTCTGTCTCATCATGTGATCCCTGGAGCCTGTGCCTGTGTCACTGTAATTTTCAGGTGAGGAGGTTCACAGTGTGAGGCTTGGGGAGAGCTTCTGTCCCAGAAGAGAACCCCATGCCAGACTGTGAGTGGTGGGGTCTGAGGTGGCAGCCCCGCCCTCACTCTGAACCCCTTTCCCTTGCAGGAGACATGTTCAGCTCCTCTGCTCTTTCAATCCTGGTGTCTATGTGGCAGAGGGAGGAAGGCAGAGCAAGTAGAGCAGAGCCTAGCAGGAGTGGCTTCTGGCCAGAAGCACCAGCCTGCTGCCGCAGGGGCAGCCCCTCAGAGGACGCCCGGGAGGGAGCCCCAAGGCGTGGGCAGGAGGAGCGGCACCCGCCAGCTTCCAGGTCTCCCTGACCTGCCTGCTCTATGCCCCAACACCCTACGTGCCGTGGCTCTGTGCAATGTACGTAGATAGCTCTCGCCTGGGTCTGTGCTGTTTGTCGTGAAAAGCTTAATGGGCTGGCCAGGCTGTGTCACCTTCTCCAAGCAAAGCCATATGGAGCATCTACCCAGACTCCCACTCTGCACACACACACTCCCGCCTCTCCAGTCTCCATCCTCTTGGCCAGATTGGGCTCATTAATGTCGTTGCCTGCCCATCTGCATGAATGACAGGCAGCTCCCCATGGTGGTCTGCCTGTGAGCTCTTCAAGTTCTAATCCTTAACTCCAGGATTAGCTCCCAAGCGCGCTGAGACCCAGCCAGCCTGCTCCCAGCACACTTCTGGCCCCTCTCCCTGCCTCAATCTAAAAGCCGTGCCACACCCTCCAAAGTGGAATAGAAAGAAATTCCTGAGTAAGGGCTGCAAGGAGTTCTTATCCTGACCACATGCCCTCCGTGCACACACCCCATTGAGTTAACATTGGAAGTTGACTATTTTAATGTCTGCCAGGAGTTCTAATCCTGCCTCTGTTTCCCTTTCTGTCCTTGAAAGTCGGGTGCACCATTCCTGTCCTTCCCCAGTTTTCTTGCCCTCCACCCCTCCAGCTTCATGCTCAGTGTTGTGCTCAATAAAATGGACTTATTTTTCTCTATGAGGCTTTCTTTGGTTCTTTCAAAGTCAGGAGGCGTTCAGGGACTTCTGAGCATGTCTGGAGTAGAGCGTGCACAGATGGCTGGGGTCAGCGAGGAACGAGCAGTTGCAGCTGAAGCACACACAGCAGGGCTCCAGGACAGGAGTTACACCATGGACTCATTACTCCTCACAACAACCTCTAGGGGCAGGTTCTGTTGGAACCCAGGCAGTCTGGCTTTAGCGGCCGTTCTGTAAATGGCCACATTACATGAGCCTGAGTTTGAGCCCCAGCTCTGCCCCGACCTGCCGTATCTGTGACCTTGGGTAAGTTACTTAGCCTTTTGTGCCTTGGTTTCCTCCCTTATCCAATGGGAATAGCAGTGCCGCCTGCCTCGTGAAAGGATGCAGATGATGTGCCCAGCCTAGTGGCCAATAAATAATTAAAATAACAATGATCGAGAAGTTAATGCGGATAAAACGTCTAGCCCAGTGCCTACTTGGGCCACGGTTAACACAAAAACGTCCATGCCATTCCAGATCACCTCCACCCCACCTGCCACACATACCCATTTATAACTTCTAAGATCCCAAGAGACAGATTCTAGTCTTAGTCCTGTCTCTGGAAGATGTGTGAATTTGGACGTTCCTTCCCTTCCCTGGATTTCTATTTCCCCACCTGTAAACAAGAAGCTGAATCGCTGCTTAAAGATGAAAACTGCATGTCTGGTTTCTCCAGGGTAGACTCCATCAAGTTCTTAGAAAGAGGAGTCCAGACTCCCTAAATCTGGGTGTCCAGCAAGCCAGGTGGAACAGAAGAGAGCAGACTATGGACTTGAACTGAAGAGGCCCCATGAACCCCAAATGGGAGGCAGAAACAGTAGCAGGAGTCTACGCAGTGAGGAGACAGGCTGTTTTTCCTCATTGAACCTCCAGGCTCTTTTCCAAAGATTTTTATTGGGCTTTTCATTTCCACATCACTTTCATTAAGTTTTTGTGTTTGGTCCAGGATTCCGCCCCAGTGAAGAACTAAAGGCGGGGGATACTGCCCAGCCCATCTTCCTGTCATTGGGATACTGCCCAACTAAAACTTGAGAGCTTTTAGTTACAATGGCATCCCAGTCGCCACCGTCTCCATCGGCCAAGTGTAACCATCCCATTGGCTCAGGCTCAGCTGTAGCCCAGGGTAATCTTAATAACTACACACCACAGGTGGTCCAGGCTGGGCTTTAGGCTGCATGAAAGTCTCCTGGAGACAGAAAGCATTCCAACCCAGTCTGCCCCCAACCAAAAGCAAAGCGGGCAGATGAGTGGGGCAAGGGGCTGGAAGCTGTAGCATCACTTGCAGGTGGCATAGTAGAGCACTCGCCCGTTGATGTGGTCACGGATCTGCTCCACACGCTTCTCCAGTCCTGTCAGGTCCGCTGAGCGCAGCATGATGGCTTCACTGCCTCGCAGCAGCTCTGACTCCATTTCTAAGGCAAATGGAACAGCAGCAGGAGAAGGAGTCGATGGTGAGTCTCCCAAAGACTCCCAACCCTTCCTTCCCCTCCTGCTAACTGGAGGTAGCATGTGCAGAAGAATCCCCTCCAGAGAAATCTGGCCTCTAAGGCAGTGGTGCCCCTCCAGCTTCATGCCTCTCCAGCCCCTTTTGCATGCTTAGAAACCTGGCAGGAGCCAAACCCAGCAGCCCCCCCCCCTCCTAATTATCCCTGGGTCCCTGTCCTCTGGGCTCAGTTGTCCCAGGCTAATGAGGGAGGCCACAGACACCAAGATTAGCAACCTAATGCGGCTGGACTCAGACAGCTGCCATCCCACCAATGATCTTCAAGTGGGCACCTTGACAAAAAAGCTGGATGGCTGACCAGAATTCCTCCTCACTTGCCCTCCCCAAAATGCCGCTCCAGATAAATCTAGCCCTCCTCCTCCAGTTCATTCTCCATACCTCCACCAGATGATGCATGGAGGTTTGACGAACACTGTGAGTGACTCCGTCCAGCCTTCCCCCAGTAGGCAGGAGTCCCTCTGCCACATCCATGAGAGCTGGTACCCAGCCTCAGCCTGAACTTTTCAGGAATAGGAAGGAAGCAGGCACTGCCTCACAAAGTTCCAATTTTAGGCAGCTCTGGTTGTGAAAAAAATCATCTTCTCACAAAGCCACAATCTGACTGCCTCTTGCTTCCACCTCTTGTCCCAGGTTTGTGTCCTCAGGGTGTAACAATGTACCTTCTCTGTTCTCACACGGCAGCCCTTCATATTTCTGAGGCTTTATTGTCTCCAGGTTAAATATTTCCAGTCTTTCCACCTATTCCTCATCTGATAGAATTGCTGTGTCCCACCCTGGTCACTCTCCCCTCAGTGGTTGCCGGTTTGCCAATATCCCTTCTAAAGACGTAGTAGCCATCACTTGAACAGCATCCCCCAGCTGATATCCCACCAGCAAAGTGTAACAGTGTTATTATTGGGTTGACATTCAGCCAGTAGATACCCATATGGACCCACAGGTTGATAAAATATTTAAACGTGGCCATAGTGGTTGTTAAATAGTTGCCATTCTGTTCCCTGGTACCCACCCCCAACCCGCCTCTCGCCCCTGGTCAACACGTGATCTTCCCCCATTATCCTGCAACTAAAGGTAAATTCCTGCAAGCAGGTGAATTCCTTTTCCAATGCTACAACCTAAGCCTTTTCTGGTTAGTGGCACACCACTCCGGCTGCTAAATAGTCTTACCTTCGTCCAGGCACGGTGGCTTACGCCTGTAATCCCAGGACTTTGGGAGGCCAAGGCAGGCAGATCATGAGGTCAGGCATTCAAGATCAGCCTGACCAACATGGTGAAACCCCACCTCTACTAAAAATACAAAAATTAGCCAGCACTAGTAGTGTGTGCCTGTAATCCCAGCTGCTCAGGAGACTGAGGCAGAAGAATTGCTTGAACCCAGGAGGTAGAGATTGCAGTGAGTAGAGATCATGCCACTGTACTCCAGCCTGGGCAACAGAGCGAGACTCTGTGTCAAAAAAAACAAAAACAAAAACAAAAACAAAAACAAAAACAAAAAACAGTCTTACCATCACCCCAAGCTCTTACTCCCTTCACTTTGTGTTGCTTTGCGTTCATTAGCTCTTTGGGATGCTGCAAGCATTGCTGGCTTATAACAAGCTTGTAGTTACTCAAAACTCTTGGGTCTTTTTCAGGTGAGTAACAACTCATATTTGCTCATCACTTACCAGTTATAAAGTGGTTGCAGTGACATTAGCCACTGAGAAGCCAGGCTTCACCTGAGCTCTGCATGTGGGTTTAAGCCCAAACAAGGCCGGAGCAGGAAGTTACTTTTCTCCTAATTTCATTTCATTTGTGAGTTTCAGTCCAATCTGTTGGACTTTTGCTGTTGCCTTAGAATACTGATTCTGTTACCTGGTGTCTTAATTATCTGTTGTCCAGAGACTTGATACACAAATTCTTTATCTTCACACAAAGTACTGGATGAGCAGGGCAAGGAAAAGCGCTGACTTAGCCGCTGGCCCCTTCCCCTAGGTCAGCTCCTCTCAGTCCACCGCTGGGTGAGGCTGGTCATGGCCTCAGGTTTATTCATCACCAACCCACCAGACCAACCTTTTATGTGGTGCCCACCTGGCTACCCAACGAGACTTCTGCCAAACACTTCTACTCCAATTCGGAGAAACTCTGTCTGTGGCTCTCACTGAACACACCAGTCCAGCGACCCCATTATCGTATCTTAGAGATGACTCTAGTTCCCAGGAGCCCTGTTCTCCTTCCTGAGGAATCTTTGGAACCCTTTTGAAAGCAACTTTCGTTATGTTTCTGTCATATTCAAAATGCTTGGATGTGCCCTACCACCTCCTAAGCTATCTCCCCTCCTCATCCTCACACTGGGAGCCAGGCAAAGGGACAGGTCGTGCTGACCCCAGGCCGCTCCTTACTGACCAGCTCCTCAGCAACCCTCCTCTCCTGTCCCTGGGTCAGAACTCACCTTGTTCCCTTCCAACACCCTTGTGCTAATGTCCCCCCTCTTCCTCACAGCTTCTCCCTGGCCTTCACATCCTTCCAGGCCCATCTCAAATCTTTTCTTACCCTCACTGAATAGATCTCTCTCAAATTATTTACCCTCTGGACCCCGAGCTCTTATTATTCAAACCCTATCAGAGACCACCTCATCCCGTTAAATATGGTTCTATACATCTTAAGCATAAAGCAGCAGGAATAGAAAATGTGACCCCACTGTTTGCAATCATAGAAAAAATGGTCCTATTAATTGCAAGCTTTTTGAGAGCAGGCCAAGTCATGGGAACATCTCTGCATTCCCCAGCCTCATATGTACTAGATGCCCAGAAAACTCTAGTTTGATCTCACTCCCATAGCACAGCTATGGGAACGGGCTTCAGAAGCCTTGGGTTGGGTGGGACCATCCTTCACAGATGCCCAGTAGTCCATGCCCCTGAACCATTCCCTCACCTTTCATCCTGTCCATCATCTCCATGGTCTCCCCAAACAGCTCCTCTGCCTCTGTCTTCACACTCTGGATCCGGGCACCCTGCTCACCCAGTATGGGACTCCGACCCAACTGGTCCTTCAGCTTAGCATACTTTTGCTTTATTATCTCAAATCCCTGAAAAAGGTAGAACAGTCTCAGTGTCATTGTCATCATGCAAGGTCCTAAAGGCCTGTGGCCAAAGCACTTAATAACCCCCAAATCAACATACAGTGGGAAGGCGCCTCCTATGAACCCCCAATAGCATTGGTTTTATCTGTTAAAACCCCTGAGCCACAGACTATGACCTAAATTTCCATGTTTCCCTCTTCCCATCTCCAGCTCTTGACATTTCCCACCTCACTTCCAGCACAACACCAGTCACATCATAGTATGTTAATATTAAGCTGTCACTTAATAGTATACATAGCAACTTGGTCGCTATGCCAGGATTGAAAGTGCCCACGTTCAGTGAGCCAAGATCATGCCACTGCACTCCAGCCTGGGCAACAAAAGCGAAACTCTGTCTCAAACAAAAAAAAGAAAAGAAAGAAAGAAAGTGCCAATGTTCCAGGCTGTGGGGGAAGTGGGTAGTGTGCTGAGGCACTGAGAACGGGCTCTTTGATCTTCTCTCTCATCTACTTGTGACAATCATGGAGCCCAGGTTAGGCTAAGCAAATAGCATCTGCCCAGGCTGGGGACCCAAGAGACAAGCTCTGGATCCAGTGTCAGGGGATCTGCTTCGTAGATGAGTTTTAGGTCTGTGAACAAGTTACCACCCCATCTGTAAAAGGAGAGGGGCTGTAATATCCCAGCACTTTGGGAGGCTGAGGCTGGTAGATCACAAGGTCAGGAAATTGAGACCATCATGGCCAACATGGTGAAAACCTGTCTCTACTAAAATACAAAAAATTAGCTGGGCATGCTGGCACGTACTTGTAGTCCCAGCTACTTGGGAGGCTGAAGCAGAGGAATCATATGAACCCAGGAGGTAGAGGTTGCAGTGAGTTGAGATCACGCCATTGCATTCCAGCCTGGTGACAGAGCAAGACTCCATCTCAAAAAAAAAGGGGGGGGTGGGGAGGGACTGGCCTAGGTCATCTCCAATGTTCCTGAGCCAGCTATACCAAGGCAGTGAAGGGAGAATTCAGATGCTTGGCCAGGTTCGGGTTCATTCAGAGACTGGTTCTGTCATTCTAAGTGCTTTTGAGTTTGTGGTCTTATAAAGTGTGCAAAGTCCTCTCCTGCTCAGGACCCTCACTGGCTGTGCATTGGTTGAGCTAACTCTGCCTTCTCTGTACCTTCTGGGCACTCATTGCCTGCTGGCTGGCACCTTCCGCAAGCTGCTGGGCCTGGACTGCCTGTGCCCCCTGCTGCCGGGCCTGGTGGCGGAGCTCCTCCATCCGTGTCCAGAAGTCACCCAGCTGCTTGGTCATGCTTGTCACCAGCTTTTCCGCTGGCCGCAGTACCTGCTGAACCTTTGTGGAAAGAGGCATGTGTGGTGGGTCTCGTGGGTGTGGGGTTCATCCCCATTTTTTCTCCAACTCATCAGGCAGTGAAAGTCCTCTCCAACCAGAACCACCACAACTGCCCAGCTCCCACCCCTGCCTTCTGCATCTCTGCCACAAGACCAGAAACTCTGAGGCCCAAAGCGTGCTACCCTCCTCTAGAACTCCACCTCAGGTTTCATCTAGTCCCTTTCTGGCATCTTCTATGCCTGGTGCCTAAATTTTCCTGTTTATTCCCAAATATGAGTGGAGGAAGCCACGACGCCTCACCTCAGCAACCCTGTCCTGGATAAGCCGAAGGGAGCGGCTGGTGCCCTGCATGGTGTCCTGAGCCTCCTGCAGTGCCACTGTGCCCTGCCGCAGGTTCCCAACCACATCCTCCACCTGGCCCTCCACTGCGTGGGCTCGGCTCCTGGGTGAGAAAAGCAAGAGGGAGAGGAGACAGAGAATCAGTGAACAGTGAATCCATGCGTGGGTCAACTCACACAACAGTCCAAAAGCACACCCTTCCCAGCCAAGCCCAAGAGCTCCAGGGGTACTAACTCGGCAGCTTTGACGGGCCAGGACCCCACGAGGTAGACATGACGAATGTTCACGTTATGCCTGAGACACCCTATGGACACAGTTTCCAATGCAGAAGACACAGTCATGCAAGCTAAGTTTAACTTGCACTCTGGACTCTGAGTGCCACTCCCCACCATGGTAAGCACCCGCTCCTGTCTCCCGGCCCTCTGCACCCCTTTCCCAGAAACAGGGTTGAGGAGCAAAATGCCAGCCTAATCCTGGGCAGAGAGAAGTTCAGGGCTCAAGGCCATACCTGGCTTCCTCAGCCTCGGCCTGCAGTCTGCGGGCCCTTGCGATGTCCTGCTTGGTCTGGGACAGTACCAGGTCCACGTTGGGGAGCCTGGCTGCAATGGCCTGGATCTCACTCATCTTCTGCAGAACAGTAGCTGAGTCTGTGGGCAGCCGCAGGGCCAGCACGGCCTCGCTGACCTCCTGGATAGTGGCTGCATCGGTGCCAGGGTCTGGAAGGCAACCATGCATTAGATTGTGGGAGCCCACTAGCCTCCCCAAAGGTCTGACGCCTCTCCTGGTTAAGCAGCACTCACGGAAGGCACCCATGGTGGCCACTCTACCATGCTGTCCCAAGGGGCTGCTGCCCCCTCTCAACCAGACTCAGGTGCCTATTCTCTGTGAATTTCTGGGAATGCTGTAAGATGACTGTCCTGTGCTCCGTGCTACAGAGGGAGGAGGAGGAGGGGTGTCGTCACAGCTGTGGCAACTAAGTGTCTGGTGCCACAGGAAGCTGCGGGCTGGGGAGAAGGAGGTGGTGCCAGACAGCTGGTACTGAACAATGTCTGCAGCACATGCACAATCAGCCCTAAATTGGGAAGAGTGGCCAGAAACTGGAGCTGCTTCCTTGGCAAAAAGACCTCCTCCCTACACTCCCCCTCAGGCCAGACGGCTCATTTTTTTCAAAAGCAAATAAGAATGATCACATCTTTGCTGGAATGTCACCTTCACAGGGAGGCCAACCCTGGCCATCCCATCTAGAATTGCAACCTCCACCCTAGACTGTAGCAAACCTTATCCTCCCTCCCCGCCTCATCTTTCTCTCCAGCACTTGTATGCGCATGTGCCAAACACTGTACTCATGGAACTGGCTTTTTGGTCTCTTTTCCTCTAGAATGTAAGCTCTATAAGGGCAGGGACTGGGTTTTGTCCAGAGCTATATCCCCAGACGCCGGCACAGCGCCTGGCACTTGGAAGTCCTCGTGTGTGTAGAGTGAATGAATGATTGACAGAGCTCCAGGTCCAGGTGAATGAATGATTGACAGGGCTCCAGGTCCAGATCTTATTTTACTACTCAAGCCACCTGGGCAAGTCAAGCGGTTCCTCTGTGCTCAGTTTCCTGATCTGTGAAAAAGGAATATCAATCCCCAACCTGAAGATACAGCAGGAAACAGTCTATTGGCAAGAGTTGTTACAAACCAGCTCTGGACCAGCGAGTAAGATCAGAAGTTCAGAGATGATATCTCCTCCCCATCTCTCTCAATTCGCTTTTACAGCACAGATCCCATTCCCTGCCCATCCCATGCCACGAGAAAGGACACTCTGGAGGGAGGAAGCCATGCTTATTCATTGCTGTGTCCCTCGGGGCTTGCATGCAGCAGCACACTGCAGGAGCCCAAGGCATAACTACGGTTGAGTTTCACTAAGCGGGTTTATCCCAGCAACAAGCTTTCATAAAGACCTTCCTCATAGAGATCATCAACCTCTCATCTAACCTAGAGTCCTAGAGTCCTTTTCTCAAAACAAGGCTTCACATGCACCTTCCCCAGAAAGCCTTCCACGATGAGCACATCCCCACCTAGATCTGACCCTTCCTTTACTCTGCACCACTTCGGCTGCACCCTCAGGCTCAATCCGAGTGACACTCACTTGCAGAGCCTTCTGGGTCTCAGGATGGGCTCAGTAAGTATTTACTGCTTTGAGCAAAAGCATGGAAGGAGTTGAGCCTACAGATCAAATTAAACTCAGTCCCTGCCTTTATGGAGCTGGAAATCCAATGGGAGACAGGCACACAAACTAGGAAGTACAGCTTTGAGTGAGTGGAGTAAGCACAGGTGCCAGGATGGCCATGGGAGCGGCCCCCAGCACATCTGATAGGTCCAGGGAGGCTGCCTGGAGGGTGGGATGCCTAGGAGGGTTCCTAGAGGATGAGCAGGAGCTGGCCTGGTCAGCAGAGGTGGGAGAGGGGAGACAATCCGGAGAGAAGAAGAACATTTGCAAAGGCAAGAGGCTGCAGAGTGTGTTTGTGTGTGCTCGCATGTGTGTATGTATGTGTGTGTCCATGCCGTCACGCAATAGGGTGTGGATGACAGAGTCAGACCATTAGGCTTGAAGCCTACGGGCTCCACTGCCAAGTCAGATGCCTTTAGGCAAGTTGCTGAACCTCTCTGTGCCTAGATTACTTGTGTGCAAAGTGGAAGTAATAATAGTACTTAGCTCATGTAGTCAGGAATAAATGAGGTAATACATGCAAAGCGCTTGGAGTAGTGCCTGGACTCAGTTAGAACTTAATAAGCCTGAACTATTCATTTTGTCAATTCTGTCTGAAGAACTGGGAAAGGCAGTGTTTCTTCCTCTCTCCACAGACTTTCAACTCTTCCTCCCACCCATGACCCTACATCCAACAGCAGCCAGTTCTCAGTGGCTTCTGCACCAGGACTCTGGAGACCAGAGTCTGAGCCCACCACTACTTAAAATTTTCCTGGGTCCCCCCGACTGGGGCCAGGCCTCTCTCAGGCACTTCTCTCTGACCTTGGACTTATCATAAGACTTGACCTGAAAACAAGTATAAGAGAGAGGACAAAAGTGGCCTGGCAGCTCCCTGCCAGTTCACGTGAGCCTCGGCTGCATCCAGCAGGAGAGAATTCCAACCCACCTCCCACCCGCTGAGGCCAGAGCCCTGGCTGACATCAATGTAGGACAAGTGGCCATTCAGTCTCACTGGACTTGACTTGGGGTAAGACTCCTTTATCCATGAGCCTAAGCCCCACACCTTGACCTGCCTGCCCCTGTGCACAATATCCCTACATCCCCAGGTAACATTTCCCCCCCACCCCTACCCGTGTGGGCTTCATGGCCTTATGCAAGTCATGAGACCTCAGAAGAACTTTCCTGTTCCTCTCTGACCTGCCATCTGCACTCAGGAGGGGACTTTCGCCTATCTGGGACAAAAACACTCTAATAGTAGCAAGAAGAGCCACTGTCATTACACCAAGCCCTGGGCTTGTATTAACTGGGCTTCCAGCCAGGCAAATTTCCTGGCAGGAACCAGAAATCTAACAATATCAACTCTTGTTCCTGAGGTACCTTTCCTTTTTCAAAACACATTTTACATCAGTTATTTGAGTCTCAGAATAAACTTGTGAAATACTACCGTCCCTGTTTATAGAAGCAAAAGATGAGGCAAAGAGAAAAGCAGCCTGCCCAATGTCATCTGAGTCTCCTGGGTCCTGTTTAGGGATCTTTCCATTGCACCGCCCTTCCTCACTCCCCAGAGCAGTGAGGAAGGGGATCTGGTTCATTCATTCATGCCACCAGTGTAAGACGCCTTTCTGTGTCTGGCCTGGTGATACAGTGGTCAAGAAGACAGACAACCATCCTTGCCCTCCCAGCGTTCCCATTCTAGTGGAGTGACAATCCACTTGTAGACAACTGAATGAGGGTGAGTAGTGAGAGGAAGGTAAGACACCGAAGGGGAATGGGAGAGGACGGGGGACACCAGATCAGATAGTCAGGGAACATCTCTCTGGAGAGATGACCCAGAGGACAAGAAGCAGCAACCCTGGAAGGAGGATTCCAGGCAGAGAAAGAGCAAATAAATACCCCTGAAGCAGGCAAGAGCCTGAGACGTTCAAGGACAGCCAGTGAGCAAAGCAGACAGGAGTCCAAGGTCACTCCCAGGAGATGGACAGAGGCCAGGCTCTGCAGGCATGGTAGGAGTTGAGAGCTCATTCCAAGAACAAGGTGAAGCCACTGAGCGACTTTAAGCAGGAGTGAGATGTGATCTGACTTATACATTTTAAAAGAGCTACTTCAGCTGTTATGTTGAGAATGAGAATGGGTCACGAGGGAGCGGAGAAAGCGGGGAAGGGCAGACGGGAGAACAGGAAGGTTATGGCCATGGTGCCGACAGAGGAGGAGGCCTGGAGCAAGGTGTTGCCGGCCTGCGGGGAGGGAGGGCAGGCTGAATGTGGGAATGAGGGACAGGTGGGAGTGGAACAGCAGCCAAGGTGGTGGTGGACCCAGGCTCACCTGTGAGGAAATCCCGGACCTGCTGGATGAGGAGCCGTGTGCGTCTGATGTCTTCCTCCATCTGGGAGCGGCTGGTGCTCATCTGGGTCTCCAGGCGCTGGGCAGTGGACTGAATCTGTGAGGCAGATTCCTCGGCTGCCCTAATCTGTTGACACACATGCTAGGTCAGAAGGGGTAAGGCCCCAACGGAACGTCTCAGCAGCCCCAAGATTCTGTGGCTCATCCTCTATGCCAAGACCTACCTAGGAAGCATTTATAACCGACCCAGTTTAGATGTGGATGTCCAGTAAAAGAAAAAGAACTATCTTACACTTGCTGTGGCACCTTGAGCAGATCGCCTAATGTCTCTGGGCTTTAGTGTAAAATGGGAACTCTGACTTGCCCAGGCACTCTATCCCGTCTGCCTCTTCCCGCCTGTGCCCACCATGCCTCGGCCGCACTTACCATCTGCCTGGTCTGCTGGAGCTGGGCATTGAAGACCCGCAGCTGCTCAGCCACCTGCCCTGCTGTCCAAAAGGCCCCACTGGCCCTGGGAAGGACACCCTTGCAGTGGGACCCACAGGCTGTGCTGTTGTCTTGGGGACACAGCTCACCAGGGCATGATTCTGGGGTGCAAGCTAACTGCCTGGAACCGCCACAGAGCTGTGGAGAAATGCAGGTGTCAAAGAGGCTACCCAAAGCCCCTCAATAACCAATCCCACCCCACACCTGGGAAACCAACAGCCAGACATCGCCACGACAACCGAGCACCAGAAACAGCCAGACATCTCCGTGACAACCGAGCACCAGAAACTGGTTTCCTTGGCAACTACTGAGCTCACAGTGAGCAGCACAAGGGTCAGAATGGCTGTGGGAGTGGGGTTCTCACAGACGCACGTCTGCCCTAATGGGAAGCAGGCAGCAGCCGTTCGCGTGTGACAAGCTGGGGAAGGGGCTCCAGGAAGTGGGACTCCATGCCTCAAGTCACCTTGTTGAAGGTGGGTGTCAGGTCAGGCAAGGAAGACAGCCCCAGCCTCAGGGCCTCAAGCTGGGGGCCGCCGGCGCCTCCTCCTCCTCCCGCCTGCTGTTGCAGCCTCTCTGCCTCTCTCCGGCTGTTCCTGAGCTGGTGCAAAAGGTGTGAGCTGTCGGAGACCTGCTGAGCGGCCCGGGCTGACTGCTCAGAGGCTGTGGTCAGCATCCGGAAGGCTCCTATGGCCAGCAGAATGAGAAGAGCGGGGAATGGAGATGAAGGAGGAGCAGGAGGGAGAGGGGGTGGCGTGCCCAGGGCCACGACAGTGCCCATGCCCGGAGCTGTCTGGGTGTCCCTCTCCTCACCTGAAGGATCAGCACTGCTTAGTTTTTCAAACTGCTCCCTCTTCCTCTGATACATAATGAGGAGACCATTGAAGCTTCTGTCCAGACTCTCCAGGTCTCCCGGGAGGGACAACGTTTCCTCCTCTAGGGGCAGATCCGGCTGCAGGCCCTGGAGAGTTCGCCTGAAAAGGGAGAGGAGCTTACACTACAATATAGGAGGAGTGTTGCCTCCCCAGAGCTGCCATCCCCTTAGAGAAACTGCTACTGAGTGAGAACAGAGGCCTTGAGCAAAGGCGACAGAACAGAGAATCCACAGGCTAAGCAGCTTCCGCGGGACAGAGGTTGGCGGCCAGCACCACCTTTCTCTGTCTACCTGTGGGTGGAGCCAAAACACTCTCCTCCCTTGACTTCTGAGACCCAACATTCCCAATTATCCTCCCCCTCTTCCAGCTCCTGGCTTCCATGAGGAGCACTGCCCTGATGCTCTCCTCCTTCACTCTCTACAGGCTGGCTTCAGCCACCACCTGCACAGCTGCGGCTCCAAAATCTCTTCCGCAGTCCACACCTCCCACTCAGCTCCAGACCCCATCACTGCTGCCAGCTGGTCATCCCCAGCCACCCCTAAAGGAGGCTCAGGGTTCTCCTCCCAGGCCCATGGGCACTGAGCTCTTAGAGAGTCCTCTCTCCCCATACCCTTTGCAGCTCCACCAACCCAACCACCAGCTCCCTCCTCCAAGCCTCACATTCTGCACCTCTAGGCTTTGATCAGGCACAGAATGCAGTTCCACGGAACGCCCCACCATGCCTGCGTTTCCAACCTACTGGACCTGGTGGACTGACTGCCCAAATCTGACTTAGGTAAGAAGGCACCTCTGTGAAGCCTGAAGCCTGCCATGACACATTAACACATGCATCACATTATAGTTTACCATTTATACATCATTCTCCCCAATGCGAGCTTCTTGAGGGCAAAGACTATGCCATATTAATTTCAATATCCCCAGTGCTTTGTGCAATGCTTGGTTCATGAAAGATGCTCTAAAATTATGTAAAGTGAATGAATGAAAGAAAAAAGAATGAATGAATGAACCCTAATATTTGCTTGACTGCCTCTGCCCAAGCCCCCAGCTAGAAGCTCTAGCTCATCGCAAAGTCACGGAGCCTCCTTTTTCATTCTTGTCAGGCTGCCTTTTCCCTCCCTGCCACTCACACACCTGGATGGCTCTGTGCACCATCAGAAAGCCAGTGCTCAGGGAATGCAAACTAATTATAGAAGCTCCAGAACAGAGTCTCACTAAGAAGGTGCCTCTGCTGGTGGGGTGGGGGTGTGGGTGGGACCACTTGCATTCCAAAGGCACATGTGAGTTATTTTTAGAGCCCCTGCCTCTCGGATGCCCTCTGCCAGGGTGACTAATCCAGAGCTGACTCTCCCACAGGCAGCACTGGGCACTTGAAACAGCGCTGGGCTTGGGCTCCTGGGCTGTGTTCTGAGTCTCAGCTCTGCGCTTCTGTGGCCACGTGGCTCTGGCACATCACCATCTCTGCCTGTTTTCTCATCTGCAAAACCACACCAACCTCACAGGACGGTTGTGATGGTTGAAAGAGAGAGTGCCGCCGGGCGCGGTGGCTCAAGCCTGTAATCCCAGCACTTTGGGAGGCCGAGGCAGGTGGATCACGAGGTCAAGAGATCGAGATCATCCTGGTCAACATGGTGAAACCCTGTCTCTATTAAAAATACAAAAAAATCAACTGGACATGGTGGTGTGTGCCTGTAATCCCAGCTACTCAGGAGGCTGAGGCAGGAGAATTGCCTGAACCCAGGAGGTGGAGGTTGCGGTGAGCCAAGATCGCACCATTGCACTCCAGCCTGGGTAACAAGAGCGAAACTCCGTCTCAAAAAAAAAAAAAAGAAAAGAAAAGAAAGAGAGAGTGCCATGAAAACGCATTTAAACGGTAATGTGCTGTATAAATGTAAGGAAGGATCAGTGTGCCCCGTATGGGAACCCAGGGGGGATAATCCTTCCATGTGCTTGGCAGGGAAAGGGAATTACCTGAGGGAGAGGATGGCACTGGCCACCTGAGCCACGTCCTGCTCTGTGACCGTGGCGCTGCTAAGAACTGCTCGGATCTGCTCGATCTTATTCTGCGCATCTAGCATGCGGGAGGCCAGGCCAGGGTCCTCCAGCCCCGGCCCGGACCACAGGCTGGTGGTGGTATTGCGGAGGCTGCCAAGGCGCAGGGCCTGCTCCCGGAGGGTCGCATCATAGGTCTGGAAGCAAGGGTGGCAGGCCACGCACGCCGGGTAGCGGTCGCAGTAGCCTCGCTGGCACTGGTCACAGCGGGGCCCGGTCAAGCCAGGGCGGCAGAGACAGCGGCCCGATGCCTTGTCGCAGCCCGGGCCCTCGGTTCCCCGGAAGTCACAGTCACAGGCTAGAGCCAAGAAAAATGACAGTTAGTGATGGGGTCAGGAAGAGAGAGACGTGGCTGCCGGGGAGAGCCCTGAAGAAGGGGTCGGACCTGAGGCTCTTTCTACACGACTTAGAATAACAGAAGTCACAGCCAGAATAAAAACCAAGGTAACAGCTGCAGTGAAGGCCAACGCTTACTTGGCAGCTGCCACGTGCCAGGTACCATTCAGAGTCGCGCACACACACGAACTCATTTGATCTTCACGCCGCTCTGGGAGCTACCATTCTGTTTCCCCACTTCTTCTAGATGAGGCAACTGAGGGACAGAGAGGTTAAATACAGCATGCCTCTTCCTCAAAGGAGGAAACCGAGTCTAAAGAGGGGAAGCAGCTCCCTCAAAGCCACTCAGCAAGGCAGGGGCAGAGCTGGGGCCAGAATCCCGTCTGCACACTTGAAGGCCTGTGTGCCTCTGGTGACATCAAACTGACGTCATGGGAAATGACAGCTTTTCCCCCTCAGAACTCCCTTCCTCTCTCTATGAAGAGGGAAAAAACAGCCGCCCCTTCTTGCTGCTGCCCTGGAGATGGCTTCTGGGAAATACTCCCTTTCTCAGGGAAGTGGGGAGGAAAGCAACCGGCATGTCATGGGAACACAGGGACAGCAGGGCACAGGCCTGTTTCAGGGGCTTACAGGCCACGCCAACTGGCTGGAGCGTGTGCACTCACAGGGCTGCCCAGGTCCACACCGCAGGCACCGATACGGGACGTCCTGCCCTGCTGCAGACCCACACGCCCCACCACGTGCCCACCATGTGCTTGGCCCCCGCAGCCTCAGCGTCCCCCAGGCTTTGAGCACGTACCTCGGCATCCTGTGGCCGCGTCTCCGTAGGTCCGGTCTGGACACCGGCGGATGGCTGCAGCACTACACGTCAGGCCACCATAGCCTTCCCGACAGGGGCACTGCCCTGTGAACTGCGTGGGGAGAGCAACGTCAGTGGACCCTGCCTCACAGCCTCTGCCTTACCTGGTGTGAGGGACTGAGTCCCAGATTCTCAGTCCACAGGTAGAATCCAGGGCTCGCGACCACCTCCAGAGCTCCTGCGCTCACAAAGCAAGGGCTCCCACTCAGAGATGAGCCTTGAAGTCAAGGCCCAGAGGGGCCCTTCAGAAGGTGTGGTGCATATGGTATTACTGACAGCCAAGAGCCACAGACGGAGGGACAACTGGTGGCTTCCCCAAAGGATAATGGGGACAGAAGCAGCCCAGCCTGACGGGGGAGAGGCCCAGAAGGGCAGCACGGAGGGGCAGCAGAGAGGCTTGTGTGGAGGACCCCTCTCCCACTGAGGGCCCCGGAGCCACCCTCACTTCGTACCTGGTTGCACTGGGGGCTGAGGGAGTTGTGCAAGTCGCAGGCACATGGCTCACAGCCCTGGCCACTGGCCAGCTTCCAGTGGTAGGGACCACACTGGTCACATTTGGAGCCCACCACGTTGGGCAGACACAGGCAGCGCCCACTCTCCTCGTCACACGGCATGTCCCTCCGGGACCCCAGGATGCTACAGTCACAGCCTGCAGGAGGAGAGCTGCTGAGCTCAGGGGCACACACCACAAAAAACTCACCCCCAGAGGACACACATCTAGGGAGGGGCCCCGCCTGGGAAAAGAACTGGGCAGGGCCATTCCCGGAAGATGACATGGCTGACTCACAGGACCCCTGCGCTGTTACACCAGTTCCAGCCACCTTGCAGCTCAGCACCCGCCTGCCCACCCTCCATCTGGCTGACTCAGTCCCAGCTCCCCACCCGGGCCTGTGCTGCCACCTGCTGGACGCCAGTGGCACAGCAGCTGGCTCTAGGGAAGAGGGCAAGAAGTCTAGACTCCTTGCACACCCAGGACTGCCTGGGCACACTCCCTCTGTCTACCCTGCAATGGGATTTTGAAATACCCTAGCTTGAGCTTGGCTGTAATGAATACATTTTAAGCAATCCTACTAACTCCATTTTGCCCACCCTGAGCTATGTAGGGTATTCTGTTCTGAGAGCTTGTGGCCTGAGATACCTGACATCTTTGTAACCAGTTTCTGAGAAACAGGGCCCACTGGCTCATACATCTTGTACCTGCAACTGTGTGTAAGCGCCTACCCCACATCCTGAGTTAAAAACAACTTTAAATAGAATTTGTTGTAAGGCATCCCCCAGCGTCCCCTAACCTGCTCCTTCTGCTTCTGTAATAATCTGCTCACCACCCCCGACCCTAAACTGGTATAAAAATGTTGACCGCCCTTTGTTCATGGCCGAGATGTTTGACCTCTAGGTGACTCTCAGACGCCGGCCATTAAAAGTGGACTCTCAACAAACTCAGTGCATGGTGCCTCTGTTTAAACTCGCTGGGGTTTAACATTTGGAGGCCCCAGCAAGATATTATATCACCACCGGGCACAGACAGGGCTCACTCCAGACCTCCCCAGATGAACGGCGAACTATAGGGGAGGTGCCCCCTGAGACGTTCCAGGGCCCCGTAGGTCACCGTCTCCAGAGCGGAACAGACTGACCGCCACTGCTGCCCACAAAATTTGGCACCAAGTCCATTGTCTCAGGTCGCAGGAAGGCAAATCAGATATGACTCTGCTCTGTCTGGTTTATGGTTTCTGGAAGGGACAAGCCCTGACAGGGGCACCCCTTCATCGATCCTGTCCAAAACCCAGGATGCTGGAGGATAGGACCACAGGTCACTGAATTTGTCTGGTTAATGACAACTGTATTAGCCTCTGAATGAGTGTCTGTGTGCATGTGTAGATTCAATGAGGAGGCCAAGGGCCTGCCCTTGGATCTCCAATTTGTGGCTCCACGGTGAACAACTACGGAGTCTGAGAGGACCCCCACCTGCGTGTCCGTGGTGACCTCATATGGCTTAGGGTGGTATCGGGCGCCACTCAGACCCCATCCTTGTCATGGGTTTATACTGACCCGCCGATGCTAAGAGGCACCTAAATTCCTGTAAGGGAAGCGGCCAGGAGGACATCTGAGTGGTCCCTCATGGGGTACCCCTTCCCCATTTGTGTGTCCTCTGTCTTAGTGTCATATGTCTGGCAGCTGATATTGTCCCAGGCAGCTGGGGAGAAACGTTTTCTCTACTATCGGTAGACACCTCCTGCCCCCTGCGACAGTGGCTCTTGTCTGGCATCTAGGATGGTCATCCAAAAATTGTCTGTACTGTTTCAAAACCATTAAGTGCTGCTATGGATTAGATTGTGACCCTCACCCCTTATTGACTGGAAGTTCTGGCACCATAGAGACTGCTGGCAGGTGGACTGTCACCGTCCCCGGCCAAACGTCTGGCTGCCCCGTGAATAGGTGGTGGATCCAAGACAGCCACCCCTGGCTGCTGGCACACCTGCTCTGCCGCCCAAACACTTTTCCCAGCCGCCTCAGGCCTGCTGAGTCATGTGTAAGGCGAGCTCTCGCTCTTCTAAACTCCTTCCTAGCCCTTCCCAGTGAATGGCACCCGGCAGACCTGCAATCTAATACCAAATACCCCCTCAGACCCCGTCCATGCCCCGTGCCACTGAAATCCCTCATTCTCACCTGGGACAGATACTGCAGGACATGGCCCTTACGGCTCTCCTCTCTCCCCTCACTGAGAGAGCAAAATTCGAACTCAAGGCTTTTGACGAGTGGAAGCACCAGAGGTACCTTGGTTACAGACGCAGAGGAAGGCAGACGTCAGTCCGGTATTTCATCTGATTCTTCCATGTGGCAAGCAGCTTTAGCCCTGACCCTTTTTGTTCGTTTTGGTTATAATCCTTCTGGCTTGTAGGTGCTCTCAACTATCCCCTCCTGGCTGAGAATTTCTGCCCATGTTGGGTATGATTTTCTCTTGTAAGCCAAGATGGGAAATGCACCCTCCCGTTCCCATCCTCAGCCACCTACTCCTTTACAATGTATGCTTTAAAACTTCTCCCTGGGTTTCACAGGTGATTACGGAGTTCACCTCTCAAAAGGCGGACTCCACACTCAGTGTAAACTAGAATGGCCAACTTTTAATGTGGAGTGGGTGGACACAGGGTTACTGGACCCTAATGTGGTCCAGGCTGTTTGGATGGCAGTTACAGGAAATCCAGGCCCCCCGCCCCCCACCGACCGGTTCCCGTATATTGATCAGTGGTTACACTTGGTTCTTAACTCACTGCGGTGGCTCTGATCCTGTGCGGCTCAAGATCCTGTTTCTAAAATATTCCTTAACTGCACCACTCGGTCACTGCCCTCTTCAGCTGCAGCCCCTCCAGTTCTGCCTCCATCTGAGAATGATAAAGTTCTTCCCCTCCTTCCCCCACCTTATGACCCACCAGCCCCAACAGGGTCGCCTACTATTACTTCTTCTGTTCCCCCTGCCGCATCACCGCCTATAGCTTTCAGACTCTGGTCATGACAGGGAGAGGAGGTTACCCCCTCTCCCCCTAAGGGAAGCTCCGCCTCTGGCTGGTGGTGAGCTATCAACCCCATTTTTGGTTTATGTCCCATTTCCACCTCTAACTTGTGTAACTGAAAAGCTCAGAGCCTGCCGTTTTCTGAAAAACCCCTGGCTCTGACCTCTCTGGTGGAATCCATACTTCAGACTCATCATCCTACCTGGGACAACTGTCAGCAAATCCTCCTCACCCTTTTTACCACGGAGGAGAGGAACCACATCCCCAGAGAAGCGCAAAAGCGTTTTCTCTCCTCCACTGAAGAGGAAGCCAGAGACCAGTTGGAGGAAGTCTTCCCTACCAGCAGACCAAATTGGGAACCCAGTTCCTCGGGGTGGAGGCAGGCTTAGGACAACTTTCACTGGCATCTACTCACGGGCATTCAGGGAGTTGCATGAAAACCCATGAATTTATCCAAGACCACAGAAGCGGTCCAGGGGGCTGATGAGTCTCCTGGGACATTCTTGGGACGTCTCCAGGAGGCCTCTCGCATTTACACCCCATTTGATCCAGCTGCTCCCCAAAATAGCTGTGCTTTAAATTTGGCTTTTG
Source organism: Saimiri boliviensis (assembly GCF_048565385.1). Classification (NCBI taxonomy): domain Eukaryota; kingdom Metazoa; phylum Chordata; class Mammalia; order Primates; family Cebidae; genus Saimiri; species Saimiri boliviensis. The sequence goes on from NC_133462.1 coordinate 61,901,524, forward strand.
TGGCTCAGGCAGCCCCAGACATCCAGAAAAAATTACAAAAATTAGAAGGATTTAGTGGCATGAACCTCACACAACTTCTAGAAATAGCCCAGAAGGTGTCTGATAGCAGAGAAAATGCTGCTGACAAAGCTTCCAAGAGATAGGTAAAAATTTTGGTGACTGCCCTCCAGGAGACATGGTGGAGACCCCCTTCCCAACAAATCAACAAGAAAGACAAGGGCCATCATCAGTTGGGGGCCCAAACCCCACTACAGTGGGATCAGTGTGCTTACTGCAGACAAACTGGACACTGGAAAAATTAATGTCCCCTAAGAGAGAAACCGAGAATAAAGACACTCCTAGCCGTGGAGGAGCTAGAAGATTGACGGAGCCAGGACTCATTTTCGCTTGGCCCCCAGGAGCGCATGGTTACCGCCACAGTAGTGGTCACCCTGTAAAATTTTTAATTGACACCAGAGCAGAACGCTTGGTATTAAAAGCACCTTTGGGCCAAGTCACTAATACAAAAGTGGCAGTTCAAGGAGCCACAGGAATTGTTTGCAAATACCCAGTCACGCAAACCCGAGAAGTAAATTTAGGACACAAAAAAGTAACTCATTCCTTTCTGGTAGTCCCCGAGCGCCCATATCCCCGATGGGAAGAGACCTACTCCATAAACTGCAAGCCTCTATCGCTTTGTCAACTCAGGAAACACACCTAACCTTTAAGAACCAGGACTCATCAACCACCCACCTCTTAGTAACAACCCCGTTGTCAGAGGAATATCTCCTGGTTCTAAGCTCCCCAACCACGGCCTCAGAGAATGACTCCCTTATGTTGGAATCACAGGCCCAGTCTCTCCATGTTTGGGCAGAATCAAACCCCCCAAGACTGGCAAAACACCATCCCCCCATAACTATAGAACTATTGGCCACAGCTCTACTGGTACAAGTAAAGCAGTACCCCATGAGCCAAAAGGCCAGGGAAGGCATAAGTCCCCATATCCAGCGACTACTGCAGGCAAATATTTTAAGACTGTGCAAATTGGCCTGAATACTCTGTTCCTGCCAGTAAAAATGCCTGGCACCAATGACCATCAGCCAGTCCAGGATTTATGAGAGGTCAACAAGCGAACAGTCACTGTCCATCCGACTGTCCCAAACCCGTACACCCTTCTCAGCCTACTCCCACCAAACCAGACAGTATACACTGTCTTGGACTTGAAGGATGCTTTATTTGCCATCCCTCTGGCCCCTAACAGCCAGCCAATCTTTGCTTTTGAATGGACAGATCCAAACTCGGGAGATACTACCCAGCTTACTTGGACCCAATTACCCCAGGGGCTCAAAAATTCTCCCACCCCTTTTGGAGATGCTCTCCAATGGGACCTAACGCCTTTTTGGGCCAGTCATCCAGACTGCACCTTGCTCCAGTATGTAGATGACCTACTGCTGGCCACGGAAATGGCTGACAGTTGCTTACAACATACAAAAGACTTGTTATCCCTCCTCCAAGGACTTGGATACCAAGTCCCAGCAAAAAAGACCCAAATCCGCCCCTAAAAGGTATCTTATTTAGGATACAAGCTCACGCAGGGAAAGCGGGCACTTTCCAATGCTCGGAAACTGGCTATCTTGCAGATCCCAACCCCAACCACAAAAACACACGTGCAGGAATTCCTGGGGGCCACAGGATACTGCCACCTCTGGATTCCGGGGTTTGCAGAAATTGCCAAACCCCTCAACACCGCAACCAGTGGGAGTGGGGAATTGATCTGGACTGAAACAGAGGAACAGCCCTTTCAAAACCTGAAAAAGGCTCTCACTGAAGCACCAGCTTTGGCACTCCCAGACACGTCAAAACCTTTCCACCTGTTTGTCCATGAAAGCAAGGGCATGGCCAAGGGGGTCCTCACCCAGACCCTGGGACCATGGCGATGGCCAATTGCCTACCTATCAAAAAGATTGGACCCAGTGGCCTCAGGTTGGCCAAGCTGCCTGCGAGCAGTGGCAGCTACTACAAGCTTGGTCCGGGAAGCCAGTAAGTGAACCCTGGGCCAAGAATTGGCCCTTACAGCACCCCATGCCATGGAAATCCTGCTCAGAAGGGCCTCGGGAAAATGGATGTCAAATTCACGAATCCTACAGTACCAGAGCCTGCTACTGGACCAGCCCAGGCTAACTTTCCATCCTGCGTGGTGCCAAAATCCAGCAACCTTGCTCCTGGACTCAGACCTCTCTGCTCCCATCCATGACTGCCAAGAAATACTGGAGGTCACAGAAACTGGCAGGCCAGACTTGCAGGATGCCCCCCTAAAACAAGTGGATGCCACTTTGTTCACCGATGGAAACAGCATCATCAACAAGGGGATGCGCAAGGCCAGCGCAGCTGTCACAACCTAGACCGATATTATTTGGACTCAAGCACTACCAGTTGGCACCTCCGCACATAAGGCTAAATTAATAGCCCTCACTCAGGTTGGGCAAAAGACAAGCGGGTTTAACATTTGGAGGCTGTCCCCCACTGTAAAATGTTAAACCCAAGTGAGTTTAAACAGAAGCGCCAAGCACAGAGTTTGTTGAGAGTCTGCCTTCAATGGCCGGCGTCTGAGAGTCAGCTAGAGCTCAAACCTCTCGGCCATGAACAAAGGGCGGTCAACATTTTTATACCGATTTAGGGTCGGGGGTGGTGAGCAGATTATTACAGAAGCAGAAGGAGCAGGTTAGGGGACGCTGGGGGCTGCCTTACAACAAATTCTATTTGAAGTGGTTTTTAACTCAGGATGTGGGGTAGGCACTTACACACAGTTGCAGGTACAAGATGTATGAGCCAGTGGGCCCTGTTTCTCAGAAAACTGGTTACAAAGATGTCAGGTATCTCAGGCCACAAGCTCTCAGAACAGAATGCCCTACATAGCTCAGGGTGGGCAAAATGGAGTCAGCAGGATTGTTTAAAATGTTTTAATCACAGCCAAGGTAGGATATTTCAACAGGACCCCTGAACTGCTGCACCAGTTCCAGCCACCTGGTAGCTCAGCGCCTGCCTACCCACCCTCCATCTGGCTCAGTCCCACCTTCCAACCTGGGCCTGTGCTACCACCTGCTGGAGGCCAGTGGCACAGCAGCTGGCTCTAGGAAAGAGGGCAAGAAATCTGGACTCCTGGCACCCTCTCTGTCTACCCTGTAGTGGGATATCCTCTGAAGAGAGCACAGTAAGCAGGTTAATCTGTGGGTCTGGTGGCCCCATGCAGCCTGCCCCCTACTCACGGTGGCAGCCCTGTGGGTTGGCGTAGGTGAGTCCAGTGAAGCCCGGTTTGCATAGGTCACAGCGCTCTCCCTGCACGTGCTCCTTGCACACGCACTGCCCGGTCACTGGGTCACAGGGAACCCCTGGCACTGCCCCATCCGGATCACACTCGCAGGCTGAGGGACAAAAGCAGCCACCGCAGTAGGAACAAAGAAAAGTAGAGTTCAGAGCCGATTCCAGGAGCCAGGTTGCCTGGTTCAGATCTTTGTTCCACCACTGGCTTTCAGTTTCACAGCCTTGTCAAGTTACTTAATCTCTCTGTGCCTCAACTTCCTCATCTGTAGAATTAAAGTAATGATACAGCCTCATGGACTTCCTTTGAGAAATAAATGAGTAAACATCTGGACACAGTGTCTCACACTTGTAATCCCAGCACTTTGGGAGGCCAATGTGGGTGCATCACCTGAGGTCGGGAGTTCAAGACCAGCCTGACCAACAAGGTGAAACCTCATCTCTACTAAAAATATAAAATTAGCTGGGCACAGTGGTACATGCCTGTAATTCCAGCTACTAGAGAGGCTGAGGCAGAAGAAATCACTCAAACCCAGGAAGCAGGAGTTGCAGTGAGCTGAGATCGCACCGTTGCACTCCCAGCCTGGGCAACAAGAGTGAAACTCCATCTCAAACGAGAGAAAGAGAGAGAGAAAGAAATGAGTAGACATAAAGCAGGGGGAGCGCATTTGGCACATGGTAAGTACTATAGAAGTCATTTTGCTGCCATTATTTATGGAGCAACTACTCTGTGCCAGCTACTGAACTGGGCACTCTGAAATGTTGCCTCATATAATCCTCATGGTAATCCTGGAGATTATTATCTTCATGGTACAGAGGAGGAAGCTGAGGCTCAGATATGTCAAATAACTTACTCAAGTTCTCATTACAAGTTCATGCTGGAAGTAGGGATCAAACTCAATTCTGTCTCACTCTTCCGATAAACAAACACCAACAGAAAGTGACTCAGCTTTCCCTAACCCTCGCTCCCTGACTTCTTTCATGCCTTTCAAAATGTAAGAACCCCCCCTCCCTTCATCCCGAGAATCTTTTCTGATTAAATCTGCCCGAATCAGGTCGCTGCAGTCCAGGCAGCCCTCTCCTATGTGAAGGCACTGTCTCCTGTGGGCAGTGAAGTTACTTCTGCATGTCCCGCCCCCCCATTATATTCACACATGCTCCCTGAGCCTCAGAGACGTTTCCAGTCAGTGTACCAGGGCCAGAGGACATGAGAAATAATCCTTGCCATGGAGGAGTTCTCGATGTTGGGAGAAGCAAAACCTTAAATCTCAAACCTCATTACAACATGGTCAAGGCGACAGTATGCATACGGAAAAGGTGCCTTCACTCCTCTTCTTCATGTGTGTATAGTTTATATTGCCACACAGTGTGTGCTGTTCCCTGATGGCAGAAACTGTATCTTCTGTTTACTTTTTTCTTTCCTATGCCCCAAATAAAGGCCACATATTGATGGATTGTCTGATTCATGGTCCAGAGAGGTTAAGTGACTTGCTCAGTAATATTCAGCTCACTTAAAATAATCTCCCACAAATCCTGACTCACAGCCAAGTTTTCATGCTCCCCGAGAGCCTTGGTGGACCCAGGAACGTGTGGTCTGAGGTACCCAGAGGAGACGGGGAGTAACAGACAAATGACACTCTGCGTCTCCAGAGCCTCTACTCACGGATGCAGGCCTCCTGAATGGAAGCACCCGGGCGCCGGTTCCGGAAATAGTGCAGCTGACACCGCTCACAGTTCTTGCCTTCCGTGTGGTCCCGGCAATTGTCACACACACCTCCATATGCCCCCTGGCTGGCGGCAAACACAGCGGGGTCAAAGTGACATGTCTCTGAGTGCCCATTGCAGTCGCACCCTGGAGAGAGAGAGTCCCAGGGCTGACATCTGGCCCGCGCCTTTGCCATCTTCAGAGCATGCGCCACAGTAGCTCACTGGCATCTACAACAACTCTGAAAGATGATCAAGGCAGGGAAGTGGGGAAACTGAGGACAAGGGAGGTTTGTACAATTTATTTAAGGTTACATGACCAATAAGAAAGCAGAGGAGATTAAGAATTCGAGCTCCTGATTCCTAGGGTTGGCATAAACCCAAAAACACATTGAACCAAAGAAAGAACCCTTTGAATGCTCTATCCCCAATCCTCCTATTGCCAGCATTGGTGTCCTGGGGTCATTGCCCGCCACTGGGCTGAGAATCTCTGTTTTTCTCATCTATGTAAACAAAGGCCCTGATTCTAGGGAGTCATTTGAAGTAGGAGAAGATGACGATAGAAAACCAGACATGCCCTAAACAGGGTAAACCAACTGGAGGAGCCGGAAGAATCGGGCTCTGGGGTTACTGTGAAAGTTACATGGAATCAGAAGCATGAACCAAGCCATGATCCCTCCAGGCCTGGCTGAGGAGGAGGCAGGGGCCAGTAGGAGGACACCACCCAAATACTCTCTCCATCCTCACAGAGCTAGGGGAGCTTGAATTGTAATGGTACAATTCAGTTTAGATTTACGTAAGAAAAACTAGATGCCCCTGTGTTACAGGTGAGGTCATTGAGGCCTAGAGGGGCTGGCACTCCGCCCAGACCCTACAAGGGAGGGGTGATCCAAAGCTCCTACTTTGGCATTCATGGGCTTCCCGGCCCTCTGCAGGTCTCCAGGGCCGGTTATTGTAGAAGGGTGCACAGCGTTCACAATTCGGGCCCGCAGTGTTGTGCTGGCAGACACAGACATCGTGGACCTGGGAGGGGGACCATCAGCCATCAGGAGTAATCAACAAAGGAGTACCCCAGGGATGGACCTACCCACTCTCCTCTGACCCTCTGCATACCACTCAGGGTCTAGCTCAGACCTCCACCCTTCCAGGACGCTTTCTCTGAATGCCGCAGACTTCACCCAGCTCCCGTGACACTGCCTGCCATTGTTCTGCACGTATGAACACGTGTGTGTGTGCACGTACGCGTGCCAGCACTGCTCCCCTAGCAAAGTTTTTGCAAGCTCAATCCTTGCACTTGGACACCCCTGTGACACCCCGTCAGTGGCAGCAGCTGGAAGATGCTCAGACACTCTTGGCAAACTGTGGGATCCAGAAGCTGGTGGGGCCCTCTGGAGATTTCTATTCCAACAATCTGTCACTACAGTTGTTTGGCTAATGGAACTGTTGTGATGAATTGTCACTAGACTCATTAAGGTATAAAAATAGAATAGCTATTGTGTGCTAATTGCCTTCCAAATTAAGCCCAACACCTTCACCTTGGCATTCAAGGACCTGTATCACGTTAGCTGCATTCTCAGCTCCCACACCCTGCTGACAGCACAGCAAGCTGAACTTCTAGCTGCTTCCTGTGCGAGCCCTACTTTCTCTATCTTTGGGCCTTTAGCAGTGCTTTTTCTTCTGCCTAGAATTCCCTTCTTTCTGTATTCATTCGCAAAATCCTGCCAGTTAGGTTGCAGCTAGAATGGCACCTCCCTCATAAGGCCTCCCTGGTCCTTCTAATTCCCTAGATCTCAACCCTGCTTGCACCTCAGTGTCACCTGGAGAGCATTTTTTAAAATGCCAAGGTCCAGACCCAATTCAGTCTGAATCTCGGGGACGAGGCCCAGGCATTGGCACCTTTTAAAAGTGATGATTCCACTGCACAGTCAGATTTGAGGACCACCGGGTCTGGGTAGCTCCCTCCCTCCTCGTCATCTCATAGCACGTTGTATTCCCTCTGTGTCACTCAGCCTTGGGTTCTAGGAGTATGTCTCATGGGCCCTGACAGATGGCACACTCCCTGAGCTGGCCTCCCTCTGCACACCTTTGCAGCCTGGGACAGAAGTTGGCCCAGAAGTGGACAGAAGAATGCCAGCTGATGCTCATGCCACCTCTATTTCCCTCCCAGGTCATCTTACATGATGTCCTCCTGTCCCTCTATTCCTAGGACAACTGTCATGCACCCATGCTTCTTTGCTCAAGATTCTCTCTTCTTTACCTAGTTCTCAAGTTTGGCTTCACAGCAAAATCCCCTGAGAGGGGAAGACTTATTAAACTTGAGCTTCTCAACCCCCATCCCTGCTGAAGCCGATGCGGCTGGTCTCAAGTAGACTTAGCATCTGTACCAAACCTTATTCTCTCATCCTGCCCCATATCTCGCCTCTAGATGAGACTTTAGAATCCCTAAACCAGTGGCTCTCAGACCTGGCAGTATATTAGAGTCACCTGGGAGCTTTAAAAACCAATCATAAAATTAGAATATCTTAGGGTAGAGGCAACAGTTTTAGCTCCCCATGAAATAATACATAACAAGGATTGAGAATCATTGCCTTAAAAAACTCCCCACCAATTTCCACACTTACATAAACAAAATTAAAGTCATCTCAAATTACGAAGCAAGTCTAAAGAAGTACTAAACGATTCTGATTTTTGGAATGAAAAACACTTAGATTTTTTGTTGTTGTTGCTGAAATATTGAATAGCCAAGTCTTAGATGTAGTGCCCTCCCTGCTTTACTGGAGCCCCAAGAATGTCTGTAGACTGCCCTGGTCCTACCCCCTTCCTCTCCCCTTCCCATCCAAGGCTGTTACCTGTACAGCAGTGGAGGGGCCTGCAGAGGCCCCAGGCTTGGGGGCACAGCGATCAGCGTGGCCGTGACAGAAGCAGCTCCCCTGGAGACGCAACTGGGACACTGCATAGTAGGCGCTGGGAGGGTGGTAGCCCCTCTGGGGCACACGGGCCAACCTGGTGAAGTTGACTCTCAAGTTTGTGATCTCCCCCAGCTCTGAGAGGGCCAAACAACAAGGAGAGAGGGGTTGGAGAATGGAAAAGAAAGAAAGGAAGTTAGAGGCACAGAGTCTCCTTGCCTTCATAATGTGATACCATGGGCCATCCTCTCCAGACCTCAACCATCCCACAGCATCCCACAGACAAGATCCCTATGGGGTAAGCAGGGCATATATTAAATCCCCAACCACGTTGACAGAAACATGAAAGACCAGGAAGTTTCCACAACCTGGGTTCCAACTCTGTTTCCTTCCCATTTATAGCTCCATGGACAAGAGGAGTGGCCACACTGACCTTGAATTTTTTGACTTGGAGTTGCTGGAATCCCAGATGCTAAATCCATAAGGTTAAGTTGGACCTACAGAGGGAAGGGAAAGAGAAGTACTGAATAAGAGGCAAATAGTGTACCCCAAACTCAGAAGGAATCTTCTTTTCCATTGTACGCCCTGTTCTCCTCATACTTGAAGTCCTTGTCACCAGGACCCTGAGACAGACCATGGCTATGAGGTTTGTCAGCTGCTCTTGGGGAGCAAGATGACCACTGGTCCCTAAATGAGTATATGAGTGTGTGTGTGTGTGTGTGTGTGTGTGTGTGTGTGTGTGTGTGTGTCTACCTGCCCTCTCTGGTTGAAAATATAAGTATCCTAAGAATCTCCTGAGTTCCCTGGGTCAAAAATTATGGTAAGATATATCATTTACATATGAGGGTTTAGGAGACACTAATTTTCTGATAACTCAGGTTGAGTGAGAAAGTCTAAAACCCAAAGATGCATGAATGTGGGTGACCACAGCACTCTGGACAATTCCAATTTCAACTATGCCTTTGATTTATTAAAAAAAAAAAAAAAACACTCATTAGATGTGATTTTATCTACATATTCCAGGAAGAGTTTTCACATCAGGTCTCCACAAGTTAGGAAAAAGTCCTGCATTCTGATCTGGCGTGTGAAGAATGTGGTTAGCATAGATTTGGCTAAGGGTATAACTCAGGAGGAACTGCTAAACCCAAAGGAAAGTGATGCATGCCTGCAGAGAGGGCCCCACTCTAAGCGCCGGTCCACACAAGAGCAGCTCTCAGGGCTCACCTGTGTCTCGGCCAGGGAAAGGAGACTACAGCCTCTTCTGTCAGGGATGGGGAAAAGCAATTATGAAAGAATTTGATCCACATTGGGAGGACTTAGGGAGAAACATTCTGAGCATGTCTTCAGGCAGGTTCTTATTTCTAGCTTAGGGTTTCAGCTCAGGAGAATTCAGGCTCTGGGTTATACCAGAATTCCCTCCAAAGGCTAAGACTGGGTTAGATGAATAAATTAAACTGAAAGTGTTTATGTTTGTGTTAAATCCTACCAAGGTGAAATGAAATTTGTGTAATTTGCTCACTTGCATCTAACTAGCCACCCCAAAGTCCTCACACCAAAGTAGTGTTGATTTCATCCTCCCACTAGAGGGATGAGCCAATGAGTCGTGGGGGAGGGGGCCATGGAAGAGGGCAGGGGTGGGTCACGTGGTGGGTCCAAGATGTTTCTAAAATATTCCTCCCCAGCAAAGACGATAAGCCACAGATGTTTTGAGGGTGGCCACAGGGGTCATTACTGGGGGGAATTCAGGAAAGTCAGCAAGGGGAGCTGAGGAAGGCATTTCCATCTCTTCTCAAGAGTCTGTGTGGCTGTGTGAACAGAGGGACTTCTCCCCAGGAGTACTTTTCAGGATTCCCTCCACCTACCTTCCCCCCATTTAGGCGTGCATTAGGCCTCTGGGGCAGGGACTGGCACCGAACATCCTGCCAGCTCTGAGGCTGGCCCTGGCGGACCCGAGGGAAGGCAGAGGTGCAGTCAGCAGCCAGGTACTGGTATACTCGCCAGGTCTTACCGAAGTCCGAGGAGCGTTCAATCAGCATGCCAGCGGGCATGGGCCCCTGCAGAGACAGGGACAGTGTGCAGAGGGGAGGCGCTGGGGCTGGGCCCCATGGAGACACAAGCAGAGAAACAGGCTCCTCCAATGAACTGGGGAGAAAGGGGGCCCAGTGGGAGCAATGGGCTCAGGAGCATCCGGGTTCAAACCTCCTGGTATGCCACAGGCCACAGAAGTTTCTCCCCAGGATCTGCCTTCCAGAAGGAGTGATCCCTAGCTCAGCCCACCAGGTTTCCAGGCTAGACATTCTTCTGCTCCTACACTTCCCACAGCTGACCATTTTTTATTCTCTCTCTCCTGGAACTCATATCCAGCCTCCTCTGTCCTGGCTCTCCAAATCAGGTTCCCCACTTCACTAGAGAGATCTTCCTGGGTGGTTACCTGATCTGTGAGAGCCTCAGTCAGTCTGCATTGCTCTCAAGATATAATATGAGCACCTTTGCATGACATATTGAGTCCCTGCTCCTTCCTGCAGTGATTTCATCCATTTTCGGTGGCTTTAAATGTGGTCTTTATGCTGACAGATCCCAGCTAAGACCACTTCCTGGAACTGCAGGTCTATAAACTCAGCCTCCAAATCAGATCCTGAAGAAAGCCCAGGCCTGTCTCTCACCTCCTGCCTGATCTCCCTAGTAAGCTTCATCTGATTTCCCCTTACCCCATGTTCACTCTTAGTCATATCTTCTTTTTTGCTTTTGAAACAGAGTCTCACTCCATCACTCAGGCTGGAGTGCAGTAGTGCAATCTCAGCTCACTGCAACCTCTGCCTTCCAGGTTCAAGCAATTCTCATGCCTCAGTCTCCTGAGTAGCTGGAATTACAGGCACACACTGCCATGCCCTGCTAATTTTTGTACTTTTAGTAGAAATGGGGTTTCACCATGTTGGCCAGGCTGGTCTCGAACTCCTGACCTCAAGTGATCTGCCTGCCTCAGCCTCCCACCAAAGTGCTGGGATTACAGGTGTGAGCCACCACACCCAGCTGATTTTTGTATTTTTAGCAGAAACAGGGTTTTGCCACGTTGGCATGGTCATCTGCTTAAAACATAAAATGGGCCTTGTCACTCCTCCAAAAATCCTCCAATACTATTCTGGAATGAAATCTGAACTTCTGACAGTGGGTGAAGAGGCCCCAGGCTTCCTGGGCCCTGCCTCATCCCAGGCCACCTCCTCTCTTCAAGCCCTAAACCAAGCTCAGTCCCTGCTCAGAGCCTTTTGTCCAGTCTTTCTGCTTGGAATGCTCCTCCCGCTGGTGGGTTCCCTCTCCTCTTTTGTTCCCAGCTTCAGTGTCATTTCCTGGTACAGATCTTTGGATACCTGACTGACGTACATTCTCCTGCTCATGTCCGACCCATCCCACCCCTCCCCATTATTTTCTATTCCAGCATCTTGTTTCCTTCAGAAACATCACCACCATTTCCAGTTATTTACTTGTTGGTTTCTTGCTTTGTATTCTTCTTCCATGAGACCAGGATTTTTCTACCGTTCTCACTGTTGAAGTATCGAGTTGGGAGAATCTTGGTCCTAGGAGCTGTCCTATGCACTGTAGCCTGTGCACAGCATCCCTGACTTCTATCACCAGATCTCATTGCATACCCATAGTTATGACAACCCAAAATGTCTCCAGAAATTGTCAGATATCCCCTGGGGGAGAGGAGAAGGCAAAATAGTACATCTGGTTGAGACTCAATACACCAGACTGTAGCCCCTATTGACTATCAGGTTCACAGGTGGACCCCCAACATCTAGCACATCAGTGTTAGGTACACATTTGTTGAACAAATCTTCAGCCTGCTCCCCTCTCCCTGTGTATACCTGGAAACTCATCTCACAGCAGTCTTCAGCCTTCCGCATCCCTGCCTCTCACCGCCAAGCACATTTTATCCTCGACGCCCTGTGTGCATATCCTTGCCTCCACCCCCAGTCATATATCTCACCTTCTTGCCGCTTGCCTCCCAGCCTTCGTGCTTGTGGCTCTCATTGCTTGGAATAAACATTGCCCTTCACCTGACCATTACTGGTCTATGAAGGTTCATCTTCCCCTGGATGAACTCCCTGAAAAACCCTCCCAAGGCAGATCACGCAAGAGCCCCTTCTGGGCTCCCAGCACTTCTTCTTACCAATATCAGAGCACACATTTCACTCTCTCACTACTGACTTCCCCATATGGTGAAAGCATACTTTTCCACATACTTTTCCACATATGGTGAAAGCAGCTGGAAGATTGTTACTTGGTTTTATTCATCTTTATATCCCTAACATCTGACACCAAGCCTAACTGTAATCAGTGTTCAATGAGCACTCATAAATAACTGACAAATAAATGAACAGGTGAGTAATGATAAAGCGAGGAGACTTTAACACTGTCCATCCAAATGAACGCGGCCCTTCAAAGCTGTCGCCTTTAGAGACTGGGCATTTATTCAAACGATGCTGGCATTTCTCAAAATACTTCTGACCTTTACATGGGGTGAGGCTCTTAGAGCCAACTTCTTCAGTTATGTAAGAAATCAGGTCCTATTACTTTTTATTCCAAGCTCATTTTAACTCCTGAAAACTATATCTCCCTTCCTGATCATTTAATCTTATTAACCAAATTTGATCATTCAATATCTGACTATTTCTGTAGAAAGAATAAAACCAAATCACCTCTGAAAAGAAAAAAATGACCTGTGGCAATTAAATGAAAATGTTACCCCCAAAAGATGTATCTAGAAGGCTGTTCTAAAGGCAGAATCTGAAAGTGCTTTGAGAAGTAATGGCGCTGAATGAATAAATTGCCAAGAGAGCTGCTCCAAAGGAACATCATTAAGTTAGTTGGATAGGCAAATTCTTGGCTGCTTGTTCAACTCAATCTAATACACAAAGTTATTAAAACAGAGTATATCAAGAATACACAATTGTACAGCAAGCAACACGGGCCCAGTAGAATTGGTACTTGGCAGAGCTGAATTAATTCGATAGGTTAAGGGTGGGGAATGAGAGAGTAAGAGGACATCCAATCACTGTACGACCAAGATAGGGAGCCTGGAGGCGCCACTGTTCGCCCAGGAGCCAGTCCTCTACTGTCACCATGTTACAGCCTCATGGTGAGTGTTGCCCCAGCCCAAAGAGATAAGGATGTGGTGCTCCTCCATGGCTCCAAACCCACATGGCCCAGGAGCCCCTCTTCTATCCACTGCCACCCCCAGGAAGCACACCTTGAACTCCATCATGATGTCCTGAAGCTGGAATTTCCTGTCCAGGTCCAGCTGCAGAGAGACAGGGCTCACATCTGGAAGGACAAAGAGTAGAAACTGTCAGCCAGAGACTTTCCACTTCCCCAACCCTAAAGGAAGCCCTGGACTAGACTAGCTCTAGGAAGTCAGAAAGTCTCCAACCTTGACTTTCTAATCTCCCTCTTGGAGAGGCGTGGGGAGTGGTATGTTTCTGCTTATATGATCCATTCCAGATCTTTTCTGGTTTTGGCTAAGTTTCCTTCCCACCGTTACCTGATGTCTTCAATACTTTGGAGGGCTTCAACTTGCCTGATAGACACAGACTTGTTCTCAAAGCTTAATTCCACAAGCCCACCCACTGAGACTGAGTGGAGGGAAATGGAGACATTCCTCTCTCCTCACATTCTTGCCTTCACCTCCAACAAACTCTTCCACCTACCATAATATCCAACAGACCCCAAACATGAGGCAGAAAGGTTCTGCTTGTCAATCACCCATGTCACACCACCATAAGAAATTTCTGGGAAACCCAAAGGGTTACAGGGCACCCTCCGTCCACCTCATCCTGTGGAGTCTGCGTAGTTTGAGACCCTGTAGATGGCAGATGCTCACCATTCTGTGACTGCCACCAGCGCATGGGGCCAGAGGATGAAACCACGTTCTCTACTCGGTGGCTGTTGTAGTTGTGAGGCTGCCTGGAGTCACACTTGCAGCATTTCATCTGCCACTGTGGGAGAGGGAGATAGCAGACACTCAGAGGTGGGGTCCTGGTAGATTTCCCCCTTGCGTCCTGAGATCCCAGCATATCCCCTCTGTGGAAATCCTGCCCCTAGGAATCACTAATTTTATTAATACACTTGGAATGATTAATCTCTTAAAACAGGGCTATTGGTCATCTTTTAATTTAACTCCTTTGTGTCCCTCCTAACACACGGCAAGTGAATGGTGAATAGATGTGTGAATGGGGAAGAGGTGCAAGGTGGGAAAAAATACTTGAGTACATGACATTGCCCATTGCCTTGCAGAGAAACTTGAGAAAGGTGCCAAGGGCAAAAAAAGGGGGGAGGGGGCGAGAAATTCACATTAATTGAGCACCTACTACGTACTAGGCACAGGCTGAAAAGTTTTATAACTTTTCTCATTTAATCCTGGCAGCCTGGGAAATTCTGGGGTTTTAAGGATCAGGGAGAGAAGACTCCAAAAGAAGACAAGGAAATGTGGAGTTACAGTCCTAGCTCTGTTACCCCTACTTCCTAGGCTAGATGTCTTCCTCTGTAAATTAAGTGGGGATTGAGCAACAGCCTTTCATCTACCCAACAAATACTTATTTAGCATATACTATGTGCCCGACTCTTCTCTAGGCTCTGGAGTTATAATAGAGAACAAAACAAAGGTCCTGCCCTCAGAGAGCCAAAATTCTAGTGACAGTCGGATGATCGCTAAAGCCTTCCAGCAGTGACATCTGGGGCTTAAGGATCTTTCTGAGGTTCGGTATTCCCTACCTACAGGAGAGCAGCCGGCCTCACTGGGGAAGTCCTCAGTAACCTGGCCTATGCTTATCTCTTGGAATAAGACAGGAGCCAGAACTGAACCCAATGGGTTTCAGAGCAGAGCCAGATCACCAAGAAGAAGAGCATGGCCAGAGAGGCGACACATCTCTTGTTCTTTAGCGTGTGCCTATATGCATACATGCACACATACACACACATGCACATGTGCACATGCACGCATGCACACAGATACATGACCTTTTCCCAGTTCCCCCATGCAACCCACATAAAATCTGTCTCCTCTGAGTAACCATGACCCCAAATCCTGTATGCAGCTGAAACAATATGTCCAGAGAGGTCCAGATTCACCCACAGATAGATGCAAGGCTTGGACAAGAAGCTCTTAGACCTGTGGGTCCTTCCAGGTAGGAAAAACTGTCCCTCCACACACCCTGTGCCTCTGCTTTCCTCTAAGCCTCCACTCACCAGAACAAAGAACCGATCCAAAGAGACTGAGTGGACATGGGGGGCCTGTGCCTTGAGTGATAGAACCTCCCTGCTCAACACCCACCTTCCGTGTCCAAAGCTGGCACGGCCCGCAACAGGAAAGAGCAAGGAGGGGAGCCAGGGCTCTTGGTTCCCCGGGCCTCAGCTTCCCACACCACTTTCCAGCTGTCACCCAGTCTGCAAATGAAGAGAGCTATCACCCTTCCTAGTGCTTGGAGGTGGCCTTGGCATGTCCAAAAATGCTTCATTGCACACTAATTCTTTGGGTGTTTAAGGCTCAAATAACAGCTGGCACATGAGCCCTTTGTAAAGTAGCACCCATTGCCCCACTTCCCACTACTCACTGTGCATTCCCTTGCCCTGCTGTATTTTTTTCATAGTACATATCTCCACTTGACACATTGTACATTTATGTCAATTTATTTATTTGTCTATTCATCTGCCTCTCCCTTCTAGAATGTATACTCCACGAAGGCAAGAATTTGCTTTCCTTCACTACTGCATTCCCAGTGCTTAGAAAAATATCTAGCACATAGTAAGCCCTCACTAAATACTTCTTGAATAAATGAATAGCAAATTCTCAGTAAAGGCCAACTATCTGCATTAGCACTATTACTAGGCACACCCTTGCTGCACTGGGGGAGTTTGAAAGGAGGGGTGAGAGAGTGAGGAGGTAATAAAGTATCAGTAGCAAGTGATGGAGTACAACCATGTGCAGAGGCGTCCTCGGTAGTTTCAATGCAATAACTTACTAAAATCTCGCAATAACCCTACGTGATAAGTAGTATTAGCCCCATTTACAGAGGAGGATACTGAGGCCCAAAGAGGAAGATGACTTTGCTATTGACTGATCCCCACCGTCAGCATCCAAAAGGGTCCCTCTCTTTTCTCTCTTTCTCCCTCGTCCCGTCCTCTCACTTCCAATAGAAACAGCTGAGTGGGAGAGATGTGGGGAAGCACGCCAAAGGGTAGCAGTCTCTGTCTCACGCAACGAGCCCTGAGAAGGGCTCGGTCGGACCTTGAAGCTTATCTTGGGGAGACTAAGGCAGAGAGAGCACTTTGGGAAGACACGGGGCTTCTTGGGCTGACCCAGCTCAGTTACTACAGAAACTGGAGACCTGTCGCTGGCTGAAATACTTGAGCACTTAAAATAATCCTTTCTGGGCAACAGAAGGACCTTGCTAGAGCCTGACTCGCCTCCAGACCCCTATTTTGGTCCCTGGCAGCGAGCATGCCCTTCTTATACTCTTCCCAGCCTCTCGGGGACAAACTTTTCCACTCCCGTCCTCTGTCTGCACTCAGTACACGTCCTGAGGAGAGACGAGGGCCAGCTGCCTTCCAGCCGCCTGTCACCAGAGCTTACCCCCAGCTCTGCTGGGAGCTGGTCCAGCCCTTCCCTGGTCAAGCAAGTACCAGAAACAAGCCTCTTTCTTTCTCTGGGCCATGGGACAAGGAGCTGGAGACTGCGGAAATGCCCTTGATATTCCCAAACGACAGGATGTTATGCAACTATTAAAAACACTGTTTAGAGAAAAAAGTTTAATTACATGGAGAAATGATTATGTTTTTGAAAAAAAAGCTGGACATACACTTGCATATGCATTATAATATAATAATACGTATATATGTATGTGTGTATATATATGTGTATATTTCCATTTAAAGAAATGTTAAGTATTTGGAAGGAAATATACCAATATACTAAGTGAAAACATATGAAATTGCTGATATTCACCCGTTTCGACCTATAAAAATGGCAACTGCTTACAGTTCAACCTGATATCTCTGGGTAGTGGATTCATAGATAGCTTTTTTCCTTCTTTGTTATTTTTTATTATGTTTAAACTTTTTATTTATTCATGTTTTTATTTTTTTGAGACAGGGCCTCACTGTCTCACCCAGACTGCAGTGGCACAATCTCGGCTCACCACAACCCTCCGCCTCACAGGCTCAAGCAATTCTCCCATCTCAGCCTCCCAAGCAGCTGGAATTACAGGCACACGCCACTATGCCCAGCTAATTTTTGTATTTTTAGTAGAGACAGGGTTTTACCATGTTGGCCAGGCTGGTCTCGATCTCCTGACCTCAAATGACCCACCCACCTCCGCCTCCCAAAGTGCTGGGATTGCAGGCGTGAACCACTGTGCCCAGCCTGTTTAAACTTTTATACCTCAGATACCTATTAACTTTTATATTCAGGAGAGTAGATAGCATTATAAAACAAAACCAACTGAAAATGCCCAGGGTTTATTGCCCTGCTCCTCCCTCAATCTTCACGGGATAATCTGGGGCACCCATGCCTTCTTCTCCTGCCTTCCACATGTGCAGGCCATGATGGCGGGATCAGATGGCCTCATCGGCTTACAAACTACGTGCTGCTTATCATAGTAACATAGCTAAAGGAGGGATTTATCTCAGTCCTCAGAGACAGGAGCCAACAGGGGAGACAGGTATTTTAAGTAGTTCTGCCTGTCAACGAGTTAGCAGGACAGAGGCCTGAAATAGAGCGGCTTATGGCAGAAGCCCACGTGAAGACAAGCTACTAATTCATCCTTTCCCTCTGGGCCTCAGTTTCCCTTTCTACTTTATTCTGGTATGCTTATATGTAGGGTGCACACATTTGTAAGCGTCGTGTGCATGTGTGACTCTGAGTGTGAGGCTCTTCCTCCCTCCTGTGTGATGTGCCCCCATCTCTCCCAGCGATGGGTGATTCTGAGCATGAGGCTCTTCCTCCCTCCTGTGTGATGTGCCCCCGTCTCTCCCAGCGATGGCAGCTCTCTGCTGCAGCTGCCTCCCTCTCTGGGGTCATTTGGCCAGCATTCTCCTGGCTGCGTTACCTCAGAGACACAGTACTATTATCAATTCAGCCTGTCAGGCCTCCAGCCAGTTTGGCTCCTGCTTGCTCTCCAGCTGGAAAGGCTAGGCCTTCTCCCTTATCCTAGAGCTTTCTAGAAGCTCAGCAGTCTGGCTGCAAGACAAACCCTCCCAGAGAGCCAGGGGAAGGCAAAGGAGCAAGAGGGCAAGACCCAGCAGGGGCCTGAATCACAGTGGAGATGGGTAGAAACGGAAAGTACACACAAGTAAAAACTCTGAGCTTTTGCAAAACACAGAGATAACTGTGGGGGAAATAGGAAAACAGGCTCTGCTTATGCATGGCCCAGCTCCCTCCCATGAGGAAGCCAGGAAGATACCAGGGTTCATCTAAGAAGCTACAGTCGAGTCATGGCCACCAACCAGGGCCAAAAGCAAAAAAAAAAAAAAAAAAAAAAAAAAAAAAAAAAAAAAAAAAATAGCTGCCTTCAAAAAAATACATCTCCTCCACTTCCACTTGCTTATTGTTGAAATGCAAGGGTTGGATGAGACAGTAAAGTTCCATCTTGTTCAAACATGCTATTAGAATTCTTCCCTACTCTAGCGTGTCAGCCCAGAAGTTAAAGGCACTCTCAGCAAGTATACAAAGAAAGCAAGAGAAAAATAAGACATTCACCAGATGCTATCCTGGAGAAACACATTTTCCAGCAATATGGACAGGGGTAAGGGGACCTTAAAGGCCTTTGGTCAGCCAGGCCTCTGTTAGAACCCACCACAATTCAAAAGCTGCAGCGTTTCTATGTCAATACGTATTGCCAATGATGAAAAGTCAGTGCCCACTGCAGGCGCCGGCTGGGAGGAGGACTGCCGGGATGCAAGATACTTTCAACTTTGTCTTCTTCTGTATCATGAAGTGAAATTTTGACCAGAGTTTTAACTCAGTATAGCTGTTATTTCCATCCAAACTAAATTCAGAAATCACTTTCTGAAGCTGATTATAGAGATGATCTACACTTCACACTCAAAAATTATACTGCACCAGCCTCAGTCCTGAGCAACATCCATATATTATCTTGTTCCATCCTTCCAAAATCTCTGAGGTGGCTAAATTACATTTACAAATGGTAGGTGTCCCCATTTTGCAGAATAGGAAAGTGGTAAGTTAAGAAATGTGTCCAAGCCCATAAAGTCAGCAAGGGACGAAGCACGGATCCTTGTCCCACCTGTCTGACAACAAAACTACCTGAGCTGTTCTTTTTTTTTCCCCCTCCCTAGCACACCAGTGCTGTTCTGATTCAAGGAACATAGCGATCACTTGGCAACCACTGAAAATTTCAGAGTTGGTTTTCAGGAAACTCCCTTCTTCCGCTCCACCCCGCTAGAAAGGCAACCTCAACTCCAGCCCAGACATCTCCAGAAAGAGGGATGTCCCCTAGACCCAGGTGCAGAAAGTTGATTAGTGTCCTGGGACCTCTACAGGTTCTGCCAGTAGAGGCAGTGACTACAATGACTATAGCCCCTCATATGGCCACACAGGCAGTGGGGAGACAGGCAGTGGGGAGACGGCCAGGCAAAGAAGCAAGGTAGGTCTGTAAGACATTGCCCAGAAGCTTCCACGGGCCTGGACCCCAGAAGCAATGGGGTGAGAAGTCAGGCTGGCAAAGTTGTGAGGCTATCCATGTTTGTCTTTGGGCCTTCCCATTACACATTACTCCTCTCTGCTTTTAACCCCACAAGCCTACCTCAGCTCGTTGGGTTAAAAGCATCTCTGGGCTTGCACACACTCATGAAGAACCAGCGGGTTTTGCCGGAAAGCTTTCCATCCCTGACTTCTGCTCCCAACAATGTCTGCTCCAATGTTGTGTCTGCTCCCCTAAATGCTTTATTTATCCCCCATTCCCTCCCTTTGTGGGGGAAAACTTAATTACCCAGCTGCCTTAGTAACAGTCTTACACAGCGCATTCCTCAGGTTAATTAACTATGTAAGCCAAACAGCTGTCATTTTTATCTCTTGGAAACAAGCTGAGGAGCAGTAGCCAGTTGGAAGCGCCTCCTCTCTAATAGGCGCAGTCGCACACGAATGTAAATGCACCCTTGTCCCCCTCCCCACTGACACACACACTCCGACAGCCACTGCCTTTCTTCATTTGACAATTGTCTGTTTTCTTGACCTTCAGGAAGACTAATGCGTAGGCAGAGGATGTGCTCATGTGTGTACTACAATCCGTGTCCTCAACCAGTAAGGGATTTTGAGCCCGCCTCTGGCCAAAATAGCTGCTTTCTTTTTTTTTTTTTTTTTTTGGAGACACTTGCTCTGTCACTCAGATTGGAATGCAGTGGTATGATATCAGCTCACTGCAACCTCCACTTCCCAGGTTCGAATGATTCTCCTGCTTCAGTTTCCTGAGTAGCTGGGATTACAGGTATGCACCACCATGCCCAGCTAATTTTTGTATTTTCAGTAGAGATGCAGTTTCACCATGTTGGCCAGGCTGGTCTTGAACTCCTGACCTCAAATGCTCTGCCTACCTTGGCCTCCCAAAGTGTTGGGATTACAGGTGTGAGCCACCGTGCCCGGCCCAAAATATCTGCTTTCTCGTTTCTCAGAAACTCTAAGCAGTTCTAAAGCTTCCAGAGCTCTACCACTGTGGGTTTACTGTTTTGAAGGAAGCATTATGGAGTTCCTTGTTTAAAATGCAGACACCCTTGGGAATGGCACCACATCAATATGACCTACCATTCATCCCTCAGCAAGAATACATTTATCAGATACTTAGATGTGCAAGCCCAGAGATGACCAAAGGGCATGGCACAGCCCATGCCTTCACACGCCCTGAGAGAGGACAGTGGACTCTTGGGGTCACACACGGCCCAGCTGTCTCTGAGAAACAAGCTGAGTGGCCAGAGTTGAACACACGGCAAAGGTTGAGTAACCCAACTCCTTCACTTCACACATGGAAAAATGGCAGTTCAGAGAAGAGCAGTAACTTTCACAAGGTCACATCCCTTTTATTAGTGTCAGAACCAGAACCAGAAAGAGGAAGTTGTCACCCCGAGTCTGAGGTGACTTCACTAACCATGACCGTCTGTGCATTCTTCAACAGCTCACTCTAAGTCAGATTGGCAGCGATCACCCTGGGAGGCACAGAGGAGGGCAGCCCCGGGATGGGAGGATTTTAGTGAGGTACGTGAACGTGTCCTGATCAGGGAAGAAATGCTCAGGAGTGTGATTCACAGGTGGGGCAGCCTCTGCCTGCAGACGCAGCCACCAGGAGACGGGCAGGGGAGGAGGGCTGGAGAGAACGGTTAGCATCTGCCTGGCACCATGCTGGTGGTCACTTGGCACGTTCTTTTATACAGTCCTCATGACAACCACTGAAGCCCATCTTTCAAATGAGGCCCAGGGATAGCACAGAAGTAAATGAGGGCAGGGAGGCATCACAAACATTTTCATCCATGCCTTGAAATTGAGGGAATAATAGTGCAGTGAGTTTTCCTAGAATCCATCTATGAGCTTGAAGAAAGAAAAAAAGGGGCCAGGGTGATGGGACGACAGCTTTAGGTCATCTTGGTAAAGAATAGCCCTGTCCCAACCATGCACAGTTAATGGATCATCAACGCAGGCGAGCCCAGAAGGGCAAAGTTGGGGAGGCAGAGAAGATGCCATATGGCAAAGCTGGCCAAGACCTATGTCCATTGCAAGGGTTGCAACATGGACCCAGAATTTACAGAAGCCCTTGAGACCAAAGGGATTTAGCAACTGAGACTGAATTGGGCAGAGCAGGTAGCATGCAAACAGGCTAAGACAGGTCCACGCACACAAAAAGCCACGCTTGGAGGTAGGGAACTAGGAGAGACAATTTTGGAACTGGAAGGAATCTCCACTGCTCCTGCAATTACATTCTGCTGAGTCACCCTCTGTTAGTCGGTTGGAATTGGGGGTGGGAGTGGAGTGAGTAAGGCAGAAATGTCCAGGGGTCACAAGTCCCTGCCCCATTGTCCTTGCATTCATGGCACATCTGTACTAGGCTCAGGACTCGCCGTGTTATCCCTGCATGGAGAGAGAAGAGAGGCACTAACCAGAGGCCTTGGCTTCAGGGAGGTGTGACTGTGGGAGTGGGAAGTGGTAGAGAGGGGAAGGCTGAAGGGACAGGCAGTGGGAATGCAGCATCGCATCCAGCCAACCTCATTTCCAGCCGTGGCTGTCCAGTACACCCCAATCCCTAACTACTCGGAAAACTCAATGTACAATGTGTTTCTCATGGAAGTCTGAAGTTCCAGCCCATACCCAAACCCTCCCAATATCTCACCAGGGAAAACAAGAGCCACTTCATGGGGCGTTATAAGAATTATTTGAGATAATTTATATAAAACTTATATAAAACTCTTAGTATGATACCGAGGACAGATGATATGCTTAACAATTTACAGTTGCCATTAGTATCATTTAATAACAAACTTAAAAACTGAAATTGGAACTCAACAGAATTAAAACCTGAATTTCTAATTCTTATCATGCAGCCACTACTGCACCCAGAGAGGGTTCAGAGTACATCTGTCCAGAGGACAACAAGGGAGTCTCTATGCCTTTAATATATATCTTCATTGCTGGAACTCATGGCCTCTCCCAGAGGTAGGTGAGTAGTAGTAAGGGAAGGAGAAATGAAACAAGACAGAGATGTAGAAGACAGGGGAGAGATGCTGACTGTCAGCAATTGGCTCATTGCCAAAGAATGTTGAGGAAAAGGAGGGACTCTAAATACCATCTCATCTAATACTCACAGAATAGGACAGCAAGGCTTAGACAGGAGTAATCTCTTGCCCAAGATCACATCTCAAGTCAGTGGCAGACCCGAAACTACATACTACCCTCAAGATGCTACCTGCCATCCTCTATTCTTTCCAAAAGGCTGAATTTATCCCCCCTTAGAAAAGGAAAAAAGAGCCAGTGCTTCTCAACTTTCACAGCAGAAAAAATAGCTGAGATTTATCCAACCCCAGAGCTGCAAAAGTCTAGACTTCTGTTCTGCAAGTCCCCTGTTCTGCTCTCAAGGGGCTGCTTAAGAGCAGGGGAGACAGTGGACTCCCTGGGGCATCTGAGGAGGCAGAGGGCAGGCCAGTGTGAAGCCAAAAGCCCCAGGCCTGGAGAAGAAGGGACTTTTCAGACAGGGCAGGGATCGAGGGTGCATTCCAACACAGGGGCCTCTGACCTCTCCTTGCCTCCCCTCCCAAAATGCAAGTCAGCCTGAGAGGAAATCCACAGAGGTCTCCCTGAAATTTTCAGACATGGACTCATAATTTGGGGGATATGGGGGAAGGGAGCAGCCAAAATCACTCTGTTGCCTAGAAAGCTCAATACTGCCAGGTCCCCTGATGCTCATGGAGTAATCTAGACCCATGAGAGTCCTGGCTAGGACTGGCCATCTTACCTAACCCTGTCAAATGGGTTTCCCCACATCCAAGTGGGTGAGATGCAGAAACCAGAGCCATCTCTGCTCAGCAGCTCCAGTCATTTCCCTGTACCATCTGTGACTAAAATGCCAAGAGAACACAGGGAATAGAAGGGCAGTAAGGCCCAGAGGTCATAGCAGATACCACCTTCCACAGCCCAGAAGACAAGGGCAGCCTGGAAAGGGGAAACCACAGATAACCCAGGTCTCCTTCCCCAAAGGCTGCAGCGACCTGGGGCAAACACTGCCTTATCCATTCCCTTGTACAAGCAAAATGGCCAAATGAGGAAGCTGGGAGACATGGAAACAATGAGCAATTTCAACTTTAGTAAAGAAAGATTCCACCCTGTTGAGGGCAAACAAAAAAAAACCCAAAGTTCCTACAAAAAAGACTCAGAGACAACGTGGAAGAAAAATACAGCAGCTGTTTGAAAATGCCAATTGCCTAACAGGCAATGTTAATCAGAGCTTAAAGCACTGTGTTTCTGGACTTGATCCAACTTATCACCTGAGCCTCTGACCCTGCTGGATAACTTCAAGTCACTTCCTCATCTATCTTGCTAACCATGGCACAGCTCAGTTCCTGCCACAGCAAGAAGACAGCTCAGCCCACACAGCCCAGCACCAAATGACACGTGAGGCTCTATACACCTAAAGGGCCAGTGTTTGTCAATTTGCCTCCTCCCAAGACGAAAAACTATCCTGCCCATGTGCAAGGGCTGAGAAAAGACTCTGTGTTATCTCAGAGAGATAAGAGAAGAGAGAAATGAGCTATTTTATTAATTCTGAGAGTATTTCCTCTTGCCCAAACAACCAGTAAATTCCTAAGAGGCAAGGATCTGGCCTTATACTTTTACTGCACTCCCCAGTCTGCATAGTACACAGGGCTTGGCCTACACCAAGTACATTCTTAGTATTCAGTGGACAAATGGCAGCTCACACACCCCTCCCATCCCGCCTTCCTCTAGTCCTGGGAAGTAGGGCCTACCTCGCCATACTGGGTGCAGTAGGTCTCAGGCTTGGTCAGTCCACAGGTAGATGAAGCTTGGAGAAACCGGGTCCTCCCAACAAGCAGGTCCCCGACAGGTGGATAACAGGCCCCACGGGAGCAGGCTTGCTGGGCATGCAGGAGGCCAGGCAAGGCTGAAATCACAGAAATAAGTGATGGTGCAGCCCAGAAAGAGAGGGACCTTGCTGGCCACCCCAGTATCCTTTAGGGGAGCCAATATTAGCAAGATACCCTCTCCCTCACTCAAGCTTCCACTAGCTGCTGGCCGTAATGATTACCGTATTGATTCTATTAGATTTTAAAAGTTGATTTTATATTCTAGAACTCGAAACTTGAAAAGGAGAAGAAGAGAAACACTGGCAACCAAAAACCATAGTGACCCTAAAATATGGCTTTTAGAATCAAGCTGGAGACATAGACTTGGCCATCAAGACAAGGTCCACAGCTCTTTCCACCTGCATCGTGGCCTCTGTCAGCAGCCCAGAGGAGGGTTGACTGCTAAGCCACTGGTGGAACATTAAGAAAGGCCTGCATTCATTCTGCTCCTTTATCTTCAAAGCGGCCCCAACCACACTTTGTGAGTGCCCAGCTACAATCCACTGGAAAACAGGAACTTAAGCCACAGTGGCTCTGGAACCAGCTTGGGAAAGGATGGGAAACTGTGGAGTGCACTCAGGAAACCACAAACCACCTTTGGGTAAGAATAAGAAGACATTTTGGAGCCTTTCCAGAGAGGCAGAGAATCTTCTTCCCCAAAGGACAAAAGGAATGGGGAAATCTCACAGGTATACCCAGTAGACAAGTATTCCCAAATGGAGGGACTACAGGTGACAAGTGATGCCCACACTTTGGTAAACTCTCCTCCTACCAGTGGCTGTCACCTCCCTGCCATATAACAGGGCCTGGAAGGATGAGAAGGGGTACTTACCAAAACACAAGAGGAAGAGTGGTCTCATCTTCAGCCAATGGGGTGAGCCCCAGAGAGGACCTTACCTAGGACAGAGCAAAGCAACCTGGGTACAACAGTGCAAACCCCTAGAGCACACTAGCCCCTTTTCTTTTCTGTTTCTAGACTCATGATTTTTTTAGAAGTCTTTACCTAGGGTCCTGATCTAGGACACTTGGAGCAGCCCATGCATCTGTAGCCAAAAGCTTGGAAAATGCTGGAGCTCTAGACCCTTGTTTTAAGCGGTATGTGACTCACAAGGTACCCTGGGAAAATCCCATCCCCTCCCAGATTCCAGCTTCCTCCTCTGAAATGGACGGGAAGGAGTGTGGACCCTGCCCTACCTCACACAGCCGTAAGGATAACATGGGGAGCAGGAAAAGGCTGAGCCCTTTGCAGGAGAAGAGCTGTAGAAAGGTCCAAGGCCTCGTTCCTGCCCCAAGAGAGAGGGCTGGCTTTTCTCAGGAGCTAGACCAGCAGTCTCAACCCAGTCCAGCCCAAAGTGGATGAGTCAGAGTGGCTGACAGCCTGGAGGCAAGCCTCTCCTGCCATCAGCATGGCCTCCAATACCATCCAGGGCCACTTTGAGTTTGAGATTGTGTATCCACAAATCTGGGCAAAGCAGGCAGCTGGGACACAACAGGGAGAGATGCATGGCTGTCTTTAACAAGTAAGTGTAGATTTCATCTGAAAGGGAAACAACCCAAAATGTCTTCAGTGATGGGCTGGGGCTCAATAAAAGGTGTGGAGCTGGGACCCCAAAAACAGGGATTCTGAGGGAGGCTGGGGAAGGATGCTCAAAAGCCACTGTGGGGTCCCAGAGGCAGGCCTGCCTTGTGGAAGCATGCTCCACTCTTGCTCATGCGATGACCCCCTCTGCCTTGACTGGGATGCTCACTCTGCTCCAATGACAGCCACAAACTCCTTTGGCTAGGGTGGAGGGCTGGGGGCTTGGCAAGGCAGGGGCAGAGGGAGAACTGAGGACATTCCTGGCATCTTTTAATTATAGATCCTAATGCTTCAAAATCATTCTTTCCAATCTCTCTCCCAAAAGAGTCATGAGCCCAGGGAAGGAACATGTGCCCTGAGGTCCCACAGCTAATGATGGCCTAAGAGAGGTGCAGCCTCTGCCTCTCATCCAGTGCTTTCTCAGCTCTCCCACCCCCAGCCGGAGATCCCCCTGGAACTAGGCTTTCTGAGCCGGTCCACCCTTTTCACTTCCTTTTGTGCCCAACCCCAGATCTGAACCTGCTTTCTTCTAAGTCACCGGGACGCTTTTCAAACGTGAAAAGGCAATCCAAACTGTAGCATTTTAACCTAGCGTTTAGAGGTGAGCTCACTCAGGTGAGCGCCCGGGAAGAGAAATAAATCAGGCCCTGCAACCAGGGCGCAGGCACCCGGAGACACAGGCCTCCTCCCGCATCCCGCCCCCACCAGGCAGGTAAAAGCAGGTAACATACCTCACTGTGTTCTGCCGTTCTTTCTCCAGATCTTCTGAAAGCTCCTCTTGAATGTGGGGGTCTCCCCTCCTGGCTCCCAGTTTTTAAACAACGGCCTCACCTCTGGAGACTCCCTGGCTGGGTGTAGCCCCACCGCAGGGCGGGTCTCAGGAATCTGGCAGCCGTCACGCCCGTCTGTCGTCACTGCACCCCCAGCTCCCAGGACAGGACTGGGCAAGTGGGTCAGTCGGTCGGTCCCAGAGGCCTTGCAGTAAGCTCCATGGTGCCTGCCTGCCCGTGGGGGCTGCAAGGGGCACCACAAGCAGAAAGCACCAGGCAAATGTCAGTGATCTTCAGAAACCAGTATTCCTAGGGTGAGGAAGTGCCCTTGCATTTGTGCCAGGCAATGAACTTGGCATTGTCCCAGGGCAAGCAGGGACCTGGACCATCCCAGGCAAAAGACCAGGCAGAGAACACGAAGATTAGGGCTTATACAGAGAGTTAAAGCCCAGACATGTCACTGGGCTGGAAGGTGAGAAGACCCAAACATCCAGGACCCTGGAAAGCACCATTCCCCTCCCCAGGGTAAAAAAAGAAAAAACACACACACACACACAAAACCAACTTCTTGGGGAATTGGGAAGATCCTTAAAAGCCAAGTTTCATCAGGAAGGATTCAAAGCTCAACTCATCCAAGGAAAGCTTAAGAGAAATGAGCAGAGTAGCTCTAAACATTCTCCTCCAGCTCCCTCCGCAGGGTTGGCAGGGAGCCCAGGGACAGGTAACGGCCTGTGAGTCACTCTCCCACCTTCGGGGAGGGTTCGTCTCCTGGCCCCTCCCTCCCTGGGCAGGAATGTCCGCCTGGAGGGCCAGAAAACAGACCTGACCACAAGTGGTGGAAGGAAAGGCTGAAGCATAGCTAGACTAACAGAGTCAAAACAGACTTTCCTTGGCCGCCTGCCAAACCTGAGAACACAGTTTCCTTTGTGGGCTCCTTGCTCAGAGCTCCTGGGCTTCCAGCCACTGTAAATGGAAGTAGCAGGTCCAAATGAAAAGGCTGGTCTCACAGGACACTCTTTCCCCAAGGTTAGGGTCGGAGAGCTTTTAGGGAAGCCTAGAGGGTCATCCAGTCTATATCTTGGCCCTGGAGAGCCTGCACTGACACTGTTTTGGAACGCTCATGCCTCCAAGTTTCTATTTAAAGGAGATTCTTAACTATCTATTTCACTTTGTCAGTGTCTCCTCAACAGGAATGTCTCTACCATTGGACGGTTATGTCCAAGAAATTGGTTTGAAGACTCTTAAGGCGAAAATGTAGAATTTTGTAAATTAAACTGGGCATTTCTAACACTCAGGTTCTAACTTGCCATAAATTCAGGTGGGCAGAAGAAATAGTGTAATTAGCAAGTGGGCAGTAAGTTGTTTAGATGCATAATTGATACTCCAATAAATGCTAGTGTCTTGGCCCCTGTAGGCATTCCAGTGAAATCTAGCTCAACTCAGCAAGTCAGGGTCAATAAGAGCAGTGTGCCTTCAACACAAAGAGACCTCTCTCAAGTTCCCCATAGAGAAGGGTCGCCCCTCACATTCCTGTGTTTTCAGTTCTCGCCTGGTTGACTCTTTCCACTTTCCTAACTCCCTGAACAGAGCTCCCAGGAAACATTCACCCTCTCCCCATCACCAAAGGATGTGACAAAGAACTCATTAATAATTAACTCAGCAGAAGAGAGCAGGTGTTGCAACTCCAGATCCTCAGAGGAGACAAGGCAGGGCAGGTGTGCGGTGGGCCTCACCATGAATAGCTGGGCCCTTTAAATCCCCCTCCTCCTCCCTTTATCTGAGGCCATGAGCCCAGGTAAATACACATTTGGTGTCTCAGACTTCACAGGCTTGGGCATGTCCTGGAGTGGTTTGGCTTCGCAGGAGGGAAATGCCAGTTGCTGTGCTTGCCTTCCGCCATGTACTCCCGGCAAAGTCCAGGAAGCTGTTTGTGCAGACCCCCAAGAGCAGCCCAGCCAGCCTCACTCTTCGGGGATGCTGATCCACTCCCTGCAGAACGCCAGGGCTCCAGGCACACGATTTGGAACTTCAGAATCCAATTTGTTCAGAGTCAAGTACCCTAAAATAGAGCCTGAGGCCAGATTGGGGTCTAAGATGAAAGGGGAGCAGTAATGTCGCTCGCCCCTCTCAGGCTCCCCTGTGTGCACGCCTTTTCTCTCTCCCTGCACCCCTCCTCCTACATCAGAGCACTCATCTGCCCTACAGCCTTGGCTTATTAGAATGCGTGCTCAGGAAAGGGCTAGTGAAATCATCCTGGACTTCAGTGTCACTCGCACCTCATCACTCCATCAGCAAATTCGGTCAGCTCCCACTTCCAACAATAATCACAATCTACTTCTGCCCTCCTGGCCTGAGCCTCTCCTCCTGGGACATCTGCAACAGCCTCCTCATTGATATATGATCAAATCCCAACACAGCAGGTTATGTACCTCCAGCTCAGAACCCTCACATGCCCCTATCCCACTCAGGGCCAAGGCCAGAGCTTTTTCAGAGTCTAGCAGGCCCTACCCCACTTCCCTCCCATTACCTCTTCAACTCTACTACAACGGCCTCTATCCCTGCCTTAGCTCAGGCTTAGAGCTTTGGCTCCAGCTGCTTCTGCTGCCTGGAACACTCTTGCCCCTGGATATCTACAAAGTTAACCCTCTAACCGCTTTCAAAGTCTTTGTTCAGTTCCGAACTTCTCAATGAGGCCTACCCTAATCACACTATTAAAATTACAACCAGCTTCTCTGCCCCATCCCTATCCTCCATAACAGCACTCCTGGTACCACCTACCATACATTTTGGTGAGTTTTACTTACTTGGTAGGGGAACATCATTTACAAGCTTCAAAACAACTATATAATTTACCTACTTATTTATTTTCTCTCTTCCAACTAGAATATAATATCCAAGAAGTCAGAGATTTCTGTTTTATTCACTATTGTTTTCCAAGTGTGTGGGAAGTAGAAACATTCCCTTTTAAAGTTTCCTTTCTTGTTAAAGAATAAGCGTGCTAATAACTTCGTGAAGCCCTATCCTATGTAACTGTTAGACATGCCATGCTTACAGGCACATAGTATATTCTATGTCCTTGTACTTTAACCAAGATATCTGTGCTGGACGTGCTCACGAGCATGTTGTAGCTCTCCATTGCTTTTACCTATTTAGAAAAGTTTTAAGTTATTAGCCAATTGGGTTTTAGTTTAAATTGTGCGGTCTGGCTCCAGCCAATGGAGATCAGACACAGCAGTATAGACAACCTCAGATGTGTGAGGAATAAATTTGTGTGTTTTCCTTTGTTCATTGTACTCGCATGGCATAACAGTTAGCAAGAATACCCTTCCTGCAGTCCAGGAAGTAAAATTGCATTGCTAAAAGATCCTTTGTCTCAGTGCTCATTTTTCTTTGTGGCACCGAGAATCTATTTCCAACAAATTGGCAACCACAAAGGGATACATTCCCCTCCAGAGTGGTCTCCAGCTGACACCCACCTGGTTCGAGGAATAAATCAACCTTGTCTCTCAGCAATGTGGGGAAACGGAAGGCTTCAAGCTTTAATCAGAATTCTAAAGGTTAAGTATGTGTAAGTGTGCATGCGAGAGAGCAGTGTGAGTGGTTCCTCTCTGCAAAATCTGTAATCATTTTATACGGTCTAGAGGCCAGAGGGAGCAAAGTGAAGGTAATGAGAGGAGTGAGAGAGACCCCCAAAAGGGTGGGGTGGGGGGGATAGTTAGAATCCTCCCCTGGAAAAAGAAAAGCAAAAGGTAGCCAAGAGAGGGCTCTGGAGGAGCCCCAGTAAAGGCCCCCTGAGGCGGCTGCAGCGGTGCCGGTGTCTGGGTTAGCCACTCGATGGGGTGGGGCCCAGGAAGGCAGAGGTCACAGGCACACAGGGGCCAGGCCACTCTGAGTGGCAGTGCAACGGCCGCGGCCAGGATCAGGAGTAAGGAAGCAGCGCAGGTGGCACCGGAAGCGGTGAGTGGCCTGCGCAGGATGGCGGCACCGGAGGTCACCTGTGAGGCTGCTGGCCATGGCCAGGGGTGCCACAGAGGTGGCAGGAGAGGCCAGAAAGCAGCAGCAGCAGCAGCAGCAGGACGTCCAAGTCCGCCTGCTGGGAACCTTGTGGGGCAGACAGGTGCGGCACCTGCACCAGCAAGGGAGAAGACCAGCATGGGCAGTGCAGCCCAAGGCAAGTCCCACTCCGGCCAGCAAAATGTTAAAAATTAAGAAAGAGGCCGGGCGCGGTGGCTCAAGCCTGTAATCCCAGCACTTTGGGAGGCCGAGGCGTGTGGATCACGAGGTCAAGAGATCGAGACCATCCTGGTCAACATGGTGAAACCCCGTCTCTACTAAAAATACAAAAAATCAGCTGGGCATGGTGGCGCGTGCCTGTAATCCCAGCTACTCAGGAGGCTGAGGGAGGAGAATTGTCTGAACCCGGGAGGCGGAGGTTGCGGTGAGCCGAGATCGCGCCATTGCACTCCAGCCTGGGTAACAAGAGTGAAACTCCGTCTCAAAAAAAAAAAAAAAAAAAAAAAAAAAAATTAAGAAAGAAAAGGTACATGAAAAGACGGTAGGAGAAAGTGTGTGAAAGAGAGAGACAGGAAGTAAAACTAAAGGAAGAAATAGTGTAAAGAAAAGCTTTTCTTTTAAAAACTCAGGCAAAACAACTAAGCCAAGACAGGTTTAAAAAGTTTAAAAAGGAAAATTATAAAGTAAAAAAGGAGGGAATTGTGGGAAGTAGAAAAGTTCCTTTTTAAAGTTTCCTTTCTTGTAAAGAATAAGCGTGCTAATAACTCCGTTAAACCCCATCCTATGTAGCTGTTAGACATGCCATGCTTACAGGCATGTAGTACATTCTATGTCCCTGTACTTTAACCAACATATCTGTGCTAGACGTGCTCACAGGCATGTCCCAGCTCTCTATTGCTTTTATCTGTTTAGAAAAGTTTTAAGTTATTAGCCAATTGGGTTTTAATTTAAATTGTGAAGTCTGGCTCCAGCCAACGGAGATCAGACACAGCAATGAGGATGACCCCAAATGCATAAGGAATAAATGTGTGTGTTTTCCTTTGTTTAGTTTACTCTTGTGGAATGAAGGCTAGCAAGAGTACCCTTTCTGCAGTCCAGGAAGTAAAAATTGCATTGCTAAAAGATCCTTTGTATCAGGGCTAATTTTTCTTTGTGGCACCAAGCATCTATTTCCAACAAAGTGCCTGGCATATAGTAGGTGCTCAATACTTGCAGAATGAACGGATCCATATTAAAGTACAAACTACTGACATCATTCAATGCATCCCCCATGCCTTTTATGTGGAGTTGCATTCTCAGAGGAGACAATCCAGCCTTTGGGCACCGGAATGGATTACTAATAGTGGAAATTCATGTATCAGCCAGAGTGCGGAGGTCTTCTTTGAGGCACCTTTCTCCAATTACAGAAATGTCACCATATTGATAAAGGCTGTCTCCTTCTTTGCCTGCTTCTCAATCATTCCTGGCAATGTTTCTGTCAGGGTGTGGAGGTGGCATTAGAAGCTACTGTCTCCATTATCCATCTGTTAGGCTCGAACCATCCAAGTTGCTAGGGAGATCATCCAAGATCTGATCAATCGGAGATCAAGGGATAGGGAAAAAAGAAGGGAGGAAAGGGGGAAGAAAAGGAGAGAGAAGAGGCTCGAGGGGCTAAGACAGCCTGGTCCAGGCTGTGACTCTCAGGGGTTGGAGGAAGGGGCACCGGGTGACTCAAGCTCAGGCCACACCTGAATACAGTGAATCATGGTGAGTCCTTGTCTATGGGACAGGGTGGATTCCAGGAACTGGAGATTTGCCATGTGACTAAACCTGGCATTGCCCTGCACTATAACACAGCTGCTCAGCTGTTCAGACAACAGGTCACACTCTGTGTGCCTCCCCAGGAACCAGGGAGATAAAATAGGTTTGTTATGTTACAGAGGCACAGATAGGAGCCCAGCCTCAGGAAGGGAGAGGCTAAGCAGGACAGAAGCTGCCTGCCATGAGTGACTCTTCCACACCTTTCCTTATCTCCCCACCCTCACCTACCCAACCTCAATGTTCACCCAGTGGACAACTGTGCAGACGGCTAGAACCTGAGGGCTGAGAGCAATCAGGCAGTTGACCTAAAATCACTGCAGCTGACATCTGCTGAGGGCTCACAGTGCCCAGGTGCTGTTCTGAGCCCTTTGCATGTATTCACTTACTTAATAACCACCACAGCTCTGTGGGGATAGACAATTATCCTTATTTTGCAGACAAAGAAAATAAGGCACATTCTCTGTAACTTGGCCTCAGCTAGTAACTAGGGATTTGAGCTCAGGCCAATTCGCTCCAGCACGCATACTCCTAACTATTACACAGGGCCGAAGATGGGCCACATCGCCTGAACTCCTGGAGTTCACCCTGGCTAATCCTTGGCCCAGAGTCTACCAGATTCTGGACCTCATGTCTCCCAATGTCTAAAAACTCCTTTTTGTTGGCTGGGCATGGTGGCTCCTTTTGGGAGGCCAAGGCAGTCAGATCACCTGAGATCAGGAGTTCAAGACCAGCCTGGCCAATATGGTGAAAGCCCGTCTCTACTAAAAATATAAAAATCGCTGGGCGCGGTGGCTCAAGCCTGTAATCCCAGCACTTTGGGAGGTCGAGGCGGGTGGATCATGAGGTCAAGAGATCGAGACCATCCTGGTCAACATGGTGAGACCCCGTCTCTACTAAAAATACAAAAAATTAGCTGGGCATGGTGGTGCATGCCTGTAATCCCAGCTACTCAGGAGGCTGAGGCAGGAGAATTACCTGAACCCAGGAGGCAGAGGTTGCGGTGAGCCGAGATCGCGCCATTGCACTCCAGCCTGGGTAACAAGAGCGAAACTCTGTCTCAAAAAAAAAAAAATATATATATATATATATATATATATATATATATATATATAAATTAGCCAAGCATGGTGGCAGGCCCCTCTGATCCCAGCTACTGGGGAGACTGAGGCAGGAAAATCACTTGAACCTGGGAGGCGGAGGTTGCAGCAAGCCGAGATCGGGCCACTGCACTCCTGCCTGGGCATCAGGGTGAGACCCTGTCTCAAAAAAATAAAAAATAAAAAATAAAAAAACAAACTCCTCTTTGTGCCCTTGTTCCAACCCTTGGAGCACTGATACTGTCTGGGGCTCCAGGAGTAACACTGATGCTGTAGAGACATCTAGAACAAACCCCACCTCCTTATTTGTTTTCTATATTGACAACCAATTTTGTGTGGGCACAGAGGGAGAAGGTGCTGGCCTCCAGTTCTTCCATCTCAGCGGCTCCAGCACATACCAGCAGGGTTTCTTCCCTCATACCAATAGGGGCGGCTCTGGCCAAGGACAGGAACATGTCAGGAGACGTGGGAAGAAGACAGAAGGTGACGGCAACATTGCAGTGAGCTGACGAGGTTAAGCAGCGGGCATGACGAGAGGATGACACAACTTCCCCTTTGCCAAAGGAAGGGGATCCCCTGCCCTGAGGTCAAGCACCTGGGCTGCCACACGGGCTGCAGCTCCTTCTGCCCTGCCTCCCAATGTGCCCTCCAAATGGCCCAGCCCTCTTGAGGGGTACTGCCCAGTGCAGCCTGCAGCTTGGTGGAGACACATGCTAGCCCATGGCTGGCTGGCTCCGGAGAAGAGAGAAGAATCTTTTCATGCCCGCCACCTCCATCCCCTCCCCTATTTCCCAGCATTCCTCTGGCAGACAGGCTGGCCCATCACCACGCGCCCCTCCTCTAACCCCAATCACCTCTCTCTCTATTCTGTAATTCTATTTGGCCATTGACCTCTGGGGATTGCTGGGATCTAAGTCCAACCTCTGTGACCTTTGGCCAAGATTTGCCATGTAGTTGGCCATGTGACCATGGCCCAGCCTCCCTGAGAGGAGAGAGACATACACCTGTCTGAAGGGGCACCTAGCCATGTGGCATGGTGGGTCAGGCAGGCCGGGAGCTTCTGGGGAAGGAAGAGGGAAAGGAATGGCAGAGGGCAAGCTAGGGCTTTTGTGTCCTGAAATCTGCTCTGGAAGCTTTCATAGGGCTGCCCCATAGGACTTTAAAATTCTAAATATGATCCCTGAAAGGCCTATCAGACAGACAAACTCAGCGTCCTAATGTTTAAATTGGCATTTGAGGGCTGAGTGTGGAGAAATAAGCATCTCGTGGTTTGAGAGGGGAGGGAGAATGGGTGTGTCTGGCCTCCTGTCTGGAATCAGGACCACCTAAGGGTTTTAATCAGCACCTGCCCACAGCGCCTGTGGCCACGCCGGGGTGTGTATGGACTTGACGTAGCTCTGCTCTGCTACTCAATAGAAGTGCAAACTTGGGCAAGATCCTCTCTCAGCCTCAGTTTCATTATTTATAGTTAAACATATTAGATTCTGATAGCTCTTACTCAGGCTTCCCCTCAGAATTACTTGGAGAATATAACATATTATATACCAAGACCAGGCCTCACCCAGAGAATTATTGGTGGGCAGATGGGCAGAGACATTCAAATGCTTTTCAATCTCTCTAGGTGATTCTAATGTACAGCCAGGGTTGAGAAGCACTGAAGCCTCCTCCAGCTCTGGGATGCTGTGCCCTCAGGGTACAGTGGTATAGGACCGTTGTTAAAAGCCTAGACTTGAGAGGGAGAGATGAAGGCCCAAGCCCTTGTGCTGCACTCACTATCTGTAAGACTTTGGACAACTCATTTAATCTCCCATAGCCCCATTCCCGCAGTGGGAATAATGACAAATCTACCTTGCGGATCCTGTGAAGATTAAAGGAAACAAGCATAATTCTCAGCAAAGCGTCTGGCTAGGGGCATGCTCTACAAAGGGTGTCTGATCCCAAGTGTGCATCATACAGGTACTGGGGGCTATCATCAGCAGTCTTTGCAGCTGCTAACACAAAGCAACTGACACTCCCATCCAGACGGCTCATAAGTCACTCACTGGGCAATGAGCAGGCTTCCGTCGCTCCTCTCCTCCTCCTTCGGGGAAGCCCAAGGCCCCAAACTGAAAATCTGTGCTTTGCCCATTCCACCCTATTCCTTAGGAGTGGTATACTCCACAGTAGCCATGATCTGGACCAGAAAGAAAAGAAGACACTCAGGGGGACCAGTCAGAGCTAAGCTCCTGGGAGTAGGAGGATGCTTCCAGGCTGCTGGATAAGGAAAGGCAAGGGTGTAACGCGCAGCGGTAGTGTTTACAAACATGGAGGACAGAGGACAGAGGAGCAAGTATCAGCTAATAGACTTACTGTTTTATGGCCTTCAAGAGTTAGCAATATCAGATTCCAACATCTGATTAAAAAAAAAGAGAAGAAGAAGAAAGGAGTCAAAGCTAGTCTGGACAGTAGGTTTGCAACTTAACTCAGGATAATCACCAGGAAGTTTGAAGGCAGTAGAGAAAAGGTACGTCTTCTCTCAGGGCCTCTGCCTCCACCTATCGAGAACTGTCCCCCTTCTGATCTAAGTATTGATTTTAAAAATGTGTATAGGCCGGGCGTGGTGGCTCACGCCTGTAATCCAAGCACTTTGAAGGCCAAGGCGGGCGGATCACCTGAGGTCAGGAGTTCAAGAATAGCCTGACCAACATGGTGAAACTCCGTCTTTATATTAAAAAAAAAAAAAAAAAAAAAAGTTTATAACTTTGGAAAATGTTTAGGAGGTACTGCTAACTGGCAGAAAAACAGGAAACAAATTCACCCAAAATCTACTTAACTCCAAAGAAAAAAGTACTCAGAAAATAGATAAAATGTTAACATTTCTTGTCTCTTTCTATTTCTCCGTGTGCTCTCTTATTCCACAAAGAGTGTATTTTATTAGAATAATCAGTGCCAATAAGATAAAAAGATTTAGAGTGAGAAGAGTAAGTCTCGTTCACTACAAGTGGTCTTTGATTAGTGACTCCTCCCTGCTCACTCCTTGACCTGAATGCCCTTCCACTAAACCCACGGACTGCCTGAGAGTATGCTGTGTATGTTTTCTGAATCATTGCAGATTTTGCAAGATCGGGTTTTCCGTTTTTAAGAAGTACTGCTTCTTGAGGCAGGATTTGTTACGCCAAGAGAGCACTTAGCACAGTTCCTCAATAAATGTTGTAGGGGGAAGGAAAGAGACAGGGAGGGAGGGAGGACTGCAAACAGGAGTAACTACCGGCACCTCATCTGCTTCCTAACTGCTTGTATGTACTGGGACAAACCAGAAAGAAAGAACTGGAGACAATTCTCACTTTGTCTATATTTTGGGAGAAAGAAGTAAGGATAACTAAAATTACTACTCTTGTCCAAATTTGCATCTCCCATGGATATCTCCCAAGGTAATGCCTGATTTTGATTTTTCCCATTGCTCACTCAGAACTCTGTACACCCAGCAGCTCATATTGTTCAAATATAAATGTGTATATATGTCCAAGATTGTGATGTTACATCTCTATGCCATATTTGTACACTCTCTCCAACAACAACAACAACAACAACAAAAACATGGCTCCCTGCAGCTAGCATTGCCAAATAAAAGAATCCCAGTTAAATTCAGATCTCGGAATACTTTGTTGGCATAAGTAGGCTCGAAATATTGCATAGGGAATACTTATACTAGAATATGTGTTGTTTATCGAAAATTTTACTGGGATTTCTGTCTTTTTATTTGCTAAATCTGGCAACCTCACTTGCAGTAGGTTATTTATCCAGTTCTATGACTTCCAGATTCTTTCCTAACCTGGTCACCTTCCTCTAGAAGGTCCACCCTCTGTTAGTAATCTTCCAAAATGTAACAGTTAGAAATAAGCACAGGTGCCCTGGGTTGCAGATTCCTTGACATCATGGTGGCATCCTCCTGGGCAAGGGTCCCTTTGTCAAAGGCCATTCCAGGTGAAGGACTGAGAACTGAACCAGCAGTGCAGAGAGGGGCCTGCCCCTCTGTCACTGGGAGAATCCACATTGGCTTCTTGAGCATTAGAGATTGTATTTACCCCTTTGTTTAAGTACTATTCCAGAAAGAAATATCCTGTATTTTTCTGAGAACAGAAGGAAACGAAGTATTTTTCCAACTCTTCTTATGAACCGGGCTCCATGCTAAGAAGTGTATATACGATATCTTGTTTAGGCTTTCCTGCAGTCCTTTAAGATGACTCTTTGAGGAAGATATCATACTCCCCTTTCTACAGCTTCAGCATTAAGTAGCTGGCACAAGATCAGAGAGCTGCTGCTTTAGGATACGCTTTGCTACAGTAATAACCACCAAATCTCAGCAGCTTAATATAACAAATGTTTATTTGTGGCTCACACAAGGAAACATGCAAGATGATGGTGAAAAGAGGGATCCTCTGTTGCACACAGTCACTTAGGCACTTCTGCCATCTTGTAACTGCACCAACCAGCACACACGGCCTTATAGGTCATGGCAGCAAGGTTAGAGAAGGCCCAGAGGATCTCTCTCCACTTACTGCACACTTGAGCTCTGAAACAACACAATTAGTTTGGCTTACAACTCATTGAGGAGAACTACTCACAGGGGTCCTAGGTAATTTTCCTGTGTGCCCAGAAGAGGAAAACAAAGCAGGACATGCTAAACACATAGCATTGTCCACCACAACTAGTATATGGTGAAACCAGAATTCAATAGCGGGTTTTCTTTGTTTTTTGAGAAGGAGTCTCGCACTGTTGCCTGGGCTGGAGTACGTAGGTGACATCTCAGCTCACTGCAGCCTCTGCTTCCTAGGTTCAAGCGATTCTCCTGCATCAGCCTCCTGAGTAGCTGGTATTACAGGTGCTCACCACAAGGCCCGGCTAATTTTTTTGTAGTTTTAGTAGACCAGGGTTTCACTGTGTTGGCCAGCCTGGTCTCGAACCCCTGACCTCGTGATCTGCTCGACTCCGGCTCCTAAAGTGCTGGACAACAGGCATGAGCCACTGCACCTGGCCTCAATAGCATATTTTTAAGTTTCCAAAGTCCGTGTTCTTTCTACTACATTTGGCTTATGAAGATTGAGGGAATCTACTTTTCACCAAAAGGAAATGTCATATGGAACAATTTACCAGAAAACAAAATCTCAAGGAAACTGGTAGGAAAGTCTGCTGTGGTGAATATTCTAGATTTGCAAAACCTAGAACATGACAAGAATGCTTCCCTGAAAAACCTTTAAAACATAGACGAGATTTCTGCAAATTAAAGCCAGAGGATAAATAATTATGAGACATGTATGCCACCTCTTCAGTCTCTTAAAGAAACACCATTGGAAGTGGGAGGAAATAAAGGAGAAGATTCTGGTCTGTTGCAGGATGAGTGATGATTCTGGTTTGCTCACGACTCTTGGCGTTTGAGCTCTGAAAGTACATCCCAGGAAACCCTTTAGTCCCAGGTAAAGTGGAACACTTGATCACTCTGGACAGCAATACCTTTCCTCCAAGTTTTTGAAAATGTTACCTCAGGTGGCTCAGTAAACTCTGCATGAAGATGCACAATGACCTGAGAAAGTCACGTTTGCTCCAAGTCCAGGAGAAACTTGATAGAAACATCACATGGGAATAGCAGTTCCATCCAGGGACTTGGAGAAGAAAAATAATATTGTCAATACAGGTATTGATCGACTTACGACCTATGCAACTTACGACCATTCGACTTTACGACCACAATCGCTAGCCACGACTGCTCCACGTCTGGCAGCGCAAACGTTGCCCAGCTGGGCGTACGACAGTGCGGACCAGCTTCCGGCAGCACTACCATCTCCACATGCACCATTTCAACTGTACATAGAGCCTACTCAACTTACGACCAAATCGTGTTACGACCGTCCTGCGGTCCCGACCGTGGT
Source organism: Saimiri boliviensis (assembly GCF_048565385.1). Classification (NCBI taxonomy): domain Eukaryota; kingdom Metazoa; phylum Chordata; class Mammalia; order Primates; family Cebidae; genus Saimiri; species Saimiri boliviensis. The sequence goes on from NC_133462.1 coordinate 61,941,226, forward strand.
CATAAGTCAAGCACTATCTGTATGGCTTTTGTGCAGGAGACCCTACTCCACTGCTGCAGCCTGACGTACAGGAAGCTTCTCCCAACCAAATCACACCTCAGACCCATACTGAGCTTGTAGAAACTTCAGTAACTCTGTCTTTCTCAAGCCAAATACTGTTAAAACAGGTTGTCCCCTCTTGAACTGGTACCATTCCTAAGAGATACGTGAGCACACGCACACACAGGCATAGACATACCTTGGCACTTTTTCCTGCTGCATTTCATCTTGTGAGTTTTGGCTTGTGCCCCATTTGCTAGGTGTTGGATTTGGTATGGACTTTATCCTGCACATCCTCCGTCATCTCCAGGTTAAAGTCCAGAGTCTTCCGCCGGGCACTAAGGGCCAGCTGAAAAAGTTGCATTTTAGGCCCTAACTCACACAACCCCTTTCACAGACATGCTTTGATTTAGTAATCTGCTCCCTCAACCACACTTAGGGTTGATTCATCCAACTCTGCCTGTCTACACGGCCCTCTCCACCTCCTGTATACTTGGCAAGATCCTAAATCCAAGGCTCAGATCAGATTCCTGTATCAGCAGTGGCTTCTCTGGCATTCTCTGTAAATTCTTCCCAAACTCTGGCAAGTGGACCTGACCTCTGCAACTCCACCAGCAATCAGCTCCATTCTGTTCTGTCAATCTCTTTTCTAAATATCTCAAATTTGCACACTTAGGCTTGTTCAATGTTAATTATTTTGTGATTTGTCTCCAAACATTGATTATAAAAATCCTTGAAGTCAAGGAGAATGCTTGAGTTCGTAGCCCAGTGTTTGCACATAATAGGTGCTCAATAAGCAGATAATTATTTCTTAGTAGGAACTCTTGAGACAAGAAAAAAACATATATAAAAAGTGCTTGAAGAATATGATTCCATGAATATCACCCCATAACTCTCTCTTGAGACAACTTGGAAAGAAAATCATTGAGAAAAAAAAAATTCCCCTAAAAATTGGAATCTGAGAAAATTCATGATGAACTGATCCATGCATCAGAATTCCAACCCTAAGCAGCCTTGAGTTATGTGCCAATTTCCTACTCTATCCACCCTAGCTGTTACTTACAAATAGAAAGAACCAACCTGGTTGTACTTTTGGTACTTGAAACTAAAATCGTCCTGGGATCAGGCCATAAATTCTAGGCAATCGAGCCTTTAAGATCCAGCTTTTAGAACATTGAGAATGAAAGAGGTAAATGTGGGTTTAGGAAAGAGAAGGGCACAGATGGGCAGAGGGTCTTAGGAATCAAGTATCCCTAAACATGTTTTAAGAATTCTGTATCACTCCCAAAGAATTAGGGAACATGTGTATCAGAAAGGTTTATCACTTGCTGCCTATTCCTGTGCTGCCAATAATCATGTGTCCAACTGTTAGCTTCCAACCCATTCCAACCCTTGGCCAATGGGTACCAAAGCCAACATGCTGAGAAGCTCCTTTCTACAACCAAATGGGGGTCTAGGAATGTTTGTTTCTCTAAGTCCATTGCCTGGGCATCAAGAGTATCCCAAGAGCTGACAGGAGTATTGAGGGTCAGATTCTCTCACCAACAGCCCTTCTGTGTATCCAAACTTCTGCTTTTCTGGCTTTTCTGCCTAGATCTTTGACAGTGTCTTTTATTCTTTTAGTTGTTCTGAGAGTCTGAATCTCCTATCTGAATCCTCCTTAGCAAATCAGTCTGCATATTGCATATTGCATACTGATCCTCTTCCACCCCCAGCTTCTTTCTGGTACTCACTCTCAGGGCCTGGACTTTTCTTCTAGTTTTCCTCATCATATTTCAGCAGACCCTTCTGACTTACAACCTAGAAACACAAAAAAACCCAGAACCATTCATTCATTCAACAAATATTTACTGAGTGCCCACCCAATGCCAGGAACCCAGCAACACAGTAGTAAACAAGTCAGACACAATCATTATCCAGAGGAAGTCTACTGTGTCATGGGACACAGACATTAAACACATAATTACTAAATAATTTATTAATTTTGCAACTGGAATACCCTCGACTTCCTTAGCCATCCAAGAGTCAGTCTTTCCTCTATTACCCAAATAACAGAAATTCTGAGAATTCTAAGGTTAGGTGCTGAAGTACAAATCCATTCTAGTTTTTACTGCCCCAAAACCCTTCTAGCCTTCTGAGCACCATTTCCCTATGCTGCCCCCAATCTCTCTTGCCTATCTTGGCCCTCAAAGCAAAGCACAAACCCGTGGTCTTTCCTCCATTTTCCAAAGAACAAAACACATACTTGTTGAGTTTAAGAAACTTTACTGAAAGTTCGGAGAAGGTAAAGGGAAATTACTACCTACAAATAAATATTAGCTCTTGTCACATCCAGAATCCATGCAACATCCTAGCATGTTCTTTCTGCCATCTTCCGAGCTCTGAGACTTCACCAGGTTGCTGAGGCTATGGCCCTCATGAGAGTCTTCTCTTTTTATGAATTCACTTCTCCCTTCCCGCACCATGAAGAAAGCGTCTTAAAAGGTAAAAACCCAAACGAGTCTATCTGCCTTGGCATTGATTGACTCTGTGCTGCTTGCCATCCATGAGCCCTCGTTCATTCATTCATTCATTCATTCAGGAAATATACATCAAGCACTTACTTTGTATCATGCATCGCACTAGGTGAGAAGGTTATAGCAACAAATAAGACAGACAAGACCCTCCTTCATAAAGAAGACAAACAATAAGCTAGTAAACTAAAAGCTAAATCTGACAATTACATATTTTAGTGTATTTCTACGAAATATGAGAAAACCAGAATGATGTGATAGATGGGTCTCAGGAAGGGGGAATGCCACTTTAGAAAGGATGGATAAGAGAAGTTCCTCTGAGAGGGTGACATTTGGGATGAGCCCAAAAGATTTAGATCTAGATTTCCCAAAACAAGCAAAGCATGTATTTAAGGTAGAATGTAAGAATATATTTAAGCATATATTTAAGGTATATGTAAGGTAGAAGCACCAAAATTTCTTTAGAAAATTATTATTTTTGACACATCAAAAAGACATGGAAATAGACCCCTTAGGAAAATTAGAATACTGTAGGCCCCTCCTTATACATATTTGAAACTGTAATATTGTGTTTATTTTTATTTAATGGGCAGTATAGAGGACCCTTAATCTTCCCAGGGTTTACGACCTCTAAGGTCATACTCAGTTCTCAAACATGCCAGGAATGGGTGTTCTAGGCAGAGAAGGAACAAGCACAAATATCTGTTGGCAGCAAAGAGCTTGGCCTCTTCTAGGAGCAGGAAGAAGGGGTGAAAACAGCATGAGCAAGGTTGGGGGTTAAAGCTAGGGTCGGGGGAGAAGACAGGCCAGGTCACATAGAAGAAATGGTTCTCAACTCTGGTTGTGTATGAAAAGTCCTTGGAATATTCGAAAACTTTGTGATGCCTGTGCCCTACTTCAAGAGACTTAACTGACCTGGAATAGGGTTGAGGAATTGGTTTTTTTTTTTTTAAGTTTATCAAGTGATTCTAACACATAACCAGAGGAAAAAACAAAAACAAAACCACCATTGACCATGGGGCCTTGGAACCAGCCAGAGGGACAGAGTGTTGAATGGTGAAGAACATGGACCCTGGGAGCCAGACTATCTGGTTTCGAGTCCCATCCCCACCACTGACTAGCTGTTTGATTTCCAGACACCTTGTGAAAACTTTCTGTTTCTGTTTCCTCATCTATAAATATAGGAATAATAGTTTACCTACCGCATAGAGTTGTTTGTAGGCTTAGTAAGTTAATACATACAAAGGTCTCAGAAGGCATACTCTAAGGATGCAATAACATTTACTATAAAGCTGTGACTATCCTATGCTCTCCTAGAGATGGAAAGAAGTGGATGGAGTCAAACTCTCAATCTGATAGAACTAATAGGACTTGCTGAAAAACTGGAAGAGGGAGATTGGGGGGTGGGGGGAAAGGGAATAAAAGAGAGCTTCCATGTTTGGGGTTTTAGCTATTGGGTGGAAAGTGATGCCATTTCCCAAGATGGGGAAAGCTAGGAGAAACAAGTTTTAAAGACAAAAATCAAGAATTTCATTTTGGCATGCATTAACTTAAAGAGACCTTATTAGATATCCAAGAAGAGACAGAAATCAGACAATATTTAAGCCTGGAGCTCATGAGACAAACAAATTTCAGAGTCATTAGCATACAGAGCTGTCCTGTCTGATACAGTAGCCACCAACCACACATAGGGGGTCATTTAAATTTAGATTAATTAAACAAAATTAAAAATTTAGGTCACCATTTTTGCCACATTTCAAGTGCTTAAGAGCCTCATGTAGCTAGTGGCCACCAGACTGATCAGCACAGATATGCCACATTTCCATTGCTGCAGAAAATTCTGTAGGGAACACTGAAGGAGTCTCAAACCATGGAACTGTAGGAAGTCATCTAGGAAGTGGTCCATGATTCTGGCTACACTCTAAAATCATCCCAGGAATTCAGAGTTGATTCATCTTGGGGCAGTCCCAGGCATTGGTAGTTGTTAATAACCCAGGATGATTTCAAAATGGAGCGAGAATTGAGAACCGCTGACCCAGGGAAATAATGCAGGAGAAGAAAGGAATCATGGGAGGGCCTGAATTGCTTTAACAGTATGGGCAATGACTCCAGAACTAATCTTTCTCTAGAGCTCCTGATTCATGATTCACATCTAACTATCTGATGAACATCTTTGCCTGCATGTCCCACAGACAGCCCAAAATCAATAAATCCAAAATGGCACTCATTTTTCTCACCAGAGGTGTTCTTCCCCTTCTCATTCCCAAACTTGGAAGTCACCCCAGACTCCTTCCTCTTCCACAGCACAAGTTCTGCCAGGTTTTCTGATTTATCACTTGATCTGTCTCTTTCTCGCCCCATGACCTCTGTTTTGGCCCAGTTCTTCATGATCTCCCGCCTGAACTACTGTAACAGTGTCTCACTAGCTTGCTCTAGTTTGCCCCTCCCTTATCCATCCAGCAGTCGGCCACAGTGATCTCTTAAAATGCCAATCTTGTAGTGTTTTTCTGTGTAAAATGTATTGGTGTTTCTCATTGCCTATAGGACACAGTTCAATCGAAGACAGATTGCCCGCTCTGTATCAAACACCTTGACGGAACTATGCACTGCACTGGTTCTGAGAACACTGTACTGAGTACGACAGAGAGGGCTTCCGAATAGAACCTGTAAACCCTCAAGGCTCCCAGCACAGTCTGCAATGGAGACAGACAACAGAGTTATGGAAGGGAAAGCAAGGTGGCCATGGGAGCAGGCAGCGAGGGGAGCTGGCCTTATCTGGGTGAGAGGGAATGTGTTCCCTGAGGAAATGAGAGAACAGTGACACTTGGAGGATGAGTAAGGGTTCACCAGACCACAGGGGATGAAGAAAGTGTTCCCTCCACATGGAAAGAACTACATGGGGAAGGACCTGCAGCTGCAAAGGACGGAACAGTGTGACTGGCACCCAAAGAGTGAGAGTTGAGGGATATGGGATGAAGCTGGAGAAACAGACAAGGACAGGATGGTGGGCGGCTTCTAGGCCATGAGAAGCATCTGGGGCATTCCAAAGGGAAAAGTGGGGATGTACTGAAGGATTTTATTTTATTTTTTTATTCCACTAACTTTTTTGCTGACCACTGAAGGATTTTAAAGAGAAGAGTGACATGACCAAGTTTGCACTTTTTAAAAAGACTACACTGGATTGAAGTGGACTAGAGTGGTCAAAACCTGAGGCAGAGAGACCAGCTGTGGGACCACACCAAATGGTCAGGGGCAGGCAAGGAGAGCTTAGAGTAGGAGGGTGGCAGAGGAGATAGACAGCAGATTGAATTAACAGATATTTAAGAGGTAGAATGATAAGTCTTGGTGATTTTTCACATTGGAGAGGTGATGGAGAGCAAGAAGGAAAAGATGGCTCCTTGACTTCAAACCTGAGCTACTGGGTGAATGGCGAAGCTTAGGTTAAGAAAGGTGGTTACAAGTTTATGGGGTATAAATACTGAATTTGGCTTTAGACACAGTAATTCTGATACCTTGTAAAACATCCAAGTCAAAATGTCGAATAGGCAGAGGGATACACAGGCCTAGAGCTTAGATTTGTATGTTATCTGTGTAGAAGCAGCAATGGAAGCACTACCAGTAAATTAAATCACTGAAGAGAGCATGTAGAATAAGAAAAGGGGCTCCAGGACTGAGTCCTCAGAAATGCTAACATTTGTAGGTTAAATAAAAAGGCAAGGTGAGATTAAAAAAAAAAAAAAAAATGCCGAGATTTGTCCAGAATAGGGTAAGAGGAAAACCAGCAGAATATGGCATCATGGAAGCCAAGGAGAAATGTGTTTTTAGAAGAAGGGAGTGGTCACCAGTTCCTAGGCATGACATGAGTTTAAGCTCATTATCTGGCTCCTACTTACGGCTTCCTGCTCATTTTTTTGCCATTTCCCAAAGTCCGTTCTTTACAATTTAACACCAATCTTGTCTAACTTCTCTTAGACCATGTGATGCTTTATCCCAGCTCATTCAAGCACTCCCTACAGCCTGAACACCACCATGTCCCAGAACCACCTAGTGAACACCACCCATCCTTTAACATCTTAAGCCTCTTGGGAATCATTTGCCTTTAGGCCTTCTTTGACCATCTCTTCCCCACATTGAATCAATACCTGTCTCATTCTGTTCTCTTTGTTCATCTGGTATAAATTTCTGTTATGGTACTTATCCCAGTATATGGTAATAACTCATTGTTATTACAGTCTGTGTCCTCTACTTCACTATAAGCTTGAGAGCAAATGCAGTTTGTATTCTGCTTTCTGTAACTATGCTTAACACAGTGTCAGCTACATGACTGGCTTCAACAAACTAAATGTCACCTAAGGAATGCAAATGTCCTGGGCTGGAATAAAGCACCATGGGAATTGCTGACGTGGAACAGGAGGCAAAGACAATTGAATAATAACAGCCATCATTTAATGATGGTTTCATTTGTGCCGGACACTGCCTAAGGCATTTACAGCACTCTATCTTATTCGCTCTTCATCAAACTCTGTTTCATAGGGGCTTATCATCATCGCCACATTCTATTTAATAGAGGCTATCATAACTCTCACTTTACAGATGAGGAAATAGAAGCTAGAGAAGTTAAGTCATTTGTCCGAGGTCAGACACTAGCAAACGAGAGTCGGGATTTGAAGGAACCCAGGTTTGCTTGACTTCAGAGCCCTATATCCTTAAGTCCAACTGGCATTTGAGCTTGGGGAAAATTCCTTGTGCTGATTCAGTCTTGTAAAGTATGTTGTTTGATGTGAAAGTGGTATGTAGGCAGCAGGGTGCAGGTGATCCTAGCCACACCACCCATGGCTATTCAAGGCTCCCAGCACAGTCTACATGCCCCAGCAGCTGGTGGCTCTGCTTGACCAAAAGCTATGAGGGGCAAAAGCAAAATGCCTATGAAGTCTGTTCCTTTGCCTTGCTTTGTCCCAGGGGTAGGCTGGAGGGTGCCTTAGAATTGAGCCAATGGCTGTAATGTCAGACACTAAATTGGGAGTGGAAGTGAAAGGTGAGGAGGCCAGAGTGAAGGAAACTAAGCCAAGTTGCCAGGTCTTGGGCAATTTCAACACCAAGGCTCTGAGCCAAGGACAGGCTACTATGCCTGAAATAACTTCCCAAGAGAGCCTTAACTGGTCATTTTGCACTCTCTATCCCAGCACTGACTGTTAGGTCAATGTAACTAATATGGATTAGCTCCCTATTTGATGTTAGCACCACAAAAGATACAAAGCTTTGGTCTTCCACAGAGCTGAGGCAAGCCCACAGGAAACAATGAGAGAGTTATACAAAACAGTAATCAATCCAGTGCCAACCTGTGCAGTACAATCCCCCAAGGCAACTGAAATTCATAGAAAGGAGAGATCAGGGTGTGCTGGCATGGGCAGTGGTGGCTTCTTGGAGCACATGAGCTTGAACTTGAGAGCAGTGGGGATTCTTTAGTGTGTGCTGACAGCCATTGTCATTACACACTTCTTTGAGTCTTTACATCTCCCCTGCTGCATTTTAAAGCATTTTCATAGTAAGTAGTTTGGTCTGATCAAACATTTTCATAGCAAAAAAAAAAAGGGCCAGGCGCGGTGGCTCACGCATGTAATCCAAGCACTTTGGAGGCCAAGGCGGGCAGATCACCTGAGGTCAGGAGTTCAAGACCAGCCTGACCAACATGGTGAAACCCTGTTATTAAAAAAAAAAAAAAAGAAGAAGAAGAAGAAGGAAGGAAGGAAGGAAGGAAGGAAGGAAGACCAAGTAGAAAGAGGTCAGCATTTCAGGTAGGAAGAACAGTGTGTGTAAAAATGAAGCAGCAGCTATGAGGATGAATTGTTTCTTGGCCTGTGAAGAAAACTCTCCATGGAAAAAAGCGTTGTTGGGGGAGATGAAAAGGAGAAGATCAGGCCCACAGAGATCCTGAATTCCAGGAATACTAAATCAAGCAAACTCAACATGCAGGGTCCAAGAGTCCATTGTGTGGGCAGTAAGCAATGATCTTGGGCTTTAAACGGTCAGTGGACAATAAAAAATTAAATTTTAGGAAGATGAATTTGGTGATAGTGGAGACTAGAGGAGAAAGGATTAAAGGCAAAAAAAAACTGTCCCCCCAAAAAACCTGAATGCTTCTCTAAGCATCTACTAAAAGTTGGACTGTGTGCAAAAAAAAAAAAAAAAAACAGTCCCTCCCCTGCCAGACTTCACAGTCTAATAGGAAAGCCATTCATTAATCCCATAGTTAGCCATTAAGGACCTCTTGTGTGCTAAGGATTATACTGGACACTGGAGACACTGTGAAGAGCAAACCAAAGTCCCCACCCTCATGAAGACTATCCTCCAACACATGGAAGACAACATAAAATCAAACCATTAAGTATATCCAGATAGAGTCAGGTAACAAGTGCTAGGAAAAAAGAAAGTAGGGCACTGGGTGGACAGTGGTGGGATGCAGTAGTCAGGGAAGGCCATCCCAAAAAAACTGCCACAATATTTCAAGCCCAGAGAACAAATAAAATGGAGCCGTCACTGCTAGAAATAAGGATATTGAGAAGAGGACATAGCTCAGTATGATTATAGAGAAGAAGGTAAGGAGTCTTGTTTTAAATGTGTCAAGCTGTGATAATAGCAGGGTCTCCATGCAGAAATACTGGACTCTAGAACTCTTGTCTACAAGATCAGAGGAGATAAAGACTAGACATATAAATTTCAGTGTCTTCCACTGATATTTGAGTGATAAGAAGCCTTCTTTTTAAAACCATGAAAAGTAACTAAGGGACTAAAAAAAACTCAAGTGGGGTAGTTTTTAAATTACAAATAGTTTTATCATATTGTAGAAGGAAAATAAAAAGAACAGAGTGTAGTTTAAATAATAAGCATAACACAAATAGTAGTTAGCTGAAAGTAAAGGCCATTTAAGAGTTGCACAGAGGCTAAGGAATTTAAGTAATCCCTCCCTAGTGAAGCTGCAAGCTTATCTTGCATTCTAGGCTAGGTTGTAAACTGTGTTTAGAAAAAAGTAAAAGCTAGCAGACTGGGCACCACCCTTAATCACACTCCTATCTATCCATAGCAGACATAACATGGAGAAACGTCCTTCATCGTTCTCGCTCAGTCTTGCTCAAAGCCCCACCTGATCACGTACTCCATGCCTACTTCATTGATCACAACCCTCTCACATGTACTTTCTAGAATTGTAAGCCATTAAAAGGGCTAGTATTTTCTTTGTTGGGGAGCTCAGTTTTTGAGACACAAGTCTGCTGATACTCCCAGCAGAATACAAGCCACTTCCTTCTTTAAATCTGGTGTCCAGGAGGTTTCATCTGCGTCCTGTCCTGCTACTGAGAGGGGAGACCTCCTCCACTCCTCCCACTTCCCAGCCTCCACCTCCCTCCTCCCTTCCAGATGGGAAGAAGGGTGAGAAAGAGATAAAATACCAAAGAGCTTAAATCCGTGGTCAGGCAATTTGCTGACACCACTGACCAGACCATAAAGAGCCCTAAGGACTGGGAAGATAACTCTTTTCGGTTCCCAGTGCCTCTGCTATCTATAAGCCTTGAAAAAGTTGCAAAGAATGTATCACTACCAGCTGGAGTCAGTCACTAGGTCACGTCCTCCACATTTGCATGACCCAGGCCCCCTCCTGGAAATATCTCTGCCAACCAATAATTTACTGTCTTTGTCTTGCTTCTGTAAGCCCCCTCCCCTGCCTGTTCCCTCTCACACGGCTTATGAACTAGCAAATCAATGAAGCCAAAGTTTGTGAGGTCAAATGTCCAGCCAATGAGCAATGACACAGTTTCACCTCTGCACCCCCTTTAGAGTTGTAAGCCCTTAAAAAGGAAGAGAAACTGCTCTTCAGAGGGCTCAGTGGTCAAGGCATTAGCCTCCCAAAGCTCTTGGCCAAATAAAAAGCCACTTCCTTTCTTAGTTCTGTGTTCGAGAGGTTTGTTCCCTGCTGATCCTGCTACACTACAATATCTCCTATAATGGCTCCCTCCCTTCAGCTGCCTAGAGTCCCAGAGGTGTACAGCAAGGAGCTAGTAAAAAAAATTATTACTATTATTATTGAAGCTAATTTACAACTAACCATCCAAAAGACCTCTTTCCCCTGTGACTTCAATCTCCAAGGCAGAGTGGTAGGGACAGTTTCATCCCTCCTCTGCACTTACACCTGGAACCACATGCACCTCTTTTTGACTTTACCCTCTGCAGATGGCTCTGAATGTCTTAATGTCTGGGAGAAAGGGACTTAGAAAGCAAAATATAAAAATTTAAACTAGCCCTTCCTACTTTCCTAGAAGTGGCAAGAGTCAAATGTTACGATAGACTCAAGGGCAGATGACCATTTCAGTTTGCCTGGAAGTGCCTCGGTTTTAGCAGTGGGAATCCTTCATTTCAGAAAACCCCTCATCCCTGAGCAAAATAAGATGGTTGGTCACCCTATGGCTTGGTTTGACCATCATAGCTATAACCTGCATACATGACACAACACAGGGTTTTATTTCCCTAAAAATGACATCAGCTTCATTAAATTACGTGTTGAGTTTCCAAACCCGACCTAGTCCCCTCCTACCCTAGGAGCCAGGCTCTCTTTTCCCACCCAGACAGAGTTGCTGCTCTCAGAAATTCCTAGACAGGAGTCAACACTGGATTCCTTAGCCTTCTTCTCCCATCATCTCCCACTCAGCCCCAGCTACCACCTAAACTAGGAAGATCAAATCTACCAGTGACCTCTGTCCATGGCACTTACTGTCCTCCTCTGCTCAGTCCTTGCCAATATAGCTGCTGGAACCTGGGGGTCAAAGTCAAATTATCAGAAAAGGATCTGAGCTGGCAATGTGCTCTAACACAGTAAATCACAGGAAAGGGGAACCCCAGATAAATTACAGCCTGCTGACCTAGGAAGATGTGTGGTTTGCGTCTCTGAGTTACAGAAACACGGGAAATGCTTACTGGCCAGTCAATTTCAGAGTTTTGGGTCCCAAGTTAGGCTGACTCACCTTCAGAATGGAAACCAAGTGACAGCCCTCATATCAGGGCACATATCATGTGCTCTTCCAGGAGCAATGAGTTTGGAACCCTCATAGATACTGGGAAAGCTCACAAATCATTTCTGCCAGTTATTAGAGGTTCTGAAATTATAAGGAAGATTCAAAGAAAATGCCAACACTGACATTGAACTTGGCGGGAACCCCTGTTATAGAATTTTCCTGCCTGACAAGGTTAAAAGAACAATAAGCAGGAAACACAATCCTCCAGGAATAATCCCATTTGGCCCTTAGTCACCTTGACTCAAACAGACTAAATTCTAAAATGTAGAATTTCAAATAAGCTATTTAGATAAACTTGACCATTCTCCACACACAAACCCTTGCCTGAACTATTAATAGCCAAGGCAAAGGGTAGTTGTTATTGCTGCCTTTCTTAAACTGAATTATCTGGGAAATTGCTTCAGACCCCCAAAGAAAGATTACTGTTAACAATTCAAAAACTAAAACATTTGATACCTGAGACAGCCCTTCCCCCGACCCACCCTTCAGGGCTCAGCATGACCGACTGTGAAGTCTGTTGCAAGATTGCATCACTGACCTTTGCAATTTTCTGGACAGCTTGATTTCCCTTTCTTTCCCCTGCACCCTCCCTTTCTCTGCTTAAAGCCCTTTGGCCAGTTTGCCTCTCCTTTTCCCCTACTTTGCTAAATCTGGCATATTTGTAACTGAAGGCAAATGAGAAAGCTCCTCGGCCCCAGGTGATTATATCTAATCCTGGTCAAAAGCAGTCCTGTATCTTCACATATCCAAGAGTATTCACACTCTGGATTCTTACCTAAGCTATCTACGGCACATCCTTCTGCCCCAAACTGCTTCAATGCTGAAGTTGAGCTGGAGCAGTAAAGCTGTATCCCCAAACCCAGGAGGGTGGCGGAGAATTACTGAGGAGAGCATGAAATACTTCCATTCTAGAATGGCAGACAAACTTCTACCAACAGCCTCTTCCATATTCGAACCCCGCCCCTCCAGCTCCCAACTCGAGGTCTCAAGTGGAAGTGAGAAGAATTTGAATTTAAAGGCTGTTCCCTGATACACAGGAGTACATAAGGAAAGAGCTTGCAGGCAAAGAGACTTTTGTCTCTCTCTCTCTCTCTCTCTCTCTCTCTCTCTCTCTCTCTCTCTCTCACACACACACACACACACACACACCCCTCTGTGCATAAAAGTCACCATCATTGAATAGTTTTCTATCAACGGACTCCAGCTCTACATGCATGCACCTCTTAATAAAACCAATCAGGCAGGAAAGAAACAGTATTGGCACATACTGCTTCATCCAAGCGTGACCTGTTCTGTTCTATTACCCTCCTCCTTGCCTTCTCCTGTCTGATCCATTGCCACACGCCTGGAAAGATGACAACCTTCCGAATAAATGAGATTCCCTCATTATTTATAATGTCAGGTTGCCCTTTACGAAGAAAGCTGTGCACCCACCGACACCAGTTAGAAGGTGCCGTCAGGCCAGAAATGTCCATGGACACCTCCCTGGGCTCAGATCCTCCCTGCGCCCGCCTGTAGTGGAACCTTCCCGTGCAGGCCTGCCCTCCCGCGCGTCCCCCCCCGCCCCCCCGCGAGTCCCCTTGCTCACACAGTCAGAGCGTGCGTAGCGCGTGGCCACCTCCCGCCAGATCCCAGCCGGGTTCCACCCCCTCCTCTCCCCCTCCTGCCTTTCCTCCCCCTCCCCTTTCCCCTGGCTCTGGCTGCGCGGACCTGGGCCAGGGAGCCCAGGAGGCGTGGCTCGGAGAAAACATATAAGCGCCCCGGACGCTAACACGGTGCCAGCTGCGGAGTCTCCATCTGGAAGAGCCGCTGCTGCTAAGAGGAGGAGCACGCCGAGGCCAGCCTGACCAGCAGATTCGCTGACCGCCGCATTCGCTGACCGCCTCCGACTCCAGCTTGCGCTGCCTCCTGCTCGTGCCGCGCCACTAAGGTGGTCCCCCTTTCTATCAGCCCTCCCCAAGATAAGCTGGGTGCGGGGTGGTGGGAGGCTGCAGCCATTCTCCGGTGGCTAACGTCCCCTCTCCTGCTGCTCCTCCTGCAGGTCACTCCCGCCTCCGAGAGCCCAGAGCCGAGATGGAAACGGTCCAGGAACTGATCCCCCTGGCCAAGGAGCTGATGGCCCAGAAGCGCAAGGGGAAGCTGGTGAAGCTGTACGTGCTGGGCAGCGTGCTGGCCCTCCTCGGCGTGGTGCTCGGCCTGATGGAGACTGTGTGCAGCCCCTTCACCGCCGCCAGCCGTCTGCGGGACGAGGAGGCGGCCGTGGCGGAGCTGCAGGCCGCCCGGGAGCGACAGGCTCTCCAGAAGCAAGCCCTGCAGGAGAAAGGCAAGCAGCACGACGCCATCCTCTGCGGCAGGGCCCTCTCCAACCGGCAGCACGCCTCCTAGGAATGGTGGGATACCAGTGCAGTGGGAGGGAGAGGCGGCAGACAGAGCGACCGAAACGGACTGAGAGAGGCAGGGGGAGACGGAGAGGGCGCGCGCACGGGAGCCTGACTCCGCTGGGAGACTGCAGGTGCACGTGCTGTTTGTTATCTGGATTGACTTCAGAGAAGCCACTGACATCTAGAACTGACCTACCACAAGCATCCACCAAAAGGAATGTGGGGTTGAGTTTTGCTGCTGTGCAGCACTGCATTGTCATGACGTGTCCAGTACTGTGTATCTTTGAGTTATCTAAACGCGTCTACCATTTTGCACTAGGGAGGCAGGATAAATGCTTTTCGATAAATGCTTTTTATATTATTATTATTATTATTATTATTACAATGACCACCATTTTGCATTTTGAAATTAAAAAAATTTTATACCATATCTCATTATCCAATTCCTGAGAGGTGTGGTGTCCTGGGGTGGGCAGCAGGGAGGCTGAGCATGAGGGAGATGGTGATAGGGTCTTAACCCTGCACTACAGAGGGAGCAGCTTCCTGAAGGTCAGACACTTGCTTCACATCTAGGAACTGTGTGATAAGCTACTACATCCATATAAGTCTGTTGAGTACTCGTTTTTGCTTCTTGTTAGGGGTGAGAAAAGGGAAACTTTTATAAGTTCCATGAGATTTAGCATTTTAAGATCAGAAGGTAGATCAACTTCTGAGCTAGAGTGAGCGGGAGATAACTGATTAATTCTAAGGCAAAAAAGTTCTTTGTTCCTCACACCTGTGCACCAGAGGGTCCCATGGCTGATACCTTTTTCTTCCCAGCTGTATTTTAGAAAAAGAGAGAGAGGCAGAGAGAGAAGGGAAGAAAAGGAAGGAGGGAGATCTGGAGGGTAGGGGAAGGGAAGAAAGGAAAAACTAGCTACCTAGCAGGAAAAGAGATAAGCTCCCAAGAACACCAAATCAGGTGAGTCTACCTCTACCCAGCCTTCCTCTCCATGAACCCAGATCATAGTAAGAAACCCTGGGCTAGAAAGATAAAAAAAATTGCTTGTTATGTATCTGAGTCCTCTTCCTTTAGTGGACAGAGCTTCATCTGCAGTAATAGCTAATTCAGTGACTCTACAGGGCTCAGCATAAGAAATTTTAAACCTGAAAGAGGTAGCCAGGAGCCAGAGGCATGGCCTTGATGGTAGTCTCCACACATTTTTCACGTTTTCTGTCCTAATCAGGTACTGACACTTTACTTCTTTGATCAACAGCTGTATATTTTTGCCAAACACACCACTGGCTCACACCATTGCCTTTGCTCAGACTCTCCCTCATCCAATGCCCCACCCGTCTTCATTTCATTTCTGCCAACTCCATTCCTACCCAGTGTTCCTGGCCCTGATCAAAAGCCATCTCTCTCTGAAATCTATTTTTACCACTCCCAAAGGAAAAAGCAATCAGAATGTGGTAAGATTATCCAAGGAAAAGAAACATATTTGGAGTTTAAAAGGAAAAGAAGAATATCAGTGGCATCACGGTTCTCCCAGTTTCCAACATGGAAAATTCAGCCCTATACCAAGGCAGAGCCTCCATTTCAATGTCCAAGAAACTTCCTAGGAACTGACTCAATTTTGTCCTTCTGGCTGCTCTTCCAAAATGCCTCTTCTAATGTATTAATTATACTCCTTTTCCCATTCAGCTATCACCTTGTCTGGCTTTCAATGTTCAAACCACCCCTGCACCCTCTAACACATTCGCCCTAAACAGTCCCGTGTCAGACTGTCCTTCCTTTAGTCTATTTCATTCTGCTGCTCCTGAACTCAAAAACGTCTGAGACTAAAACTCCCATGCCAGGTTTCAGTGCCTTGGATGTGCTTCTGTCTCAGCCGGCCCTCTTGCCTGATTTCTCAGGCTGCCTACCATGAACACTGGTCCCCTCCTGTTCCCTTCTGTTTTTTGTACCTTTGTTTACATTACTCTTCCAACCTGAATGTCCTCCCACCCACTACCTCCACATCTTCTGAAACCACATACCTCAAATTCTCCAAGGGAGGTATGATTTCAAATACAGGCATTTTGCCCATCATCAAACTACACATAAAATTGTGTGCTCTGATTTTTTTACTTAGAAGGAAAGGACTATGTTTTGAAAGTTTGCTTATACATAAAAAGTTACCCAAATATATAGGTATGCCTATATGTTTTTGTGTAAAGGGAAATTTCCCATGCCTATTTATGTTCAAATTACCCAACCCAATCAAGTCTGGGCTGTTGGAATCTCTGTTCTCACTGGTCTTCTTAATTCTCTGAGTTCTTAAATGCTTGAGTCTCACACTGTATCACTCACTAATGGACTTGTTTTTCTCCCAGTTGCTCTGTGGGCTTGGTCATATCTCTTATAGTATAATCTTCTTGAGGTCAAGGACCATGTCTTCTTTAGTGTTCACAGAAATCATTAGGTCCTAGCCAAATAGTAGGTTCTTAATAAATAGTTGATTGTCTAATTAATCATTTATGAAGTTACAGCAGTGACTGTAAATTAAAGGGGAAGCAGTTTTGTCCCCCTAGAGAACATCTGACAGTCTAAAGACATTTCTGGTTGTCTGGATGAAGGAAGGGGGCAGTACAGCAGGCATCTAGAGGGTAGAAGTCAGGCGGCTGTTAAATATCTTCTAATGCACAGGACAGCCCCTTAACACAAAGAATTCTCCAATCCAAATTCTCCAATAGGGTAGAAGTTGAAAAATTCTGAGTTAGAGGAAACTAAGGAAAAAGGGTTTGCTTAATAATTTCAGAAATGAAGTTTTGAGGTGGTCTCACAAGGCTATGTCTGGTTGTGATCAAACATGGTAAGTCCCTCTCCGAACACAGGAACAGAAATTGTCTTTTGTCCTATCCTGCTTGGTAATTTTACCAACAACCTAGGAGAGGTAGCAGAAGGTACACCCATCAACTCTGTTGGTGACACAGAGCTGAGATAGCACAGTCAGAACTCAAAACAACTCAATAGGCTGGAACCATGCACCAAAGCAAAACTGACTGAAACTGAAGAGGGAAAAGATACAGTACAGAATTCAGGTCCACAATTGGGTGAGCACAGAATTAGAAAGACATATCCTAGCAGCAGATCATGTGAAAAAAACCTAGAGGGTTTTTTGTTTTTAATGTCTGACACATTATAATTGTACATATTTACGGAGTACAATTTGATGTTTCCACACATGAACACATTGTGTAGCGATCAAATCAAGGTATTTAGCACAGCCATCACCTCACAGATTTATCATTTCTTGTCTTGAGAACATTCAAAAGCCTCTCTTCTAGATATTTTGTAATATACAATACCTTACTGTTAACCATAGTCACCCTACTGTGGAAAAGAACTCCAGAATTCCTCCTAATTGAAACTTTGTAACCCTTGACCAGCCTCTCCTCATTCTCCTCTCCCCTTCTCCTCCCAAGTGTCTGTTAATCACACTGATCTACTCTATACCTCTATAAGATCTATCTATCTAGATAGATAGATCTCATATATTATCTTATATAGATCACTTATATATTCCACATATCAGTGAGATCCTGTGCTATTTGTCTTTCTATGTCCAGCTTATTTCACTTAACATAACATCCAGGTTCATCCACTCCATCTCAGATGACAGGATGTCATTCTTTCCATTGCTGAATAGTATTCCACTGTATACATATACCACATGTTCTTTATCCTTTCATCCACTGCTGGCACTTAGCTGATTTCATGTTTTGGCTATTGTAAATAATGCTGCAACACACATGGGAGTACAGCTATCTCTATACACCCACTAGTGGGGATTCTGGGTCTTATGATGGCTCTACTTTTAATCTTTTAGGAACCTCCAATGCTGTTTTCCGTTGCATTCGGGGCTGTGCTAATTTACATTCCCACCGACAGCGTACAAGCATTCCCTTTTCTCCACTTCCTCACCAACACTTGCTTTCTTTTGTGTTTTGATAAGAGCTATTCTAACTATAGTGAGGTGGTATTTACTTGTGGTTTTGATTTTTATTTCCCTGATGATCGGTGATGTTGAGCATTTTTTTCACATACCTGTTGGCCAATTTTATGTCCTCTTTTGAGAAATATCTATTAAGGTTTTTTGCCCATTTTAAAAATTAGGTTACTTGGGTTTATTTGGCTATTGAGTTGTTTGAGTTTCTTATACATTCTGGATATTAACCCTTTGTCAGATGTACAGTTTACACATATTTTCTCCCATTCTGCAGGTTGTCTCTTCACTGTTGTGTCCTTTGCTGTACACAAACTTTTCAGTTTGATGTAATCCCATTTGTCTATTTTTGCTTTGGTTGCCTATGTTTTTGAAGTCTTATCTAAAACTTTTTTGCCTGGTCCAATGTCTCAAAATGTTTCCCCTATATCATCTTCTGGTAGTTTCATAATTTCTGATTTTATATTTAAATCTTTAATCCATTTTGAGTTGAATTTTGTAGTCATACATGACTTAATGGTGGGGATATATTGTAAGAAATGCTTTGCTAGGTGATTTTTGTCATTTGTGCAAACATCATAGAGTTTACTTAAAACACACCTAGATAGTATGGTCTACTACATACCTAGGCTATATGGTGTAGTCTACTGATCATAGACTATAAGCCTGTATGGTATATTACTGTACTGAATATTGTAGGCAATTGTAACACAATGGTAAGCATTTGTATATCTAAACATAAAAAGGTATAGTAAAAATACATTATTATAATCCTATAGTACTATCATCATATATACAGTCCCTCATTGACTAAAATGTTATGTGGCATGTGACTTGATATGGTGAGAGATCGGGAGCTAGTCTGGTTCTTCTGCATGTGGATATCAAATTTTCCCAGCACCATTTATTGAAGAGATTGTCTTTTCCCCACTGTGGGCTCTCGGCAACTTTGCTGAAAATCAGTTGGCTACAAGTGAGTGAATTTACTTCTAAGCTCTCTATTCTGTTCCGTTGGTATATATATCTGCTTTTATGCCAGTATCATACTGTTTTTATTATTATACCTTTGAAGTTTATTTTGAAGTCAAGTAGTAGGATGCCTCTAATTTTGTTCTTTTTGCTCAGACCTAAAAATTTTCGGTGATTACAAGTTCAATAAAAGCCAATGAGGGCTTATAATAGGGGTGCTAAAACAAATTAATGCTTCATTAATAGAAGTATAATGTGCAGAAAAAGAGAAGGGCAGGTGGCTTTCTTATACTTTGCATTCTGTCAGGGTGAAAAACGAAGAGTTTAAATCAGACTGCCTGTATTTGCTTGGGTTTGCATCTTGACTCTCCTATTTACAGCTCTAAAACCTGGGAAAGTTATTTATACTCTCTTTCTCTTGAGTTACTTAAATTCTTTCTTCATCTGTAAAATAGTACCTTCCTCAGGGAAAAAATTGCTGATTAAATGAGATAATACACATAGAGCTCTTACAGTAGTACCTTGCATATAGTAGGCTTTCAATCAATGATAGTTCTTATTGCTGTTGTTAATATTTTAAGACAAATCTTGACCAAAAAAAAAAAAATCTGCTTAGATTAGAGTGACTAGGACAAATAAAAGTTCAGAAACTCTGTCACATACAGAACAACTGAAGAACAATAGAGATACTAGATTCAGTAGCTTTACATGATAATTGCTCCAAATATTTGAAGAGCTGCCATATTGGAGAGGATCAGGCTTATGTGGCTCAACAATACCGACCTAGCACTATCAATCAGGATAACGAGGAGGCAGATATTACATTATCATTATGACATCAGAGTAATTAAAAAACATAATGAATTGCCTTGTGATATACAGTAAGCTCCCGTTACCAAAAGCATCCAAACAGGTGTTGGAAGTTATCTGCTAGGGAGGGTAGAAACTGGAGAAGAGATTCCTGGACTTGGAGGTTGCATCCCATTATAAGATGCTAAGATTTTTTCTAATATAACCACCAAATAGGGGATCTATTTCCTTTTCTAGCCTGTCTGTCTAGATCCCCCCCTTTCTTTAAATGCCTCTTTATTCTTTTTCTCAGCATATTGATAAACATGTTTCCTTTTTGCTCAATTATCATTAAATGTGATAAATTTAATTCCAAAAACAAGTTATTTCTTGATTAAGCTTATTTAACTAATGCTTTTGCCTTTTATAAAAATACCTTAACCTACTGGTCAAACCTAACAGTCTCAAATCTGGTCATAGTGAAATGTCTATTAAAGTTACCTTCCTCTTCACAAAACACCACAAAACTTTGACCTATTTATAGAAATAAATTGATACAGTTTTGTGCTGTATTAGATGCCATCTTGCACTATATTCTGATGAAAACAAATAGTAGGTATCAACTGAGAATATTGAACATTTCCCACATTCTTAGGAAAATTTAATTGTTCTGTAGTCATACTAACCAGAACTAGTAGAAAACACACTGGCTTAATCAATGTTAAGCTTTTAGAAGCCAAACAATCAGTGACAGGCCCTCACTTCTGAAAGTCAACCAATCAAGAATGAACTCATGCCATTAACTACATCTCAGAGTGCTAACCAATCAACAAGCAGTCAGGCCTCTATAGCTGATATCAGCCCACTTATGTCTGGGAAACTACATCAGTCCCTGACCTTCATGCAAAACCCTACATGAGATCAGCAGTCTGCTGTTCAGAGAGACTGAGCAGCAAATCTTGCCCTTACTATAATGAGCAATAAGTTTACTGTTTTCATTTTAGACATTAAATGGTGGTCTCATCATTCTTTGAAAAGTCTAGAAGCTCTACTGTGATTGTTTTAAAGACCTTCCCTTGGCAGTATTCCAGAGAACATGGGACCAACAGGTACACTTACTGGGTTCCTTGTGCCCAAGTGCATTTGTCCTTTAGAGCTGCTGCCTGGTGAGAAAATCTCAACAATCACCTGAGCTCGGACTAGTTTCATTGAGTTCTCATTGCCTCTGTGATTTGCAACCAAGCAGGCCTTTGTATAAGATCATTTATAGTTCTTTATATAACATAATTAGAAAATTTAGTCAACTAAAATTTAGCATATTTTAGTAAACAATTATATCTAGACCTTCGTATAAGATCATTAAACATTTTGTTTGGGAGGTATACCATTGAGTAATTGGACAAAAGTCTTGGTATAAGATCATTTGACATTTTGTGTGGGAAGTATACCATTGAGTAGTTCAACATAGGTCTTTGTATAAGTTCATTAGACCTTTGGTTTTGGAGGCGTAAATATTTTTACCATTAAACTGTTTATTCCCTTCCTATTTCATGTTTGCTTTTGCTTGTCTATATTAAAAAGTCTTATTGTATTTTTTTCTGGATTGTCTGACATAAGGGAGTGTTCCAGAGGAAATGAATGGAGATACATACTCCGTAAGTTACCAATTTAATCCAAGCTAGTCCTTGGGGATAACAGTTAGAAGTCCAGTACACTGAGACCCAATTTGGGAAAAGGCAATTTGTCAGATCTACAAAACACTTTCATGAGAGCATTCCCTGTCTTGTCAGTCTGTGATAGGACACCTTTGGTTTGTACTCTGGGCTCAAGGATTATGTCAAGTCATTGATGTTGTGGTCCTTTCTAACCTTTGCTTAGACAGGGAACCCAAGATACCATTCACAAGCTCACACTTTTATTCAGTGGCCTTTCTTGTCCTTCTTGGTTTCTTCCATGTCAAAACTGCAGCCTTCACTGGAAGAACACCTGCTTTCCATGTAAAATTGCAAGATAATCCTAACTCTTGCACTTACTTTGGTAAAGTGCAAAAACTATTGTTAGAATAGAAATGGCCACCACATAGAACTTCTGACATGTCAAAATGAATAAATTAAGATGTTTAAGAGGAACCCCGGAAAAATCAGGAGACAAAACCCCAAAGAGGCAATAGTTAGCTTCTTTCATTGGTCTGTTAAGGCTTCAAAGTAAAATTTTAACTCGAGAATGGTCTCTCTCAAAGACTCTAATACCACCTAAAACCCACCCTCCTTTCATTTCTCTGTCTTTTAATTCAGCTTTACCTGACCTTCAACGTGAGCCAACCCTTTCTTCTGAGTTTTTTTCTGGAAAAGGGTAATCACATTGTAACATTGCCAAACCAGAGGGCAGTCCTAAAAAAGCTGAATTTAAACCCTGGCCTGGAGCAAAATTAAAAGTTATTATGAAAGATTTTCCTAAGTCTAAGGGGTGCTTGAGCAGAAATTAGTTAATAATTCAGGATTTTATTAGGTACTTATTGTTCTGGATTAAACAGCTGTACCAAATGATTCAGTTAATTGTTAGACCATCCAATGGGGAAAAAAAGATTTATAAGCAGTAGGGTAAGAAAAAAAATATTAAATAACTCAGTTGTGCAAAATGAAAAACAAATGCCTTAAGCAGACAAGAAAAAGAAAATACAGTACAAAAAGCAATTTCAAAAAAATTCTTTCTTTTAAAAGTATATAAAACAAAGATTAAAAATTGTAAACTAAATACAAATGAAAAGAGACTTCAAAAAACTTTCAGAGAGGATTCTGGAGTACACTCAGCAGCTGAAATAAAAGAAACATTGTCTTTATTTTTTTCCATTAAAGGGCTCAAATATGAATTAGGGGATTTAATGAGAAAAAAGCAATTGAAATATGAAACTGACAGCTTAGAAAATATCCAATACATAGCTGGACATTTTCAGAGAGCTCTAGAAAGTAAATAATCTAGAAATCAATAGAACATATCGTTCTCTATACAAAACAACTTGCCCTGAAATAAAAAGAAGACAAAAAGTCTTGCGTTTTCTGAGAATTGGGAATAGAGAGGGACACTTGTAGATACTGCAAGCAAAAGGGTCATTCAAAGAACCAGTGTTCTACGTTGGCTAAGTAACAGAAGGATGACTATCCAAAATCTGTCAATGGTTCTTCTTTAAAGGAGACATTCGCACCCAACAATTACCGTCCTTCCTCTGAGCTTGCGTCCCGTCTCAGAGGGGCCAGTGCACAACCATGTCACTATACTCTCCATCAGGGCATAGCTACATCTAGTATGGCTTACCACTCTATCCCTGGCCTCTAGCCCAGTGCCTAGTACAGGGTAGGTGCTTACTAAATATTTGTTGAACAAATGAAGAAACAGGAAGAAAGTACAATTTTGTCCTGATACACTGTAGTCCCTTCCTTAGTCCAGAAATCACAAACCTCTGAATTGGGATGTGACTCTGTCATTAATTGGTGAGAATCATGATAGAATTATTGTCCCTACTGGAGTCTCTTTCCCTGATAGACCTCATTGTAGATTCCTGTCATCCCTTTACCATCTACTCCACCGTCAGCTGATGCAATCACTAAAATGGTTTATAAGTCACATATATGATCCCTAAGGAGTTTATAACTGAGAAATGTGTGGACACACAGCCCTCTCAGAATGTGCTGGATCACTAGAGTCGCTCCTGGTAAAAAAGGAAAACCTGCCCAAACCCGTTTTTGTTTCAGTAACTTCCTCTGAAACAAACCTGGGAATCTGAGAGTGAGCCCCTGCTAAAGGTGGGACAGGGGCTCTATGTGGTATGCCTCTCCCATGTTAAGAGCTAACGATAGTAATGGATAAGTGTCCAGGGCAACCAGGACCACTTCCAAGCATTCCCGTCTTGGGCTGCCTCGAGGGCTCCTTGTCCTTTGGGTAGTATTGATTGATGCCTGATGCCCACGACTGGCCCATTCTGGCTTCTCTTTGGGGCTGTCTCTGCAGGTGCCTCCTGGCTGCCAGATCGGTCCTAGCATAAGGGCCTTCTTCCTTGGCCTGAGTTTCACCTTCTTGTATCAGGTGGCAGACCAGCTGGTTTCAGTCCCAAATCAGGTCTTCTGACTCCTCCCAGAAACCAACCAACTTCTGAGCAGGAAATCCTGCCCCTCCCCAAAGAGTGGGAAACCGCAAAGGAAGGGAGAGACGAAACAGAAGGAAAGGCAGAGGAGGAGGGAGAGAGAGAGGAGAAGCCAAAGGAAAAAAGAACATCAATAAAAAGAAGTCAAATTTGTTCGAAATCTTGAGGTAAGACTTTAAAATCACATTATATATCATCGTACCACCATTTGTGTCAGGACCTAGTACATAGTAGGTCCTCAAAAAAAAAACTACTATTGAAATAATTAATCTATTGCAATGAACAGGAGGGCTGGGCTAAAGAGAAATGACAATGTGAAATGCTGGTCAAAAAAAAAAAAAAAAAAAGAAGAAGAAGAAATGCCTGATGCACTTTCAAATGTGTAGGAGGGACGATATGATAAGATGCAGATGGAACCATAAGTCTGTTACCGGCACTGACAGCATTCTGATCATTTTGGGACAGAAAGTCAGGTTGGAATAAAAAGGTTGCAAAGATAGTATGAAAATGTCTGCATGTTCTTTTGGCATTACAGAAAAACTGCAAGAATTATAGAAAGGTTGTAAGCAGTTTTTAAAATTGGCTTTAAACCAGTGATAGAGCACAAACACTACACTATGTCCTGGGAACTGCTAAACGTGATGATATCTGCGTGTTGCATCCAAACATCAGCTAGTATGATGTTACTAACATTTAGATCTAGAGTGTTGAAAGAGGCTCATTTTATTTCCAGAAGTCTTGTTCGGTGGACCAAGGAAGGCCTAAATGTGTCAATCAAAATTCTCCATGTGCTATTCATCTATCCCTTAGTCCCAGTCTGGCTGGGCTGCTCAGAATACTGACCCTTTGAGCCCTAAAAGGTGTTTTCAGAGAAAATCCCAATACTTGTTTCAGGTCAGGGAACTGGAGAAACCTGACAGGAAAGGGAAATACCATTCCCCACCCTCACCATTTATTCAAACCTTCGCTTGCCATCAATAGATAGTATCATCCAGGGGGTTGTGGTTTAGTGATCCAGTCACTTTGAGAGATTAAAATAGCAAGATGCTTGCTTCAGAAAACATCTACAGACAATGATGATGTGTTTTCATAACAGTTGGCCTTTAAGAGTCCTATCCTCTGACTTTTCCAACAGAGCTTACCAGTATCAGGGGGACACACTTGAAGTGTTTTCTTCAGTGCCAGTATTTCTCTTTGGGGTTTGTGTGAGTTCATCACAGTGAGAAGCTGAAAGGAGGGTGGGAAAGGTAAGGAGAGATGAAACAGTCTCATTTCTGCTTGCTTGCCAAGGTTTGAAAGAAACTGCCTCCCTGTCATTAGGATGATATGAAAATGAAATCTGAAAATCCTAGCTCTTTCTTTATACTAATTTCAGTACAGCTAAAAGTTCCCTGTCCAATTTCTGAGCTAGCACTAATCTTAAACGTAGTCTAATGTAATTCGCCTTGTTTGCCAGGTGAGGGAATTGAAGCCAAAATAAGGGAAGGGCCTTGCCCAAAGTCATATGTATGTCAGTGATGGGAAGAAAACGAACTCAGTTCTCCCAGAGTCCCACCCAGAAGCCTTGTAAGAAATCATGCAAGCTTTACAGGAAGGCACCCCAGATGTCTGAGAGCTCATAAACACCACATCTGCTGACTAAATACAACATTCAGTTAAAAGATGCTCAAGTAATCTTCCCCTGGCAGAAACAGAAAGAAGAAAAAGATTTCCCCAATAGTTCAGTTTTTCCAGAATCTGTTTTATAACTGTTAGGAGACTAGGGAGGAGAAAGATTTAAGGCAGATTTGTCATGAGAGAGTTAGAATATTTTACATGCCTACCACTGGATCAGGATTTTACATGTCTCATTTATTTATGTAATCTTCATATTAGCCTCATTTTACAAATAACATTGTTTTAAGTTTGCTCAAATTCACAGGGGGAATAAGATATTATGATTTCTGGATCTCTTGCTGGTAGGCCCAGAATCAGGCTCTGGACAGACTTGGCTAGTTCAGTGCCTGCTACAGTCTTAACTCAGACTCCTCTTCAACACAGGCCCTTGCTCTAGCCATTCAGGCCACCTGAGTTTCCTCTGAAATGCCATGCTGCTTCTAGACTTCTTGCCTGAATACATGCAGTTCCCTCTGCTTGGAAAGCCTTTCCCCAACATGCTCATCTGCATAACTTGTCCTTAGCCTGAGCTCCAGGAACACCTCCCGGAGCCCTTTCCTGCCGCCGTGGCCTGTCCCTCCTGTCCTTCCCCGGCACTTGCTGCACATGACTATTCCAGTATACATCATGCTACAGTGAGCTCTCATTTACTGGCCTACTTTCCTTGTAGTTGACTTCACTCTCTTTGAAAGCAGAAACCACATCTTACTGAGCCTTTGTATTCCCAGCACCTCGCACTATTCCAGAGATGGATTCGTGTTCAATAAATATGTTAAAATGGATGAACAAATGAAATATTTCCCCATTTTCTTCCAATAAAATCATGCAATAAAAAGTCTTGTTTCGGACCAGGCACCCTGGCTCACGCCTGTAATCCTAGCACTTTGGGAGACCAAAGCAGGTGGATCATGAGGTCAGGAGTTCGAGACCAGTCTGGCTAATATGATGAAACCCTGTCTCTAGTAAAAATACAAAAAAACTAGCCAGGCGTGGTGGGGCACCTGTAGTTTCAGCTACTCAGGAGGCTAAGGCAGGATAATTGCTTGAACCCAGGAGGTGGAGGTTGCAGTGAGTCGAGATTGCACCATTGTACTCCAGCCTGGGCAATAGAGGGAGGGAAGACTCTGTCTCAAAAAAAAAAAAAAAGAAAGAAAGAAAAGTCTTGTTTCCATGCTCTTGACTCTTTGATAACTTGAGGGTAAATAGATGATATCACTATTATAAGCTTCCTCTGATTTTGAGCCTGACAGGCCACTCAAAAAACAGCTATCTAGGGTTAAACTTGGCACTCTGAACAGATATTAATTTCTGCATGCTGACAAAATGCTTTGATGACAGTAGAAGAATTTACATGCCATAAGCCACAAGGATAAGAAGAGCGGGAACACGGGAACAACAGAGATAACAACAGCTCAGGAATGTTGACAGTCTTGGAAGATGGAAAGTGGATGGATGAGTGATAAGTGACTTAGCAAACCCAAGACTGCTGAAGAAGTCTGAGTGCTCATGATGGGAAGCCTCAGGAGTTGGAGGAACGGGGGCGGGGTCGGTAAAAGTAGGATAAGACCCTTGGCCTCTACAGCTACTGCAGCTGGAGAAGGAAAGGTTATTTTCTTTTTCTTTTTCTTTTTTTTTGTTTGTTTGTTTGTTTGTTTTTAATTGCATTTTAGGTTTTGGGGTACATGTGATGAACATGCAAGATTGTTGCATAGGTACACACATAGCTGTGTGGTTTGCTGCCTTCCGTCCCCTCACCTGTATCTGTCATTTCTCCCCATGCTATCTCGTCCCACCTCCCCACCCCCGCCCCTCCCCCATTTCCCCCCAACGGACCCCAGTGTGTAGTGCTCCCCTCCCTGTGTCCATATGTTCTCATTGTTCAACACCCGCCTATGAGTGAGAATATACGGTGTTTGATTTTCTGCTCTTGTGTCAGTTTGCTGAGAATGATGGTTTCCAGGTTCATCCATGTCCCTACAAAGGACGTGAACTCATCGTTTTTGATGGCTGCGTAATATTCCATGGTGTATATGTACCACATTTTCCCTATCCAATCTATCATCGTTGGGCATTTGGGTTGGTTCCAGGTCTTTGCTATTGTAAACAGTGCTGCAATGAACATTTGTGTGCACGTGTCCGTGTAGTAGAATGATTTATAATCCTTTGGATATATACCCAGTAATGGGATTGCTGGGTCAAATGGGATTTCTATTTTTAGGTCCTTGAGGAATCGCCACACTGTCTTCCACAATGGTTGAATTAATTTACATTCCCACCAACAGTGTAAAAGTGTTCCTATTTCTCCACATCCTCTCCAGCATCTGTTGTTTCCCGATTTTTTAATGATCGCCATTCTAACTGGTGTGAGATGGTATCTCAATGTGGTTTTGATTTGCATTTCTCTGATGACCAGTGATGATGAGCATTTTTTCATATGTTTGTTGGCCTCCTGTATGTCTTCTTTTGTAAAGTATCTGTTCATATCCTTTGCCCATTTTTGAATGGGCTTGTTTTTTTCTTGTAGATCTGCTTTAGTTCTTTGTAAATTCTGGATATCAGCCCCTTGTCAGATGGGTAGGCTGCAAAAATTTTTTCCCATTCTGTTGGTTGCCGATTCACTCTACTGACTGTTTCTTTTGCCGTGCAGAAGCTGTGGAGTTTGATTAGGTCTCATTTGTCTATTTTGGCTTTTGTTGCCATTGCTTTTGGCATTTTGGTCATGAAGTCCTTGCCTACACCTATGTCCTGAATGGTTTTTCCTAGATTTTCTTCTAAGGTTTTTATGGTATTAGGTCTGATGCTTAAGTCTTTAATCCATCTGGAGTTAATTTTGGTGTAAGGTGTCAGGAAGGGGTCCTGTTTCTGCTTTCTGCACATGGCTAGCCAGTTTTCCCAACACCATTTATTGAACAGGGAGTCCTTTCCCCATTGCTTGTTTTTGTCAGGTTTGTCAAAGATCAGATGGTTGTAGGTATGTTGTATTTCCTCTGAGGCCTCTGTTCTGTTCCATTGGTCTATATCTCTGTTTTGGTACCAGTACCATGCTGTTTTGATTACTGCAGCCTTGTAGTATAGTTTGAAGTCTGGTAGTGTGATGCCTCCTGCTTTGTTCTTTTTGCTTAGAATTGACTTGGCTATGAGGGCTCTCTTTTGGTTCCATATGAAGTTTAAGGTGTTTTTTTCCAGTTCTGTGAAGAAGGTCATTGGTAGCTTGATGGGAATAGCGTTGAATCTGTAAATTACTTTGGGGGAAAGGTTATTTTCAGGAGAAACTTAGCGAAGACACACCAGGCTCAGGGATATCAGACACAGCAGAGGGTGGGGTTAGGCGTGGAGCTGGAAACAGCAAGATTAGAGAAAGACTCCATACTGAAAGATGAGATTCCCCAGCCCATTTTACTGGCTCAGCTCCCAGAACGCAAACAGCCTAGCTATACCCCTCTCTGCCACCCTACCCCAGCTTACACTAGGCAGAAGAATTAAGGATTCTTCTCTGTAGAAGGGACCCAACCAAAGAGACAAACACTACAAACATTTGGTTCCCCTAGTGAAACCGCCAGGGGCCTTCTGGATTATCCTACAGTGAAGTCCAAAAATTAACAAGCCTTGCCCTCACACATAAAGCTTCCAACAACCAAGGAAGAGACTACAAGGATCACCAGGTGATACAGCTTGGATATTTGTCCCCTCCAAGTTGCATGCTGAAATTTAATCCCCAAGGTTAGAAGTGGGGCCTGGGGTGAGGTGTTTGAGTCATGGGGGTGAATCCCTCATGAATGACTTGGTGCCATGCTCATAGAAATGAGTGAGTTCTCACTCTATGAGTTCCTGCAAGAACTGGTTGTTTAAAGAGCCTGCCCCCTCCCACCCCTCTCTTGCCAGGTGATGCCTGCTCCTCTTAAACTTCTTCCATGAGTGGAAGAAGAGCCATGGTGCCAGATGCAAATGTCAGTACCATGCTTCTTCTGCAGGCCGCCAAACCATAAGCCAAATAGACCCCTTGGCTTTAAAAACAACTCAGGCTCAGGGTTCCTTTACAGTAACACAAACAGACCAAGACACCAGGCATGGGACAAAAGCCTCTGACACTGAAGACCTCAAGAGAGAAAATCCAGGAAGCAGAAGAAATAATTATCAATTAAATAAAAATAAAACTGGACATTTAACAATTAAAATGAAAGGCCAGTTGCAGTGGCTCATGCAATTTGGGAGGCCGAGGTGGTGATTACCTGAGGTCAGGAGTTCAAGATCAGTCTGGCCAACATGGTGAAACCATGCCTCTACTAAAAATACAAAAATTAGCCAGGCATGGTGGCGTGTGCCCATAATCCCAGATACTCTGGAGGCTGAGGCAGGAGAACCACTTGAACCGGGGAGGCGGAGGTTGCAGGGAGCTGAGATCGCACCATTGCTCTCCGGCCTGAGCAACAAGAGTGAAATTCTGTCTTGAAAAATTAATTAAAATTAAGCATTGGAAGATAAAATCGGGGAAATCTCCCATAAAATAGGACAAAAGGGAAAGAGATTAAAAAAATAAGACATAGAAATATAAGAAACTTAAGAGATCAGCTCAGCAGCTCTGACATCTTCTATTAAGAAATCCAAAAAGAAAGCACAGAGAAAATGAAAGAGAATAAAATAATAATAATAAAAAATTCTCCAAAATTTACCAAAAATGCAAGATTTGAATTTCTATATTCAGTGGATGCAGTGGGTGCCCAACACAATGAATAATAAAAACAAAACAAAACAAAACAAAAACTTATTAAAGCATATTATTGGAAATGTTAGAACCTCAGGAATAAAAGGATCCCAAAAGGTCTAGAGAAAGAAAAATAGTTCACAAACCAAGGGTCAGAAATCTGAACAGTAATTGGACCTCTCAGTATCAACACTGGATCTAAAAACTGAAAGGCAAGACAGGAACATCTTCCAATCCTGAGAGAAAACAGTGTCTAGTCTAGAAAACCTTACCCAGCCAAAAACAATCAAGGACAAGGTAATACAAGGACAAGCAGACAGGGCTGACCAGAACCCTCATACTGTCCTTTATTTGGCTGGGGTCTGACGGATTAATGCCCTCTTAAAGATGTTAAAAATGTGAAACATCGCTCCTGCATATAAGATCTCAAAACATACATGAGGAAGTAAACCAAGAAAGAGAAAACAGGAGTTCCCAGGTAATGGCAAAGGAATGTCCCCAGATTCAGGGGACAGAAGGACTAAGGGCTTCAGTAAAATGTCTCCAAGGAAAAAATAAAGGAACTCATAGAGTACCCAATTAATTTGACCTATTTACTTGAATTTTATGGCTCTTGTCAGAGGGTTTGAAGGTCATGTACAACTAAGAAAGCAAACAAATGAAAGTGAAGTCATTATTAACTCCCAGGAAGTCGATAAAGACTAGAATAAAAGAAATGCAATCATAGTGCACTATATTGTTCAGCTGTAAACAATTAATCACAATACAAACACTGACTATTGATTTAATTAAAATTGTGATATTATAATATTAAGAATCTAGAAAAAAGGGAATGGGTGTTTGTGTTGTAAAAAAGGAAAATCCCAATATTCCTGAGTAAGAAATGAACAAATAATTTCTAAAATTGCAAAATCAAGAAATAGCAGTAAAAGTATATTGTTTACAAATGTGAAGTTGGCTTTCAGGAGGAAATAAATTAAGATTTTAAAGTGATTGTCTCTCAATGGGACCAAGGCTGAGAAAGGGAAGAGTAAAGATTGCTGTCACTCGTTGTAAACCTTTTGTACCAGGTGACTTTTTAAAACTCTTCTCATGTATTATATTAATAAATGTAAAAACTGGTTTTCTTAAAAAAAAAAAAAAAAAGGAAATGGCTTAGTCATAACACAGCAGTCTCCCAGGGATTACATTCTAACTACCAGTCAGCATATTGATGTCTGGAGCATTAAATTAAGCCCCTAACAAGCTAAAGTTAAAAGTATTTACCTAATTACCCAAAGAAGTTTGGGCCGGTGTGTCTACAGGTTGCTTTAGAATCACCTGGGGACTTTCAAAGAGAACCAGAGCTAAAGAGTAGTTAAAGTGGTAGAAACAGGCTTTATTCA
The DNA here is from genome assembly GCF_048565385.1 of Saimiri boliviensis. Lineage (NCBI taxonomy): Eukaryota > Metazoa > Chordata > Mammalia > Primates > Cebidae > Saimiri > Saimiri boliviensis. The sequence continues at coordinate 61,972,828 of NC_133462.1, forward strand.
GGACTATTGCAATGGGAGAAAAGAGACCTCAGTCTAGAACTGTGCTCAATTCCAAATACATCCGGGGCAAGTGAGTGAGAACGTACACTCAAAGAGCAGGATGGTGATTGGTGGATGGAAAATTACTAAGAGGAATCATCAGGGTTGGGGTCAGGAGGGTTCTGGATGAACTGAAACAGGATACTTTCTGAAGACAGGCCAGGGTGGTCAGGCACTGCTGGGTGATGACGGCAAATGAAAGAAACGATTAGATATCAAGGAGTCAGGTATTAAAATGGTGGTGTGTGTGAGGGGGTGGTTCTTACTAAACTGACTTAGCAGGATTCTTTGTAAAACTGGAGTTTACAAAGAAGTGCCCAGAGGGACCTAGAAGGTTCAGGAGCCTGACTGAAGTTTGACCAAAAATAATATTTATCAGGAGCTATGTAAAAAATACATATTCCTGGGTCCCATCCTTAATAAGCCAGACTCAACAGGACTTGGTGGGGTCTAAGGATCTGCCCTTAGTTCCCCCAGATGATTCATCGAGGTTTGGGAATCACTGGACAAGAGTAGAAATCAGGAGTGTATGTTAGAAGGAGCAAGGGAATCAGGGTCCGTGCATATTATGTGTCTGTAACTATTTCTGTGCACATGTCAGTGTATTAGGAGTCTCTTTCTCCTTCCCTCCGTCTTTCATTCTCTTTAATTTTCAATTAACCCATAAATCTCTCTGGACTGCTGACAAGATTGGCAGAAACAAAGTACCTATCTGAGCTCTCTCTCCCAATCCTGCGGCTCCCTCTGCTGGCAGAAGCATGTTAAAATTCTTAGCATCGTAAATCGAGACATTCCCTTTCGGTTCCCTATTAGGTCATTTTTCAGGGCTGTTTCCAAACCCCCAAACTTCATGAATCCTCCCATCAGACATAAAATACAAAGTGAAGCCCGGGAAAACTTTCTTGCCTCAAATTTGTGAATATATGAAGATTAGGAGGGATCAGGATAAGGCAGAAATGAAAATGAAAGGTACATGCTGTGGTCAAGACTGAGGAAAAGGAGACGCTTGACAATTTAAGTCCCCTCCTTCTTCTTCTGGCCCTTCTCCAGGAGATATGGATAGACCGGGAAGCTGCATTGAGCTGCTTTCCAAAAATGGAAAGAAGGAAACAAGTTAGACTAAAAAGGTCACTGAATTTGGAAGTAGAAGGCAAGGGCTCAAAAATCCACCCTTCCTCTACTTCCTCAATTCTCAAAAGCAGCTCTCTCCTTTTCCGAGCCATGTGCTATATCATCTGGAGTGTGACTCCATAAACCACGTCCTTCCAGTAATCTTGTCTTTACACCCTATTAGATCTTCCCCACAAAAAAAAAAAAAAAAAAAAAAAAAAAAAAAAAAAAAGATGCTCAGCCCAGCACAGTGTCTGGCACAAACGCTCAAAAACATTTGAATGAAAGTTTAACTCATTTCTATCCCCCAAATCAAAACCTTCTTTCAGATCTTCATGCTTCCCAAGTGCCTCAAAATTGTGGCCCAGGAAACATTGCATTCCCTCAGGTACCTTCACTCTGTAACTCACAGCCTTTCCACGTTAGCTCCTCTGGAACTCTCTGGCAAAGATCCCCAACGATTCCTTTGTGCCAGACCCCCTGTATTCTCGGCACCTCTCCCTCTCCTTGACCTCTCCCATCTCACTGAGACCTGGTCTGTTGGATTCTGTGCTCTCAGTCCTCCTGCTCCCAGCTCACCTTTATTCTCCTTTGCTGGCTCTCCTCTTCTACCCAACCCTCAAACACGAGTGTAAGCTTTCCCTCTTAGCCTTCACTCTCTCCCTAGTGGCCTCATCTACTCCTACAGTTTCAACATTAACTTCCATGATTTAAATCTCCCAAATCAATGTCTCTAACCTTTCTCCTGAGTTCCAAATACCTACCAGATATCTGTATCTGGATGTATCAGAATCAGTTCATCCCTTAAACACTCAAAAAATGTTTACTCAGCACCTACCCTGTTCCAAGCACTGTGCTAACACTGGAGATGCAGGGGCAAGCACCATGGAGACGGTCTCTGCCCTCCCTGAACTGTCTAACGGGAAAGGCAGACAGTGAACAGATAGGAGTAAAAAGCGGTACGTGCAATGATTAGAGAAGTGCCTAGGGTTCAGAGAGTACCTTGCCTGGTCCCCAGCATTCCCTGAAGGGGTGACTTTGAAGAGCAGTACCTGAATGCTAAGAAGGAGTTGGAGCAAGGGAAGGTTCCTGCGAAAGAATTTCAAAAATTATGAAGAACTTGTAAAGCTATAATAGGGAGTTTCGAGTTTGTCCTAAAGATAATAGGGAGCTACTCAATCTCCTGAAGGAGAGAAATATGCTGATCAGTTGTGGCATGAAGAACTGGATGGATTAGAGCCCACGGGGAGCTTCACAGTGCTGGGGTGTTCATGTCTTAAGTCGGATGGTGAGCCATGAGGATTCTGTTTCATACTTATGCTTTATGCATTATTCATGTTTTCCTATATTCTTTTGTGAATATCAAATATTTCACAAGCTTGTTTTAAAAATTAATGGATTGAGGAAGATGAGATGGGCAGAGAAATGTGAGGAGGTCACTGAAGCAAAAAACAATGGTGGGCTGAGTTAGGAATAATGATACGGTCTGGCTCTGTGTCTCCACCCAAATCTCACCGCAAGTTGTAAAGCCCGGGTGTTGAGGAGGGAAGGACCTGGTGGGAGGTGATTGGATTATGGGGTTTCCCCATAATCCTATCTGTTCTCATGATAGTGAGTGAATGCTCATGAAATCTGATGCTTTAAAAGTGTTTGGCAGTTCCCCCCTGGCTGTCTCTCTCCTGCCACCATGTAAGATGTGCCTTGCTTCCTTTCCCTTCCCCTTCTACCATGATTGTAAGTTTCCTGAAGACTCCCTGGACACACAGAACTGTGAGCCAATTAAACTTCTTTAAATACATATATAAATTACCCATTCTTAGGTACTTCTTTATAGCAGTGTAAAAATGGACTAACATAGATGGTCACAGAGGGTGAAGATTTGAGATGGTTCTAGAGATACTGAGGAGGTAGAATCTGACTGTACTTGTTGATTAACAGAATATGGAGAGGGAGGAGTAAAGAACTCCTAAATTTCTGGATTACTAATTATAGGGAGGGTGAAGCCATTGATTGAAATTGAGATAAATTGGAAATGATGAGTAAAAATAAGAAAAAGCCCTGGAGAACAGTTTGGCAGTTTCTCAAAAAGTTAAACATAAATTTACCTATGACTCAGCAATGCCACTCTTGGGTATATACCCAAGAGAAGTAAAAACATATGTCCACACAAAAATTTTCATGCCAATGTTCATTGCAGCACTGTCTGTAATAGCCAAAAAGGGGAAAATTCCAAATGTTTGTGAACTGGCAAATGGATAAACAAAATATGGTATATCCACACAATGGAATATGATTTGGCAAAAACACATATTACAATAGAAATAGTCTCAAAAACACATTAAGTGAAAGAAGTCGACAAAAGATCACATGCTGTGTAGTTCTACTAATACAAAATGTCCAGGTTAGACAAGTCTATATGTAGAAATTAGATTACTGGTTGCCTGGGGGTGGGGGTAGAAACAGAGAGTGACTGTAAATGGGCATGAGAAATATTTTTGAGTGATTAAAATCTTCTAAAATTAGATTACAGTGATGATTTCTCAACTCTGCAAGTTTATTCAAAATCATTGAATTGTATATTTTAAATGAGATAATTTTCTAGTATATAAATTCCACTGCAATAAAGCTGTTAAAAAATAATCATGTCAGTTTCAGCGTGATGAATCTGAGATGTTTAGGAGGCCCTCAGACGGAGAGGGTTTGGGTAAGCAGGTGGTTTTACTACCTGAAGCTTAGGAGAAAATACTGCAGAGGAAACAAAGAATCTTAAGACTCATCTATCAATATAAAGGTAGTAAGTGTAACCATCAGATAGAAGGAAGTTACACAGGGAAGATAGAAAGGAAAAAAAGACACAGAATCAAGGCAATTCAAGGAATCCAGAAGAAAAGATAAGCCTATAAAGAAAATTGAGAAGCAGTCAGAGAAGTAGGAAGAAAGCCTGGTGACTATGAATGGACAGAAGCCAAGGGAAGAGTATGTGTGGAGCCAAAAGAAGAGGTTAAAATGGCGAGTGATACTTAATGAGAAGGATCAAAGAGAAAAAAACCTGGTAGAAAAATCCAGCTGGTTATGGGGGAGCTCAATAACATTGCTGGGCATAGCTCCAGGGGGCTGCAAGCCCTCGAGGTCAGGCCATACCCAGCACATCCTGGCAGGGAGAATGAAGTGTTTATAGAGGGCGTGGGGCTGGATTGAAGAGCCGAAAGAGTGCAGAAGATGCACTTTTTTTGCATAACGCAATGAGGAGATACAAAGCGCCAGTGGATCGGCAGAGTTCTGGGGTGGGGATGAAGGGGCCACAGAGGGCAGAGGCGTCATGACTTGAGAACAAATAACCAGAGCTACAGACTCCAACAGTGGATACTCAAGGCCCTCAAAGCTGTGCCTCTGCTTGCTTCTCCAGGCTTCTCACTGTGTAACCCCACCTTGTAAAATTCAGTTATCCAGCCATATGGAACTGTGCATAGTTTCCCAAACATGCCTTTCTCTTTCACACCTCTTTCTATTTTCCCACCTCTTTCTATTTTCCCACACAGCTTCCTATGCAAAGAATGTTCCACAAACTAGCCCTCCCCTCTCCCCACACACTCCTGAACCCAACTCAATGCTCACTCTTATCATTCTTCATTTCCTGGAGCATTTCTGCTCAAATTTGAACAGGGATCAAGGTGAACCACTTCCTGGCAGCAGCTCCTGCTTGCCTGTCCCATATGGAGAATGGGCTACTCCCTTCCTTATGCCCCTACGACAGACTTCCATCAGTGCACTGCTAGCATCTTATACATTCCATTTATTTCCACTTCATCTTCTTCTAGCACATGGAGAGCATTTCACTGGTGCTTTTATTCATAGTATCTGTTCAACAGTAAATATCTAACTAAATAAATGTTCATAGATGATTCCTCCACCCAGCTACCATGTGGTGCTAGAAGGAGAGGTTAAAGTAGTGAGTGATACTTAATGAGAAGGATCAAAGAGGAAAAAAAGCATGGGAGAAAAATCTAGCTGGTTATGGGGGAGCTCAATTACACTGCTGGGCATAGCTCTGCATGAAGAATAAAAGTGAGCACTGAGTACAGGCGAGGGGACGGAAGGCAGAAAACCACACTGCCATGTGTGTACCTATGCAACAATCTTGCATGTTCTTCACATGTACCCCAAAACCTAAAATGCAATTAAAAAAAAAAGTGAGCACTGAGTTGGGTTCAAGAGTGTGTGAGGAGAGGGGAGGGCTAGTTTGTAGAACATTCTTTGATATGCTACTTAGGGTTTTTTGACTGTTTGTGGCCAGGCTGCTGGGCTCCATTTTGGTAAAGGTAGACCAGATGGCTATCAGTAGCCATGGTCCAGAATGTTTTGTCCACACCTAAGACTATTTCTCAAGTTCTTAAAGCCCTATGCCACTTCTAAGCTTTTCAAATTCAATACAAGACATCCAGTTAAATCCAAATTTCAGATAAACAATGAATGAATAATGGTTTTCTTTTTTCTTTTTTTTTTTTTTTTTTTTTTTTTTTTCGGAGACAGGGGTCTTGCTATGTTCTCAGGCTGGTCTCAAACTCCTGGCCAAGTGATCCTCTCACCTTGGCCTCCACAGTGACTGGGATTACAAGCATGAGCCACCACACCTGGCTAGAATCTATGTTTTAGTATAAGTATGTTCCTTTCAAGACATTTTCCCTTCAATAGTTTAGGTATATTTCTTTCAACAGTTTATCCCATCTTAATAGGTAGCCAGCTTAGATAGAAGTTAGGTAGATTAGATGATTGATTGATTGATTGATTGATACAGACAGACAGACAGACTGACTGACAGACATCCTTAAAATAACTATTTGTCATTTATCTGAAATTCAGATTTAACTGGGCATTCTGAATTTCTATTTGCTAAATTTGGCAATCCTGTGTCCCACCAGGGGGAAGTGACTTCCTTCTAACACTGACATCCCTGGAACCTTGAGATGCACACCTGGCTGAGGCTGTGGTGCCACCCTAGTGTGCTTCCTGAAAGTTGGGCTGACCAACCAAGAAAAAAACACAAGATGGGCCAAAGCCATGCGGTAGCCATGCTGAAGTCAGTCCTCTCAGGGGTGCGGGGCTCTCCCACTGCTTCCCTTGCTGCCAAGATTTCAACAAACTATCCATGGAATCACTTTGTTTAGTTATTACATAGCCCCTATCTCTTCTATGCTCAGGTGTGAATCCACAGGAGCTAGGCCCAAGGGAAAACCTGAAAAACTACCACATGCTTAGAACTGTCTGCTTAGATCATGCCCTTAAAACATAAAGTCAACAGAAATTTTTTAATTACAAAAAGAAAGGTTTGCATCTCCATCTCCACTGGGGGCAGGGATCAGACCATGCTCATGACCTCATGAGGATCTCTTCTTTCCTAGAATGCCCTTGGCTCTCCCAGGCAAATGGATTCCAGGTATTCTACCCCATCAGTCCCCTACCATAAGCTATACATGTCAGGCAGGAATGGGACAGCACACAGAGAGCAATTTATCCCATGCATACTTCATTCTCCCAGATCCAAGATTCCACTGGGTAAAAAAATAGAATAAATCTGTCCACTGAGACTGACATGCAGAAGGATTAACAAATGAGAACTTTCCCCCTCGTTAGACATACAGAGGAGGGAGGAGAACAGGAGGAAGTGAAGGAGTCTGTTATTGGACAAAATTGTATGAAATGATAGTTATTTCTATAGCAGAGAAAAGATCTTGGCAGCTGTGAGTTCCTAAAATTAGACCTGAGGAACTGGGGTGAGAATGGAGGTGGTGGTGGCAGGAAAGGGAGACTTTCATGCATTCTTGTTTTAGTTCATTTTTATACTGCTGATAAAGACATACCCCAAACTGAGAACAAAAAGAGGTTTAATTGGATTGCATTTCCACGTGGCTGGGGAGGCCTCAGAATCATGGCAGTAGGCAAAAGTCACTTCTTAAATGCAGCAGCAAGAGAAAAATAAGGAAGAAGCAAAAGCGGAAACCCCTGATAAACCCATCAGATCATGAGAATAGCAGGGAAAGACTGGCCCCCATGATTCAATTGCCTCCCCGGGGTGCCTCCCACAACATGTGGGAATTCTGGGAGATACAATTTAAGTTGAGATTTGGGTGGGGACACAGCCAAACCATATCATTCTTCCCCTGGCCCCTTCAAATCTCATGTCCTCACATTTCAAAACCAATCATGCCTTCCCAACAGTCCCCCAAAGTCTTAACTCATTTCAGTATTAACCCAAAAGTCCACAGTTCAAAAGTCTCATCTGAGACAAGGCAAGTCCCTTCTGCCTATGAGCCTATAAAATCAAAAGCAAGCTAGTGACTTCCTTGATACAATGGGGGTACAGGTATTGGGTAAACACAGCTGTTCCAAATAAAAGAAACTGGCCAAAACAAAGGGATTACAGGGACCATGCACATCTGAAATCCAGTGAGGCAGTCAAATTTTCAGGCTCCAAAATGATCTCCTTTGACTCCAGGTCTCACATCCAGCTCACACTGATGCAAAAGGTGGCTTCCCATGGTCTTGGGCAGCTCTGCCCCCATGGCTTTGTATGGTACAGCCTCCCTCCTGGCTCCTTTCACGGGCTGGTATTGAGTGTCTCTGGCTTTCCAGGCACACAGTGCAAGCTCTTGGTAGATCTACCATTCTGGGGTCTGGAGGACATTGGCCTCACAGCTGCACTAGGCAGTGTCCCAGTAGGGACTGTGTGGGGGCTCTGACCCCACATTTCCCTTCTGCACTGCCATAGCAGAAGTTCTCCATGACAGCCCCACCCCTGCAGCAAACTTTTGCCTGGGTATCCAGGCATTTCCATACATCTTCTGAAATATAGGCAGAGGCTCCCAAACCTCAGATCTTGATTTCTGTGTGCCTACAGGCTCAACACCACGTGGAAGCTGCCAAGGTTTGGGGCTTCCACCCTCTGAAGCCACAGCTCAAGCTCTATGCTGGCTCCTTTCAGCCATAGCTGGAGCAGCTGAGACACAGGGTACCAAGTCCCTCGGCTGTGCACAAGTCCCTGGGCCCAGCCCACAAAACGACTTTTTCCTCCTGGGCTTCCAGGCCTGTGATGGGAGGGGCTGCTGTGAAGGTCTCTGACATGGCCTGGAGACATTTTCCCCTTGGTTTTAGGGATTAACATTAGGCTCCTGGCTATTTATGCAAATTTCTGCAGCTGGCTTGAATTTCTCCTCAAAAATGTTTGTTTTTGTTTTTGTTTTTGTTTTTTTTTACATTATCAGGCTGCAACTTTTCTGAACTTTTATGCTGTTCCCATTTTAGAACAGAATGTTTTTAACAGCACCCAAGTCACATCTTGAATGCTTTGCTACTTAGAAATATCTTTTGCCAGATACTCCAAATCATCTCTCTTAAGTTCGAAGTTCCACAAATCTCTAGGGTGGGGCAAATGCCACCAGTCTCTTTGCTAAAACATAACAAGAAACAAGTTCCCAACAAGCTCCTCATCTCCATATGAGATTACCTCAGCCTGGACCATATTGTTCATATCACTATCAGCACTTTTGTCAAAGCCATTCAACAAGCCTCTAGGAGGTTCCAAACTTTCTGACATTTTCCTGTCTTCTACTGAGCCCTCAAAACTCTTCCAACTTCTGCCTGTTACCCAATCCCAAAGTTGCTTCCACATTTTCGAGTATCTTTTCAGCAACAGCCTACTCTGCTGGTACCAATTTACTGTATTCGTTTGTTATAACACTGTTAATAAAGACATACCCAAAACTGGGGAATAAAGAGAGGTTTAATTAAACTTACAGTTCCACGTAGCTGGGCAGGCATCAGAATCATGGCAGGAGGTGAAAGGCACTTCTTACACGGCAGTGGCAAGAGAAAAATGAGGAAGAAGCAAAAGCCGAAACCCCTGATAAACCCATCAGCACAGGAAAGACCAGCCTCCATGATTCAATTACTTCCCCCTGGGTCCCTCCCACAACAGATGGAATTCTGGGAGACACAATTCAAGTTGAGATTTGGGTGAGGACACAGTCAAACCATATTATTTCTCATACAATGCTAAGATCCTCTCCTGTTTCAGCGTTGCAGCGTTAATTCTCCCAAGAAAGGCAGAACCTCTGAACACAGAATGTTCTACTTTTTACTCTGAGGTTTGCCCACAGTCTCCCCAACAAGATTCATTTTCAAAAGAGATCACTTGCTTAACAAAGCTACTAAACAATCACGAAAAGCATTACAGCTGCCACCTTCTAAATGACAGGTGTTTCTTCATGACCTACATTGTACGCCAAATGTAAAGGAATTCCCCTCTGGCTGCTCCTCCTCACATTTTTGCCATCTCTTATCAGTCTTCCCAGATCTGGCCCATTCGTCATAGTCCCGTTCTTGTTCATTCAGCCCCTATGTTCTTCTCATTTTGTTGCTTGTACTTGATTCCATTTATTCCAGTGGGAATTATCAAATCAAAGAGAATTCCTGGCTGGGCTCTAATACTCGCCTCCAGCATTGAGGAGCCCAATCTGTGCAGATGTTTGAAAACTGCCAGTTATCTGCCGAAAGTCTGCTCTAGAATGTAAATTGTCAGTGCATTACAAAGGAGAGGCACCAGGAGTGGAGTGAACAGCTAGCTCCCTTTCTGTGGTACTTGAATTCGATCGGGGAAAACTTGACTTGAAACAAATGTCAGCTGAAACAGTTGTATTTAGTTTTGTCTTAACTATGTTTTAAAACTTTGTTGAGAACCCCAGAAAGAAGATTTGGGGGATGGGATTGATCCTTTCTCATCAGAATGCTGAATCCCAGTGATTTCCCCAGATTAACCTAGGCTCCAGGAAGACAGCAATTTTCTCATTGCTGCAGCATCTCGGAAACACTGAAACAGCAAGTTTATTGAATGTCTATTTTGGAGCAAGGCTAGTGGGAAATGAAAAGAGATGAAGATGAAAAAGACATAATCCATGTCCTCCAGGAGTTTACAAGCTAATGAGAGAACCAGTCATGTAAATATGGACACAAAGTGGATTTGCTGTTTATTATGTCACTCCAGGCGTCCCCAAACTACGTCCCTCGGCCGCATGCGGCCCCCTGGGGCCATTTATCCGCCCCCCCCCCCCACCGGCTGCACTTCAGGAAGGGGCACCTCTTTCATTGGTGGTCAGTGAGAGGAGCACAGTATGTGGCGGCCCTCCAATGGTCTGAGGGACAGTGAGCTGGCCCCCTGTGTAAAAAGTTTGGGGACGCCTGTATTATATGGTCAGAGTGTGGTCCCCATGGGTCTCTGAGACTATCTTGAAGGGTCGAAAGGTCAAAACTATTTTCATAATTATACTAAGACATTAATTGACTTTTCCAGAGGCTACAGCAGGGATGCTAATGCCACTGCCCTGACTGCTAATGGAATGTATGCTTACATATTTTTGAGTTTTAGAAAAAAATCCTCAGTCTGAATTTCTAATGGGTCAACTGATATGGCAACATCAATAGGTAAAACCTACACAGGCGAAAGTTCTTTGAGGTCCTTGGAAATTATTAGGAGTATACAAGGGTCCTGAGAGCAAAAATTTGAGAACTGCTGAGATTTAATGTATCATCTACCATTACACAGTGTCCTTGTTTCTCAGCAGTGCATTTTATACAGCAATTATTTTACCTAATCCCATGAAAATCGCTTTATTGGATGCTTTTGCCATATCCTTATTTTCTAGCATCAAAGCTATTAGGTCATCTAATTATTAATCTGTTTGTGTCTTTGGGTTTAAATGTGTCTTTTGAGGCCACACAATGTTGGACTTCATTTTTTAATGGAGCCAACAATCAGCAATTGTTAATGCATTTGCTTTGTGTTCTATTACTCTGCAGTTTATCTTACTCATTGTTATTTTTGCTTTCTTTAAATTTATGTTTTCTTAATGGACTTTAAATATTCTTTCTTTTTTATGTCAGACAATAAACGTCCCTAGTCTGCTCATCTTTCTATTCAGCATCATCATAGTTCAAAGTAACTTTTCATTGTTTTACATAATTTTTACCATTAATAGTATAGGATTAAGAAAATAAACCTTATCTGGGTTCTGGCTGGCACTTCTTTCCCTCTAGAGATGAAAATGGAGTCTAGTCTGTAATATATCTTGGTATCATAAATATCTTTGTAAAATTATACAAATGTATCTTGCAGTTCTAAAGGCATGCAACCTAATTTTTACTGGAATTTTATCTTCTTTCTCTTTTTGCCCTTCATAGACCTCAAGCTCTACCTAGCCCTCAACTGCTCTCAAATCTCCATTATTTTTCACAAGTGACCCTCACAGCTGTGGTCGTTTGTTGACAAATTGTTTCATCTCCTCTGGGTCTTAAATTATTTTCTCTTACTCTAAAGTGAAAATTTGATGAGTGTTTCCAGATACTGCACTTGGAATCATAACTTAATTTCCCTTAACCTTGTGTAAATTCTGTCCCCCCTACTCCCAACTCCTGTCCCTTCTCCAAAGGGAGATACTTATTATCACATTTAAAATTTTTTTCCCCACGCTGTTGATAACTTACAGAACTCAGGATTGCACTGTGATGGGGTAATTTCCATCATGATTGGTTGGCTTTGAATCCAAGAACTTAACAATGATACCTCTTAAATTATTTCTTTGAAGATTGTTCCTTAATGAATTTGTGCTATGGACATACTGATGTGGTTATTTTTATATTTCCCTGATAATAAACTCTAAATTGCTAGAGGTTTCTCACCACCCTGGTCCTTTTACTATTACTAGATCTATTTTTAGCTGGGATGTGGGCGTCCCCATCTAGTTTCACTTCCCAGTGCTAGTTTTTTTTTTTTTTTTTCTTGTACATCAGGTCGCCTCTCCCTAGTATCCCCTCCATGTTTCTTGTTCCTCCACAGCATTTACAAGACCCAGTTTAATAGTTTAGTGCCTTTCTTATCACTCATGATTTCTTCTTTATTCTCCATTAAAGTAATAAGTGTACAATCCATTGCACTTGCCTTAGAGTCTTGTATCAGTCTTGGATTTCCCGCCATCTGGGTTCTGGCTGGCTTGCAACTTCTCCTTTGATGTTGTAATACGTTTTCATTGAACTTGAGTGTGGGGCTTATAGAGCTTGTTTGCTTTCATTATTTTTCCCCCAAGATGTGCACACTTTTTTTCTTCAGCTTATTTTGCTGTTTTGTGCTGTTGTTTTTAATTGCTTCTGACTTGGCGGGGGTAGGGGGGGAGTGGGGGCACGGAGAGTGAGATTTGGCTTGAGTTTGGCTGTCTTTGCTCTTACTCGCATTTCCCCCCAGAAGCCCTACATGCACTCCTCTCTCTCTGTCTTTGACAAACCACTTTTGCCCTGGCGTAAACGGTATTAACAGTAAGATGGACTCGGGTAGGGATGCTCAGGAATCCAGTCCTGTACAGTCATGAGCTTGGCCATCTGGAAGTCTCCTCTTGCTCAATGAAATGGAGTAAACATTGTCCATTATGAAATCCACCACACAGGCTGCCAGGGACGAATGGGATCCCACCCAAAGCCAATCGCTGCTCTGACAGGGAAATTGGCTAGCACTGCCTGAGACTACTCCAGCCTCCCCCGTCCCTGATGTCACAATTCAGAGGCTGCTGCCTGCTTAGGAGGTTGTAGAAAGCTCTGTAGGTTCTCTCTGTGTGTCTTGCAGGAGTCGTCAGGCCAGTTCCCTGTCAGATGGCTTTTATGAAAACACATCTACTCCCCATTCTGGGGCTCTTCATGGCCTACTACTACTATTCTGCATATGAGGAATTCAGACCAGGTAAGTACCCATGTGTCTCATTTTGGAGTAATAGGTTTAAGAAACACAGGGGTGCTTGAGTGTTCCTGAGGATCAAGATGTATTCTTGATCCTCAAAGTTGGTGAAAAAGAGGGAAACCTGAAGTGAGATGGTAATTTTGTGTCTTCCAGCTACAGGGTGTGGGCGGGGGGGACTGTGTAGGGAGGGTAATCGTGTAGCCAAAATCTTGCCAAATAGTCCATGCTTTATTTGGCATCCTTAATGGGAAGCAATTTCAAATCTTCTACAAAAATGAGAGTAATACCCAAATTCACAACTCAGCCAGCTAATTGGGCTCTTTGAAGAGATTGATAAGTGAATGGAAAAAAAAAAAAGAGAGAGAGAGAAAACAAGAACTCTGGAGATGATGACTACATAGAAATGAGGGGAAATCCCTGGAATTTCTATGAACACATGTGTTTTGATTCCTTGTTAAATATTCTTAATTGAGTAAAATTGAAAGAGTCCAGAAATGTCTGGAACTCCAACATGACTCTTCTGCCCTCATCCTATGATCTCTTGCCATGAAGGTTTTTAGAAATGACAGCAGGGAGGCTTGATTTCAGCAACCAGGGCAAACCCCCACTTCAGAGCATGTTTATGAAAGACCTGGCCTGTTCTTACAATGATTTACGCAGTTTGTAACCAACTGATCTGGGCTCATAACCTTTTAAGTTACAAATTGAGATAAGCCTGCCTATATCCAGGGAGGGAGAAGGAATTTTGCTGCCAACTTGGGTATGGTCCTCACTTCCTTTTGGGGTTCCCCAGAGATGCTCCAAGGAAAGAAAGTGATTGTCACAGGGGCCAGCAAAGGGATTGGAAGAGAAATGGCTTATCATCTGGCGAAGATGGGAGCCCATGTGGTGGTGACAGCGAGGTCAAAAGAAACTCTACAGAAGGTGAGGGTTCTATGCCCACAGATACATGTACCCACCCATGCCTAGATGTGTTCTCATGTATGCTCACATATACCCAGAAGCTAGAATATCTGCATATCTATATACAAATGCAGATGCACACACACACACATACACACACACTTAATTTTGCACTCTCATATATAGATTCAAACACCAAAAAACCCACAGGAATATAAAAGTTTACATTTAAGCATTCATTCATATGCGTGTGTGTGTGTATGTGTGTGTGTGTGTGTGTGTGTGTGTGTGTGCAATCTGCCACAGAGTCCTTGAGCTATATATGCTCACAGACATGCCTAGTCACACATATTAGACATGGAACTGCAGATACATAGAGATGTTTTCAGAAACTGAGATCCCAGTTGCTGCTCATGAATACTATATCCTCATACCCATGCAGACTCCCAGACACATGCCATCTCATGGACTCACAAACCCAAGGATGTACAAACATTCACAAACCTAGAGCTACCCACATAGTAACCAGCATCTATACTCATAATTCTTTCAGAAATACCTATTCACAGAAGCTACAAGCATAAATCATGAACTTAAACCCCAGCACTGTGATGATTTACGCATTTAAACCCCACCATGTTCCAGAAAATATTTCAGAGGACGATGATCACGAAGCTTATATTCAGCAACACACAAACATACTTACCATTTCTTATCTAAACAGGGCTGTGAGAAATCTCTCATTTAAGCCCCCCATTATGTCAGAGATTACCACCCCAAAGTCTACAGCTAAGATCAATGCCATTTCTGCTGTGTCACTGCAGGTGGTATCCCACTGCCTGGAACTTGGAGCAGCCTCAGCGCACTATATTGCTGGCACCATGGAAGACATGACCTTCGCAGAGCAATTTGTTGCCCAAGCAGGAAAGCTCATGGGTGAGGCTATTTCTCTTCCCTCCTCCTCTGAACTTTGCCCTCAGGATCACCAAAGAGCTTTTGGGAGAAGGGAAAAGTTATCAACCCCAGATGGTTTCTTAATATAGCCATCTCTTGCAGGAGGACTAGACATGCTCATCCTCAACCACATCACCAACACTTCTTTGAATTTTTTTCACGATGACATTCACCATGTGCGCAAAAGCATGGAGGTCAACTTCCTCAGTTATGTGGTCCTGACTGTGGCTGCCATGCCCATGCTGAAGCAGAGCAATGGAAGCATTGTTATCGTCTCCTCTGTGGCTGGTGAGTGGGACAGGGACCAATGTGGAAGGTAGAAGCAAAAAAAAAGAAAAATGCCAGGGATGATGGTAAGCTCTGAAGAAGATGTGAATTTTTATCAGTTTCCATGCAGAGAGGTAAGACAATATTAACCTGAAGTTGAAATGTTCATAGTTATATTAAGCAAAAGCTGATTAACAGATTACTCATATGCATGAACAGGCAGATATACTAATAAGAGACATGTAGGGGGGTGATTTGTAGACTCAGTGAGAGGCATGCACCCTGAATAAAGGAGACACTGTTACAAACTAGTGACACCATACAAAAATGAGGGAATGGTCAAGGTGGTGGGCTACAAAATTCTTTTAAGTAGCAGAGGAAAAGCAGTAGTTCAGACTGCCTATCGTAAGCTTGAATTGTTTTCAACAGAGGGACTTGAGAGGCTGCTAGAGGTACAGCCTGTCCGGGTTCTAAAGGAGAGAACCAGTCATAGTGGATAAAAAGAACTTTGTTTCTTCCATGACCAAAAGCCATAGGTTGGTGAAGTTATGTGATGTAAAGGTAGAACTGAGCAGTGAACTATTTTAACAACACACAGTTGTCTGGTAAGTGGGCTAAGCCAAAGCTAAATAAAATGAACAACAAGAAAAAAAAGATGAAGCAACCTGCCTATACTGGGGGTAGTCTCCAAAATCTGAATGTGTTAACATGAAAAGACCAATTTAAACAACCAGCTGGGTAGAGAGGAAATGTGTCCAGAGAAATGTTCATGAAAAGATCTCTGTGGGATCAAGAGAGGTCCTTGGTGTTCTGGATGGTGGCAGTGTCAGAAGCCATTGCCAGTAAAAAGCCAGTGGGTTCCCAGGTTGGGACATTTGTAGGCCCATTTTTATCATAGATCCAGGAGACAAGTTCCATACGCCTTTATTAATTAGTCAGTTAGAAGGATGTGGCTGGAAAATCCAAACACCAGGATCAAAATCAGCCACATAAATAAAGTTCCTGGCAAAATAAAAACAAATAACCTAGAGGACTCGTAAACTGTTAAGCACTTCACAAACATTCTTACTGAAACTAATAGCACCATCTGTGTTGTAAAGAGTTCTCCTTTCTGGCCCAGGAAAGGCCTGCCTAGTGATTGGATAAAGGGACCGTGTGACTGTGCTACCCGCCAAACAGTGATTGATATGCATCCTGGTGCTTCCCAGACAACACAAACTCCCCACCCCTCCCCAGACACAGACTCTCTCTGGGCTGGAAGAAAGAGAGAGCTTCCAGATACATACTGAGTGGGAGGGTGCTGAGCACATCCCCAATCCATCCCAGCGCATTGGCCAGAATCCTCACATCTGTCATGATGTAGGTGGCTTTAATGATTTCAGTTGATTAAATAATACATTCACTCTAGGCAAAGGATGTGTTTCACCTTTGAAGAATGTAACTTTCTAGAATGTACCTACAATCTAAATGTGCTCGGAAGCAGTAAGAATTACTGTTTGAGCCCAAGAATGTGATGAAATTCTTATAACCTCTGTTTCCCCACATCTCCTACACTTACTGTATGACACTTGGTAATTTCCACGAACTCTGGGAGCTGGGAAATCTAGCTGGATGAGCATCTTGAGTGTTTATTGTTTGTATAGCCAAAAGAGTCCAGCTTTTTTTTTTTTTTCGCATTGAACCCTGTCTATGAACTTGCAAAGTACAGACATATTGCTGTCTCTCTGTAACTGAAGAATATTCTCTGTTTTATGATGTATTCTTTTAATCAGTCAGTAAGCATGTTCATTAATCCCTCCTTAAAATCTAAACTCTACAAATATGAAATGCTAAACATCAAGTTGATCTTAAGGTCAGCCAAACAGTACTGGGATGGAGTTTTAATCATTTCTTCTAGGGAATACATTAAGTTTTTTACTGTTTCAGTGATAAACAATTGTTTTTAACCACAGTGCATTTCTGGGTATTGCATTACACAGGAATACTATATTTTTAATATATTTAATATATTCTTTAAAGGCTTGGTTACTTCTTTAGCATTAACAGAGACAATATTGCTGCTTCTGGGAACTCCTTATCGTCCACATCTATCCATAATACTCATCACCTTTTTGTGGCACCTACTAAGCAAGTTTCTTGTATATGTAACATCCCATTATATTGATTAGCTCCTCTTTCCACCATGTACTAGTTTGGATGTAAGTTCAGCTACTGTGACGAAGACCTGAATTTACAATGGCCTGAGAAAATCTAAATTTATTTCTCTCACACAAAACACGCAGAATAGGCAGACCAGGGCTGATACAGTAGTTCTGTCCCATGAGGCTGTCCAGGAGGCCTTCTGTTTCAGAACCACCATTCCTAGAGTGCTTGCTTACATCTGCATGCCCCAAGATGGGTCACTGGCATGTCTGAATTCTAACTTGAGAAAATGAAGAAAGAAGGATACAACCTGGAAGGTGTACATTTTTCTTCTGCCATAGCTGGCTGCAATTGTTGTCTTTATTCAAAGAGAACATGTGTCAACTAAAGATCAGTTCTATTTCTGTAAAAGACACTGACCCTGATAAACAGCTAGCAATCTCTCCCACATCACCCATGCCAAAAAACATGTAAGACTAGAAGGAAGTATAACCTCCAGGCCATTCCACATGTGAACTCCATCATACACACACACACACACACACACACACACACACACACACCCCAGACCCATTCCCTCTCACATTCAAGGTCCATCACAAAAACAAAATCCATCCATCAGGCACTGCATGCAGGGGATGGAAAAAGAATGGAAAGAGAGAATAAATACCTAAATAGTATTTGTGAAATAAACAGAAACAGAGATACTAATACTTAAATTTGACTTTAAAAATCACTGGAGTAGGCAGAGAACATTTGAAAACATCTGGAAAAAAGTTTATCTGACATTAGTCAAAATAGGTCATCTTAGGTTCAATAGTAGAAAAGTTAAAGTTGGTTTCATTTTCGAGCGCTTGGGCTTGGTGAATCGTACTACTGTGGCATGTGTCATCAGTTGCACACGTGGCAGATAGAACTGAGCATCTAATGCCATTTCTCCACCTGTTTTATGCCCCTGAGCGGAATCATGGACAAACCCTGTCTTCCTCTGCTCCTTTCTCCTCTCAAAATCTTCTTAGCCCCCTACCTCCTATGAAGTCTTTTTCAGTACTCGCCAGAGCCATTTCAATTATCTACTACATTTTGGTAAGTTAACTTTAGAAATCCAACTTCTTCATCATTTCTCTTTTTTGGGTTTATTGGTAATCCAAATACTACTATTACTACTCATAACTACTAATAATGCAAATGTTAAACATACTCGGCAAGCATATGTGTACGGATAGCAGTCCTATATCAAGGAAAATGCAAGGTACATTTTGAAGTGAAATTGGACATCATAAAAGACTCAGTTGCTTTAAATATTCAAAATGAAAACAGATCAAAAGGAATAAAAGAACTTTGTCAATAACCTTCGAATGCTCAGACTTCTCTTGAGAAGCTCCATACGTGTCTCCAGTTAACTCTTCACTTTTCTCCAAGTAAATCTTTTTTAAAAATCAACTTTCTCTCTACATAGTCTTATTCAAATGTATTCCTTTTCTGTTTTACTCATTCGCAGCCTTGTTTTATACTGTTTCTTAGTGTATGTGTGCAGCCTTTCAGGCACTTTAAGTTGACTAGCTGGGGGCAAACATTCATAAGACAGTGCTTTGTGGGAAAACTCAAACCAACAGATGAAGTCACTTGCTGGATCTTAACCTATTTGTCGGTAGAGGTCTGCCTGTGTGGTCTAAACCTATTTCAAAAATTCAACATTATGATGAGGGGGGAAAAAAACGGGTTTTTCAACTACACATATCCACTAACAGAACTTGGAAGACCTATAATAATGTTTTGCATAGACAAGAATATACAGATGTTAATGTCATCCCCGCCTTCAGTTCTGGCATCCTCACTCCTTCCTGAAACGTGGGCCAATGTCTCAATGTATGGCTATGCCTTGGGGTACTGGGGGTGGACCGAACCCAAACTCTAGAATATGAACAGGCCTCAGAACTAGAGTGGAAAGGGGCAATTTATCCCTCGCTGCAATTGTTCTCATTTTTCTAAGAAAAGATGCCTCTTTACCCTTAAATCCAATTACTTCAGAAATAATCTTCAGGGACCAGGATTTCCAAGGCGAGTGGAAATGTTTATCCATGTGAATACATGCATTTACATGAGGGATGGAGAGTGGGGACAGCTGCTCATGGCTGGACTGTGTGTTGCAGGAATGGGTGGAAATATGCAGAGGTGAGTCCGTGTGGACGTAGACGGGTCATCCACAGGACCTATAAGAATGCCAAGAAGGAGATCAGAGTAAGATCAGCAACCTGGGCAGACAAATTCCAGGAAATTTATTCTATAAAATTTAATCATTGTTGCCTACATTTAAGAGATCGTGTTTGGCCAAAACTGGGAGGACTGAGATAGAATCTGCTAGATTTATTTGGGAGTTCAATTCTGCATTTGCCGCAAAAGAAAGGAATGGGGGAGATTTGAAAGAGAGGAAGACTCTTTGATGAAGACAGTGACAATTTAGTGCAGGTTGAGAACAGTATAATGCTATCCATAGTAATTGTGGCTTCATGTTCTCTTCTGGAAAGGCTAGGTTGAACTTAGGTAGTCAAAGTTATTTTTCCCTGATAGACCATAGGTTTCATGCAAGTGCACTTGTGGATGGAAATAGCAAGATTCTACCATCATTTGTGTATTTATGTTTCCTTACCAAGGAGTTTGAGAAGGCTTACAACAAATACATTCTATTTGGAAAAATGCAAATAGAAAACTAGGTCTTAGTCATTACAGAAAAGTCAACGGTGGGAAAAAAAAAAAAGAAAATTAGATCTTAAGGAAAGGAGAATATAAATGGGCCCAAATTAGACTCATTATAGAGCCTGTGCTTAAGCTTCAATCTTGGCACTTGAATTTCTTAACAATAAGATGAAGAAAAGAAAAAGAACAGGATCAGTATACAGATAGCACTCTGTATGGATGGGTTGTGCATCCATGGATTCAACTAAGCATGGATACAAAAAATGGGTAAAAATAAATCCACAGAGTTCTACCAAGCAAAACTTGAATTTGCCACGTGCTGGGTACTGTGTTGAATTCATAGAAATGATATAATGTGTGGGTGCCGAGTTAGGTATTGTACACAGTCTAGAGATAATTTAAAGTATACAGGAGAAAGTGCATAGGTGATATGCAAATGCTACCCCATTTTATATATAATGGACTTGAGTATCTATGGATTTTGTTATCTACAGAAGATCCTGGAACCAATCCTCCTTTGAATACTGAGGGATGACTGTATTCAGAGTAGAAAAAATGCATGATTCTTATATTCATTTAACTGTTTTTTTTAATTTTTGTGTATTTTTTAAAGTCTGGGTCTTTGTCATTTTGTCTAAGGCAATTTGGAAATATGTACCGATAGCTTTAAGAAT
Source organism: Saimiri boliviensis (assembly GCF_048565385.1). NCBI lineage: Eukaryota > Metazoa > Chordata > Mammalia > Primates > Cebidae > Saimiri > Saimiri boliviensis. The sequence goes on from NC_133462.1 coordinate 61,993,387, forward strand.
GTTTCCTTTATTTCACCAACTCTAGCACAAGAATCTCTCAAGGAAATAGCTATCAAATTAGTCACAGATTTAGGTACAAAAATATTTGTTGTAGGATTTTTTTAATTGCAAAACATTGGAAGTAACAAATATCTGGCAGTAGGAAAATAACTAGTTGAACTATATCTATATTTATATCTATATCTGTATCCATAGCTATATCTATATCTCCAGAAGGACATTTTCCAAAATATTAGCATGATTATATCTAGGCTACAGAACAATGAATGGTTTTTATTTTCAGTTTCATACTTTTCATTTTCCAAATTTTCATTGTATATGTATTCATGTACGTATAACTTTTAAAAATCACAGAAACATTTTAATAAGTTGTTGGGGGTGTTGTTTTTGCCATTACTTTGTGCCTTCTATGCATAATCTTTTATGAGAAATTCATTTCAGAAATTATTTGCTTCTTGCTGAGCTTCCTTCTTTTGAATACAATCTTACACACTCTCAATATCTTCAATGGATTGGTTCCAGGACTTCCCACAGACACCAAAATCTGTGGATGCTCAAGTTCCTTGCATGAAATGGCGCAGTATCTGCATATAACTTAGGCACATCCTCCTGGATATTTTAAATCATCTCTAGATGACTTATAATACCTAATACAATGTAAATGCTATGTAAATAGCTGTTATACTGTATTACTTAAGGAATAATGACAAGATTTTTAAAGTCTGTAGGTGTTCAATACAGACACAAGATTTTTTCCTGAATATTTTCAACCCATGGTTGGTTAAATCCATAGATGCAAAACCCAACAGATACAGAGGGCTGCCTGTATTGATTTCCATAGTAGAAGTTTGCTTAAGGTACTTCAAGAGGAATGGCTGGGGAAAGAGAGCATAACTTCATGTCTGAGAAGTTTATTCTATAAACAAACTTGAACAAGTGTTTCCCAAATACAGTCATTCGTTCATTCATTCAAAAAATATGCATGAGGGTCAACTCTGACTCGGGCACTAAGTTAGGTGCCAGGGCTATGGCAGTGAGCAAGAAGGCTCAGGCAAGATACCTGTTGTGCACCCACATTTCAATGTAAGCCAAATTGTTACTACATTGTTTATAGTTGTAAAAAAAAAAAAAAAAAAAAAAAAAGGAAACAACCTAAGTAGCAACAAACATAGAACAAACACTCCAAGGGATAAAAATCATGTTACAGATCTATTGGAAGGCTTTTTATTTCTTGGTTTACAAAATAATAGTATGTTTTACAACTGCTTGCCTCTGAACGCTGTTGAAATACAGCATTTTACCCACAGTGACTAGGCTGCGCACTCCTTAAAGGCAGGCATATTGTTCATTCACCTCTGATTCCCTGGAGCTAACAAATTTGGCAAATTATCAACACATTCTTCTTGAATGAACAAATGATAAAATGACTTGCTAGTACCTGGGTTTCTGGCTTCATGTCTTTCCTTAAATCGTGTTGGAGACTCACAGCTATATTTCCCCTCCATATTTCCTTTCTGTTTCTAGGTCTTCATGTCAGGGCTTCTTAATAAGGATACTATTGGCCTTCGGTGAGGGACAATTCTTCATCGTGTGGGACTGTCTGATGCATTGTCGGGCATTTTTTAGCATCCTTGGCCCTGAATAATTCAATCTAAAAGCCACTCAGAAAGGCCAGGAAAGATAGGCATCTTCATGGGGGAGGAATGTGGCAGCACGGATTGACAAACTTAAGCAAGATGGGACAGGTTTGTGTCACGGAGCAGGTTTGGGATATCAGAGACTGAGTGAGACGAGAATGGCATCCTCACGAGAGGCAGCAGTGGTGGCCTCGTTTGAAGTTTCAGAGCCCAAGTGAGCCAAGGAGCATATTCATGTGGCACCTGGCACAGGGCATCATAACTAAGAGGGGAGTGATGGTATCTGCAAGGGGGCTGCCATGGGCAGCCCAACATAGGGTGAAGAAGGCATTCACCAGGCATTCATGTAACCTGGCATTGGAGTGTCAGAACTCAGGTGGGATGAAGAGGGCAAATGAAGAAGGACCACATACAGCCGCATTCATCACATAAGTAATGCATATTGAGGATCATGGAAGCCCCAGGTTCTCACTATCAATGATACAAATGTGAAAAGGAAAAAAGTGAGAATGAACCCTCTGGTGTGGAATTGCAATTGGAAGTGTGGGTATTAATTAACAGTTGTTTAATATACATGGACAGATATATAAATATACAGATAGTCTATACATACATGCATGTATTCACTCACTCTTGTCCATTGACAGGACCTGGGAGCACACTTGGTGCCCAGATTTTTTTTTGTTTTCCAAAAAAAAAAAACAAAGCTTCTTAGAGAAATGGTTAATTATTTGATTATTCCAGGGCAGTGGCAAGAAAGGTACAAGATAAACCTGAAAAACTTGTTTTGCCAGTAAGTACAGAACTGCTCAAAAGATAATAGGCACACATTTCTAGGACACAGAAGCTAACTTTAAAGGGATCCCACTAGCCAAATCTAGAATCATTGGAGCATCAAAACAAATATTAGTAATATATTAGCACTCATTGCAAAAATAGGAAACAAGTTCATGAAGTCATAAATAAATATATGAATAAATAAATCAAGAGAGGGGAATTTTTTCATGAAGTAGAAAGCCAATTGATAAGAAATGATAAACTTAGAAAATCACCATTTGGCAACCATAATTGTAGTAATTCAGCCAGGAAGCAACAAAGGATGCTAAAACTAGTGGGTAAAAGGTAAATGAGGAACAGGGTATTTACATAGTCTCAAGGTACCATCCTATGCAACAACAACCAAAAACACCGCAAACGACCTGATTCAAAAATGGGCAAAGGATATGTGACAGACCCACAGCTAACATCATACTGAAGGGGAAAAAACTGGAAACCTTTCCTGTAATAATTGGAACTAAACAAGGATGCACACTTTCACTACTCTTATTCAACATCCTAGCCAAAGCGTCAGGCAAGAGAAAGAAATAAAGACGTCTAAACTGGAAAACAGGAATTCAAATTGTTACTCATTCACATGACCTGATTTTAGAACCAGAAAAGCTTAAAGACTCCACAAAAAACTCTTATAACTGGGGGATGGAGGCAGTAAACCACATTGCCATGTGTGTGCCTAGGCAACAATCCCGCATGATCTGCACATGTATCCAGAAACTAAAGTACAATAAAAATTTTTTTTCAAAAAACTCTTATACCTGATAAACAAGTCAGTCAAGTTGCAGTATACAAAACCAACATACAAAAATCAACAGTGTCTCCATACACTAACAGTGATCAATCTGAAAAAGAAGTCAAGAAAGCAATCCCATTTACAATCGCTACAAAAAACAACACACCTAGGAATAAATTTAACCAAGGAGGTGAAAGACCTCTACAAAAGAAACTGCAAAATACCCATTAAAGAAATTGAAGAGGACACAAACAAATGGACATAGATCCCATGCTCATGGATTAGAATAATTAATATTGTTAAATGACCATAATACCAAAAGCAATCCATAATACCATAATACCAAAAGCAAATATCAAAAAACAGATTCAATGCAATTCTTACCAAAATCTCAACTACATTTTTCACAGAAATAGAAAAAAAAAATCCTAAAATGTATAGGGTCCCAAATAGCCAAAGCAATCCTGAGCAAAAAGAACAAAACTGGAAGTAATACATTACCTGACCTGAAAATATATTAAAGGCTATAGTAAACAAAACAGCATGGTATTGGTATAAAAATAGAACAATGGAGAAGAATAGAGAACCCAGAAATAAACTCATGTATTTACAGCCAAGTGATTTTCAACAAAGGCACCAAGAACATGTAATGGGGAAAGGACAGTCTCTTCAATAAATGGTGCTGGGAAAACTGAGTATTCATATGCAGAAGAATGAAACTAGATCCCTATCTGTCACCATATACAAAAATCAATGCACAACAGATTAAAGACTTAAATGTAAGACCCGAAACTATGAAACCAGAAGAAAAGGTAGGGACATTTGTGTAGGCAAAGATTTTATAACTAAGACTCCAAAAACACAAGCAACAAAAACAAAAATAGATGAAGGGGACTCTACTAAACTAAAAACCTTCAGCACAGCAAAGGAAACAATCAACAGAGTGAAAAGACAACCTGTTTCATGGGAGAAAATATTTGCAAAATATTCATCCAACAAGGACTAGTATCCAGAATATACAAGATACTCAAATATCTCAATAAGAAAAAAAAAAATGTAATTTAAAAATGGGCAAAAGACCTGAACAGACATTTCTCAAAAGACATACAATTTACAAATGGTTAAAAAGTATATGAAAAATGCTCAACATGACTAACCACCAAGAAAATACAAATTAAAACTACAATGAGATATCATCTTACTGAATTGCTATTATCAGAAAGACAAAACATGGCAGATTCTAGTGTGGATGCAGAGAAAAGGGGACTCTTACATACTGCTGGTGGGAATGTAAATTAGTACAGTCATTACAGAGAATAGTTTGGAGATTTCTCAAAAAACTAAAAATAGAACTATCATATGATCCAGCAATCCTACTGCAGGGTTATTTATCCAAGAGAAAGAAAATTGGCCAGGTGAAGTGGATCACTCCTGTAAGCCCAGCACTTTGGGAGGCTGAGGTAGATGGATCACTTGAGGTCAGGAGTTTAACACCAGCCTGGCCAACATTGTGAAACCCCATCTCTACTACAAAAATTAGCCAGGCATGGTGGCATATGCCTGTAATCCCAGCTACTTGGAAGGCTGAGACAGGAGAATCGCTTGAACCAGGAGGCAGAGGTTGCAGTGAGCCAAGATCACACCACTGCACTCCAGCCTGTTAGACTCCATCTCAAAAAACAAAAAAAGAAAATCAATATATCAGAGATATATGCAACCCCAGTCATTTACAGTAATGTGGCTGGAACTGAAGGTCATTATGTTAAGCAAAATAAGTCAGACACAGAAAGACAAATACTTCATGTACTCACTCATATAAGGGAGCTAAAAAGATTTATCTCATGGAGATAAACAGTGGAATAATAGTTAACAGAGATTAGGAAGGATATTGGTGTGTGGGCAGGAGGGTGAAGAGGGGTGGTTAATGGTTACAAACATCAGTTAGAAGGAATAATGTCTAATGTTTGATAGTAGAGTGACTATAGTTAGCAACTATGTATTACACATCTCAAAATAAGTGAGTACTTGAAATGTTCTCAACACACAGATATAATAAATGCTTTGATGATGGACATCCTAAATATCCTTACTTGATCATTACATATTCTATGGATGTAACAAAATATTACAGGTATCCCATAACTATGTACAAATATTACATATCAACTTAAATTTAAAAAAATAATAATGGGCAAAGGACTTGAATAGACATTTTACCAACGAATACAAACAAGTTACCAATAAGCACATGAAGAGATGCTAAACATCATTAATCATTAGGGAAATGCAAATTGAAACTACAATGAGATACCACCTCACAGCACTAGAATAGCTACTATCCCCAACCCCTCAAAAAAACAGAAATAGCAAGTATTGGTGATAATGTGGGGAAATTGGAAAGCTGTGTACTGTTGATGGTAATGTAAAATGGTACAGTCACTATGAAAAACAGTATGGCAGTATCTCAGAAAATTAAAAATAGATTACCATGTGATACCACAATTCTATTCTGATTATATACACAAAAGAATTGAAAGCAAGAGGCTGGGTGCAGTGGCTCATGCCTGTAATCCCAGCACTTTGGGAAGCCGAGGTGGACAGATCACCTGAGGTCAGGAATTCAAGACAAGCCTGACCAAAATGGTGAAGCCCTGTCTCTATTAAAAATACAGAAATTAACTGGGTGTGGTGGCACACACCTGTAATATCAGCTTCTCAAGCGGCTGAGGCAGGAGAATCGCCTGAATCTGGGAGGTGGAGGTTGCAGTGAGCCAAGATTGAGCCACTGCACTCCAAATTGGGTGACACAGTGAGGCTCCATCTCAACAACAACAACAGAGAGGGCAAGGTCTCAAAGAGATACTTGAATATCCACGTTCACAGGAACAGTATTTGTTATAGTTAAAACACTGTATGTTTCACTATTAGCAACCCAAGTGTCTATAGGCAGATGAATGGATAAGCAAAATGTAGTATGTATATAAAATGGAATATTATTCAGTGTTTAAAAGGAAAGAAATTCTGACACATGCTACAACATGGCTGAGCCTTGAGTACATCATGCGAAATAAAATAAGTCAGCCACAAAATGAGAATGAACCCTCTGGTGTTGGATTGCCAACAATTAAGACTGGCAATTCTCCAACCTTAATTGTTGGTTTCCTCAGGATTCTTCTATCCTAAACCCTCTTCTCTTTTCACTCAACAAACTCTCCCTGAACAAATCCATTCATTCCATTGCTTCCATTATCATTGGATTGTGGGATGTCTCAGTATTTACGATTGGAGGAAACTGTATGATTCCACTTATCTGAGGTTCTTAGAGTGGTCAAAGTTATAGAAAGTTGAAAGTAGAATAGTGGTTGCTCGGGGCTGGGGAAGGAGAGAATGTGGAGTTATTGTTTAATGGGTACAGAGTTGGTTTTGCAACATTAAGAGTTCTGGAGATGGATAGCAGTGATAGTTGCACAACAGTATGAACGTACTCAATGCCCCTGAACTGTCTGCTTAAAAATGATTAAGGTAGTTTTTTCTTAAAAAACTTGCTGATTATGAGGGGGAAAAGAGTAATTTTACAGAAGAGAAACCTGATAGACGGCACCTGATTCAAATGATCATGGTTAACTAACATCACCAGTAGTGGAATAAATTAAAAACATGTATCGCTTGTGGGTGCAACCTGAAGAACAAAAGGTTCTGTGAACCTGCCAAAATGCAGAATCTGAATCAAATCATGAGGAAACAGCAGACAAATCCAAACTGAGGGACATGCATCAATAGTGCGATGGTAAATGTTTAACAACAAGCTATCCAGAAAGGGAAAATCAAAAGCCCTGATTTGTAGCATTTCCATGGAGTGAACACTCCTATGATGACCATATCCACATGACATCCTCTTGCTTGCAAAATGTATAAACATTTAACAATCAGCTCTCACAATCGAGTACGAGCCAGCTTCAGCATATCAGCTTGTGCGAAATAACTGGCTGTACTCCCCAACAGTGCCAAGGTCATGAAAATAAAGAACAGACTGCAGAATCATTGCAGAGCAAAGGCAACTGAAGAGTCATGACAACTCAATGCCAACGCATGATCCTCGAGTGGATCCTTTTGCTATAAAGAATATTTTGGGACAAGTAACAACATTTGAATAGGGTCTGTGAATTAGATAACATGGATTCATCAATGTTACTGTTCTGGGTTGAATAGTGGCCCCCAAAAAGAAATGTCGACATCCTACCTGCCTGAACCTGTGAAGGCAAGCTTATTTGAACAAAGGGTCCTTGCAGATGTCATTAAGTTAAGGATCTTGTGATGAGATCATCCTGGATTTGTCAAGTAGGCTCTTAATCCACTGCCAAATGTTCTCGTAAGAGACGGACGCAAAGAAGACACAGATGGAGAGAAGAGAAGGCCATATAAAGATGGAAAGTAGAGACTGGAGTGACATAGACACGAGGAGTGCTAGTGGCCACCAGAAGCTGGAGGAGGCAAGGAAGCATCTCCCTGAGAGCCTTTGGAGGGAGTGCAGCCCTGCTGACACATGGATTTCGGACTTCTTGACTCCAGCACTGTGAGAGAATAAATTTCTGTTGTCTTAAGCCACCCAGTTTGTGGTAATTTGTTATGACAGCCCTAGGAAACCCATAAATTACTTCCCTCATTTTGATGACTGCATTGTGATTATGTAGGACAGTGTCCCTCTGTGTAAGAAACGAACACTAAGTATTTGGGGGAGATGGGACATGAGGTCAGCAGTGACCTCAATTACAGCTATTACCCTCAAATGGCTCAGCAGGAAAAAAAAAAAAAATAGGCTGTGTATACTATTCTGTCAACTTTTCTGTAAGTTTGAAATTATTTCAAAAGAAAAAAAAGTCCCCATCCTGGGAGTCTAGTGACTTGGAGGAGGTCTGAGAGTGAATTTTGTGGGGCTTTTTCTGGGTTCTTCGGAGATCCCCTGCAGGAGACACCACTGCCGCCACCCATTCCGCCTGCAGCTGTTCCCTTTGTGTGAGCAATGCCTTCTCTAGCCCCTTACTTTCAGTTCAGCTTTCTCCTCAGCTCCTGGGCTTCAATCAGCCCAGCCCACTTGGCCCAGTCTACTCCACCATCCCTGGGCAGGGGACCCCAGGCCAGCTCCCAGCCACAGGATCCACACTGGGCCTCTGGGAAGCCAACCCTTGGACTACATGGTCGATCCCACAATGCACTCAGCTTTGTTCTCAGGCAAGGGCAGTGCCAGCCCGCCCTCTTGCCTTTAGACTTTAGATGTGAGTCAAATTCCAGTTCCTGAACTTCAGGGGAGATATTAAAAGTTCTCCAAATAATGCTGCTGAGGTCCTTCTCATGTGGCTTAATGGGAGAGGAATGACACTGCTTCCCCTGAGCATCGATAGACACCGGCACAGGACACGGACAACTTTCTCTTATCTAAGCGCAGTTTAGGCTAGCCACAGGTGATTAGGCAACACAGGCAGAACTGGTTTCGGCCCACCCTTCAACTGTGGAGGTTCCAAAATCTACTCTTTTATTCTTGCCTTAGAAGATGTGCTGATACTCTGAGACTTTAGGAAGAACTCCATTTCACTTCCTGTCCACAGGCCCGATACCTGCATGGAAGTGTTCTTGCCAAAGTCACCTTGTGAAACTTAGTAACAAGTTTTATCTTACTTATCTCTGCTACATTTTGTGTTGTTTCAATACCATACACTCCTTCAGCCAAAACATTCCCTTGGGCTTTCTCTGGCCACCGTAACTGTCCCCTCTCAGTCTCTCAGGTTTGTTGGCAGTTCTCCAAGGTTTCCTCCGGATTCTTCTATCCTACACCCTCTTCTCTTTTCACTCAACGCACTCTCCCAGAACAAATCCATTCATTCCACTGCTTCCATTATCATTGGATTGTGGGATGTCTCAGTATTTATGATAAATACCTCAGGTCTTCTGAGGTCTGGAGAAGACAGGTGGATTGATCTTGAGAACCCAACTCAACCCAAACATCTAAAGAGTTTAAACCATGAGGTTCTCAAGTGAGGAAGGATGTTTAGGAAGAGCTGGGAATAATAGAAAGCAAGAGCAGGGTGACTCTCTAGGCTTGATGAACCTCAAATTTGGGCTCATTCATTTGCTTGCGGTTGCTCTGAAAGTGTGAAGGCAGGCAGGAATGAAGTTTTTCAATCCTGTACACTCTATTCTGAGCAATCAATTAAAGCAGTCTAAAATCCGCCTTTGAAACAGTAATCATTTCAAAATCCCAGCAAGGCAGTTAGGGATGGAGGTTGGAGAGAGGATGAACAAAAGCATGTGACCTCCTTTAGACCTCTTCTACTCAGCTAACAAGCCTCAGTGCATGGCTTCTTTGCCAACTCTGGTTCTTGCTGTTTCTACAGTGGCTAAGTCCCAGCATTTCTGGGACAGAGCTAATTGCAATTATTCTGTCCCACTTATCATCATGTCTGCCCTCATCCTTCTAAGACTCCATGTCCCATATTTTGCTTCTGAAAATATAGTCACTACAGCTCTGTTTCTCTGTGTTCAAAAACTTCCCAGAAAGCTACCTGCCATCTTTCTCTTCTGCTGTGACGGCTCCATACTCCCACATAAGCCAGAACTTAGCCTTGGGCAGAAACACTCAGGCTTCTGATACCCTCAATTCCATAACTGCTTCATGCATATTAGAACAGTACATTTATTTACTTAATAATTTTATTTAATTGAGCACATACTCTGGCACTTTTTTTAAGTGGCAGTCTAACAAGTGGATCTCATAGGGTACAATCAGAAAAAAAGTTGATGTTTTCCTCCCACTGCCTGTTGAAACCTGTTCTGTGGGCAGGTTCTCCCTGAGCCTAGACACGAGCTAGGGCAGATGGCAACACTTTTCTGGTTACTCCAGATTAATAAAAAAATCCTTTGGCTGCCTCCAGTCTCCAGAACAGTCTCATTTCCAAATAGTTAAAATGTCTAGGCCAGGCACGGTGGCTCATGCCTGTAATCCCAGCACTTTGGGAGGCCAGGGCGGGCAGATCACAAGGTCAAGAGATCAAGACTATCCTGGCCAACATGGTGAAACCCCATCTCTACTAAAAATACAAACATTAGCTGGGTGTAGTGGCACGTGCCTGTAGTCCAAGGTACTTGGGAATCTGAGGCAGGAGAATCGGTTGAACCTGGGAGGCGGATGTTGTAGTGAGCCAAGACTGCAGCACTGCACTCTAGCTTGGTGACAGAGCAAGACTCTGTTGTCTCAAACAAAACAAAAAAGTGTCTAGTCATGCGCAATTTAACTGTAACCAAAGCTTCTCTGCTAGCTAAGCTAGAACCTGCTGTTGGTAGGAAATGTTCTGTTCTTTCATCTCTTTTCCCATCTCCTCACTCCCTGGCCCCCTCTAGCCTGTCTTGGGTTAAAGGAAAAGGGAGAATGTAGGGAAGGGGATAAGGAGTAGGAAAAGTCTTATTTGGCTGGCACCCAGCTAATACATTGGTCTTCTCTTGCTCTGGCAGACATTCAGAACTCATGCTCTCTGATCATTTGGTGGATGATCAAATATGACTCTTGCATTGCATGCTTCTGTGGAGGATTCTTTGGAGGTCCTTTCTGGAATACTAGTAATTCTTCCTGTGGTTTGGGCAGCAGTTGCTTAGTCATTTCCTTCGGGCCCTGGGAATACAGTGGGAATACAGGAGAATACATTCACCACTTCAGGCTCACCTTCTGGGCAGAATTGGAAATGGCTCCAGAAGAGAAGGGATGAGTCCCGGGTCAAGGCACACAGGGTGGTGATCAGAGTGTGGGCTGGATTTCAGGTCCACCTACAAGGGAGAGTTCCCGTAGATGTGACATGGTTTGTGCTAGCTCTGCAATGGCTTTGCCCACAGCCATGGCCTCTCAGATTGAGTCAGGCCCCAGTCAGTCCTCCTTGTTACATGCTCATCGAACTCCTCGGGACAAGCTCTCTGAGAGGTCTCTTTGAAGTCACTCTCACAAAGATTGATGTGAGGAAAATCCCCCACCCTTTCTTTTTTTGAAGATCAATGAGGCATTGCTAACTTCTTCTCCCTAACTCCTATCCTCTCTGACCTCCCAGTGCCAGCCCCTTTGTTTCCTTGGGATGTTTGTTTGTGTTGCCAATGTGTCTCCTGTAAGAGCACAGGTGGTCTGGAACCTCCCTTCAGAACATGGAACCCTTGCCAATTACTGTGGTGTCTCAGCCTTTGAACCTCAGCTGAAACGAAAGCAGACAAAGTCAAATTTTAACATCCTGTTACATGTTGTTTACTACACTTTGATCAGAGTTTTTGACTCATAGAACCTTTTTTAAAAAATAAAAATCTGGATTTTTAGAGGGATTTTGCCCTTTTCAGCTTTCTGTTACTTCTAAATATATTTTATATAGAGCAGACCATAGGGGTTTCCTCATACAAACTAATTAGCATTATGTGGAAAAATGTTTAAGAACAGACTTGTGAATAGAAATAGACTTTAATTAAATGCACCAAGGTAATTTGGGAATGGTGAGAACCTGGAAGACTTTTGTCTATTCTCATCATTTTTCTTCTGCTTTAAAATAATATATATATGTTCCATGTTCCAACTTTCCTTTAGTGAGCCTAGACTGGTTCACAATCCTTATCTGCAATTCCAAAATCCAAAGAGCGATGGGGAAAAAAAATGGAAACACTAAATACATCTCCAAAAACTAAGGATTTTCTTTTCCTAATGTAATGTCTAAAATGAATTTAACCTGAACTGAAGTGAGGCTACGTAAAGCCTTTCTTTATCTCCGTATGAACTTTCAAATGTTTTAGTGCAGAAATAATAACATGTTCTCTTAGAGGCTGCCTCCTCCAACCCTACTGGAGATATGATCTAATATCTATTATTTGCCCATACCATCATCTAAAAATCTAAAAATAAATTAAAATTCCATAATACATCTGCCTCTAAGAGTTTTGGATGAGTGTTTAGAAGTCTGTACTTCTGAAAAAGAAAAAATACAATCAACTTTGCTGTTATTTTTCTTGTCTGACTAGCTTCTCACTGCCTGTCTAACTCCTGCCTCTAATCTTTGTACAAACCATTCTTCCACCTCCCTGGCCCTTTATGTACTTTTTTTCATCGAGCAAAATTTACAACCTACCTCCTCCAAGTGGAGTTTTCTGATAGTCCAATATCTTTCTTCACCTAAATATCCAGTTTAGATTTGAAATACATGTTTTCCTGTGTCATACTAGTTTGGGTTTTAAAGAAACTTAATAATTCGTAATTCAGTGACTGCTCACCCAGCTGTCATTGTGGGGCTTTCGCCTCTTCTGAAGACCTCTCCTGATTTCTTCCAGGAGTCACTAGATGATGTTCAACAAGCTTATGCCACCATGCCTTTCCTGTCCCCACACTCATTCTCAAAACCCACTGCCAATATAATTTATGGATAAAGCCACTCTTTTCTACTGAACTCTTTAGCACAGCCCTCTACTCCAGAAACAGACTAGAAGAATAGGGGGCAGAGCTCAAATTCTGCAGATTAATGTCCCTTATTTGCACATGGTCCTTATGTGCATTGAATTTGAGAACTACTGGCTTAAACAATTAAGATCAATGGCAGGTCACAAAATCTGAGAGATGCCAACAACAGCTACAGCCTTATGTAATTATGTAACCGGGTACCTTATGCATAGTCTTCATAATAAAGGCTGATTATTTTTCAATAGCCTTTGTCCAACCTTGTATGCTTGCATAATATTTCATTTTGTTCACCATTTAAAAACATTTTTTCAGGCTGGGCACAGTGTCTTATGCCTGTAATCCCAGTACTTTGGGAGGCCAAGGAAGGAGGATCACTTGATGCCAAGAATTTTAGACACAGCTGTGCAACATAGTGAGACATTGTGTCTACAAAAAATAAAAAATAAATCAGCCACGCATGGTGGCATGCATCTTTAATCCAGCAGCTCAGGAGGCTGGGGCAGGAGGATGAGCTATGATCTCACCACTGTACTCCAGCACTTCAGCCTGGGTGGGTGACAGAGTGAGACCCCGTTTCTAATAAAAGAAACACACACACACACACTTTTTAAAACCATGCATGCATTCATGTCATGAAATTTTGAGATAGTCTTCTGACACGTCTGGCTCCTTCCCTACTTCTCTCCTTTCTTCTGCTTTCACTTTCTCTCTTCCCTTTCTTACCTCCTTCTCCTATAAACCATTTAGGATTCTTCTTTTTAGCTCAAGCATAACCTAAGGCATAATTAAGGATAGGAAATGTGAGTATATTATATTTGAGTGGTATAAAAATAACGACTATAGGAATTCAGACTATGGCTTTGCAGAATATCTTTCTTCTGCATCTCTGTGCCACCTGGACAAACATATTAAATGTCACAGTCAATATCTTTATTGTCACTAGGGGTGTGTAGTGGGCTGAATGGTGGTCCCCCTAAAAAGATATGTCTGTCTAGATCCTGTGAATGTGACCCTTAAGTGAACACACAGAAAGCCCTTACGGATATAACTAAGATCTCAAGATGAAATCATTCCAGATTATCTGAGGGGGCCTAATCCAATGACAAGTGACCTTATAAGAGGAGTAAAACACACAGACAGAAGAGAAGAAAGTAAAATGAATATGGAAGCAGAGACTGGAGTTGCCAGCACAACCCAGCTCCAACTGCCAGCAGGCAGGAGAAGCTAGAAGAGACAAAAGAAGGCTTCCCTGCTATAGCTTTTGGAGGGAGCATGCCAGTGCTGATAACTTGGTTTTGGACTTTTGAATTCCATTATTGTGAGAGAACACATTTCTGTAGTCTTATGCTTCCAAGTTTGTGGTAATTTGTTATGGTAGCCCTGAGAAATGAATACAAAGGGACTAGGAGTGACCAGCCCTGTCTATTTATGGGTATCCTCATCTGTCAGCTTAGAAGTGAAAATAATACTGCTATTCACAAACTTTGCCTATTTTGGACGCAACTATCAAAACAGAGAGATTCCTCACCAACGCAGGAAGGACTGGATTTAACACATGGCTCCTGGAAAACACTCATATAAAGAACAGTGGCTTCTGTAGAGGAAGTACTACCTAGTGTTCCAGAGTGTGGGTTACTGGAGTCAAATTTGAATCCTGGTTTGAATCCTGCTTCTCCCACTCATTAACCTTGAAACTTTGAGCATTTATCCTTTAGACTCTAGACTGGCACATAAGAGCTTAATAAATGTTAGCTCCCATTTAGCTCAATTTCAGAGATTATTGTATTTGCTCCATATGCCTGCTTATTTTTGCAGAATACTAGTCTTCATTTGCTTATCCCTCTCCACGGCTGAAAATGGCTACCCCAGTCCCAACCATGAATGACCTTTTCATTCAAAATCCTACAGCAGCAATCAGAATCTTTTGGTCACTTATTTCAATTTCTTGAAAGAGAGACTATGATGAATGTTCAAGCCAGTATGCACATTCATGATAATTAGGCCAACTTTCCAGGGCTAGAAAGATAAAGTCTCTTTGAAAGGGATGAAGACAGGAAGGCCATGGCAAGCATTTCTAGTACATTGCAGCTTTTTACATTTTATGTATTCAGACCTATTGATGTCTTCCTTTCTAGCATACGCCTCCAATTTCATGCTTTAAAAAGTATCTCTTTACTTTGAGATTAGAAATTCACCCATAGCTTATTTTAGTTTTTTACTTTCCACATAAAATTTGTATTTATTTATCAGAATGGCACCTTGCTTTTCTCCAAGTAAGTAGCTATTTGTCCCAACATGATTTTTTGAATTGCTCATACTTTGCTCACAATTTGAATACTAATACTGCTAACAATAATAGCATTTTCTGAATGCCTTCTATGTGCCAGAGTTTGTGCTAAGTATCTTACTTGGGTTATTTCAGCTTGGTTATATTATTAACCACATATTACAGCTAAGAATTGGCATACTTGGGATTCACACCTGGATCATCTGACTCTAGAGTTCATACTTTTAACTATTATGCTATTCTTATAAGTAATGTGGATCTATTTTTATCTCAAACAATAAGGAAAATTATTGACATAACTAGAAGTCCAGATGTAGGGCGGGCTTCACAGTTGACTTGGCTGAAGCTCAATGTCCCCGTGATTCTCTTGGCTCTGCTCTCTTCTATGTGTGGCTTCATCCTCAGGCTGACAATGAGATCGCTGCAGCAATTCCAGCCCCCATATCAATGCACAAAAATGTGTCAGAAGGAAAAGAGGATTGCTACTCTCAGAAATTCTTCCAGAAAAGCAGGAACTCTTTGAGACACTCCAACAAAATGTTCTTCAAGTCTCATTGGTCTAAAATGAGTCACAGGCCATTCCTGTATCAATCATGAGTTAAAAGGGTGGGATTAAATAGATTATATAAGCTCACACCTACAGTTAGGAATGATGTCAGCTGTCTTTTGGCACATGGGCTGCATAGAAGTGAGAACTATCAATTAGAAGTAAGTTCAGCTCTCAGATGCAGAAAACCTAAAATAATAATGGATTCAATAAGTTAAAATTTAGGCCAGGCACGGTGGCTCATGCCTGTAATCCCAACACTTTGGGAGGCCAAGGCAGGTAGATCACTTGAGGTCAAGAGTTCAAGGCCAGCCTGGCCAACATGGCGAAACCCCATTTCTACTAAAAATACCAAAATTAGCTGGTTATGGTGGCTCACGCCTGTAAGCCCAGCTACTTGGGAGGTTGAGGCAGGAGACTCACTTGAACCTGGGAGGCAGAAGTTGCAGTGAGCTGAGATCACACCATTGCACTCCAGCCTGAGCAGCAGAGCAAGACTCCATCTCAAAATAAAACCAAATAAGTTAGAATTTAAATCAAGTCTGAAGTTAGGCAGTATGGCAGCTCCATGGTCACCCAGGTTCCTTTCTTCTATCTAAACTATCTAAATGTTTTTCCATCCTCAACACATGGCTTCTAGTTCATTGTCCAAGAGAGCTCTGAAGCCACAGCCATGACATCCACCTTCAGACACCAAGAAGGACAAAGGAGTGGGAAGGAAGAGACAGACTTCTCCTTGTAAGGATGTGTTCCAACCTTGAAACCAAAACTAAAGACACATCAAAAAAGAGAAAAACACAGACCAATATCCCTATGAACATAGATGCAAAAAATCCCCAAAAAAACGCTAGCAAACAGAACTCAACAACATTTTAAAGGATCATTCATCATGATCAAATGGGATTCACCTCTAAGATGCAAGGATGGTTTAACATAAGCAAATCAATAAATGTGATACATCACATCAACAGAATCAAAGATAAAAACTGTATGATCATTTCAATAGATGATGAAAAAGCATTTGGTAAAATGCAACATCCCTTCATGATAAAAAAAAAAAAAAAAAAAAAAAAAAAAAAAAACACTCTATAAACTGGGTGTAGAAGGGACATACCTCAACATGATAAAGGCCACATATGACAAATCTATAGCTAATATCTTACTGAACAGGGAAAAATTGAAAGGCCTTCCACTAAGATTTGGAATAATAATGCCAATTTTCACCACTTTTATTCAATGTAGTACTGGAAGTTCTAGCCAGAGCAAATAGACAAGAAAAAGAAATAAAGGGCATCCAAGTTGGAAAAAAAGAAGTGAAATTATCCTTTTTTGCAGAAGACATAATCTTATATTTAGAAAAACCTAAAGACTCCACCAAAAAACTCTCACAACTGACAAATTAATTCAGCAAAGTGTCCAGATACAAAATCAACATATAAAAATCATTTATATGTTACATTTCTATACAACATATAAATGCTATCAAGTAGCTTTTCTACACACTAACAGTGATCAATCTAAAAAATAAAATAAGAAGGCAATCTCATTTACAATAGCTCCCCCAAAATAAAATACTTAGGAATAACCTTAATGAAATAAGTTAAAAATCTTTACAAGGAAAACTATAAAACACTGATAAAAGAAACTGAAGGAGACACAAAAAACGGAAAGATATCCCATGCTGATGAACCAGATGAATTAATATTGTTAACATAAACACACTATCAAAAGCAATATACAGATTTAACGCAATTCCTATTGAAACACCAGTGACATTTTTCACAGAAATAGAAAAAACAATCCCCAAATTTGTAGGGAACCAAAAGAGACCCCAAATAGCCAAAGCAATCCTGAGCAAAAAGAACAAAGCTGGAAGTAATACATTACCTGACTTCAAAATATATTTCAGGCTGTAGTAACCAAAACAGCATTAACCCTGGCATAAAAACAAAAACATAGAACAGTGGAACAGAATAGAGAACTCAGAAATAAATCCGCTAACTTACAGCCAACTCATTTTCAGTAAAGGCACCAAGATTATACACTGGGGAAAGGACAGTCTCTTTAATAAAACTTGGTATCCATATGCAAAATAATGAAACTAGATTCCCATTTTTTACACTATATACAAAAATCAACTCAAAATGGATTAAAGACTTAAATGTAAGACCCAAAATGATAAAACTACAAGAAGAAAACATTGGGAAAATGCTACAGGACATTGGTCTGGGCAAAAACTTTTTGAGTAAGACCTCAAAAGCGTAGGCAACAAAAGCAAAAATAGACAAATGGCATTATATCAAGCTAAAAAAATTTCAGCACAGCAAAAGAAACAATTAACCAAATGAAGACACAACCCACAGAATGGCAGAAAATATTTGCAAATTATCAATTTGATAAGAGATTTATAATCAGAATATGTAAGGAAGTCCAACTCAATAGCAAAAAAAAAAAAAAAAAATCTGAATTAAAAATAGGCAAAAGACATCAATAGATATGTCTCAAAAGAAGACATACAAATGGCCAACAGGTACATGAAAACATACTCAACATCACTAGTCATCAGGAAAATACAAATCAAAACTACAATGAGATATCATCTTACCCCAGTTAGAATGTCTAGTATCAAAAAGATAAAAAACAAGAAATGCATGCAAGGATGCAGAAAAAGAGAAATGCCCATTCACCACTGGTGAAAATAAAGTAGTATAGCCATTATGAAAAACATAGAGGTTCTTCAGAAAACTAAACAGAACAGTATTATATAACCCAGCAATCCCACAGCTGGGTTGATATCCAAAAAAACAAAAAAAAGGAAATCAATGTATCAAAGAGATATCTGTACTCTCATGTTTTTTTTTGCAGCACTATTCATATTAGCCAAGATATGGAATCAGTCTAAGTGTTTATTAATAAATAAAGAAAGAAAATGTGGTATACAGATACATGAAATATTGTTCAGCCATAAAAAGAATAAAATCCTGTCATTTGCAGCAACATGAATGGGACTGGAGATCATTTTACTAACTAGAATAAGGCAGGCATAGAAAGACAAATACTGCATGTTATCACTCATATGCAGGAGCTAAAAAAAAGTAGAACTCATGCGGATGGAGAGCAGAATGGTGGCTACCAGAGGCTGGGAAGGGAAGAAAGTGGGGGATGAAGTTGGTCAGTGTTTACAAAAATAGGTAGAAGGAATAAGTCCCAGTATTTGATAGTACAGTAGGGAAATTATAGTTAACAGTAATGTATATTTCAAAAGGGCTAAAAGAGAAGAATTGTAATGTTCCTAACACAAAGAAAAAAAAGTTTGAGGTGTTGGATTGCCCAATTACTCTGACTTGATCATTATGAAGTGTACACATGTATCAAAATATCACATGTATCCCCAAATATGTACAACTATGATATATCAATTAAAAAACAAAAACAAAAACAAAAAAAACATGTCCCAGAAGTTACATGACACACTTCTGCTTACATCCCATTGGATAGAACTGAGTCACCTGACAACAACTGGCTGAGGGAACTTGTGAAATGTGGACTTTTATTCTAGATAACTATGAGCCTAGCTACAAATCAGGGGTTCTACTACTAAGGAAAAAGGGCAGATGATGTACTGAGAGAACACTAGCAATCTCTGTAACAGGTAGAAACACGAACTCAATTGGAATTCTGGTAGAGAGTTAGAAAAAAGAACTAGGCCAGGTACAGTGGCTCAGGCCTGTAATCCTAGCCCTTTGGGAGGCCAAGGCAGGCAGATCATGAGATCAGGAGTTTGAGACCAGTCTGGCCAACACAGCGAACCCCATCTCCACTAAAAATACAAAAATTCGCTGGGCATGGTGGCGTATGCCTGTGGTCCCAGCTATTCGGGAGGCTGAGGCAGGAGAATCACTTGAGCCTGGGAGGAGTGGAGGCTGCAGTGAGCTGAGGTTGTGCCACTGCACTCCAGCTTGGGCAACAGAGTGAGACTTCATCTCAAAAAAAAAAAAAAAAAAAGACACACAGAGAGAGAGAGAGAACTAAATGCTGACTAGGTAGTGAGAATGTGTCCTGCTTCTCTGTTTGATTTATTGAACTAGTCAGTTACCCTGATGGCATCACTGGGGTGAATACCCTGTGTCACACACTCATTCCTGGAACTTGGCTCTGGAATCATTCCAACTCAGAACTCATAACTGAGGATGGGGTGGCAGTGGTTCCCTAAAGAGATAGGCTTGTATTTTTTTGCTTGTAAGAGCTCTTTGTTTACTGAGGATTGAGAATAAGTTTTTGTCTAATATGTTGCAAACGGTTCTGGTTTCTCATTTGCACTCTACCTTTATACTGATATTATCATAGTGGCATGCTATTGTTTTGACATATAGAAATTTTACATCTTACGAAATATTCTTTGCCTTTATATTTTTTTTAACTTTTCTGTTAGAATGGTCTTTTCTACCCAAGGACCTAATAAATATTTACCTATGTTAATTATCGTATTTTACTAACTGAATTATTTTTGTGTCAGTGAGAAGTTACATTCTGCTGTTCATGTGATAAAAACCTGACAGCAGCTTAATGAAGAGAGATTCCTTTTTCTTAGCTAATAGTTTAAGGCTGGTGTGGTGGACTTACGATATCTTCAAGTATCTAAGGTCATTCCACATTTCTGTTCCACTATAATTAACATTAGCTTTTCCTAAAGTTCACAAACTGACTGCTACAATTCTAGCCATCACATCTGAGGTTCATTAGGAGGAAAGGAGAAGGGCAAAATGTAAAAATCGCATGCCACCTGAATCCATCTAATTTATCAGGAAGTCAGTATCTTTCCTAGAAACCTCATCTGTTATATATCTCACTGGCCAGAACTATTGCAGTGCATGGCCAATTCGGGCAAGAAAATCTCAGAAAGATGAGTATTTTAGTATGATTATGTTGCTGTCCTGAAAAAATCTGACTCCAGTATTAAAGAAGGAGGAATGGGTATTGGGTAGATAACACTGTTCATTATCATTTTGCACCTAGACTATTTTTTGCTATATGATATTTAAAAAGTTAATTTTTTCCAATTAGTTAACCACCTTTCTCAGCATCTTTATTAAATAAGTCATCCTTTCTTCAATGATTTGACATACAACATATTATATTTTAAACATATAGAAATTCCAATTCCGATAACTGCAGAGTGGCACCTGAAAGACCATCCTTCTCCAGATGACAGCTATAAACCTTTGACAAAATATCGACACAACCATTGAAAGCAGTGGAGATTAAGTAAGAGCAGATAGCAAATGGAGGGTTATTGACACTTGGAAGAAGGAAATAACAGTAGGCGAGTTTCCCAATTTTATAGCTTTATGCCTAAGGGCAGCCCCAGTCAGTGTCTGAGACAGAAACCTGCCATCTTGCCAACATGAATAGCTAGAAGAGGTTGGTGTTACCGTAATAGCTGGAATGTAAAGGGGCGTATAATGTAAAGGAGAGTCACAGTGGAGAAACACTGAATCCTATACATAAGCTCTGTCCAAATCTCTAGTTGTTCTCTGAACCATGCATGAGCAATGCAGAAACCAAGCATCCAAGTTAATATTCAAATGACTGGACAGAGATTTCAGCCGATACTTACTACAAGAGAGAGTTTCACCCAAGTTAACTGCCTACTTAAAAAAGAAAATCACCACTCTTTGGAGGAATGTGACAGAATCCAGGCACTGTACAATGTATCATTCACAATATCCAGGATACAATACAAAATTAACACCCATACAAGAATAGTAAGTATGACCCATACTTAGGAGGAAAGGCAATCAATGAAGACAAATCTTAAAATGACCCAGACTCTAGAATTAGCAGACATAGATTTAAAAGCAGTTGCTATAATAATGCTCAGTAAAGACTGTAGGGCCTCAGGTCACCTCTATTCTCCCCTCCTAAAAAGGATATTAATAATAGTTTATCCTATTAGGCAAATGTCCACATATCCTCCAAAAAACTTGAGTCAGAATTAAGCAGTCTGGTGAGCATTTTTTAAAAAAGTGGTTTTAGGTAGCAAAGACAAGATTTTGTTTTGTTTTGTTTTCTTGAGACTCTTGAGATAGAGTCTCACTCTGTCACCCAGGCTGCAGTGCAGTGGCGTGATCTCATGCCAGCAATCTCTGCCTCCTACGCTCAAGCGATTCTCCTGCCTCAGCCTCCCAAATTGCTGGGACTATAGGCATGTACCCAGCTAATTTTTGTATTTTTAGTAGAGACAGGGTTTCACCATGTTGGCCAGGCTGGTCTTGAATGCCTGACCTCAAGTGATCTGCCCGCCTCAGCCTCCCAAAGTGCTGGGATTATAGGCATGAGCCACCATGCCCAACCAAGACAGAAGGTATTTAAATCCCTTTTGTGAAGAAAGTAAAACATACCCTTTCCATTGTCAATAGGTCACTGAGTTGGCAGAGAGCACTTGTCAAACCCTCCGATCCCCAGCACTTGGGTCAGAGGTGGAAGAGTTAGCAGCTGTGGAATTACATGGCTCTTTTATAGCCCAGACTATTTATCACCCTTACTAAAACCCTAACTAGTCCTTCTTCAATGAAGGCTGTCCTGCACCCCAACTCCACCCCATGCTGTCAATACCTTAATGTTCTTCTTTTCAGAATTCAATACAGCAGGATAATTTCCTTAGGGAATCTATAGAAACTAGGACTGCCTACTACAGATAAAGATCAGCTCTCTCAGAAGCCAAAATAGTCCACCTATTAACCCATTTCTTTAATCTATCATTTAGGAAAAGTGGCTTATCCAATGATTTCTGCCTATTCTGCAAGCAAGTTTGCTTTGGATGGGTTCTTCTCCTCCATCAGAAAGGAATATTTAATGTCTGAGGTCAATGTGTCAATCACTCTCTGTGTTCTCGGCCTCATAGACACAGGTAAGGTCAAGATTTTGGAATAATGACCTGCAGATGAACTGTCTGCCTTACCATTGTGGATAAACAAGGGTGCTGAACTCCCTGACCTCATGGGCAACGCACTAAGAACCAGTGCAGAAAGCACTAGCTCTCTCATTTGATGAGCATTTCTGTCATCAGTGGAGGCTCTGGCTATTTTTTTTTTTTTTTGAGACAGAGTTTTGCTCTTGTTACCCAGACTGGAATGCAATGGTGCTATCTCCGCTCACTGCAACCTTTGCCACCTGCCTCAGCCTCCCAAGTACTGGGACTATAGGTTCGTGTCACCATGCTCAGCTAATTTTTGTATTTTTAGTAGAGATGGGGTTTCACCATGTTGACCAGGATGGTCTCAATCTCTTGACCTCGTGATCCACCCACCTCGGCCTCCCAAAGTGCTGGGATTATAGGCGTTGAGCCACCATGCCTAGCCGTCTCTGGCTACTCTTTACTCTCCTTTCCATTTTGATTACCAAGGTTGCTGGGTGTCACCACATTCATCACTTAACCCTTTGCTGAACACCTTATGCCCTCATGGACACTCAATGGCCATTACCTTTCTATATGACACTTATCAAATACAAGTTTGTGTTTCTTAAATAATAAGACACACTGGTATCATGAATTCCTTGATGTGATACACTGAGAAGAACACAACATCATTTTGTGAAGTTCTTGCCAAAATGCATGATACCACTCCAATCATAAGAGAACAATGAACAAACCCAAATCAAGGAAAATTTTACGAAACATTTGGTCAGCATTCTTCAAAAGTGTCAAGGCCATGAGAGACAAGGAAAGACTGGCCAGGTGCGGTGGCTCACACCTGTAATCCCAGCACTTTGGGAGGCTGAGGCGGGTGGATTGCTTGAGGTCAGGAGTTCGAGACCAGCCTGGCCAACATGGTGAAATGCCATCTCTGGAAAAAAAAAAAAAAAAGAGGGAAGACTGAAGAATTGTCACAGATTGAAGGAAAAATAGGAAGAAATTACTACTAAGTAGAATCCTGGATAAGATAAAAAGAACATTAGTGAAAAAATTAAGGTCTATAGTTTAGTTAATAATATTGTATCAGTTCCATTATTGTACCTGTCCTAAATCACTGCACAATGGTTACGTGTGATGTTGCAACTAGGGGCAGCAGATGTGAAATATGAGGGGGCACTGCGTACAGTTTTTACAACTTTTCTGTAAGTACAACTGCAAGTTTATCTAAAACATGTGGCAGATACTGTAAGAACATGCTCTTTGAAGAGCAGTTGAGTAGTAGTTAGAGAATTAGAGAGACAGACACTGAGTCCCAGAGGGAAACAAGAAAGGAATGGAGAAAGAGAAACTATGCAAGAAGGACATGAAAACTTGGAAGGGGAGAGAAGCCAAAGTGCTTAGTGGTAACAAGGGGGCAAAACCCTGGGTTCTTGTGTATCTCTTCCTTTCACAAAACAGTAAGTCATTATCATACAGTACTCTGGTTTTGCCCACTGCCACTTCCCATTAGCTAGTAGTGAGTTATTATGAGACTGCTATCCTCATTCTGCTCCCCAATATTACATCTCCATCCCCAACTAAAATATCCAGGAAAGAAATACAATTCAGATCTCCAAGTAATCACCTCTAACTGCCCCCACCAGTCTCCATTCAGAAAGGCAAGGCCCCTACTAACACTAAGGCCTCTCTTTGCCCAACAGACTCTCACATACCCAGTTCCTCCATGTGCTCCCTGTACAGCCTGTGAGGCTTGCAGAGCAAACCCTAACAAACAATCCCGGATAGCTAAGCAGTTGATGTCTCCAGGCTTTCCATCATGTAGACTATCCTACTCCTGGATAACCCTACTCTTCCCTTGTAATTCTACAGACACAGCCATGAAGGCAGTTTCTGGGATAATCAAAATGCAAGCAGCTCCAAAGGAGGAATGTGCCCTGGAGATCATCAAAGGGGGAGTTCTGCGCCAAGAGGAAGTGTATTATGACCGCTCACTCTGGACCACTCTCCTGCTGAGAAATCCATCCAGGAAGATCCTGGAATTTCTCCGTTCAACGAGTTATAGTACAGATGGATTGATAAACTAGGAACTCCCTGAGGGCTAGACATGCTGAGGGATCTTGGGACCGTTCTGTGTCATATTTATCTGAGCTCTTATCTATGAAGACATCTTCCCAGAGTGTCCCCAGAGACATGCAAGTCATGGGTCACACCTGACAATGGGAAGGAGTTCCTCTAACATTTGCACAATGGAAATGTAATTATAATGAATGCCATGCACCGCTACAACCTGCAATTGTAAAACTGTTAGTAACCATAGGTATAATTACCAGGTAGTTATATTGAATTTATCTCTTATATATAATAATATGTGATGATTAATACAATATTAATTATAATAAAGGTCATGTAAACTTTATAAATTCATAACTGGTAGCTATAACTTGAGTTTATTCAGGATGGGTTATTTAAAACCATAAACTATACAAATGAAATTTTTCAATATTCATTTCTTATTTTCTGAGTGGAAGAAATCACCCTAATCTTTGTTTGGTGGGGGATATTATGTCTTTATCATTTCTGTATGTTTCTGATATTCTTCGTATTATTGCATATTGCTCCTCTGGGAAAGAAGACACCTTGACCTAAGGCACTAGGGCAAACCCAGGAAAATGGAGGTTCCAGAAACTTGAGCCACAGACCCAATGCCCGTTACGGCTCTCAAAGGACATCAAGCATCTGTACTTTACATGTGAACTCTAAACTCTACAGTGGAAGTTTGGAGAGGGAGAGTTAGAGTTCAAATCCTGCCACTCACTCATTTAGACATTTATTCATTCAACAAATATTTAGTAAGCACTAACTAGGCATCAACTAACTATGATCAAATGGGAAACAAATCATCAGCAAGATGAATGTTGGAAACGGGTTCTCAGTATCACAAATAAGTCAACACTGAGACTACGGATCGTTCAGCAAGGCTAGTTTTACTTTCTGCAGAAAGGGTGCTGCTCAATGGCCACCAGAGCACACCTAATAAAGAGGACAGTAACATTTATAACCTGACGCAGCCACCCTACTGATATAGGGACTTCACATTCTACACTTGACCCGATTGGCTAACAACTGAAAACTTTCCTAAACAGGCAAGTGAAGAGAGAACAAAGAAAAGAGGAAGTTAGTTACAGGATGGTCAGGAGGTGCTGCCAAATTAGGAATGACATGGACTCTGACCTAGGCTCCCCAAGGCCTGTCCAGACATGCCATGCTGGTGTAAGCTAAAGTCGCTGACCAGGTTAGAGTATGGAGCTAACAGCGAGCAAAGACGTTTAGTATATGGAATGGCTATTCTTTAGTGTTTAAAATGAAACTTTGAAGAAGAACTTCTCTATTTCTTACAATGAACAGCTCAGCAAAGCCCTATATTGATCAGGGCCCAAGAAGTAAGAAGTGACACACTCAAATTGGGTAATTTTAGGAGCATTTAATAAAAAGAGGGGGCAAGGCATAGGGAAATCACAAGAGATTGTGGTATCTCAGCATTAGCTGCAGCTGTTTCCACCCTAAGGCCCACAGGGACAAGAGGAAAGACCTGTTACCAAAAGCCCAAAATGGAAAGACCAGTATGGAGACTACCACATGGCAGGAGCTGTGACGTTCAGTTAAGAGATGCAGCCGGCCCACCAGGGATTGTGGAGGAGGTATCTAGGGGAACAAACACCCCTCACACTCTTCCCTCCCTCTGATCTCTGGCCAGTGTTTCTGTGTCATATTTAGCTGAACAGAGGGGCAAGGGAGCAAATACATGTAGACCATACAGGTCAGCTTCCCCATGTACAGAGCAGATGGAAAAGGGTAGAAAGTGTTCTGGAAAAATGAATGTAGTATATCCGTCAAGAACCCCAACACTGACGAACATACAGCTTCCACGGTAAGTAACGCTGGGACGTGAAACGTGTGCCTGAGAGTGCAGGAAAATTTTCTTTTCCCGCCTCTGAATCTAAATGGCTGGGCAGCAGAACAAATTGGAATCTATTCAGCCTGCCAGCCACACGGACAAAGGGCTGGATCTGAGCATGCTAATATGGCTGCACTTTTCTTAGAGGTCCTTCCAAGGCTATGCTCAGTGCAAGGGAGCAGGAGAGATCTGACTGCACCCATGTGCAAAAACGAAACAAAACAAAAAGGGCCAAAAAAATGTAGTCTGGTTTCTGACCTGAAATGCACCCACACCTGCAATGTGGCCTAATGGATGTCTTGGTTTCTGATCAATCAGATGAACACTCTCAGTCTCTTGTAGAAATGAGACTCCTTCACAGTGAGATGAAGTGCAGTAATTCCTTTACTCAAGGGTAGAGATCATATTAAAGCTGAGTTAGAATTTGCTTGGGGAGAGGTTAAAACTCTTTCTAAATGAGATTTTCTTCAGAATCCAAAGGGGAAGATCTCAAAAAGTAGAAGTAGGTCTGAGAACTGAAACCATCTACACCCACATAGCTTATTATCGTCACTAACATGATTTTAACATTCCATTTTCTTTATCATCATGACTTTACTATTCCAAGAAACTCTTGCCTGCAAAAATACATGTCGTAAACCCATTTAAAAGTGCTGAACTTTTCAATAGATAGCATCAAATGACTGCTACTCTTTATTTATTTATTTATTTATTTTGAGATGGAGTTTTGCTCTTGTTACCCAGGCTGGAGTGCAATGGCACAGTCTCAGCTCACCACAACCTCCACCTCCCGGGTTCAGGCAATTCTCCTGCCTCAGCCTCCTGAGTAGCTGGGATTACAGGCATGCGCCACCATGCCCAGCTAATTTTTTGTATTTTTAGTAGAGACGGGGTTTCACCATGTTGACCAGGATGGCCTCGATATCTTGACCTTGTGATCCACCTGCCTCAGCCTCCCAAAGTGCTGGGATTACAGGTGTGAGCCACGGTGCCTGGCCGACTGCTACTCTTAAAGACGACTTAGAACCCTTAGTTCCAAACCC
The DNA here is from genome assembly GCF_048565385.1 of Saimiri boliviensis. Lineage (NCBI taxonomy): Eukaryota > Metazoa > Chordata > Mammalia > Primates > Cebidae > Saimiri > Saimiri boliviensis. The sequence goes on from NC_133462.1 coordinate 62,020,805, forward strand.
CGGCTTCTGTGTGCTCACCAATCTCCAACTATGGCATCACAATCCTTATCCAATTCAAATAAAGTCACCATGCTGAAGTCTCACCTTTACCTAAATTTCAAAGCCCCATAAAGACCCTGACTTTGCCCTCTCCACTCTCAGAATCTATTACGAGTCCATCAAGGCTCCAGCTTTGCCTTACCAACAAGTGTTTTGGTGGTCTTTTTTAGGGAGCCAGCATTCAACAAGTCCTTCCTAAGAAGTCCTCTCAAGGGAAAAATAATAGATGTTGGCATAGATGCAGTGAACAGGGAACACTTCCACACCACTGGTGGGAATGTAAGCTGGTGCAACCACTAAGGAAAACAGTGTGGGGATTCCTTAAAGAACTAAAAGTAGAACTACCATTGATCCAGCAATTCCACTACTGGATATCTACCCAGAGGAAACTAAGTTATTATACAAAAATGATAGTTGCACATGCACGTTTATAGCAACACAACTCACAACTGCAAATATGTGGAACCAACCCAAATGCCCATCAGTCAACCAGTGGATAAAGAAACTGTGGTATATATATATACAATGGAATACTACTCATCCTCCAAAAGGAATGAATTAATGGCATTCACAGCAACCTGGTTGAGACTGGAGACTATTAACCTAAATGAAGTAAATCAGGAATGGAAAACTAAATATCATATGTTCACTTATAGTGGGAGCTAAGCTATGAGGATGCAAAGGTATTAGAATGACACAATGGATTTTGGGGACTCAAGGGACAGGGTGGAAAGGGGGTGAGGGATAAAAGACTACAAATTGGGTGCAGTGTATACTGCTCAGCTGATTGGGTGCACCAAAATCTCACAAATCACCACTAAAGAACTTACTCATGTAACCAAACTCCACCTGTTCCCCAATAACCTATGGAAATTTTTAAAAAAATTTTTAAGTTGCCTTTCCAATGAAGCATTCCTTAGCCACCCTAAATAAAATTTCAAACCCACCCTGAAATGTTCTTTTTATTTTGTTTTTTGAGACAGGGTCTCACTCTGATGCCCAGGCTGGAGTGCCATGCTGCAATCACAGCTCACTGTAATCTCTACCTCCTGAACTCAAGCAATCCTCCCACCTCAGCCTCCAGAGATATGGGACCACAGGCATGTGCCATCATACTCGATTAATTTTTGTATTTTTTTTTTGCCATGTTGCCCAGATTGGTCTCAAACTCCTAAAGTCAAGCAATCAACCTGCCTCAGCTTCCCAAAATGCTGGGATTACAGGCATGAGCCACCATGCCCACCCTACCCTGAAATATTATGTCTGCCTTCCTGGCTTTTTTTCTCCTTATTACTATTCTCTATATTGTTGCTCATTTATCTTTGTTATCTGTCCTTGCCCCAGTTACTATGGTGACATAACAAATCATCCCAAAACTCAGTGGCTTAAAATATAAAACGACATTTGCTTCTCTCCCAAATCTATAGTCTGAGCAAGGCCCAGCAGGTATAGTTAATTTCCGCTCCACTCGGCAAGACTGGGTGGCTCAAAGATCAGGAGTTAGAATCACCTAAAAGCGTGGTTGTGCCTACCCTGGGAAGACATGAACAGCTGGACTCTACAACAAGTTGGACACCTTAGGTGCCTGGCACTTTCAGCACCCGGAGCAAGGAGGGCACAGTGGAAGTCTCTCTCTCCACATGGTCACTTGGAGTGGCAGCTTCAGGCTTGCCAAACTGCTTGGAGGACCTGAGATCTCCAAAGGCAAGTGTCCCAAGAGAAAGAGCCCGGCAGAAGCTATATTGCCTTTTAGAACTAACCATATACTTCTGGTCAAAGCAGTTCTGAAGACGCACCTCATTTCAAGGAAAGGGAATACGGACCCCACCTGTTGATGGAGGAGTGTCATTGTCACATTGTAAGAAGAGCATGTGGTATGGATGGGCTACAGATTGCTGTGGCCATCTGTAGAAAGTACCATCTGCACCACAGTCCCCCTGCTAGAGTGTTGGTTTCATGAGGGCAGGAGTTTTGTCTGTTTAGTTCAGTGTGCCCCCAGCACCTAGGGGCACTCCTGGCATATCCGTGTGAGCCATATAAGATCACGAGGTATCTAGATGCAACTGATAAACTGCTGTGCCAGACCCAGAATCAGGAGCTTCTGAGGGTGACATAAGCACAGCAAGAAGCCAGGTTTGCAGGAGCCAAGGCCCTGCAGATTGTCAAGAAGACATGAGTGGGAGGGCTGATTAGGAGGTGAGGAAATGAGTGTGGAGACAGAAACATGGTCAGATGACAAATTGATAGCCAAAGTCAAGTTAAAATTAGTTTTTGGCTTCAGTCTGAACGTTTAAGAGTTCTCTTTTGAACTAAAATATTCTGAAAAAAAAAGGAAAAAATACAAAAATAAAAATAAAGAGTTCTCCTTAGGCCCTAAGATACCATAGGTTTCTGCCTGTGTTCAGGATAAAGCAGCCTTTCTCTGATTCTGCTAACTTAGGGCCTATTCACTTCTTCACGGCATAGGGGAGCAGATGATATGGAAACTAATAGCCAGTATCTGTGAGTTAATATTAAACTAAACCTTTGGTCTTTTCCAGGGCTGTGCTGGTAAATGTTTAACAACTAACTCTTCAGAAAAAGAAGAAACAAAGCCTTAATTTGCTGATTTGTAGCATTTGCCTATATCTATGGTATAAAGACTCACTGTGGCCAACTTCGAGTCACCAACAGGACATCACTGCGTGAGGACCGGGAAGAGATGGGCACTGCCTGCTCTCTCAGCCTTTCTCCAGCACATCCTCATGACTTTCACTTTCCACATTCCGGACAGAATTCGTTACTCTTAAGGAGACAGTTCACTCTCTCCTCCTCCAGGACTTGAAATCAGACTCTGATAACATGAGTCAAATTGGCCTTTTTTTTTTTTTTTTTTTTTTTTTTTCTGTCAGTAAGCATGGCCAAGCTGACTAGCAGCAACAAGACATCTCCATTCTGTAATACCACGCCCAGGGAAGGAGACGCGGCAAGGCCTCCTGAACACATGGGATGCTCACACTTCCATTCTAAGGGCATCAGCATCCTGCATGAAGTCAACAACCTCCACCGAAGTGTCAGGAAGCCCTGCAGTCACGACTTTCAAGTTTGTTAGCATCACATTCCCCTGGGAGTGACAGAAAACCCAACTGTCTGACAGTGGCTGAATCAGGCAGAGATTTATTTTCCTCTCCTAACAAAAAGTCTGGGTGGAGCTGACCACGGCCCGCAGAGACCTGGGCTCTTTCTGTCTTTCCACTCAGCTCTCCATGCTCCTCCTTGTTGCTGGGTGGTCACAAGACAGTGGCTCCACCCTCAGCGTCACTCAGTGTGTTCAGCAAGAGAAGGAGGAAGGTGAAGGGTAGAGGGTGCACACCAGCTGACTCCGACCCCTGATGATGAACACACTGGGAAGCCCCATCCAAAGACTGCAGCTTACATCTCATGAACCACAGCCATGGCATGTGGCCACTCTTCCCTTCAGGGGAGGCTGAGAAATGGAGCTTTCAACTGGACACATGGCTATGCCAAACAAAACTGTGGTTCCATTCGGCAACCAACAGTGTTTGTCATCAGTTTAAATCACCAGAGAAGCAGGGAGAGCTGAAGGACACAGGTCCTAAGACGTCAGCCTCCTAACCATGCTAACAGCATCCACTCACACTGACCATTTGCAACGTCCTGCTTTGGCACAGCTCTGCCCACGCTGGAGGAAATCCTAGGCCTCTCATATGTGCAAATTTCCCTTTGAGGAATTGTGATCCCTTTCTTCAGTAAAGAATGTCATGAAAAGGCCTAGATATCAATAGGAGGGAGCCCCGAGGAGGTGACCCCAGAGGAGGAGCATTCATTGCACAGGGGACAGACATCCCTGCTGCTCTTCCAGAGAACTCCTTCTCAAGGAAAATTAAGTCCCCCCTCATCACCAAGTCTCTCTCCAGAGCGTCTGTGCTACTGTCCTCCACACTGACAGGACCTTTCTCCTCGGCTGGACCATTCTGGCCCAGCATGTGAGACCCACCCCAGAGCACAGTCCACAGCAAACTTCAAAAGATTGGATCAAAGACTCTCTAGAGCAGCCTTTACCAAAGATTTTGAGCACATACTTCATTATTAAAATATGATTACGCTTGGAGAACTCAAAAGATCCCCAAGATGGAAGAAAATAGATTAAGCATGTGTGCTTCTAACATAGTTACTATTTATTTAATTTATGCATATAATATTTGCTAACATAAAACATATGCAGAAATTGAAATCTTGAAAGGACAAGCAAAAAATAAATAGAGAGATGTGGCTGGCCGAGACGTAGTGTGGGCACACACAGCTGCCCCATGTGAGGTTTATGGTAGATGAGGCCCTGGTAGATGGGCCATGGGCCCAGTAGATGAGGCCTGGAGGCTGGCTGGCCAGGCCATGCTGCTGGAGGTGCAGAGCGCTCCCGTTCATGGTGTTATGGCCGGCACACCAAGTGCACTGCAGACATCCACCAACCGCTCGCTGGTGTCCCTGACATGGCCATGGGGCTGTTCGCCTTCCCCCTTGCCATCACCATCAGCCTGAGTTCTGCACTGACTTCTACAGCCGCCTCTTCCTCACCTGCTTCATGGTTGCGCTCACACAGAGCTCCATCTTCAGCCTCCTGGCTGTGGCCATCAACAGGTACCTGGCCAGCCACAGCTGGCTCAGGCATAAAAGTTTAGTCACTGGGACCCGAGCAGGAGGGGTTATTGCTGTCCTCTGGGTCCTTGCCTTTGACATTGGACTGACCCCATTCCTGGAGTCTAACAGTAAAGACAGTGTCTCTAACAACTGCATGGAGGCCTAGGATGGAACCACAAATGAAAGCTGCTACCTTGTGAAGTGTCTCTTTCAGAATGTGGTTACATGGTATATTTCAGTTTTGGGAGGTATGTCCTGCTCCCACTGCTTATAACGTGGCTGATCTCCATTGAGATCTTCACAGTGACCTGCAGGCAGCTTTAGTACACGGAGCTGATGGACCACTCAAGGACCACCCTCCAGCGGGAGTGCCACACAGCCAAGTTGCTGGCTGTGATGTTTGCTCTATGCTCACTACCAGCATGCACCATGGACTGTCATCACTCTTTTTCAGCCATCTCAGGCTAAAGAGCTGCCCAAGTGGGCAAGGAAGATGACCATTCTCCTGTCACATGCAAATTTTTAGTTGTCAATCCCATTGTCTATGAGCACTGGAACAGAGACTTCCACTATACTTTTCACAACATTATCTACAGGTATCAGGTATGTTCACTGCCTGACTGATGTCAAAAGCAGGAAAGCGCAGGTCAGGGCACAGCCTGCTCTCAGTGTGGCCTGTGAACCAGGCTGTGGCCTCTTCGAGGAGAAGACACAAATGTACCATTAACAACGGGACAAAACAGGACCAGCTGATTCTCATTGCGAAAGACAGCCATACCTCCCAAGCATAAGGCCTGCCTCTTTTGAGCACTCCCCTGCAGTTACCATATATCTAGCTAATATATACCCACTATTAGTAGGCTCCAAGGGTTGACAAATATATTTATGGTTTTATGCGGCTGCTTACTGTGTTGATGCTGCTGAAAGCTTGAATGGTTTCTAAAAGCATGTTTTGTTTTGTTTTAGAGTCTGCCTCCTTTATGGTAGAAAATGACACACTATTTTACTGTGAAACACTGTGAACTCTTATAACGCAAATATGTTTTAACTTAGAGGTGATGAAACAATAAAAGTTGGCCGTACTAAAAATGTGTATTTGTTCCTAGGAAGGCAGCCAGGAAAATTAAAAGTATAATTCTTCAATCAAGAAACTGGCCTATTAATTTGAGGAAATGATAGTCTCCTAAGTGTTCTTAAGTAGAATTATCATCACAGAACAATTTGAAGCTCCGTTCTTTTCCATATATGGAAAACTACTCTAGGGGAAGAAACAGCATGAATGAGATCCCTCTTCTACCAAGTTCTCCTTTCTAGAGCCGGACAGTGAACTTCGCTTCTCTCTAGAGCTCAAGTTTGGCCAAGTTCTTGGAACCTAAAACATGAACATTTCATTAATTAAAACTATATAACTATGTGTACATATTAGGTAAAATAAAATGTTTTGAAAATTAAATTAATAGAAATGCCAATATTTTCTGCCCATCCTAGTTGTTCTCCTGCACATCCCTTCTGGAGAGCATGGCTCTAAAGCTTTATTAGAGAATGAAGTCAGCATATGCTGTGCCTTTAACTAGCCCTTTGGGACCTGAGTTATGGGACAAGCCTTCCCTTGGCTTAAGGCAAGCTCCCATAAGTCAGATACAGAAAGAAAAATATTGCATTATCTCACTTAAAAAAAAAAGAAATAAAAACATGAATATATAGAAACACAGAGCAGAAAAGTAGTTGGGGTAGAGGGATGGGTGGGGGGAGCTAAAGGTCAAAGAATACAAAGTTTCAGTTACGTAAAATAAATGAGCCTAGAGATCTACTGTACAATATAGGGGCAGCAAAACTCCACCTTCATTCTCAGAGGGTCCTGGCTGAGCCCAAGAATTAAACTGACATAAGACAGATTAACAGAAGACAAACAAACAAATTTATTTAATAAAAATTTTACGTGGCACAGGAGAACCTCATAAAAAAATAATAAAGACCTGAAGAAGCAGTTGGAGTCAGTTGTAAATTCAGCGTGCTGAATTGGACAAAGAATTTCACACTGAAATGTGATAAGACAAGTGGCTAGGTCTGGGGCATTTAATTGGGTAGAGATGCAACTGGGAAGTTAAGGGTTAGTTTAATGAGGCTTATTTGTACGGATTTCTCTTGGCCTCAGCTTCTCATCCTTGATGATAAGACTGTCCCTCTTTTTTTTTCCTAGTAAGGGGAGGATGTCTTTCCCATGAGAATGTCATTTGCTTTTAAGAAACAGCTCAAAGGTCAGAGTGATCTTCCTGCACTTGATGCTTTTCAAGTGCCTTTGACTGAAATCGTCACGATGCCAGAATGGCATATCTTTAACTCCTGACACATCACCAGGACTATAGTTAATAGTATTGCACCATATACTGGAAATAACAGAGTAGATTTTACATACTTTCATCACAATTTAAAAAGGTAACTATGTGAGATGATGAAGATGTTAACTTGCTTGACTGTGGCGATTATTTCACTATGTAAAGGTACAGTCATGCACGGCTTCACAGCAGGGATAAGTCCTGAGAAATGCGTCACAGGTGATTTCATCATTGTTCCAACATCACTGAGGGTATTTACACTCACCTCGCTGGTAGAGCCGACTACACACCTAGGCCAGATGGCGTGCCTACCGCCCCTAGGCTATAACCCCGTGCAGCATGTTACTGTACTGAATGTTACAAGCAATTGTAACACAGTGGTAAATATTTGTGTAACCAAACACATCTCAGCATAGAAAAGGTACAGTAAACATAAAGTATTGTCATCTGATAGGATCACCATCGTATATATGCTCCCTTGCTGACCAAAACATCATTATGTTATGTATGACGGTATATCCAAAAAAAAAAATCAATTATTTAAAAATGGAAAAGTACCAGATGGGCACTGGCTGAGTAGAGGAGGCTTTCTGGGAAGGATGACAGGCAACAAGAGCCCTAGGGAAGGACACATCGGCACACTGCAGAACCTGGAATCAGAGGGTGGAAACTGGAGACTGGCCCAAAAGACCCCTAACCATGAGGGGCTGAGGCATCTCTCCGCTGAGTGACTGGCTGCCCAGGGACTCCCTCACGCTGCCCTTGAACAGTACTGTGGACCACAAAAGGGCAAGGCCGTCCTGAGGAAGGACTTTGCCTCTTCACTGGCATCCCTTTGATCCGTCAGGGTGGCAGTGCCACCCCGTGGCTGCATGTGGTGGTGTAGCACACTTCACACAGTCTTGCCCAGTGCACAGCAGGTTCTACCCCAGGGTGGCCACCACCTGCACACCAGCGTGCCTACCAGTGAGTCACCGCTTAGGGACCTGAACTGGCCTAGGGGAGGGGTTGAACTCCAGCATCCAGTAACACCTCCCGACTGCTGGGGCCTACGTTTGGCATTGAGCTGTGGGGAGCCAGGCCTGTTCAATAGCGACAGCTAGTGGTCACCCTCAAAAACAAGGTTCTCTGAGTCACGCAGGGAAAGCACTGTCGAGGTATAGGGAAATCAGGACAGATTCTTGGCCTTGAGTGGAAGCTGGTACATTTCCAAAGCCACTCTTGGGTAAAATGGTCTGTCGAAAACCCAAACACTTTAAAGTGATGTACAAAGACCTTGGCTGCCTCTCCAGCCACATCTCGGGCCACCTGGCTTGCTTTTGATTCCCCAAGGACAAAGAACTGCCGGTCCTCTGAAGCACCCTGACGATGCCACTGTGTGCTGGCCATGCCATTTCCTCTGCCCTGAACGTTGTCACTCTCCCCATTGCCTGGTTAATTCCTGGGCCTCCTTGAAGGCTAAGCCCAACCATTACCTCCTCCAGGAAAACTTCCTTCCCTTCCACCAGGCCCACCTCTCAGGGCTGGGGTGAGTGAGCTCCCACCGCTACCCCATGCCTCTATAGTTTTCTGTATTTGTTTATCACTTGAGTTTATCACACTTTTAAATTTTACCTTAAAATTGTCTTGTGTGTCTAAGGGAAGATACCATTTTTTCCTCATTGTTGCATCTCTAGTACTGAGTTTTATTTTAGACATTTAGAAGGTATTTAATATTTAAAAAATAAAGAACTCATAGACCCTTATACTGGGAAAGGCTTTAAAAGAAACGGAGACCCACAGGGACAAAACAAGCTTGCATTTCAACAGAGAAGGATGAATGTATCTGAATGTCATCTGACTGAATTCCAGCCATTGCCTGTTGCCCCACATCACTCTGTTTTTGTTGCCTGCAAATACCCAAATCCACTGAGCTCTCAAGTTTGTTAGAGAGCCTTCCAGCTCTCCTGACCTTGCTAAAGCCCAGCTTGATTCCTTCCCACCCACTTCCTGGACAACTTTGCTATCAGAACTAATTGACTTCTTCACTAAACTTCTCCAGCAAACCCACTCTAAGGTTTTATCCTAAAGAAAGTATTTTAAAAGAAGAAAAACAAATAGATGCATGCATGAAGATGCCCATTGGCAGCATTATCTGTAAAAGCTAAAAATTAGAAATGACAAAAATCTCCATATAACTACATAAAATTAAATTCCTCCATATAATTTCCACATGAATAAAATTCCTAATTATATCATGCAAACTAAAAAGTTTCACCACAACACTGGAATGGTTTCACTTATTTTATTAGCAAATACTTCCATAGTATTTACTATATTTATGACCTATTCTACTGTATGAATATTAACTAATTTAAATCCTCAAAACAGCCCTGTGAGTCAGGTGCTATTATGATTCCCATTATTCCCCGTGAGACAGGTGCTATTATGATTCCCATTATTATGTAAGAACACATTTGTTTTGGTCTAACTTAAAATAGAATTTAAATGACCTACATAAGACACACAGTGAGAAACACTACAAACAACTTCAAATGTTTTTCTTCCACAGAGAATACTGTAAGACACATTCTTAAAAGAACTTAGTTAAGTGAGTTTTAAAACTTACAAGATTAGATCAGACAAAATGCACTGATTCACTGAAAGTACTCCTCCATATTCACTTAACTACAGATCTGCAAGTCCATTTCATCATAACCATAAATAAATCACAAGACAGATGCTCCAAATTGCAGATGTTGCTAACAGTGATAGCTCACATTTCTTAGTGCTTTACAAGTGTTACACCTTGTAATCCTATAACAATTCTGTAAAGTAGATATTATCAGTGATAGCCATTTTACACAGGAGGGAACTGAGATGCAAAGACCTCAAACAGTGTTCACTCACTCTAGGCTCAAATAGATAGTAAGGGTTGTAAAGTCAGACTTCCCACCCAGGCAGTCTGACATCTGGTGCCCCTGCCCATCTGACCTCAGGCTGTCACTCAGGGCAGCTTCAGGGTGAACAATAGTCTCAAAGTATAGATGACAGATGTGACAGATAAAGTAATCCTGTTACGAAGTTAAACATAGTCACAGCTCCGAATTACTACGATTACAGAAAATCGTGATATCATATTAATTGTATTACGTGTATTAAGTTGTATTTGCATTGTGTTTGCCAGTGGCTAATAATTGTCCTGAGCAATGCTAGATCACATGGCTACTGTTTAATAATAAGGAAATTACTAAACACATTGTGGTATACTAATATTATGAAAGACCATGACAATGCAAAAAGCTTTAAAAAAATGTAAAAGCAAAAACATGTATAATATAGTATCAAGTGAAAAAACAAATATGCAATTCAAATAATTACATACTACAAAAATACAGATTCACTATGCTTAAAATATGTAAAAAAAAGATATACATATGATCAAAAACTAGAAGGGAGTGTGAAAAATACGAAACTAATTTGCCTTTGGGTAGTAAGATTAAGATGATTATTTTTCTATTTAAAAAATATTTTAGTGATATTATATTAAAATGTGTATAAAGCTGAAAAGCAAAAATGAAAGAAAATCCGAATGCTTTCCAACTCGTTTCTCTGTCTATCTGCCTTTAGTTTTTTTATGCAAGCCCTAAAGTTGCTCTCTGCAGGCATCAGCGAAGGCGTGCGCAGGGAGTGCTGACCATAATCTAGTAAGTGAGCACTTTTGGTGAGATCGGTTTGGTTCAGTGTTGCAGCATTGATTTAATATTCTTTGTTATGGATGATAAATCATACTGAGTATAAAACACATTGTAAAGGTTTGTGTAGAAATATATAAAATGTATAGAAAAGTCTCCGGAAGATATCTCAGTTTGGAATGTGAAGGCATTTGTGAAATAATTAGAGTAGTTTAACTGAGACTGTGCCAAGAGATGACAATTTCACCAGGAAGGAAAATTGTCAGTTTCAGAAAGAGGATCACACTATTAAATGACCTAATTTTGTAAGACAGCCAACATCCCCATTATCAGATTATTAATGAATACAGTTACTAGTGTTGAGGCTCTCAGAATTCTGAGCTAAAGACACTGGTCATGGTTCTGACTGCCTAATCTACGTGAAAAAACATTACATACAAAAAGTAAGTAGAAGCATATTTTAACCAACAGAAATCTCATCTTTTTAATTTTTGTTGAATGATGATTTTTGGTAATTCAGTAATTTACATAAGAATTGCTTTTAAATAAAGAATGTGGGCCACCGTGACTGTGTGGGTCACACATTACATGTGTGGGCCACCGTGACTGGCCCACACCTAGAATCCCAGCACTTTGGGAGGCCAAGGCGAGTGAATCACTTGAGGTCAGAAGTTCGACACCAGCCTGAACAACATGGCAAAACCTCACCTTAAATTTTAAAAATACAAAAATTAGCCAGGCATGGTGGCACAAGCCTGTAATCCCAGCTACTTGAGAGGCTCAGGTGGGAGAATCACTTGAACCTGGGAGGCGGAAGCTGCAGTGAGCCGAGATCACACCACCCTACTCCAACCTGGGCAACAGAGCAAGATTCCACCTCACAAAAGAAAAAGAAAAAAGAAAGAATGTGGTGTTTTAGTCACAAACTAGGAGTTCTCAGAGTCCTACTTATTGGAAAACTCACACATACACTGGGGAGAGGGGAATGGTGCTTCGGCTGAGCTCTAAAAAGCAGTAATTTTTCATTTAGAAAAGAACATTGTATGAGTAGAAGACAAGTCATTATGATATTTAACTCAGGAACAGTCTTATTTCATATCCTGGCAGGACTCAAGGGGGCAGAACCTGAAATGAAGGATAAAGGAGAGAAACAAAAGCTCTCTGAAGTTTAACTTGTGGTTCGTCCTTTCCGTCCAAACAGAGCTGGGTGCCTGGGAGGCCTTCCTTTTTCTGTTCTACATCACTCTTTCCTTTGCTATCTGTTCCCTAATATACATATACTCCTACCTCTATACCTACCCCACCTTCACCCCCAAGCCTGAGGCTGTAGCCTGTCAAGGCCCTTCAATGTCACAGCCAGTGACACCACCTTTCTTATGAGCCGATGACAAAAAGTAACTTGTCCCTTGCTCCATGCTGAACCCACAAGAATGAATCCACAGTTATTTGTGCCTTATGGTTAGGCCTTACAGAGTCTTAGAACCTAAACAGATATATCTCTTGCTAATATTGAATGTCTCATACAGCATAAATTTGAGGTTTCATTATGCGAAAAGGCCCTACCAACAATGCTGATACAAAGCAAGCAAAAATAAGAGGGGGACTAAGAACCCGGTCCTGCCACAAATGGACAGTCACAACTCTACGACAGAGCAGCAACCTTGCAAATGTAGGAGTCAAGGAAATACTTCCCTTCCTTCTGGTAAGTTTAGACTGTATCATCTCTGAGAATTAATATTTGTCCTTGGGATATTTAGGTGGACATCCAAGTAAAGAGTTACCAGCTAGACACTTGGAAGACTAAGGAGACTCTGCAAGTCACCTGATAAGGAGAACTTGAATTTGAATGGGAACAGACGTAAGTATGCCTATCCTGAGCTGCTCTGCAAAACTTGGCGTGCCAAGGCCACTGTGAACTATCCTATTAGGAGCGTCTGTGGCATTATTCTAGAATGAATGACTTCGACTTGAGGAATGCAGTGCTGAAGAAACATTGTCAGGGTATAGGGAAGGATTCTAAGGCAAGAACAACTCTTATGAATGAGGTTGCCATTTCTCAGAAGATAGGTAGGAGTCACCCAGTAGAGCGGAAAGAGGAGTGGATTAAAACTGGTAACACCCAGTGAGGGGAGCCCCATAAAGTGCTTAACTTTGTGGTGGCTCGTGCCTGTAATCCCAGTACTTTGGGAGTCCAAAGTAGGTAGATCACTTAAGGTCAGGAGTTCGAGACCAGCCTGGTCAATGTAGCAAAACCCCGTCCCTAACAAAAATACAAAAAAATTAGCCAGACTTGGTGGCACATGCCTGTAGTCCCAGCTACTCAGGAGGCTGAGGCACCTGGGAGGCAGAGGTTGCGGTGAGCCGAGATCATGCCACTGCACTCGGGCTTGGGCGACACAGTGAGACTCTGTCTCAAGAAAAAAAAATTTTTTTAACTCCTTAGTGCTGTCTCTTGGAGTATGGGAGAAGTCATATTAGCATAAAGTTTAAAATTTTTCTTTTCAAAACTGGAATTCCCTTTAGTTACCCCAAATGTATAATAAAATCTGGTAATCTCATACATGCTCTCATGGTCTTGTGAAGCAACCAGGCTATAAAGCAAAAGGTAGTTTACCCCATACTCACCACCTCATGGGGGTTTACACAGGGCCCAGCATCTATCAAAGAGATGGTTCTAGAATATGGCCATCAAGAAAGGGAGCTGTCACGCCCATCGAACTTGGAAATGATGAAGAGAAGCACCGGATACTGGCCACTAAGAGCCAGCTTCCCAGCTCAAGAGCAGCCTGATTTAAACCCTCCATGGGAGGCCAGCTGAAGAATACACCACAAATCTCTACTTGAGACTAATTTGGTAAATTCATTTTCTTAAATCCATTTCATCTAGATTTTAAAAATCATTGACATAGTTACACAAATGGCTCTCTACAATTATTTTAATTTCCTCTGTATTATGGCTACTTTCCGTGCATCATTCCCAAACTTTTATAGATTTCTTTTCTCTTTTTAAAATTGATTTGGCTTACTAACAGTTTATTTTATTAATTTTGTTTTCTGTATGTATTTCTACCCTTCCTACCCCTGCCAGACACATACACAATAACTGATTTTTTTAATCAATTTTATACAAGTTTCTAACTTACTATATTTTCTCCTCATCATTTTAAAATTCTCACCTCCTTTTATTCTCATCTTTTTATAGCAAGTCGTTTGAAGATAAATGAATAGGAAATTTGTGTTTAATCTTCTTCATTTAAGTAATCAAAATGTTTAAGACTAGGAATTTTCCTTGAGTTATACTTGGTCATACATCACAGATTTTGCTCATAATATTCCCACTATCACTGTTTTCAACGCATTCTTATATCGCAGAGTTGAAATTCCCTCCAGAATTCAGAGTAAACAAGAAGAATTTTCTCCAAGAAGTTAAAGTATTTCTGTCTTCCATCTTTTGTTATTTATTTCAATTGTATTGTACTATGATCAGAAAATCCTGCCATAATAGATCACCATTTCAAAACCTGTACTGAGTTTTGCTTTTTTATCAATATGGTCAATTTTTTTTGATGTTTCATGGGCATTTGAAAACAAAGTATATTTTCTATTCTCAAAGCGCTCTCTCTCTCTCTCTCTCTCTCTCTCTCTCTCTCTCTCTGTGTGTGTGTGTGTGTGTGTGTGTGTGTGTGTGTCTGTGTGTGTGTGTGTTTCAATATAGATAGATAGGTATGACAACCTTATTAATTGTTTTGTTCTCCGAACACAACGTTAAGAGCTCAAGCCTGCTGTCAAGCAAACCTGGGTTCAACACTTTCCGTGCGATCTTGAGCATATCATTAACTGCTCCAAATCCATTATTATTGGTGTAAAATCCCAATAACTGCATAGCTTTGTACACATTCCTTTCTGATGTTTAATGGAGTCCAAATAGTGAGCCTGTAGGAATTCCTATTACAATCTCCTGTCTTCCATTAGACTCTAATGCCCCGAACTCCCAGAATCTTCTTACTCTTCTATGCCCATAAAAATTCTCTGGCTTGGCACAGTGGTTCACGCCTGTAATCTCAGCACTTTGGGAGGCCAAGGTGGGTGGATCACCTGAGGTCAGGAGTTTGAGACCAGCCTGACTAACATGGTGAAACCCCATCTCTACCAAAAATATAAAAAATACCTGGGTGTGGTGGCATGCACCTGTAATCCCGGCTACTCAGGAGGCTGAGGCAGGAGAATCACTTGAACTGGGAGGCAGAGGTTGCAGTGAGCCAAGATCGCAGGATTGCACTTCAGCCTAAACAAGAGCAAAACTCTGGCTCAAAAAAAAAAAAAAAGAAAAAAAAAAACTTATGGAGTTTTCTTTTTTTTTTTTTTTTTTTTTTTTTTTGAGATGGAGTCTCGTTCTGTCACCCAGGCACTGTTCTCGGCTCACTGCAACCTCCGCCTCCCGGGTTCAAGTAATTCTCGTGCCTCAGCCCCGGAGTAGCTAGGATTACAGGCACATGCCATCACATCCAGCTGATTTTTTATATTTTTGGTAGAGAAGGGGTTTCACCATGTTGGCCAGGAGAGTCTTGAACACCTGACCTAAAGTGATCCACCCACCTGGGCAAAGTGCTGGGATTACAGGCATGAGCCACTGTGCACAGCCAAATAATTCTGACATCTTGGGCTTCCCAAGCCCTCTGTCCTCTACTCATTCCCATCTCTAGGTGTCAAGCTCCAGACACAGGGCCTTGAGCTGTGTCTCTCATCCTGAGCGAATGCCACTTGTCTTCAGTCCTAGTGCTTGAGAATCCAGCCTCTGCTTTTCCCTATCCATTCCTTGTCTGTTTTCTCCTCAAAGAACAGACAAAGTAGCAGAGAAAATTGTGACAAACTCTCCACATTAATAAAAGTGATCATAGCTATTTTTAAGTCTCATTATCTGCCTCACGTGTGTCAAACCTTAGAATTCCAACGAGGCACATAAGTCATCCAACCACCATAGTCAGTAGCACTCAGAAGGGGGAATTATACAAGGTTACAAAGCTGCTCGGTTAACTTGTCCCAGTGCAGTTTCCTCTCCACTATTTTATCCTGAACTTCTTGGGAATTTCCTGACTACATCATTTGTAATAGCTTCTTCTTAATGCACACAAATCAGTTCCCTTTAGTTTTTCCCTAAATTTCCTAGTTCAGTTGACCAGATTAAAAAAATATTTAGAAGGCTCTGCCTGCTATTGCTCCCTTCATCCCCCAGCTACCCAACTTTACAACCCCTCCTCGTTGCTTCAGAAAGGAGTAAATCCAGAGTGGACCTCATTGCAGAATCTGAGGAACACATTAGCTACTTCAGAAGAACAGAAACTCTTCACAGCATCAGGACTGGGAAGAGGTGGCTGAAGAAAAAGGAAAATCCTTGCACAAAGAACCACCTGATAGGCATGAAAGCCTACAATGAGAACCATCTCATCTAGGTCTTACCATCAAAAAGCATTTTATTTTCTCCCTCATGGAAACCACAAAGGTCTGAACCTGACCCAGAGCACCTATCTTTGTCTAATCATGGAAAGGGATCTTGACTTGGAACTGTCCAAGAGCTCAGACCAATCCAGTAGTGAGCGAATAGGTGGCCAGGGTGCCTACTGATGGGAGGAGCTCCTGAGCCCGCCCTGGAGGCTTCAGAGTTCAGGGGCCCACTCAGATGATGCCAGAAAGCAAGAGAGAGGAACTGGGGTTTGCGAACCTTGTGGCTTTGTCTGTTTCCTGTTTCAGCAAGGCTGTTGTACAAAAAGAAAGACGGTACCAAGAAGGGACGCATTAACGGGACCCAGACCTATGATTGAAAGTATGTGCTTTACCCATCTGCTGTCTTGCTCCATCTGAGACCACAGCCAAGATCTGCCTGCCCAGGAACTGGAATGCTTTCCTGAGTGGCTTGAGTTGGAGCCGGGGACTCGGAGGTAACAGAAGGAGGATGCTTTTGTGTCTAGGTTTGGGAACTCGGACTTGGGGGTGGGGCAGAAGACACTCTACCATCCCAGCTCCCCTGAGTGAAATGACTGTGGGTGGCATAGTTTAAGGGTGTTGGAGGGTTGGGTAACCAAGAAAGCATCCTGTGTTGGTTTCCTGTGGCGTTAGCCATGGCACAGGGTACAGCTTCCACCATTCCTCTGTTCCAGTAGACTAGACTAGATTTAGATTAGATTAGATTAGGAGTAAGCCAAATGACTTAGAGTTCAGGCTACCCAGTGATATGGGCATGAATTAAATGACCTTTTACAGTTTCCTTCAAAGCCCGGATCCCTGAACAGAAGGCTGCCTTCCCAGCAGCTTAGGTGCAGGCCCCTCTCCCCTCAGTTCACACTGAGAGCTCTGGGCTAAGAAGGCCAAACCATGCAGGAAGCCATTCATTGTCTCTGTTGCACACATGGCCAGGAAGTAGAAGCAGAGACTCTGAAAGGCATGACAAGCCACAGTCAGGTGAGAAGCCATGCCCTGTTCTCTCTCTGCAGCCTGAGAAACCAGGCTGAGCCTCCCCAGCCAGGAGCCCTTCTTCCTCCAAGCTCCAAGTGAACCCAATCATGCTGCCAGGAGGGAAATTTAGAGATGCCAGAAAGCCTGGGCAGTGGCCCAGTGATCTTTCTTTGAACCCTGCAAGGACCAGTTCCCTTTTCCTCAGCAGCCTATCCCTGTCAGCCATCCCACATGCCTTCTTGTTTTTAAGCAAGTCAGTAGGGTCCAGACATCCCGGAAACCTGAGTAGGGTTCTATGCAGCATGCCACACCACGTCCTAGCAGGTGCGGTAGCCCAGGCCTCTGGGAACACTCCCCTCTCTAAGGAGCCATTTTCCCTGCAGCTCCTTTCTTGGGTAAGAAGACCCAATGTCTGCCCCAAGGACGCAGACAGCAGCTGTGTTTCAGTGGACAAAGGTGGGTGGCCTGGGTGGAGAGCCCAGAGAGACTTCATCTCAGGCCCTGTCTTCCCCCCCATTGCCCTTTCCTCTTCAAGGCAAGAAGGTAGGAGGATTCTCAATGTTCTGCCTCTACTACAAAACCCGCGGGGAAGCTGGAGCCAAACAGGGAAGGGACCTCATACCCTATGTGTGATGCAGGCAGACCCCACCTCTTCCTTACCTTTCTGCTTGGTGTAATTAGGATGGCAATTATATCTAGACCACAGAGAAGCCCTTTCTCCTTATAGCCTAAACCCAGAGGTCAGACCTGGGGCCAGGATCCCCTCAATCTGGTAAACAATATACTCCAGAGAGAGTTGAGAGAGACATGACAGAAGTCATTCTTGGTCCTA
The DNA here is from genome assembly GCF_048565385.1 of Saimiri boliviensis. NCBI lineage: Eukaryota > Metazoa > Chordata > Mammalia > Primates > Cebidae > Saimiri > Saimiri boliviensis. The sequence continues at coordinate 62,038,774 of NC_133462.1, forward strand.
GGAGTGCTACTTTGGCTTGGAGCCTTGGTCTTATACTACCAAGTCTTCAATATCCAACATTAGCATAACAAGGATAATATTTGGTTTTTGCCATTACTTTTAATGACAAAAACTGCAATTACTTTTGCACCAACCTAATAATAATACTTTATGTTTTTATTATTAAAAGCTAACATTTATTGTGTGCTACGTGCCAGGTGCATGGCCTGCATTTTTCATTTAATTCTTATAACCTACAAGGCAGGTTCTAGCCCCATTTTATAAATGAGGAGACTGGGGCTTAGAGAGATTTGGTAGCTTACCTAAAAACACACACAAGTCGTAGGTGACAGAGCCAGGGTATGAATCCACGCAGTGTGACTCCAAGAGCCAGGGCTCTCCACTGCAATCTATGGCAGAATAGCCCGGGGCTGTGGCTCAGGGATGCTGTGAGAGTAGGCGCTAGACATGGAGTTCGCATGCACATAATCCTGAGTCTCCTCCATTCAGTCATTTATAACAATGTACCTGGGTCTCTCAGATCCTTTTCTAGTCTTTAAATAAAGAAAGTGGCAGGGAGGAAGTCAAGGAACCACTCCCTATGCCTACTCCCACCCTTATCCAAGAAGTAGGAGTGGGGAGAAATGACTAAAGAAAGAAGAGAGCCATTCAGAATGGGTATGCAGTGGACAAACATGAACAACCTCACATTTCTGCTTGGAATCAATGCTGCCTGACACCAGAGTATGCCCCTCCAACCCTCAAGGGTCAGGCATTTGAGTGTCCATGGCTCGACCACCCAAAACTCCTCTCAGAGAAGAAGACTGCCCCACCCACGCCCCTGGGGAATGAGTGGTAGGATCACAGAGAAAACAAGAATCCTGCAGAGAATTCCCAACTCAGCCAGGATAGCAAAGTCCCAGTAAAGGGGCAGAGACACTGCTACCTGTTGAGTCTGTTTGGCCTATAAATAAACCCCGAGGGGTTAGAGCTAGCAAATGCCTGCTTGTTGTGGAAACTGAGATACCCTCCTCCCAGGGTGGTGGGTAATGAGGTCGTGGGAGGAAGAGAAGCAGCAGCAGCTGTGAGGGGGAGTCCCTCTTCCTTCATCAGTCCCTGGTCTGACTCCAGTGATCAGAGGAGGCAGAACACAGAATTTCCAGCACTCAGGATCCAACTCATCCAAGCCCAGCCCAACTCAGCAAAGCGACCAGAGGGTTCTAGGAGGATAAACTGCAGAAGGTAGGTGGGGGAAGAGTAGGAGAGAGAAAGGCACAGAGAAGGAAAAGGGGATTCTGGTCTGAGAGCTACATGAATACCAGGTAAGGCCACGCAGAGGAGCATCCTGCGGCCCCTGCACCAAGCCTGGCTCCCTGGCAACTTCTGGTTACTGTTTTTGTTTTGTTCCTTCTCTGTATGCAGCAGGTTTATTGACGTATAATTCATGTGTTGGTGGGTTTGGATGGCACAATCTGTGTCTGGGATAAGGAAAGCAGGCTTGGCACCAGACAGCCCTGACAGGGAGGTGACCCTAAAGAAATGGAACCCCTAGCTCCAAGAGTACTGGAACCAGATGCTCCAAAATGGCTTTTGGCCAGCAGTAAGCATGTGGCAGTAGTGATCGGATTTGATCTATCCCTGAAAGACAGAGCCCAGTCCTGAGCTTGAAGTGGGGGGCCCATGGACAATTGTCAGGATAGCAGGTTGGAGGAATTAGGATAGGGTTTCCCTCCTAAACCATGCCAGGTCCAGGCTCAGAAGCTAGTTGCTAAAAGTCAAGAAGAGAGCAGCAGGTGCTGGTCACAGGACTGGTCACCACCTGAGGGGGGTCTGGTTATCCCTCCAGATCTTGAGAAGTGTTACTCAACTATGTTAGTAACAACTTGGACCAAGACAGCAGTAAAGATACGGACTTTCCTTTTCAACTGGGGATGAGAGGGCAGAGGGACTCAACTTAGCTGTTTCTTTACACGTCTGGAAAATGAACACACAACTGCCATCTAAAAGCCTATAAGCTCATTGTGATTTTAATCAATTTCTCATGTTCCCCTTAGAAGCATGGTAAGATGTTCAGTCAAGGAGTAAATGGCAGCCACAGAGACCCTTTTACTTTACAAAGGGGAAACATTGGCTAGAGAAAAGCAGCAATTCGCCTTTATAAGGTTGTATTAGTTCATTAGAGACTGAGCCCAGGAGTTCTGACTCCCGGTTTGATACCACCATGTCCTCAGTTTTCCGCCCACATGGTTGGAAGTCTGTGCTATTTCTGCCCCCTGGTTTAGAGAGTCATTTTTCCGCCTGTCTTCTGACCCCTCCCCTTCTCCTCCCTCTTGGCATTTGGCAGATCCAGGCATCTATTCCAGGAACTGGAAGCCAAGTGCAACAGGTGCTCGGAGGTCATCATGATCAGCCCGGACCCCAGGCCCTCCCCTGGTTTGGCCCGGTGGGCTGAGAGCTATGAGGCCAAGTGTGAGCGCCGGCAAGAGACCCGTGAAAGCCGCCGCTGCCGCCCCAATGTGACCACTTGCCGCCAGGTGGGGAAGACGCTGAGGATCCAGCAGAGAGAGCAGCTCCAGGGAGCTCGACTGCAGCAGTTCTTCAGGAGAAGGAACCTGGAGTTAGAGGAGAAGGGCAAGGCACGGCGTCCCCAGGCCAGGGAGCAGGGGCCCTCCAGGCGGCCAGGCCAGGCGACTGTTCTCAAGGAGCTCTTGTCTTGTGCCAGCAGGATCTCTTCTTCCAGAGATCAGGTGGGCCGTGTCAAGGGACATAGTGCTCTGTGCTCTGGGACCCTCTGTGGACAAGGCGGGTGGGTGGGCTTAAGGTCACTAAAAAGTGATCTAAATTAAGTCCTTCTTCCTCAGTCATACAGTAAAGTTGCCAACCGCCACTTATTCAGAGATCTTTATTGTTGCATTTTTGTTTGTTTAGCTCTTTTTGTTCTGCACTTGACTTGCAGGAGAGAAAAAATAATAACAATTTTAAAAACAATTCCAGGCTAGGCATGTTGGCTCATACCTGTAATCCCAGCACTTTGGGAAGCCAAGGTAGGAGGATCACTTGAGGCCAGGAGTTTGAGACCAGCCTGAGCAACATAGCAAGACCCTCTCTCTAGCAAAAAATTTACAAATTAGCCAGGCATGGTGGTGCACACCTGTAACTAATCAGGAGGCAAAGATGGGAGAATACTTGAACCCAGGAGTTTGAAGCTTCAATAAGCTATGATCACACCACTGCACTCCAGTCTGGGCAACAGAGGGAGACCCTGTCTCTAAAAAAAAACTTAAAATAAATAAAAATAATTCCAAAGCAAATACCTATATCAGCTCAAATTTAGGCATTACACACACATCTTCTACAACTATCTTACAGCATTCATTCACCCATCAGTCATCAAATATTTAATGAAAGCTTATTATGCCAAGTATACAAGCCAATCCTCTTGACACACACACAGACATATCTGTCCTCTTTTCTTCTGCAAGGCTGTTGTACCCACTCTTCTCTCTTTCTCTTGTGTCATTCCAATTCTATTAAATCACTCAGCTACAGCCTCATCTGGTCCAGGAAGCCTTTCCTGGCTTCTCCAGGCCACCTCTGCTGTCTTCTAAGATTGCATAACCCTTAGAGGGTCCATTAGTCTGGCCTGGAAAGGAAGAGTGTTGGCAAAAAGCAGGGTATGCTGAGATGACCTCAGCAAGCAAACCATCTGTGTCTTCCTGTTGAGGTTGTGAGCATGTTGACAGCAGGAATGTGTCCACTATGTTCCGTGGAAATGCTTGGCATTGTGCCCTATCCAGAGTGGGTACTCCATCAGGGCTTCTTAACTAGTGGATATGTTATGCTCAATAGGAGATACTATTCAGATAAATGATCCCAGAGCCCAGTTGCAAAAGAAAGCAAACTGTATACTAAAGCAAAAAACTTCCCCACAACTACCCACTTCACCTAGTCTTCCCACAAAACCTCAACAATTTTCCAGCTATTACTAAGAGGAAGAAAGCTTTCCTTGAAATATCTTTCCTATTTCCGTAGGCATTGTCTATTCCAAATTCCTCACTACACAGATAGAAGACAGACCTAGAAAAGGTGGGTTCTGCACCCAGATCCCCTCACTCCCCACTCAAGACTAGTTCTCTTTCCACATTACCATGCTGGCTATATAAGCGGCTGAGACCAAAAGGGAGAGAGAGAGAAAAAAACAACAACAACAACAACAACTAGGGATTCTAGAGGGAAAAACTGGAGAAAAGTCCAGCTCCGCATACGCCTGCCCAGAGGAGGACCGCACCTGCCAGTCAGGACAAGGATGTCAGGAGCAGAAGCCTGCGTGGCTCTGAAAGCTTGCGTGGGCAACTTTGTTTTTGTGGACCTGAAACATTGTCTTAGTCTGGGTTGCTATAAAGAATTACCATAGACTGAGTGGCTTAAATAACAGAAATTTATTTCTTACAATTCTGGAGTCTGGAGGTCCAAGACCACGAATCCTGCAGATTTGGGGTTTGAGAAGGGCACTCTTCCCAGTGTGCAGATGGCCTTCTCATTGTATCCTCACAAGGCAGAGAGCAGAGAGAGAAAGCAAGCTGTCTCAAGTCTCTTATAATGGCACTAATTCCATTCATGAGAGCTCCCCGCTCTGACCTAGTCACTTCTCAAAGGCTCCACCTCCTAACACTATCACATTGGGAGTTAGGATTTCAACACACAAATTTGGGCAGGGATAGGGGGCAAGTCCATCACAAACATGATGGTTGGTTCTTCCTTCTGAAATCATCAGGAGAATCTTTCAAGAGGCTCCAGGCAGTGGTTTTCAGCATTCCCCACTTGCCTTCCAGGTGGCAGGGACCAGCTCTGAGGTCTTTCCAGCCCAGCATCCACCTCCCTCAGGCATCCGCAGGGATCTGACTGACCACCTCTCCTCACAGGCTGGGGGCCTTCCTCCACAGGACCCTCCCATCAAGAAGCCACCCAAACATCACCGTGGTAAGAGCAGAGCCTCCCTTACTCCACAGGGCCTGCAGAGAATCCTGTGACAGCTATCCCAGCTCACTGGCAATGGAGAGTCCCTGTCCCTCCCCACTTCCTTCACTTCCTCCCCATAGGTTCTAAATCACCTTATCCTCCATCTCTCAGGTACTCAGACAAAGGCAGAAGGACCAACAATTAAGAACGATGCCAGTCAGCAAACCAAGTGAGTTCCTGACCCTAACCCTCTCGTATCCCATCCATTCCTCTCTAGAGCGAACACAATGAATTTCCATGTCCACCTTAATTAAGAAAGAGAAAGCTCTTCCCCACCCTTCTGGCTCTTCAGAAGGGATTTCAGAAGGAATCAAGCCACTGCCTCCTGACTTGATTCTTTGGTCCATTATCATTATTTTTAATTTCTTCTCTTCCTAGTTATGGAGTTGCAGTTCTGGATAAGGTAAGAACATATTAACTGAAGGGGTCGAATCACAAATTATTAAGCTCTGACATTCTGGAATTTCATGATAAACTTGACTGGGATGAAGGAACATCTTCTTCCTGGATGGCAAGGGGGTACTATGCATAGACATGGGGCCTAATGGGACCCTATCAGAGCCAAAGCAGAAGAGGTTTGCTCTACACAAGCCAACCCAGGCTCTGGTTCTATGTCCCAGCATTTCAGGGGACCTAGAGACATTTGGAATACCCTTGTTCTTTCTCTCCAGGAAATCATCCAGCTTTCTGATTACCTCAAAGTAAGTGGCATGTGACCTCTCCCCTCAGTTCCTCCATCCACCTGCCCCCTGCTCGTCTAGGTGAAACTGACCCTCTTGCATTTTGTGCCTGTACCCCCAGGAGGCCCTACAAAGGGAGCTGGTCCTAAAACAGAAAATGGTGATTCTCCAAGACCTACTGTCCACTCTGATTCAGGCCTCTGACAGCTCTTGGAAGGTAAGGGAATGAAATTTTTTTTGAACAAAGCTCATGGGCTTGTATGTGTTCCCATCTCATTTTTCTTTCCACATCATCACAGTAAGAGACGGGGTTTTCTCACACTGAAAAGTGGGCTTGGAGGGGGCAGATGATGAGGGGGGTGGTACTCAGACTTAGAAGTCAAACAGGTCACAATAAATATATGGGTCATCATCTGAGGGTCATGCTGCTACACATCCAAGGAAGATCCAGAACCAAAAGTGGCAAGAATTCCTATTTTTTAATTTGTTGGAGGGAATGAAGGAAGATCCCAATATAGTTTATATTTCTGAATATGGTAAATGTCAAACATTTTTGTACAGGATTCACACTGATATTTATCCCAACCAGCATGCCACGTACCCACTCAGTCTGAATATGAATATCAGAGTGGGAAGGGGCCTTAGAGACAATCTCGTCTAACACTCTCATTTTGCCCATGAGGAAACTGAGTTTCACAGGGGTCAAGTAACCTGTCTAAAGTCACACAGCTGTTAGTGGCAGATCTGGAACTAAAATTCAGGCCTTTGATTTTAGTCCATTCAGTGTACAATATTCATAGGTTATGTCCTCTATATGGAACACTGGACTAGCTCTAGAAATAATTAGATTATTTAGATAGTGTTCTTGCTTTGAGAAGGCTAATGGTTTTATAAGAAAGACACATGACTAAACAATACAAAAACATGAAAAATAAATGTTTTGAAGATATAGGAAAATACAAGAAGGAATGAGTGACTCCAGAGAAGAAAATAGCCAAGGGAATACTTATATAAGTATTTGCCAGAAAAATATAGAAACAGGAATAGTATTCTAGTTGGGGCACAGGCAAATATCTAAAGGCACCTGTAATCTCAGCACTTTGGGAGGCCAAGACGGGTGGATCACCTGAGGTCAGGAGTTTGAGACCAGCCTGGCCAACATGGCAAAACCCTGTCTCTACTAAAAATACAAAAAATACAAAAATAAAAATAAAAAAATTAGCCGAGCGCAGTGGCACATGCCTGTAATCCCAGCTACTCAGGAAGCTGAGGCACAAGAACCACCTGAACCAGGAAGGTAGAGGTTGCAGTGAGCCAAGATTACACCATTGCACTCTCCAGCCTAGGCAACAGAGTGAGACTCCACCGCAAAAAAAAAAAAAAAAAAAAAAGGCCAGGCACGGAGGTTGAACCTATAATCCCAGCACTCTGGGAGGCTGAGGTGGGTGGATCACAAGGTCAGGAGATGGGGACCATTCTGGCCAACACAGTGAAACCCCATCTTTACTAAAAAGAAACACAAAAAACAAGCCAGGCATGGTGGCACGTGCCTATAGTCCTGGCTACTCAGGAGACTGAGGCAGGGGAATTGCTTGAGCCCAGGAGGTGAAGGTTGCAGTCAGCCAAGATTGAACTGCAGCCTGGTGACAGAGCAAGACTCCATCTCAAACAAAGAAAGAAAGAAGGATCTAAAGACATGATATAGTCTAATACAATGGTTCTCCAACCTTTTTATTTCAGGATTTCTTTATACTTTTTAAATTACTGAAAATCTATAAGAAATTTTTATATTTACCATATTAGAAATTAAGACAGTTGGCTGGGCGCCGTGCCCCACACCTGTAAATCCCAGCACTTTGGGAGGCTGAGGCAGGCAGATCAACTGAGGTCAGGAGTTGGAGACCAGCCCAGCCAACATGGCAAAACCCTCTCTCTACTAAAAATACAAAAATTAGCCGCATATGGTGATGTACGCCTGTAATCTCAGCTATTCCAGAGGCTGAGCCATGAGAATCACTTGAGCCTAGGAGGCAGAGGTTGCAACAAGCCAAGATCTCACAACTGCATTCCAGCCTGGGCAACAGAGCAAGACTCTGTCTCAAAAAAAAAAAAAAAAAAAAAAAAAAAAAAAAAAAAAAAAACAATCTGGGTGCAACAGTTCACACCTGTAACCCAGCACTTTGGGAGGCTGAGGAAGGAAGAACACTTGAGCTCCGGAGTTCAAGACCAGCCTGGGCAACATGGCAAAACCTCGTCTCTACTAAAAACACAAAAAATTAGCCAGGTGTGTTGGCATGCACCTGTAGTCTCAGCGACTTGGGAGGCTGAGGCAGGAGAATCTCTTGAGCCTCAGGGGCAGAGGCCACAGTGAGCCGTGATTGCACCACTGCATTCTAGCCTGGGCGATGGGAGTGAAACTCTGCCTCAAAAAAGAAAAAGAACACATTTTCAAAAACAAAACAAAATTAGTGACAGGGGTGTCATTGCCTTACACCTTTGCAAATATTTTTAATGTCTGGCAAGAAAAAGAGAGCTAGATTCTCATATTTGCTTCTGCATTCAATCTGTTGGTTTAAACATGACGAAAAATTCAGTCTCACACAAATATGTCATTAGAAAAGCTAAGACTTTGCTGATCCCTTGAAAGGATCTTGGGGATTCCCAAGCTTCCTCAGAATCCCCATGCTGAAGCCCCTACATTAGTATATACTATAAATTGATGTATTAGCATGAGCTACAAGCAGTTTGACACCACCAAAGCATAAAGCACCAGGTGGAAAGAGACAGAGCACCCAACCTCACTGGCCTGTGTGACATCACACCCTACCTCAAGGATAGACAGAAAGATGACAGGAGGGTATAGAACAAAACTGAGAAGTTGCAGTGACATAAAAAAGACTTCTTAAGCTCAGCCCTGTTTCTCACATCGGAAATGTCCCATGTACCTGGAATTTTGAATGTATGGTCAGGGCTCCTGATTGTTAGGTCATTTTCATTGACAGAGTAGGAACTTGGGGCCGACAGCTGTGCATGTGAGGTGGTTTCCGGTCCTGAACTAAATTGAGATCATCTCATTTGCTTGACAGTCATTTGATAAGTTCTAACTCTGTGCTGGGCCCTTGCTACAAGGACAAAAAGCATTACAGTCCTAACTCTTGAGGAGCTCACACTCTAGCCATGAAGACAGAGACACATAATAAATAACACCACAACAGTACAATACGGTTAAAGCAGCAGTGCACACAGAGTGATGCAGGGAAAACAGAAAGAAGGCAGCAATTATTCTGCCTGAGGTGGAACAGGGAAGGCTTTAAATGAAAGAAACCTGGCCAGGCACGGCTGCTCATGCCTGTAATCCCAGCACTTTGGGAGGGCAGGGAGGGCGGACCACTTGAGGTCAGGAGTTCAAGACCAGCCTGGCCAACATGGCGAAATGCCATCTCTACCAAAAATACAAAAATTAGGTGAGTGTGATGGTACACACCTAATGTCCCAGCTGCTTGGGAGGCTGAGGCACAAGAATCACTTGAACCCGGGAGGTGGAGATTGCAGTAAGATCGCACCACTGCACTCCAGCCTGGGTGACAGAGCAAGACTCTGTCTCAAAAAACAAAAATAAAGGAAAGAAACCATTTTAGCTGAATCTTGAAGAAAGAGTAGGAGCTCACCAGTACAGAAACAGGAGTGATGATGAGGGAAAAAAAGCAGAAAGTAAAAGGGTGTTTAAGGCCAAGAAACTGGAATGATTACAGGCCTATGAATGACAAAGAACTGGGGATTGCAGAGTATGGCTGAAATGAAGGTATGTCAGACCAGTGCCAAAAAAAAAGGATCTCAGACAGGTCTCTAGAATTATGGGTCTTAAACTTTTTCTCTTGAACAAGGTATCTCAAACTTGAATAATGCATGGACCCATTTTTAAAGAAAACCCATATATGTGTATATATAAAATGAGAGATCCATTAGAATGCATGCTACCCTGCTTGAGAAACACTGCTATAGCTAATAAGCTGAGGAGGAATGGAACTATGCTTTATTGAGGCTTAACATCCTACGCTTAGCAATGTCTGGCTCATCCTTAGAAGGTATGCAATTACTATCTGTGGAAATGACTTCTGAATGATCCGATCTGTATCTTTAAAGGTTCTCTAACTTCCAGCTGGACACGGTGGCTCACTCTTGTAATCCCAACACTTTGGGAGGCCAAGGCAGAAGGATCACTTGAGTGATCAAGACCAGCCTGGGCAACATAGTGAGACCTCATCTCTACTAAAAATTAAAAAATTAGCCGGGCATGGTGGTACACACCTATAGTCCCAGTTACTTGGGAGGCTAGGGCAGGAGGATCACTTGAGCCCAGGAGGTCCAGGCCACACCACTGTACTCCAGCCTGGGTGACAGAGCGAGACCCTGTCTTGAAAAACAAAAAAACAAGAGGGAGGAGGGTTCAAGGATTCTCTAACTTGTAGCAATAAGGACCCTGGCTCCAAGCGGGGGTTGGGAGAATTGAGACTCTTGTAATATCCCAGGTAAGACACAACCAGAACTTGAATCGAAGCAAGCTCTGTGGGAATGAGGGGTGATGTATGAAGAGACATTTCTGGGTTCGTCTCTGAGGAGGAGTTTCACCCCGTGCTCCCCAACAGAAAAAGTTCCCTTGGTTGCGGTTTTCTCCCTCCCTTCTTCTCACCCCTCCCAGTCCTCACCCTTCTCTTCTTCCCCCCTCCTCTCCACCAACCCCCTAGCTTCCGGCTTTAAAGAAAAACAGTCTCAGCCTTTTTCAGTTGACAGCTATTGCTTCCCCTAAAATAAGGCAATTCAATATCCCTTCCATGAAAGCCTCAACTTCAATAAAAGGAGAGCCCCAGACTGTGCTATTTGGTAAAACTCACTGGAAGAATGTGGCCAGAACTGGTTCAGACCTTTATTTTTCCCATTTGACCTTCACAAATTTGAATTTCCAACTTCACGTGCTGAGAACTCACCACAAACTCCCTATTAGAACCCCAAGGATCAGCTCCCTCCCAGGGCTCCACCTCCAGATGTCTCTGGGCCTTTTGAATACCATAGGTCCTAGGGCAGTACTGAGACTCCTGAGCAGGGTCCAACCTTCAGGACAGAAACAGCTCTACCAGCAAAGAAAGCGAGCTCTCAATATTGTGCAATACAAAAACGAGAGCAGGGCAGCCTTGGGTTTGAAAATCTGCAACATGGAATTAAGATCTTGAGATGACAGCGCAGCGGGGGATTGGCTGTAAGCCCTAAGCAACCTCTACTAGAGCAGAGAGATGAGCTGTGGGCTGGTGCTTCTGTGGTGAGGTGGTGGTGTTTCTGGAGAGCAGATCAGAGGCAGGGGAAAACCACGCAGAAGCAGGAGCTGAAGACCTCAGACCGGCACCAGGTGTGTATGGCCTCCACCTTCCTCCTCTCTCACTGGGGGTTATGTGCCCTCTGAGCCCTGGGCTCCCGGGGTCTAGCTGCCTAAAAGGTCAGCAGTAGGCCTGTAAAAAGTGCTTCTTCCCACATACTGTAACACTGGGCTTCAGTGTCGGGAGCCCTGGGGCTCAGACCAGGAAACTACATGCCCCATGTGCAACAACTTGGCTGCGACTTTTGTGACGTCTTGGGGAGTCCAGAAAAGCAGAGCTGTGGAAAGAGGTTTTTGGTCAAACTCCAGACTTGGGTGGCCCTTCGTCCCCACTGAAGGGGTTGTCATGAATTGTCTTCCATTGCAACACAAATGGAAAACTTAACTGGGTTGGGCTAAAATACAAAAACAGCTGGAAGAGGCAAAATATTGGATTAAAGCCGTACTAGGGAATAGGGAGAGAGGAGATACCCCAAAAGGGTAGGAGACTGGGGACACTTTAAGAATATTGCCTTGGGCCTGTTTTCTTCCCAAAAATAGAGCAAGATAAACCTTAAACTTGGTAGGTGTGATGGTATTCTGCGGAGAAAGAGTTTGGGCAAAGGCAAATGCCTGGAATCGGAAGATGTGAACTAGAGGAGGTAGGGGTGCAGCCAGTTGATTTCAGGACCTGTGGATTGACAATGAGCAGACCACTGTGGAATGCAGCCATTTCAACAGTTACTTCAGAGCTCAAACAGTGGAAGTCTGTCCGTCTTCCATCGCTCCCAAAGCCCTGTGCTTACTGTCGATGCCAAATCCCAGACTCTCCGTTCCCTCTCACCTGAGACGCTCTCCCTCACATGAGATGTTAGGAAAAACATTAGTAACAGGAGGCATTTTTAAAAATTATTTTTGGCAATGCTTTTTGCTTTTTCAAGCCCCAGCTGAGAAACACAGGAAGCAGAAAGGGTGGGGGCACCCCCTGGCCCCTATGGTTAGAAGAATCAGCCAAACAAGATCAAAACAGGAGCTGAGAGATACCACTTCCTGCCTCCCCCAGGCACCCTGAAACTCACTGAGGGAAGCAGACCTCAACACCAAGCTCCCTCCTTCGCCCCCAGACCGTTACAGACTGGAAATGTTATAGGAGATAGAAACATCCAGGCCGTGTGACTGAGAGGGCCCACGGCGTCTCAGGCATGAAGAGAGGTGGAATTTCAAACCTCACAACTGTCCCACTTGGCCTGGCTGGAAAAGGTCAGAGAAAGGAGAGGAAAACCAGCTACTGCCCTGTCTCTGGAAAACCTGCTCTCATTGATGGAACCCCCGCCCCATCCCCTACACACATGCACCCTACACAAAACTCCAGGCTGGAAGAATGAAACCCCCACCTGGGAAAAAGGGGCAAGTCTACAAGTGGAGGGACAAGAAAGCCGCAAGGACGCTGTCAGCACTCGGCTGAGATACTGCAGACTGAAAAGCAGCACTCGGCTGAGATACTGCAGACTGAGAAGCAGCACTCGGCTGAGATACTGCAGACTGAGAAGCAGCACTCGGCTGAGATACTGCAGACTGAGAAGCAGCACTCGGCTGAGATACTGCAGACTGAGAAGCAGCACTCGGCTGAGATACTGCAGACTGAGAAGCAGCACTCGGCTGAGATACTGCAGACTGAGAAGCAGCACTCGGCTGAGATACTGCAGACTGAGAAGCAGCACTCGGCTGAGATACTGCAGACTGAGAAGCAGCACTCGGCTGAGATACTGCAGACTGAGAAGCAGCACTCGGCTGAGATACTGCAGACTGAGAAGCAGAGACGCTCCTCATGCAGCCTTGCTCCCCTCTCGCCCTTGAGATTAGCATCTGAGTGTCCGGAATGCCATTAGACAGACCCAGCTTATGAATAAATAGAATGTGACTTTCTGGGAAGCTTGCTCACACCCCCTGCCACTCTCACTCTGCTTTAATATCTCTCAGTTTCCTGCTTTCTTAAAGAAGTTCTCTCTCGAGTCTAGTATGTACATATGCATGTGGAAGTGTGTGTGTGCAGGTGGAGGTGTCCGTGTGCAGGTGGAAGTATGTGTGTGCAGGTAGAGGTTTCTGTGTGCAGGTAGAGGTGTGTTTGTGCAGGTGGAGGTGTCGTGTACAGATGGAAGTGTGTGTGTGCAGGTGGAGGTGTGTGTGCAGGTGGAGGTGTGTGTGTGCAGGTGGAGGTGTGTGTGCAGGTGGAGGTGTGTGTGCAGGTGGAGGTGTGTGTGTGCAGGTGGAGGTGTGTGTGCAGGTGGAGGTGTGTGTGTGCAGGTGGAGGTGTGTGTGCAGGTGGAGGTGTGTGTGTGTGCAGGTGGAGGTGTGTGTGTGCAGGTGGAGGTGTGTGTGTGCAGGTGGAGGTGTCCGTGTGCAGGTGGAGGTGTGTGTGCAGGTGGAGGTGTCCATGTGCAGCTGGAGGTGTCCATATACAGGTGGAGGTGTGTGTGTGCAGGTGGAGGTGTGTGTGTGCAGGTGGAAGTGTGTGCAGGTGGAGGTGTCCATGTGCAGGCGGAAATGTATGTGTGCAGGTGGAGGTGTGCATGTTCAAGTGGAAATGTGTGTGTGCAGGTGGAGGTGTCTGTGGGCAGGTGGAAGTGTGTGCAGGTAGAGGTGTCCATGTGCAGGCGAAGGTGTCCATGTGCATGTAGAAGTGTGTGTGCATGTGGAGGTGTCTGCAGGTGGAAGTGTGCATGTGCAGATGGAGGTGTGTGCAGGTGGAGGTGTGTGTGTGTGTGAAGGTGTGCATGTGCAGGTGGAGGTTTGCATTTGAAGGTGTGTATGTGCAGATGGAAGTGTATGTGTGCAGGTGGAAGTGTGTGTATGTGCAGGCATATGTGTGCCGGTGGACGTGTGCCTGTGCATGTTCAGGTGGAAGTATGCATGTGCAGGTGAAGGTGTGTGCATGCAGCTGGAGGTATGCATGTGCATGAGATGAGGAGGTGTGTGTGTGTAAGCGGAGGTGTGTGTGTGTATGTGGAAGTGTGCGTGTGCAGGTGGAAGTGTGCATGTGCATGTGGAGGTGTGTGTATATGTGCAAGTGTGTGTGGCAGAGAGGAGAGTATATTAATTAATTTCCTAGGACTGCTATGACAAAGTACCACAGTCAGGGGAGCTTCAACAACAGAAACTTATTTTCTCACAGTTCTGGAGACCAAAAGTCTGAGATCGAGGTGTGGGCAGAGTTTGTTTCTCCTGTGGTCTCTCCCTTGCCATCTCTCTCTGTGTCTCCATGTGGCTTTCCCACAGTGTCCTGATCTCCTCTTTTAGTAAGGACATTCATCATATTGGATTAGGGCCCAGTCTAATGGCCTCATTTTAACTTAACTACATCTTTAAAGACCCTGTCTCCAAATATGGTCACATTCTGGGGCACTCGGGGCTTAGGACTTCAGCACAGGAATGTTGAAGAGATAGAATCTATCAGCCCGTAACAGTGGATAAGGGAGGGAATAAATATTCTCCTGGGAGGGGAGACTGTGTTAGCCTTACTGGCCTACATTTTACAGATAAAAGTCCACGTAGAAGACTGAGAAGAGGTGAGGAGGGCAGAAGTGCCTAGATAGGGGAGGGAAGGTAGTGAGTGAAAGGGCAGCTTAGAAGCTTTCCTTCCAGGCCCCCCAACCCCCTGCTATGCGACCTGGAGCCATTTGATAAAAATCGAGGTAAAAAGAGGACTTGAGGCCAGTCTGATTCTTTCTTGTACTAGTCCAGGGAAAGAGAAGATCCTCTTCTATCCAACATCCTTTGTCATCTTTGCTCCTGCCTACCTCCTGAAAGAGTTCACTGTTTGAGCACCAACTATGTGTTGGGCAGTAGGATAGGAATACAGGGTCAAACTCTTTGCAGACTAGATTTTGGACCAAGTTCATTAACTCATCCCATTTGCTCTAGGGACAGCTTAATGAAGACAAACTAAAGGGGAAACTGAGATCCTTAGAAAACCAGCTGTACACGTGTACCCAGGTAAGCGTTCTGAAGGATACTTCCATCTTGGGAATCTAGAATTAAATAAGAACAATGCCTGAACCTCAATCTTACTTTCTAGAAATGTCATCAGATAGAGAATAACACACCCATTCCTACTTAACCAGTTCTGGCTTGGCCATTTTCACTTTAGTCTCTAATTCACTAGATCGCTGTCTCCATCTTCTTTCTCTCTCTTTCTCCCAGTATCCTTCTCTTTGCACCCTCGGAAGGAATCCCAGCACTAACCACTTTGTCAGCCCAGGGAAACCTTGAGAATACCTGAAACTGTAGGGAAAGACCCTTGGTAAAGATTCACACCACCCAGACAGACCTTTACACATCCTAATCTTTGAACAGATGAATTGGATGTTATAAAGAAGTCTTAGAAAATGATTTTCATTCTATGGGCAACTTTTTTCTGTTTTTCTAACAACCATTAGAAGAATGTAAAAGCTCTTGTACTTGGCTCTTCTGTAACATTGTTTTCCAGCATTAGTAATCTCCTGATTGGCGTAATCTTGGTTTACAAGAGATAGAAAGAAATCAGCTTTCACACTTGAGAAGTGATGGATCCCTGACAGGTGGGAAGATGTCAAATAAGAGAATGGGGTGAAACAGGAAGACTTCTCCCATCTGGAGTTAGAGAGAAGGTAGTCCTGGCTACATAGACGGCGTCTTACAGGGGATCAGAGTTTATGGAGGCTGTAACTTTCGGGGTCCACAGCTTTTATTTTTTCAGTATGATTTGCTTTGTCAGTACTAAATAATGCCAACCAAGCTCATAAGAGACTAATATATAACTCAGAATGCCAGTCTATTACCTTTCAGTGGGGAATAACAAATAATCAGTGACCAGCATGAATGGTCACTGGATGTCCAGTATCTGGGACATCACCTGCATATGACCTCAACCAGGTTAACTCCTGGATCTGGTTTTTAATGAAAGTTTGAAAACCATAAAACCCACTCACATTTAAATCAAAAATTTCAGATAATTCCAAAGCTAAATGGAAATGATTTCATACGGATTCCTAAATTTTTGTCATCTAGTCTACTGCTTACATAGTGGGTAATCCAGAATTGACACTAAAAGCTGCCTGCCTTCTCCAAAATCACAGGGCATAAAGATGAAAGGAAAGGAGGAGGCAAGACCTCCCTCCCCCAGTGAATTTGCAAAGCTACACTTGTGTCTCTTTCTTAATTCTGCAGCCAGAAGGAATTTTATAAAGCAAAGGTATTAATTTTAAAACATTAAGTTCATTTGGAATTGTAGAGAGGCTACAATGATCTCATTTAGAAGCAGCAGCAGTATGCTAGCTCCTGAAGGAGTTTACAATCCAGTATGAAAGACAGATGAGTCAATGGAGCAGAACAATACAGGCATGCAGGGGATATTATGTGAACACTATGAACACTAAGAAAAGCTACCTAATCCATAAGACATTGGGGAATGGGGGTAGTTGGTCAATTTATCAGTACTGATGGTACTGGACTGAATCTTGAGTATGAGAAGAAGTGAACCAGCTCTAGGCAGCAGCTATATGGGTAAAGGCAGAAGCCAAAAGACAGAGTGCTGGGGGATCTGCAAACATCCCGGCTTAGGTAGAAGTAGCATGGGATGAAAATCTAGGCATGTAAGAGGAGCGATGACAAGGAGTTTAAATGGCATTCTTAGGATGCTGGGAATCCATGGAGAGACTTACGCAGGAAGTGGCAAGATCGGATTTGCATTTTAGAAAACTTTGTAAGTGCAGGACTGAAAAGGGATTGAAGGGAGGAGGCAAGCTTTGAAGAAAAGGAGGCTGTTGCATTAATCCATATAGTTCTACTACTAGAGCCTGAACTAAGGATGCAGAAGTAGGGATAGAGAGGAGACAGACATGAGCTGTTAAGGAAATTGTCAAGGCTCAATAACTAACTGATTACCGGGAGGAAGTGAGAGAGAAAATGAAGATTGGCTCCTTGGTTTAGGGTTTGGAAACGCCTGGATGGATGATGATTCTGGCCACTGAAATAGGAAGTCCAGGAGAGAAAACACATGCTTAGAAAGATGAGTCCTTTTAGACAGTTGGATTTCAAGAGCTTGTACAAGGCCTTGGATACAATGCCCAGCAAACCCTAGGCACTGTTTAGTATGCCCGCCACTCATCTCTCATTGCCTGAGGGACTCTCCCTGCTAGCTTTACCCTAAAGGAAAAGGCTCATGAGATTACTGGTATCTCTTCTCCGGGGGAAGAATCAACTTCATTTCATTTCTGTATCCCAGCTCAGGATTTGGCACACAGAAGCTCAATGTGTATTTGTTGAATTGCATCAAATTTACAGAAATACTCCCCTTGGGGAATGAAAAAAGTACTACTGGAGATGGAAGACCAGAAAAACAGCTATGAGCAGAAGGCCAAGGAGTCACTGCAGAAAGTGCTGGAGGAGAAAATGAATGCAGAGCAGCAACTACAGAGCACACAGGTATAAGGATGCCACATAGACCTTGGGGTGGGAACTCCAGGCAGCTTAGAGAATGAGCAGCGAGCTGCACAACTCCTTGGAACCCTCTCCTCTCTGATCTCCCTCAGCGATCCCTGGCCCTGGCAGAGCAGAAGTGTGAAGAGTGGAGGAGCCAGTATGAGGCTCTGAAGGAGGACTGGAAGACCCTAGGGACCCAGCACAGAGAGCTGGAGAGCCAACTCCACGTGCTTCAGTCCAAACTGCAGGTACCAGGCACTGGGGCTGGGGAGGGAAGGCAGGGAATGGGGAGGAGGAGTGGTGATGAAAGAAGCTGTTCTGGGTTAGGGACTCCAAAGGCAGCTAACAGTATCTGGCTTTCAGTTCCTCAGTCACCACCCACTTTGTACCAAATTCACTGTTTTGGCTCTGAAATCGAATTTTGAGTTTAGCAAGGATGTCTGCACTGCTCGTGCAAATGAACTAAGCATTCACTGGAATGACACCATGCAAATGAAAAGAGCTGGCTGGAATATTTATCAGCCTACTAATGTCATACCCCAACCCACTCTCCAAACTCTATCCCAAAAAAGCATCCAGTTCAGAAGTGCCCGTTATTGGCACAGAACAAATGTCATTAATTTATTTACAGGTGAGTACTAACACTTTCTGCCAATGTGTGTGTGTGTGTGGCTTTTTGATTTTTGGTTTGTTGTTGTTGTTGTTGTTGTTGTTGTTGTTGTTGTTTTTCGAGACAGAGTCTCGCACTGTCACCCAGGCTGGAGTGCAATGGCGCAATCTCGGCTCACTGCAACCTCCGCCTCCTGGTTCAAGCAATTCTCCTGCCTCAGCCTCCTGAGTAGCTGGGATTACAGGTGCCCACCATCACACCCAGCTAACTTTTTTGACATTTTTAGTAGAGATGGGGTTTCACTCTGGTGGCCAGACTAGTCTTGAACGCCTGACCTCGTGATCCACCCACCTTGGCCTCCCAAAGTGCTAGGATTACAGGTGTGAGCCACTGCGCTGGTCTCCAATGTGTTTTTTAAGCAATGACATTTAGCAGTTACAACTAGACTCTTGGCATTCTCAAGGGTTCCATCATTTTCAATCTGTCCTAAGCCTCAGTTTCCCTATCTGTGAAATGAGGACAACAGTACCCATGTCATAAGGTTGTTCTGAGGATTAAGTAAGGTGATCCATGTAAAGCACTTAGCACAATGCCTGGCACATTAAAGCACTCAGTAAATATTAGCTATTATTTGCACAGATTTATTTGGTTTGGAATTTTGAGGCTCCACCTCAAAAGCTGACCTTTGTAATTTTCCTGAAGCAGGGCTCAGAACAGCCCACTTGATAAGGGACAGAGTATGTGGGTCCTATCAAAGGTGTGAACCTAGCTGGTCACTCTACATGGTATCCACATCTCAATCTTTTTTGTTCTCTTCTTCCCACCACCTATAAGGCCACTCCTATGAAGATTTTTGTGGGTTTCTTTTTAACTTTGAATCTTTGTGGGGGAAAAGAGAAGACCCTAACAAAAAAACGATTCATACTGCCAGAAGAAAAGAGAAAGTAAAAACATCTAGAAAAGTGATGACTTCATATTCCTTAATTTGGTGATTTACCAAAGTGTCAAGACATGAGTCCCACGCCAATGACAACCGCTTACATTTCCCCTAGAATGGCAGATTTTTTTTAAGTATTGGGTTTCCTAAAGCAATTCTTATTTTACATATTCTAATTTATGTACATGAGTATGTCGCATAGACCTCTGTCACTAGAGATGGTTTAAAAAATAAATTCATACTACACATGCCTCAGTCCACTTCAAAACTACTGGCACGTGTCTGTAGTCCCAGCTACTAGGAAGGCTAAAGTGGGAGGATTGCTTGAGCCCAAGAGATCAAGGCTGCAATGAGCTATGATGGCACCACTGCACTCCGGTCTGAGTGACAAAGTGAGACCCCATCTCTAAAAATAAAAATAAATAAAACACAAATTCCTTGTGAATAGCAAAATTCTAATTTGCTGTTATAAATGTGAGGAACAACGGAAAGAGAATAGGAAAAAAGAAACGCCTCCCTATTTTCTCATTTCCCTAACATTCCTTCTATCTCCACAATTCCACAATTTTCTTATTTTCCTCTTCCATGGTACCTGCCCCCAACCTGAGCACTGACCTCCTTCTCTATTGACCCCTCCTCCTCCTTACAGGGAGCTGACAGCAGGGACTTACAGATGAACCAGGCCCTGCGATTTTTGGAGAATGAACACCAGGAACTGCAGGCCAAGATTGAATGCCTGCAAGGGGACAGAGACCTGTGCAGCTTGGATACCCAGGACCTACAAGGTATTCTTCTCCTTGGAGGCCTTGGGCACACAGGAGCCATGGCCGAGTGAGCTAAGGAAAAAAACAAAAACAAAAACAAAAACAAAAACAAAAAAACCTTGTTAAGAGAAAGGCTTCAGGTTTTTATTTGTTCACTTGATTGGCTGATTGGCTTTATAATATCATTTTACCTTGAGGGAGAGATGGGGCTGTTTTAATCATCCAAAACTGAAAATTAATGTCACTATACTAGAGCATCTTGTTGTCTGAACTCTCTTTTTTAGCCCTTCCCTCGGGGCCAGATCACATTGCTCCCGTATCAGTCACATATATCAAGGCCACATTCCTCATTTGAAAGGGAAAGGTCAGTTGACACGCAAGGCATAAAGTCTCTCAGTCACAGCCTCTGCGTCAGCTGATAGAGAGGACTAGATCGTGTGTAAACACAATCCTCCATCAACCCAACATTTCTGATGCACAGAACCTGAGGTACTTGGCTTCTGGTTTACCTCTTTAGAACTGTGACACGAAGACAGAGCAACTTCCAATAGACACACGTTAGAGGCCATGACAAGATAGCATCTATTACTAATTTCTATCCTTAAGTACTGGGTTCATTAAGGCTTGGGTTCCTTTATTTCGTCTCGCATTACTGCATTTTCAGATCGACTAAAAAGGTCAGAGGCGGAGAAACTCACCCTGGTGACCAGAGTACAGCAGTTGCAGAGTAAGTTCGCTTTCCAGATTCTAAAAGTCCACAGGGTTTTCCTGGGGCTCTTGGCCTACAAAAGACACCCAGAGTAGGGATTAAGGGCCCAGTCTGTGGCATATGCTTTAACTCTGTGCATTTTCAGACCCTCTTGTTGTGAAGTTAGGTCATTTACGTAGCTCTCCAGAAATTACGTATTGGCTTCTGTTTTTTTTTTCTACTTCTGTCCTTCCATGCCAATGACATCATTTACAATTTCCCCTAGAATTGCAGATTTTTTTAAAGTACTGGGTTTCCTAAAGCAGTTCTTATTTTATATATCCTAATTTATGTACATGAATATGTCATATGGACCTGTCACTAGAGACGGTTTACAAAATAGGCTTACACTACATATGCCTCAATCCACTTCAAAACTTCATATTGGTCCCATAGAGGAAAGGGAACTTCTCAGAAGAAAAGCAGTTTCTGAAAAGTTGGGGAACCTGTCTCAATTAATACCGCTGCTGGTTGCCTACCACATTAACCTCTGATACCTGATAGAGAAGCTTCATGAAAACAGAAATGAATATTAACACAGCAAAGCAACCACAGGGGAAAGAGAAAGGCTTCAAGCAAAAACTTGAAGGTAGACGCATGGTGGGGAGAGTTATAAGGGTGATGTATTCATAGCAAAGTACCACAGACGGTGTGTCTTGAAAAACAGAAATGTATTGTCTCACAGCTCTGGAAATTAGAAGTCCAAGATGTCAGCAGGGTTGTTTCCTTCTGAGGGCATTTAGGGAAAGATTGATGTCAGGGCTCATTCCTTGGCTTTGTAGATGACCATCTTCTCCCTGTGTCTCTTCATATCATTTTTCCCATCAACATATGTGTCCAAATTTCCCTTTCTTATAAGGACACAAGTAATATTAGATTAGGGCCCACCTGAATGACCCTATTGTAACTTGAGTATCTTTTAAATAACTTATATCCAAATAAGGTCATAATTTAAGGGACTGAATCTTCAACATATAGATTCTGGGGAAGAAAATTCAACACATAGCAGATGGAAACACATTTAATAACTAAGGTTCTAAGCAAAGTTCTGAAAAGAAACTCTTTGTAGTAAATATGCTAGCATAGACAAGTTCCTTGTGTTTTCCAACAGGTCTACTTCAGAATCAATCCTTACAGCTTCAAGAACAGGAGAAACTCTTAACAAAGAAAGGTCAGCAAATTTATTACCACAAATTCTAAGATATTGCTCTTCCCTTACCTGCCTAGAGGCAGGGGGATGGACTACATGACCTCCTGGAGTCCCATCCAGCTCTGGGAGTCTGTTAAGTCCGGGATGTATGGGAGCTTTTTAAGGACTGATCATTGGCTCTGAGGACACTTCAACTAGTTAGCCTTCTATCCTGAGGTATACAAACTGTGGAAAACGGTTTCTATTCTCTTTGAAAACACATGTCTATGTTGAACATTTCAATAAACTTATTTTGAACTCAGGATTTCATGTCAATTTTTACACACCTGATTTTCCAAATCATATCCAACTCCCCAGCCCCAAACCACGTAGCATGCCAGAGTCAAGTAACTCTTAGCCCTAGAGTCTGCTGTCCATGTTTCCTGAGAACTCACTGCCTGTACAAAGGTCCAACAGCTCCTCACCTACCCACTACACATGACCTTTTGTTCTCTCCTCACAATCACTGGGTATAATGTAAGAGATAAGGCAGACATTTTTATGCCCACACAGTATGGATAAGAACATGAAGGTCTGTGTCACCACAGACTAACAACACAGCTACAACAACAATCCAGAATGTCTGACTCCTAGTCCATGCTCTTTTCACCAAAACAAAGGCTGCAGGGTGGCTGAAAACCCATCTTTAAACACATGAAGACAGATTTTAGAATATGACTGCCATCTTCACAACTTTGAAATAAGGACATCAGGGAAAAGCGGTTATATTAAAGCAGCCGCCAAACTTATTTGACAAACTAGGAAGAATGTGACAACCAATGAAATTCCATTAATAAGTATCCACTAAAATTATCCAGCATTAGACAAGACTGAGGATACAAAGAAAAGGTGACAATCTTGCCCTCAAGGAGCTCAGATTCCAACTGTCTGTCCAAGCTTAGCAGGGGCCCAATAGAAGCTAAACTTTATGTCAGAGAATGCCATCAGTCTAGCCAAGAGCACACCCTCCCTAGTTCCTTCCCCTCTCCCCACTCCTAGTGGTCTACCCCCTAGGGCCCTTCCTCAGAGGTGTGGGCCTCACTATCACGAAGAATCTGGCTGCTTTTATAGATCAGGCTCTGCCCGAGTGGAGTCCAAAGTCCTTCCCTAACGAAGTGGCGCCTGAGGGTAAAGGAAAGGAGAAAGACTGGGATCTAAGAGACCAGCTGCAAAAGAAGACTTTGCAGCTCCAGGCCAAGGAAAAGGAGGTGAGAGGGTGACCAGAGACAGTGAGGGCTCATCTGCAGAAGGGCAGAGAGACCTGGGAGGCTGCCAAAGGGCAGGGATTTCAAAGTTTGTGACTGGATATCCACAGATAGTCATTTGCCTGTATAAAGTGTCTGTGCTTTTGGACTGACTTGTCAATCTTTTCCCTTCCTTATTTACACCAACTCCTATTCAAGATTTTATTAAATGATTACCTTTTAGAAAGTCGACCAAAACTCAAACACACTTAATGAAAATATTAACTTCCCAATATGTTGTCCCACACTGAGTACCTTAAATCTTTTTTTTTTTTTTTTTTTTTTTTTTTTTTTAGTTTATTAAACTAAGTGTATCTGGACTTGCTAAATCTTTATATGTCTTTTAAAGAGTAACACTCTTCCTTTGTACATAGCCACAAACATACATATCCCCAGAAGTGTTCATATGCAACTAACTCCTGGGAAAGAGACTTGTACTAAGGTCACTTCTAGGTCTTTTGTGCAATAAGAACTTCATTTTCTGGTGTCTCCCATTTGCAATGCACTTGAATGTAGTCTTTGTGTAAAAGAACTTAAGCGTATAAAATGCAATAATATGCACATTATCAATCATTTAAATGAACATATTCCAGACAATATGAGACAGTCAAAAGACAAACTCAAATTCCTGAGAATGGTTGGGAAGGGAGGATGGTGGTAAAAATTCCGAACGAGTGAAACTTACATAGGGCAGTCTCCCCAACCTGGGCTCTGTCCTAGACAGAAGTGACAGTGATGACTTTGGTGATATTCTCCCCAGTGCAGAGAACTGCATTCGGAGTTAGACAATCTCAGTGACGAGTACCTCTCCTGCCTGCGTAAGCTGCAGCACTTTCGAGAAGAGCTGAACCAGAGCCAGCAGCCGCCTCCCAGAGTAAGAGGGTCTATCCTTCCATAAAGCCCTGGATGATGGGATGAGTCCTTCTTTAACCAAGTTTTGCAGATAAAATGAATCAGCCCATGCCAACATCTGGCCATTCTGTCCCATTGTGCTTGGTTTATACTATACTGACATTATGGCAACCATTGGAAAAAATACTGGCTCATGCATCGAAGCCCAACTTTCCCTCTCAATGCCAGAGGGAAAGACTTACTCTTAGCTAAAGTATGAAAGGGTGTTCTTTTAGCCTATGATAAGCATGGAGCCAGGAAGAGTAGGACAACAAAAGTACTGCAGAATACGAACAAAGAACATAATTTTGCTGAGTTATTCTCCACCCTTGATTATTCATATCAGTATTTATATATCTGGTCCCTGATGGATATGGCTCCCTGGGCCAGGGACCACTGGTTAAGTGGTTTCACCCCAAGAGAGGTGACAAAGTGGGCGAGAGTGTAAAAAGCATTTTTTCCACCACCAACCCAGGGTTTTCCACTGGACTAGAGTAGAAAGAAGAAAGAGTTTTGCCTATATCTTTTCCAGTCAACTCATGGCCACTTTCTTCTGTCCCCCTGGCCCTCTGCAGAGGCAGTGTGGGCGATGGCTCCCAATGTTGATGGTGGTGATTGCTGCGGCACTGGCAGTGTTCCTGGCCAATAAAGACAACCTGATGATCTGAATAAAACAGCTGCCTTGGGTGAAAATCAGAAGCAAGCAACTCAATGAAAAACTCAGAAGATTTGGGTACATTACAGCTTGGGTTTTCCTTTTCCAACTGACTTAGGATTTCTGACTTTTTGTGATTTCCTTAACCTACTGTAAATAAACTTCACCTGACCAGACTGTTCCTCTGAACTCTTGGTTTATTCCTGAATGGTGTATTACATTAACAAGTATCACATATTTAAGCATACTGGTGGTCTACTTTCCTCAAATTCAGCTGGAAGCATAAAAAATATGCAGAAAAGCCCCCAGCCCAACTTTCCTAGCAGACGGCACCCACACAGAGCACCTCACAAATATCTAGCTTGTCTTCCACCACGCTGCTTTTCCTCTATCATCTCTTTCCTTCTACCTCTTATCCTGTAAAAATGAAAACATCTCCACTAAGAGGACTTCCTGGTATAGAAATGGCAAGTATGTACTATTTATCAATTTGCTACCAGCACCAGCATTACCTATTTCCATGCCCTTTGCATTTGCAGCCAATTATTACTGCATTGTGCCTTAGTGTACTCAAGACACCTGGAATTGGCACTTGAGATGATTATTTGCCATCCCCAACCTAGAGATGATCTTTTACTGAGTACCTTCTGTATGAGAGGAGAGTTAAAGTCAGAGGGCCACAGCCGGCAGTGTGACTATCTCAGAGGAGATGCTGAGATCAGCAAAGTCATTCTGAGTCCTAAATCGGGTTCTGAGATCCTTCTCCCAAGTGTTTATAATGTCCCTCAGGCCTGGGAACAAGCTCTCTGGGACACTAAAGGAATAGAGCAGGATTGGGGGTTGACCTAGCAACCATGAGATCCGGGCAGTGAATACTCGTAGTGGAGTCAGAGCTAAGCAGTTGTCATCTCCCTGGTTCGGGTGAAACGTATAGGGGACAGGATAGCCCAGGAGGATCCCAAATACAGTACAGAGATTCCAGTCTGAGGAATGGAGCCTGCTGTGGGAAACTGCGAGAGATAAGTCCCTCTGCGGCCCCTGCAAATGTGTGATGATCTCAGCCACGAGGGCCTTCAAGTCCTGAAGCTGGTCCAGGGAGCAGACACAAGGGTGAGGCTGGCAGCCGGAAACATCCACAAAGGCTATGGTACCAAGCAGCACCTGCTCCAAGTGCTGGCATACATGCTCAGGACTGACAATCAGGCTGTTTTCTCCAATCTCAAGGATGTGAAGTCCAAAGGTCAGGAAACCAAGCCCCTGTAGCTCCTCCAGATAGCTCTGGAGCTCTGATGCCCCCGCACAGTTGCAATCATAGAGCACAGCTGGCTTCAGTCCCCGGGCCACAGCCAGCACCTCTCCAGCTAAGTGAAGGCAGATGGCTTGGGGTGGACTCCGTCTCTTACCCAGGCCAAGGTTCTGCTGAGCAGCTGCCACCAGCAGCTGAGGGCTCGGTGATGACATGACATCTAGAAGCAACATCAAGAATGGCCTCCTTAGCTAGCCACAATTCCCTTCCCTTGGTGGCATCTTTCAGCCAGACACTTGAGGGGCCTAGAAACAAAGCAGTGGCAGGGAATTATTAGCAGCCAGTAACACACCAGGAAACCTGCCAAAAGCCTTCCTGTTAAGTCTAAGTGTCTTCCAAGGTTATTCTGTCCCTTTCTCTGCTTTGAAATGCTGACCCAACCCAGACAATATAGGATCACCAATGCTGCCTGATTTTTCTGGTTGACTTGGTCTCCCTCAATCTCAAATTCATGTGTCTTTCTAGTCTTAAACAGCTAGATTTATATTCTCTCTGGCTTTTATTCTAAATTTTATATGTTGTAAATTACGTTCTCTGGTTCAAACCTTAAGGAGTTGGGGGCAGAAGCGGAGGCGGGGCAGTCTTCGGCAAAATTCACAGTATTTCGCCCAAAAGCCTTTCTGGGACAGAGCTCCAAGTTCTAAATGTATCCTTTCCACTGACAACTCCCCTACTCTTCCCACCAGGGAATAGTCGTAAGAATAGCAATATGATTAATATGCACCAGAATGTGGACTAACAACCATCTAATCCTGACACATAAAAATGAATGAATGAAATCCGCTAGAACTGCAGGAAGGGTAGTATTTTAACTTCTGCGGGCCCCGCCTTCCCTTGCGGTCTGACATCAAGAACCTTCGGAAGATGGGCTTTCTCCGATCCACACACCCACACCAGAGCATATTAGAGTGATTTGCTAAATGAGGCAGAAGTCTCTCTCACATACGTTCTTTTTCCACGTCCGCTACAGGTTGGCGGGCTCAGAAACTTTTTGCTGCTTCCTGCCTGCTGCCGGGAAGGCAGCTAGTCCCCCGCGCCCAGCCGCAAGCAACACTGGAAATCCCGCCCGCGCTGGGAAGACCCTCGCAGCCGGCTCCGCTCGGCCGGCAAACACCTTACTGCGCATGCGCACCCACTCGGGTGCCGCCCTCATTCGCCCCATTCCGTGACGTCATCCAGCCGCTCTCCCTCCTCGCGTCGGAACCACTAGCTAGGCCGCCTTGCCGCTGCCGGAAGTTTGGGCCACCCGGCGGCCCGCCCTTTCCGGCCAGACAAAACCCGGCCCCACCTGTCTGCTTAGGCACTGGGAAGGGCGGAAGTGAACGAGAAAAGGCGGAACCTGGCGAAACTGGTTTCCCGCTGCTGCCCTCATTTTGCTCCGCCGAACGTCCTCCGTCTGTTATGACGTCTGGGAATCCGTAAACAGGGTACCCAGCACTTTAAATTAACACCTCTGAGTTGTATCTGTGGAAATACGGGTTGTCCAGATGTAACATACCTCAAGACAATTAACATTTTGCAGAAGAGCCTCACCTATGGGTGGTGCTGCAACGTTTTTAACTTTGACTTCTCTAAGTCATACATTTGAGAGACTTACAAGAACAGCTCTCTAGGGAGGGTGTGAAGGTGTGAGTATTCACTTTGAACAAATATGTGCCAGCCATGCTGCTAGGTCCTGGAGGTATTGCAGTGTGCAAAAGACAAAACCCCCACTTTCATGAGGCATGAGTTCATGTCTACTGAATCCAGTTTGCTGATTTCAAATAAGACATGAGAAGTGATGACACAGGCTTTCCAGTCAGGTCATTATGAAGGAAAAGTGTTACTTCCCATAAGAGTTAAAACCTTTTTAACTACCAGCTGTTTGACCCATACCACGAAGGGAAAGGATTTCTTGAGAAAACACCAATGTCTAAGGAAATGGCCCCAATTTATTTATAGTTGCAGCAGAATAGAGATTAAGGGAATGATGGACACCTACAATGGAGTTGTCACTCCTGGGTCTATTTTGGTGTTGTCTTCAGATGGTGAAAAGTTAACTGTACAGTAAAGATGGGGCCAGCATGGGAGGAGGACCAGCTCATAGGAGTTATCAGCCTAACTCTGTCTGGTTCTTAGCTCAGAGGGAGTCAGAAGCTGAGAGTAGAAAGTAGTCTTCTAATTTTAGAATGTTTTCCTTCCCCCATTTCTTTAATTTTCCCATGGTGGTTAAAAATAAATCCCTAAAAGACTGATTTAATTCATTCATTTATTCCAGCAACAAATATTTGAGAACACACTGTGTACCAGACACTGTTCTAAGGACTGGCAGCAAAGTCCAAAATAAACAATTCCTACCTTCAGCAAGTTTGTAGTCAAGCAGTACACAGATGCTGAGCATTACAAGGAAAATGATTATTCTGAAAGAGGAAGCATAGGGTGCTATGGGAACATATAACCAGGGACGTAATTATATGGGAAAGGGGCCAGCCCAGATCCAACACTTGCTTCTCCCAGTTTACCTCCAATAGGTTCTTTTTAACTTTAATCTAGTTTGGTGGGGTATACAGCAAGGAAAAGGAAGAGCTGGTGACAAAATCTAACTCCCTTCCTAGTCTTCAGCAAGGTGAAGGCAAGGATGTAGAAGATATCAATGGAGTAAGTGGTGGTAGCCATCAAAGGCCTCAGAAGACTGAGGCCCTAAAAAAAGGAAACCTAAATCTATCCAGCAGGACAGAGAAAGAGCATTGAGGGTGATCAGCTGGGATCCCTGCATGTATTCTCCTGGCATTCTGAAAAGGAACCAAGACAAGAAAGAAAATAGGATAGCTAGTTAAGACCTCACAAATCACTCATCCATTCCTCTGACATGTTCATAAACTTTGCATAATGGTTACAAACCAAAAGCTTGGTATTTCTTGGCACTTTCCCAATGTCCTTTACCAGCTTACATTATCTGGGCTCCCACCCAGAATATAGATAGCGTTAGCATTTCATAGAAGAACAAGACTTGCCCTCCTAATTTACCTGCAGTGGGTTATTTTTAGCTTTGAGCTCCCACACACAGAAGGGGCAGCCAAATATCAAGACCAAATCCCTCACTTCACCCACTCAACAAAGTGACCCCAAAATGTAAAGTTTCTGTGCCTTTAATGCTTCCTGGTCCCTAAAAACCCAACTTTTCCTTGAAGCTGGGCACCTATCTTTAGCTACATTTCTTAATCTTTTCATAATAGCATGGGTAATGCTCTTTATAATAGCAATTTCCACTAGGTCTCTCAGAAACTCTAAAACCAGAAATAAATAAGTCCTCGTGTCACCACTGATTTTGAACTTTTAGTTTTTAAAAGAAAGCTAGCTCAACTTTTGAGTCATTTTCAAAAGTAGGAGATGGCCTGGTTTAAAGGCACCAGACTAGACATGGGCTTCCTATGTCCTGACACAGACAGATAGGCATCACTATTCAAGAGGACTGGGGCTTGAAACCACAGATTAGCATCTTATTTGTAATTTAGATCCCAGATTCATTGACGCCAGGAGTTCAAGCCCAGCCTGAGCAACATAGCAAGACCTCATCTCTACAAAGATAAAAAAAATTAGCCAAGCATCATAGCGCACGCTGTTGTCCCAGCTACTCAGGAGGCTGAGGCAGGACAATTACTTGAGCCCAGGAGCTTAAGGCTGCAGTAAGTGTGATAATGCCACTGCACTCCAGCTTCGGCTGCAGTAAGTGTGATAATGCCACTGCACTCCAGCTTCGGCAACAAAGCAAGACTCTGTCTCAGAAAAGAAGAGAAAGGCAAAAGAGTTAAAGACTCAGCAAAAGTTTCTACATAAGACCAGTTTGTGACAGATAGAGCTGCACTGTTCTCTACCACTCTTTACCTTCACTGTTCACACCCAGATACCTCCACTAGTAAGGGAGACAAGCAGGTTTATGCTAGGTGAGCCTTTCCAGAAGAGTACTGCCCAGCCCTCCTTCATCCCAGCCTTAACACACCCAACAACCCATTTCTTCCAACTGCAAAAAATCTACATGATACTGTTCCTTTTGTAGTCAGAGGAGTATATCTTAGATCCCTAGCTGAGTCTAGCTCAGGGAAGAAAATAAGGAGAGCTCTTTCCTCTTAAAGCTACCACCTGAATCACATACTTTCATCTGCCCCCTCCTCCACTCCTGCCCCCCACCTCCACACACACTGGTATTTGAGTGGTAATAAGGTAAATGCCTGACAACCTATTCTTCCACAGAATCCCTAGGCTTTGTGTGTCAGCAGCTTCCCTTTAGAACCCAAGTTTGTGAGCTTTCACTTCACAGGCTGGATGACTTTCAGACTTTGGCACCCACTTGTATTTAGATATCAAGCATGGTTTCTAAGCAACCAACCAGCCAGCTCCTCTCTCTCTCACTTCCCCCATCAGGGAGCCAGCTTACTGTACTAGCAGAACAGGTCAAACAGAGCTCGATCCTGGACAAATCAGTGCTTGAGGAAACTTTAACAAAACCAAGGAAAAATGTGGTACAAGAACAATGAAGAAGGAGTCTGTTCCAGGCAGTTTAGTCTTGTACAAGTAGAAGAAGGTCATCAAGTCGGTTTTAAAGTTGGATGCAATTTCAGGCATCATTCCAATCTCTTCACTTTACAAGCAATAAGTTCTGAAGCCCAGAGTTTAAAAGACTTGTTCAAGGTCACATTGGAAGCAAAGCTGCAGCTAGAACCCTGGTGTCCAAACTCCCAGGCCAAACCTCCTACTACTATGCTACATCATACTACCACTAGAAGATTTGAAAAAGAAAAGTCTGAAGAGTGATTTTCCCATAAATTAAATCAGCTTTAAATCTAGGCATATTTGGAGAATCACAGACTTCTAACACTGTTAGAGAAAAGACAGATTTAAAAGCTGGTTAAATCTAAACAATTAAAAAAAATCCATATGTACAATATTATAAAAAAGAGAAGGAAGAAGATGGCATTCATGATTACTGGGGCGGCAGGGCAGGGGGCAGTTGCATGCTGGGGCTGGGCTGCATGGGCTGCCAGCTTTCCTGGGTTTGAAGGATGCGGTACAGCTGCTTCAGCTGAGCAACAATGTTATCTTTGATGTCTGGGGTTGAGATCTGCAGGCGGACACTGCCACTATCAAAGGATCGTGTGAAATCACCAGAAAACATCTCGTAGATCATCCGAGCCACTACTGGAATCACCTGTTTGGGACACAGAACATAGGTGTAACCTTAGAGGAAAAGGTATTTGTAAATAGCACGATGGACCCAAGATTGAAGGACAGACCAAAGAGGCCCTGAGGAAGCTCCTCATTCTAATATCTAAATATAGGATATGCCTTCCTCTCTTTGGACCATCCTCCTGCCAAGGCTCACTCTGGAAGTTGGTTCAAATGAAGGTAGAGAACCTAGATGTAGCATTACATCACATGCCTAAATAAATGACTGCTTACTTTGCTAGACTGTTAACAAAATGTCATCTATTGCTTGCCTTGCTACACAACTCCAGGGGCCAAGCCCAAGTGGCCTTGCTGCCACTTCCTAGATCAAATTTATATTACTAAAAGCAACTCAAAAAGTTTATCTAAGAAAAGCTGGAAAGGGCCAAGCATGGTAGCTCACACCCATAATAATCCCAGCATTTTGCGAGGCTGAGGCGGGAGGATAACTTAAGCCCAGAAGTTCAAGACCGGCATGGGCAACATAGTAAGATCTCGTCTTTGCTAAAAATAAAATTAGGCCAGGCATGGTGGCCTGTGCCTGCAGTCCCAGCTACTTGGGAGGCTGAGGTGGGAGGATTGCTCAAGCCTGGGAGGTTGAGGCTCCAGTGGGCCGATATGGCACTACCGCACTCTAGCCTGGGCAACAGAGCAAGACCATGTCTCAAAAAAAAAAAAAAAAAAAAAGTGCAATTTACATTGTGTGTGTATATAAATAAAAAAAAGCTGGAAAGAATTATATCCTGTGAGGTTTCAGCAAGACTCTAAGGTCAGTAAAAGAAGGAAAGAGAAGATTTCCACTAAATCAGTCACCCACTTTAAGGACCTTGCCTTTTCCAGCATGGCCCTATTGCACAAACCTGAGTCTGTTATCCCATCTGATGAGATTAAAACCTACATGGGCTGATGGATGCTTGATGAAGGCTTAACCCAGACTGGGGGCTAAGGCACTGGCAGGAAGGAAAAGAGTTGTTGACACAGCCTTATCTTCTCACCTGAACTAAGATGAGTTTCCTTTCCAAGGGTTTCCCATCTGGCCATTCTTCCCCAAAGCATAAGTAGATCTCAAACGGTGGCTGCTTCTCTATCTGTCCTTTCTGGTGGGCAATGAGATCTGCAGAAAGTGGAAGAGCAAGTTTGGTATGCTGGGTCATTCCACATCCACTCAACAAATAATCATGTTACGCTGTCCATTATAATAGCCACTAGCCACATATGCTCACCAATTTTAAATTAATTAAACAGTTCCTGGGTCACATTAGTCATATTTACGTGCTTAATAGCCACACGTGGCTTGTGACAACCATACTGAATAGCACAAACATACTGAACAGTACAAATTTCAGAGGGTTCTCTTGGACACCATTGATCACGACTTGCGGTTCAAACCACATCATAAAAAAGTCACATCTCAGTGCTTTCCCTAAACCTGCCTCCTTGAATTCACCACTCATATATTTCCCAAAAAAATATGTGCTATTCTGAACATATAACCAATAGGGTTACCTTCCAAAGTTAAAGACAGGCTGGTAACATTTGTCTCCCTCTTCTGCCATTGAAGGAGCCACAACCAACTTTAAAATAGCTTCCAAGTACATAGCCTTGGAGAGAAACTCCCTTCTTTGTTGCCTCAGTCACCTCCATTTTTCAGAACCACAGTTCTGTTCTCCCTTGACCTCCTCCAGAAGAAAGTTTTTAAGATCTTTGCCATGACAGGAAAGCAGAGAGGTGAAAGGGAAGGATGGTGGAAAATGTACTTCCAGGGAACGATTCCTACCATCAACCTTCTGAAAAATGACTTACCACTGAGGAATGTTTCCAGACAAAACAGCTTGACCTTCTTTTGTCTCTCAATCAGGTTAGGAGCAACAAGTGACGGGGCACATGGCCCAGACCAGTACACCTTGCACTGGCACAGCCTGATGGCATAAATGGCGTGACCGCTGACCTCCAGGATCAGTCCTCTGTCCATGACGTCCAGCAGCTTGCTAGTGAACAGCTTCTGCTTCTCATTGGTAATATGCTCAGGACTTGGGAATTTGACTTGCTCCAGGCTGATGGGACCAAAGAGCTCCTCCTGGTCAGGCATGGGACCCAGATCCCCATAGAAGAGTCGGCAGCCTTGGGGGTTGCTCACGGTCATAGTCTGCCCGTACTCCTTCCCACGGTACTGAAACTTGATGTCCAGGTCAGTCACTGCAAGGTTAGAGATGACAGTGAGAGTCCTGCTTCACTGCTCTGCCTGTTCATCCCTGTGACTCATGCAAGTCCATTAAGACCAAGCCACCTTTCAACCAGGATTCAGGAAGGCCACTGCCATAGTTATCCTTCCTGCAATAAAGGGAGACATCAACATATCCCTGGAATATTCACTCAAAAGGCTTCCTGAAAGCAAACAGTTCAAGGTCCATCTCAACTTTTTCTGTTCAGTTACCACACCCTAAGGGCTACAATTTCATCAAGTAAAGTGGTCCTGATTTCCCCTACTATACTGACTGAGTCTCTATACCAATGGGCATTGGAAGGAGCTAAAAACTAAGGTATCTGGTTTCTGTCTCATTTTTTGCTTATTGTTTAAAGAAACCTGAGGAACATAAAGCAATACCAAACAATTTTTCTGAAAATGACATGTAAGCACACACACTGGGGATCTAATAATATACCATAAAAGGACACAGTTCACAGCAAAGTTAATTTTTATTCAGCAAATCTCCATTAAACCCAATACCCCTTATCAAAGCTACTTAGCCTTTTGAACAAAATTGTATTAATAGCACTCACATACCTACCATGTGTAGTGTGAAAGGGAGACCCAGGCATAAATTTGCACCAAATTCAGAAAGGGGTTTTTCCTGTAGGTCCTAAAGGCTCTCAAAATCCAAGACCCTCCTCTACCAAATCTGTGGCCATTAACCTCCCTGTTCCTCAACTGACCTTGTCACTGAATCCTCCTGCTTGAGTGATAAACCTGGGCCTCCTACCCACCTAAGACCTGAATAACCTGGAGCTGGAGCCGTAACCAATCAGAGCATCCCCATGGGCAAGTAAGTATCAGCCAATGTTTCTTTTTCTTTCTTTCTTTTTTTTTTTTTTTTTTTTTTTTTTTTGAGACCAGGTCTCATTCTGTTGCCCAGACTGGAGTGCAATGGCATGATCATGGCTCATTTCAGCCTCGACCTTCTGGGTTCAAGTGATCCTCCCACCTCAGCCTCCCAAGTAACTGGGACCACAGGCATGCACTGCCATGCATACCTAGTTTTTTTTATTTTTTATTGTAGAGAGTCTTACTGTGTTGCCCCAGGTGGTTTCAAACTCCTGGCCTCAAGCACTCCCCCCACTTCAGCCTCCCAAAGGGCTGAGATTATGGATGTGAGCCACCACACCCAGGTGGGCCAGTGTTTCTTTCCTTCTTCCCTGGTGACTCATGGGCTAGCCAGAAAGTACCTCTAGGAGAGGTAGTTTTTTAATACATGGCAAAGAAAAGAAGTCAGAAAGCAGAACAGGAGTCTGCAACAGGAGCAGAAGACCCAGCAAGAAAGATAAAGTCGCACTTACTTGGGAGAGAGCTGATCCACAGTTCTGGAGAGCTATAGAAGGGCTGTATAGGTGCCTGGGGTACTTCCATCTCCAGGGGTTCAGTTTTGGGCCACACTGCTTCAGGGCTGCAGTTGCCCACACTGCAGTTGCCCACACTGGCTGGCGCCATGGGAGAACCTAGAACAAAAGCATATGGTGAGCAGACAGGGTACCACACATGCACATCGCTTCCTGATGCTCTGAGAACTCACAGCGTCAGCAGACAACAACTAAACACTGAACCCTGATCCAGTGTGATATTCCAGCCCATCAGTGATCCCCATAACTTACACAGCAAGACATAAGGTTCCCTGCAGGTTCCTGTGCTCCTGCTTCCTCATCAAATTATTTCTTCCATAAATTCATAGTTTTAAAAACCTTTGTTTGCTGAAGATTAACATAGACAAGTGAGTTTTCCCTGGAGTTAAATTACAAGGAGTAAGAGATTCCATATTGTAAAATTTGGCCCCAGAAATTAAATAGAAGCTGGTTGTCTTCCATAAAATGAATTCAACCGAATTAGCTGATTAGCTTCCAGAAAGTGTTAATGCATAGAAATCCCTTTAAAAACAAACAAATACTTTTACATGCATAAAATGTCTAGAAGGATACTCAAGAACCTAGAAGGATCTGACTCCTTCAGGAAAAGAAATGAAAGGTTCAGGGACAGAACAGAAGAAAACCTTTCCATTGATTTACCTTTTTATACCATTATGAATTTAAACTATGTAAAAGTATTATTTATTCAAAAGGATCCAATATCCCTGCTACTGTCAAAGTTGTCTTGCTCCAAAGTCTACAGATTTCTCCTCCTAGCCTCACCTCTTAGGCATCTATTCTTCAACAATTCTTCATCCTCTGCCCCAACAGCTCTGAAATCATAAAAGTTAATGTTTCTTTTGACCCTTTGTGGATAAGCCTGTTTAAATTTATGTTCCCATGTTACTTTTTTGTTTTTAGTATCTATTCTACAACTTTCCAAAAGAAGATTAAAGGCAGATTAAGACATAAGGACAGACAAATATTAGCTTTAATAAAATATAAACAGAAATAGGAAATCAGGATCCTGGAAATAAATTGCATCCTTTTAGGGGATGAGAATAACAGAATGAGTTATTCTCATTCATTCTCATTCATTCTCAAACATTTGGGAAAGGATCCCACCTTTCTAGATGTTCAATTTCACTAAGTGGGAATGTCACGTGTGGCAATTTTTTTTTTTAAACTTTTATTTTAGTTGCAGGGATATGTGTGCTGGTTTGTTATATAGGTGAATTACGTGTGCTAGGGTTTGGTATACAGATTATTTAGTCACCTAGTTAATAAGCATAGTACCCAGTTTTTAATCCTCATCCTCCTCCCACCCTCTGTCCTCAAGGAGGCCCCAGTGTCTATCGTTCCCTTCTTTGTGTCCATGTGTAGTTTATCTCCCACTTATGAGTGATAACATATGGTATTTGGTTTTCTGTTCCTGTGTTAGTTCACTTAGGATAATGCCCTCCAGCTACATCCATGTTGCTGCAAAAGACATCTCACTCTTTTTTATAGCTGCATAGTATTCCATGGTATATATGTACCACATTTTCTTTATCCAATTCACCACTGATGGACATTTAAGTTGATTCCATGTCTTCGCTATTGTGAATAAGTGCTGCAATGAACATATGTGTACATGTGTCTTTATGATAGAACAATTTATATTCTTTTGGGTATATACCCAATAATGGATTGCAGAGACCCAATAATAGGATTGCAGAGTCGAATGCTAATTCTGTTTCAAGTTCTTTGAGAAATCACCAAACTGCTTTCCGCAGTGGCTGGAAATTTACATTCCCACCAGCAGGATATAAGTGTTCCCTTTTCTCCATAACCTCATCAGCATCTGTTGTTTTTTGACTTTTCAAAAACAGTCATTCTGACTGGTGTGAGATGGTAGTTCATTTTGGTTTTGATTTGCATTTCTCTAATGATTAGCGATGTTGAACATGTGGCAATATTGACCTGGAAGATCTCTATGAAACTTCTCTTTACCTGCACTTGGTTGCAAAGATATAAATGGAAGGATAGATGAAGGAGGGCCAGTGGACAGACAAGTGTCATTTCCTGATTCTCAAAGGTAGGGGCATCACCTAGTGTAAGGTACTCTACAATTCTAAAGAAATCATCTTGATATCCTAAGTTTTATAGGTGGCACAAGTTATCTCATTTTGACCCATTGCAGCCAGATGGTACTAAAAAGACAATGAAAAACTGGTCAGCTGAATGCAAGTCATTTGAGTAGGAGCATTTCAGTGGACAAATGAAGTAAAGATGCCACCGAAGAGCAATGCAACTTGTGTTCAAGTGTCCTCGGAAGATGCAGTGGGAGATTCAGTACCTGCTGTATCACACAGTGGATTCTCAAGCTCCCAACTCAATGTTCCTGGGAAGCTGGATTCAAAAGCCCATAAAAGAAAAGTCTCTTGCAGGTAAGTCCTATCAGAGGCTAGTATTAGCAGCTATCGACATTACAAGTTTCCTGTGATACAGCCTAAGCAGAGTAGTCCTTGTTAAAGAAGTGTCACAGAATTTATACTAAGGGAAATACTGCAAGAGTTTGCCCATAACTCATAAAAATCACACTGTACTTGGCCTGAAAGGAAATTGGCAAAATGTATAACTGATGATATATTTGTATATGGGATTAAGAATGAATTCAAGTTTTCTATTTCTTGGAATTAGCACATAGCTTCAGAAGATGTTCTATTGCCTGAAATCCACCCACTCTACTGGAATAACTAAGCCAGCAGGGAGTTCCTCACCTCTGACTCCCGCTTGCTAACAGACCAGCAGCCTGGCTGCAGGGACCCATCCTGCTTTCAGGTCAGTGGTGGCCAATGTATTGACAGTTCCAAGGTCAAAACTCCTTACATCCTTCCCATGTCTCTACCACACGTCACCCCTGCTCACCATTGATGTTCAGGAAGGGGAACGTGTCCTGGATGGGAACATGGTGCTGTGACTGATCCAGCTCATCTTCCTCATCTTCTTCATCGACATCATTGTC
The DNA here is from genome assembly GCF_048565385.1 of Saimiri boliviensis. Lineage (NCBI taxonomy): Eukaryota > Metazoa > Chordata > Mammalia > Primates > Cebidae > Saimiri > Saimiri boliviensis. Next base: position 62,076,426 of record NC_133462.1, read on the forward strand.
CTTCTCATCCCAGGGAGCAGACCCTGTGGATCCTACCCAAGATATACAAGCTCACAGGTGAGCCACTCAGGTTGTACTGCCATCCCTCCCTGCAGCTGACCCACCATTCAAACTAGGCACTGCTAGTCCAGAGGCTCTTCAGATTCAGTACACACCCTCAATGTCCTAGCTAAAAAGAGTGAGAATCAAGGGTGTATTAATCCTTGTTCTAACTCTTCCTACAGAGCCCCAATGCAAGCTGTCCTCTCTTCTTCTGTCCAGGAGTTGACCTGACTTCCTTCTCCTAGAAATCTCCTACACATTATCATATCTACACATTAGCTTCCTATGCACTAGCATCCCCTGATGCTAGAGGACACCAACTTCTCATCCTTTTAAGTTTAGTAAGAGGAATGAATGCTTCTCTCATGGCAGGACCTCCTTGGATTCACTGGAGCACACATCTAAATTATCTGGCTGTTAATATTTGTTAAGTATGGAGTTAATAGGAGGGATCAGGAGGTATTCTCTTAGTCAAAGTATCCTATGAATTAAATGATCACCCACCCAATATTTATAAAGAACTTATTTACCCTGATTTTGTCTCTATTATATGTATCAAAACATCACTATATACCCAATGAATATGTACAATTATTATTTGTCAATTAAAAAAATTTTTTATACAAATGTTAATTTTTTTACAGATGATGTTCATTGATTCTTACAATAGCTTTTGAAGTAAATAGGAAAGCTGAGATCCCATATTTTAGAGTTGAAGAAACTGAGGCTCACAAGAGGTAAAATGACTTGATTCAAGTCCCACACGTAGTAAAGTGATAACAGCCAGGTTTAGGACTCAAACCTTTTAAGCTTTAATCTCTTCTCCTTCAAAATTACCTGGCCTCTTGAATCCCAAGAGAGGCTATTTTTACAGTAGAACTGTATACCCCTCCACTTTCTAATGCTTTAAGTAACCAGGCTAAAAAACATTCCCCTAAGTGAGCACAATTTTGCTGAGTTTGTGTCTTTTGTTTTCTGGGTCCTTCCCAGAGAAAGGCTTTCTTGCTTTACCCATCTTAAACTTTGTAAGTCAGGCTGTTCTCAAGTTGACTATCTCTTAAGAGTCCAGCCCAGAATCTGACATACTGCCCACATTCTCTCCAGCACCTGGGGCCTCACCTGGGTTAATGATTGAGCCCTGGGGCTGAGGGATGTCACACACTTGATATATCTTCACCGGGTTCATGGGCACCTCCTTGGTGCCATCATACATCAGGTTGAATTCTCTGCTCTTATTGAGAGCACAGCGCAGCTGGGCCTTCCATTTAGCTGGGTCAGGGTCATCCACCCCTTCCTGGTACTTCCCTGTCTCTACAGCCCAGGCCTGAGAACAAGAAACCATGGTGAGTCCTACCATTGCCCAGAACCACTGCAAAGTGTGTGCTTACCCTTTCTCATAGATAGACACACACACACACTCTCTCTCACACTCTCTCTCTTGCATGACTGCCTTACCGTCCCAACCCCAATTGACAGAGACTGCATCAGGAAACACTGCCCTTAGGACCAGGCAAGGCAGGTGCCTAAGGGAAATAAAGCCATGTGCAAACACAATATATTGAAAGGAGGAGCCTTATCTCAAGCATTGGTACCAGCACCCGTCAAGATGACAATGCTATAAGGAAGGGCTGAAGATAAAGTCCGGGGAAAATATGCACCAAAATGCAGATCGTAACTCTGGAGAGCAGAATTTCAAGTAACTTTTTTTTTTTTTTTTTTTTTGCTTATTCATTTTTGACATGAGTTGCTTATACAACAATAGGTAAGACAAAGAAGCATGGCAGAGGATATGAAGAGTTTGGCCTCCTGGGTTCCCTCCTTTCAGTCTTCAATCTGATACATAAAGAATTATAGAAACCAAGTGGTTTTGGGAGGGAAGGAAACACATTGGGAGTTCAGCTTGTCCCACTGGCCGAGGGCCTCAAGTCCTAAAAAATCCGCAGCCCTTATCTTTCCCTGTCCCCTCAAACTTCTATTTCATGAGACACATCACGCTATCAACCACACCAGTGGCTGGCAGCACGGACTAAAACCACTTTGACTCCTTCTCTCTGGTTTCTAAATATGAAAACTCATAGCACTTTTCCCAGACAAGGAGAAGAAGTTTGCCTCCTCAATAAGGAAAAAAAAAAAAAAAATCTAAGCCACTCAAGCCATAGACCAAGGCACTCAGGAGCAAAGCAGGGAGTAGACCCCTAACCCTACATTTAGCTCTAACAGGCATTCTTGTTTCCGCTCATGGGATAGCCACTCTCCCCCACTGCTGACAAGTTCTCTGATCTCTTTGTGCAGGAATTCAACTTGTTCTAACGGCAAAAAAGTAGGTGCCAGTAGCAGAGAACTCAAGACTGGAAGCACACACCAATATTTTCAAGCTAACAGGGTATATGACTTGTCCAAACCCAATCCCTTCCTCTGATTCTGATCATAGACTTCTTCCTCAGTCTGAAATTGAATTTTTCTGCCCAATCCTTCAAGAGCTTTGGTCTCCTTCAGCCACCTGCTAAAGAACCTCACAATCATGACGAAGTATCCTCAAGAGTTAATCTAAATCCTCCTTCCTCAATTCAGATCACTTCCTCTCAGATTTGGGTCCCTCCATTTGTTTTGGTATGGAATGAAGATGTTTGACAAAATTGTGCTGCCCCAGGTGGCAGAGCACACACTAGAGGGTCTAACTCCCGCTCCATTCTATCCAACCCCCTAAAGGAGATTTCAACGTCACTGCTCGCTGGTATCTGGAAGGCCTATCTCCAGGTAACTGGCAGTACCTGGCTGCTGTTTCCCCAGGTTTTCCCTTCTGTTTGTTTGATCCTCTGTGCCCATGCTAGCTCCGGCCCCACCCAGCTGACTTGGGCTATGAAGACTTTGGCAGAGGTCTGAGCATTTCTGTGGCTTCCTAAAGCTTTGCTCCTCCATGGAGAGGAGCCAGACCAACCAGAACAAGAGCCCCAGCCTTCCTGCTCACCGTTCAGCCATTCCCAGGACCCACCCAGATGGCACTGAGGCCCCCAGGCTGATGCAGTAAAGAGCCATATTCTTCAAGACTGGAACTTTAGATTCAAGAACGGGAGCCTAGGAGGAACCATGTGGCAATCATTGTGACTTATAAACCTTGCTTGTTCAAACCCATTCTGAGTCTTGCTAACAAGAGAGTCTGATCATTGTGCAGGTCCTTATTTCTCTTCCTAAAGTGGAAATAATCTCTGCATTTTTATAGTGCTTTACAAATCCCTTCCCATACTTTATTTCACTTGATTCTACAGGCAAGACTAGTTTTACCCCCTTTTACCAAAGGGGGCACTGAAGCCCAGAGAGGTTACAAAACTTGCTCAAGGCAACACATGCAGTTGATGGTAGAATTTGAGGTCAGGTCTTCCAATTTTTGATCAGAAAGGGCAGTATAATGGGGGGCAGGTGGGATGGAGACAGAAAGTCATGGGTTCAAATCCTGGCCCCACCACTTACTGGCTGTGTGATTTTGAAAAGTTATTAATTCCCTCTGAGACTTGGCTTCTCCATCAATAACATGAAAGTAATACCTCCCTCACAGGGTTATCATGAGAATTAATGGATACAGACACCCATTTTATATTAGTTCCCCACCTGGATATTCTGCTAAAGGCCATCAGAGCTTGGTGTCTGTGAAAGCACCCTCCCTCTGCACTCTGCAAACAGATGCACAGACATAACTAAAACAAAACCACCTCCCCACAGCCCTATTTTCTGCAAGCCCCAAGCATGCAAGCCCAAAGCATCGCTCTCATGAGTAGGGCTTTCAGGAAGCAGTTTCTTCCCCAGGGCCAGCACTGTCAGACACTTTAACAGCAAACCCAGTTTCAGACCATGACCACAAAAGGCCAACTAGGCCAGGATGGGCTCCTGCGCTTCTCAATGCCAACTCCAATAATTGGTCCTGGGTTTTAAAAATTTATTTATTGAGATGGAGTCTCACTCTGTTGCCCTGGTTAGAGTGCAGTGGCATGATCTCAGCTCACTGCAACCTCCACCTCCCGGGTTCAAGTGATTCTCCTGCCTCAGCCTCCCAAGTACCTGGGACTACAGGTGCCCACCACCACGTCAGGCTAATTTTTGCTTTTTTTTTTTTTTTTTTTTTTTTTTAGTAGAGGCGACATTTCACCATATTGGCCAGGCTGGTCTCAAACTTCTAACCTTGTGATCTACCCGCCTCAGCCTCCCAAAGTGCTGGGATTATGGGTATGAGCTACCATGCCCAGCACGGTGCTTGTTTATAGGTGCTAACTTCATCACTTTTATCATTATTTAAAACCTAAATGAAGAGCACTCATTTACCTTCTAAGTACCTTCAGGCCAATTTTCTCTCTGCCTGTCCTCTCTAGACCTGACATAAATGAGCTGGGTGGGAAACATGCCAAAGATGCTTTCTTTCGAATCCTGCACTCACATTTTCTGTCTTTTCCAAACCCAGTCTCAGTAAGGACCCGAGGCATGAATCTTGCGAGGCCTACAGTAGAGATTGTATTTCACTCATGACTTCTAGCTTATATCCAAAGAAGAAAAGAGCAAACTAGCTTCTCAGTGTCTTGAGGATGCAGGAACTAAAGCTACTCATGAGACGGAAGTGACTGAGACAGAAGCTGGTCTGGAGCAGAGGCACAGCCTCCAGGGTTTCAATCCACACGAAAACCTTTCCCACGAGAAGCCTGTCCACTTACTTCTGTCTTAAGTCAAGCTTTTGTTTCACTTACATTTTGTAAAATGCTATGTGATTAAGTCTTTTCATTAAATAAAATGACTGTCATATCAATGCTATTTCTTATTTTTAAAGACATATTTATAAAATTAAAACTTGTAACTAAATCACCTTTAATTTTTAAGCAGCAGTTATAAATGAGGCAAGATATTTTAACTCATAAGAAAAACCTACGAGGTGCAAGTGGCTCATGCATGTAACCTGAATACTCTGGGGGGCTAAGCAGAGAGGATCATTTGAGCCCAGGAGTCCAAGACCAGCCTGGGCAACATGGTGAAACCTCACTCTACAGAAAAAAATACAAAAATTAGCCAGGTGTGGTGGTGTGTACTTGTAGTTCCAGCGAGGTGGGAGGTTGAGGTGGGAGGAACACTTGAGCCTAGGAGGTCAGGGCTGCAGTACACTATCATCATGCCACTTGCACTCCAGCCTGGTTGACAGAGCAAGACCCTATCCCCCCCAAAAAAAAGAAAAAGAAAAAAACTTACTGAGAGCCCTCTATACCAATCTCATAAGCTATACTGGGTGCCTGATAGTTCTGCCCTAATCTGGGTATGCATTCCCAGGCCAAACACCTCTCTCCATAGCAAGAGCTCTGAGTGAGGAGGAAGAGTCAACTGCTGATTCTTGGTAGCTTTTGAAACAATCACATCACTACAATTACTAAAAATTAGAGTGTTAGCCAACCCCAGCTGGTATCCTTTGGGATGTGATTGAGTACCTTCAACAATGGGAAAGAAAAAAGGGCTTCAACCATTGCAGACAGGCTCCCAAAAGAGGAATTACTATGCTTGCTGAGTTTGGGCACCCCCATCATAAGCATTCTGTTTCACCAGTTTTAGGTCTAGTATATTCCCCATACCAAAATTAAACAAAAATAAATAAATAAATAAATAAATAAATAAATAAATAAAAATAAAAATAAAAAACAAATCCAGAAAAGTCTGATGGTAGAAGAAGTCCTTTACCTTAAAAATGGTATTTTCCTCTTCTTGTTGAGGGCTATGCCGGGTGGCATGTTTCCAGGGAATCTGGAAGCGCTTAGAGTCCCTGTGTAGCCAGATGAGCCCAGGGTAGAGGCCACTATCCACCTGGGCCACCAGCCAGGGCTTCAGCCGGACTCTGCGGGGGTGGAGGGCCATGATCTGGGGGTTCAGGGGGAGAAGTGGGAAGAGCAGAAGAATTAGGCCAGCCACTGGGAACCCTTCCCAGCCACCTTTCCCATCTATTAGAGCTACAGTTTCACTAGATTACAGCAAAGAAACCAAATATGGGAATAAACTGTGCCAGGTGGGAAAGAAAAGAGGTTAAAAGGTTCTTTTCATTGATTCCAAAGCCATTTATACTTCATGCTCTAGCCAAATCAGACTTATCATACAAGCAGATCACATTTCTTCTGTTTAAATCCTGAAGCAGAAAAATAAAAAGGTGATGTCATCCTGCTGGAACACAGTCCTTCCTGAAGCACCAAGGGCTTTGGAAGAGAAGGGAAATTGTTCTTTTCAATCTCATCTCAGGAGAAGGAAGAAAAAAGTTACATAAACAGCAACAACTATATAAAAAAGGAGCTGAAGCATGTTCTCTTTTTCAACAAGACAACTAAAGGTGAATGGGAATATTTTAGAAAGAAATGACACCACCATGGGGAGAGAGAAGTAGGTGAGGGGTATATACTGGACTTCGAGTCCTCACTTACATGGAAGAGCAGGCAGTGTGTTCACAGGGATCTGAAGAGTCGACTTGGCTTTCCCTTGGCCGCTCAAAGGTTCTATATGGAGAAAAGGGGCGTCTCAGCTGGATATCCATACAACAATCCAGTGTCTGGGAGAAGGATTGGGAACACTGGTGACAAAGGCTCTGAGAATACTTCTCCTCAACTTAGTCTGGTAAAGCTCAGAAGTCCTAGGATAACCAAACACTAAAGTACTAAGAGTACTTAGAGCACTGAAAACAGTCATGAGACAAGCTTTGCATGGCCAGGGCAGCCTCCTCCCATGGGTCTGTTTATCTCCCAATGAAGCCTGGAGTGAACCGATTGGTTGCAGGAGCCAGCCTGGGTAAAGTCTGCAATTGATTCTCATAAAAATACATGTGCCTAGCAGATAACATTCAAAGCAGATGGCACTCAGCAGAAAACAAAAGCCTTCCCAGATTGGGTGCCTGATAAAAAATTTAAAAAATAAAAAAAATTAAAAATAAACTAGTCACTGGAGAATTGTTTGCCTGAGATGTTGTGTTTGCATTTTCTGGTGTTCTTATTTTGTTTTTACTTAAGATGAGAATGAGATGCCTGGAAAAAGAACACTCATTCAACAAATATTTGTTCATCAGTTACTGTGTGCCAAGCACAGTGTTAGTTACTAAACACTAAAGCTCAATGTTCCTTCTTGAGAAACTCCACATTGGAACTTCTCAAGCCCCACGATGGCCTGAGGAGGAGTGGAAGATAAATAGGCCACCTTCATACCCAGAACGATCCCTACCTGGATCACAGTTCTGAAACCAAACAACCTGAGTCAGGTGAAGGCTCTACTCAGAAGAGTTTAGCTGACGGGGTGGCCCGTAACACCACGTCTCTCCCCAGATTCCCAACAAATGTGAAAAACCCAAACCCAACTCAGCATCTGGCACTTTAAGAGCAAGGCAAGACCTGCTCTCACCTGAGCTTTCTGACCCAATTACCAACTCCTGCAACTGAAACCTTCCCCCTGGGAGCACAGTGGGTAGGTGAGGTTAGCATGAAGTGTTCAAGTGCCCCCACATAGTTGGCCTTAAATTACGGTGTTTTGTAGGGCAGCATGTGAAATCATCAAACCACGGGGTACATTTACACCTTATAAGGAGGAGGGGATGCATATTCTCTCAAGGGCTAGTTCTCCCTTCTGCTCCCCAGTCCTATCACTACTGAAAAGGGGATGGAGCAAGGGAAGGAAAAAGAGGATAGGAAAATCAGCACCAAATCAGTCAATATAGTAAGGAGCTTTTGAGAATTTCCATTGCAATACTGGTAAGTGCTGTGTCTGGGCCTATCAAACATTAAAATCCACCTTTTGACCGATACTGTATTTGAAGAAAAGTCCGAAAGGGCTTACTGCAGTTGATCCAAAGCCCACCGTGAAAAAATTAAGGCAATCAGGCCAAGATCAGGAGCTGCACCTGATGATGGGAAAGGTGAAGCAGCCACCCAGAGAGATCAGTGATTAAGATCGAGAGCCCTGGGTTCTCAGTGTTCTCCTAAGATGGAACTACACATGAGCAGTCCTGCCTCAGCCTCATGGAAGGAGCCCCAGCCTGCCCTCCTCCAAGCCCATGCCCTGCCTCCCTCACTGTAAACCCTCTCCACCTTCTGAAAGTCAGCCAAGATCTCTCCAACCTACCACCTATTAACTACAACTCTAAAAACAGGCAGAGATGGAAAAATTGAAAACCCAAATGACCGAGACGGGAATGGTTCATTACGCCACAACCACAGGCTATAACATCAAGTCGCCATTAACAACAGGTGTCAGAATTTTTATTACATTCAAGGAAATGTTTACAATATGAAGTTGTGGGGGCAGGGGGAATACAGCATACAGCTTGACTGTGTAGTACTATCTCCATCTTGTAACACAACATATACTTGCATACATGTGCACATACACACGGAACTGAAAAGAGGAAATAAATACACCAATGCAAGAAGATATTTGTAATTATTATCTAGTGAGGGAATTATGAGTGCTTTTACATTCTCCTATATACATTATATATGATTCATAGTTTAGTACAATATGTTAAAATTTATAATTTAAAAAACTACAAGTAATATTGTTAACCTTAGGACGATAAGACATTTCTTACGAAGGATGGTAACAACAATCCTTTGTATCTGTGCAGGCTTTACAATTTTTGCATGAACCTTTACCTAACATGCATGATTTCACCCTCATGACCTGAACGTGGTATTCCTATGCTCATTTTACCTCTGGCCTGAGGTACTTTATCTCCTAAGTCAGGTCTGTACCAAACCCTGCCACTGCACTCTGTCTTCCATGTCCCTCTCATCTTCTTCTGTGCACCAAGAAAGTAAACTAAAAACATCAACAAAGATCCCAACAGCATAGAGGGCCAATAAAGTGACTGAGGTGGAGACTGCGTACATCCACTCTCTAACACACCTAAATCAGAGTTCTCTTTCAAAACAATCTCACCACCTAAATCCCGACACCTGCAGAGCCACCGCCCTAGCCGAACTCATCTTGATATCTCTAGCAGCAAAATGTAAGTCCTGTGTCTCTAACAGGTATTTAGCCAGCCAAAAGACAATGATGCAAACCTATCTATCCCCCTCACACTGAATATAGAAGCAGGGACACTAACTGTCCTCTTCCATACCCCCTATGCTAGGCAGCGGATCCTCCATAAACACCCTCACTGCCACCTCCATAGACCTTCCCCTGACTAGTTCCCAGGGGCACTACCACACCAAAGCTGAGATTTGGCCGTCAGTGGTTTGCTCAGGTTAAAATACACGCCGTTTCTTGCAGACAAGTCTGAGCAGTCCCAGTTCTTCCCTTTCTCCCGAAGGAAGTGAAATGCCATCCTCTAAGTTCCTCAGGCTTCCCTGTTTAGTTTAGCCCTGCTTAGGGGTAAACTCCCGGCCTCTAGCCAAAATCCCCACGCCCTACCCCCTGCTGGATGGAAGTTAGGGTCTGGCAAATGCGAGTTTCAAGGTACTGAGTGCCACTGTCTTACATCATGCACACGTCTCATGCTAAACCACACTCCTGGGTCAGCACCGGCTGTCACCAGTCCCACCCAAGTGCCTTCCTCTCCCTTCCCTCACTTCCACTCTTGACATCCACCAAGAGAACAGGTTGAGACAGGGTGACCCCTTTACCACAGAGCAGGCTCCCTGTAAAGAGTGGCACCTCAGGCCTCCTTTCCAAGTCAGGCCTGAAAGACTTTCCCCATTCTCCACATCGCCCTCCAGCCCCTTCGGGCAAAGAGGGCCCACCCCCAGAGCAACCACACCCCAGCGCCATCCTCCCCAACACCTACCTCCGTTCCTTGGAAACCCTTGGGTGTCTCCCAGGCCCAGGGCGAAGGGCCTAACTGTGCCAAACAGACTCAGGGAGGGAAAGCAAACCGCCAATGCTTCCCAAGATCCCGGCCACCCTCACCCCAGTTTCCCCAAACGCCCACTAGGACCAAGGGCCTGCAGACCTGGAAAGTCCCCTCTCTGGGGCACAGGGGCCAGCGGCAAGTTGTTAAGACTGAAGGGGGCGCGGTGCTCTAGTCTAGCTCTACCACACAGCGGGGTGGGTGGGGGCCGAGAGCAGTGCCCTCCGTTTCGGCGGCGGGGGTAGGGAGAGCAGACCCAAGTGTGGAGTCCGGAGGGGCCCAGCGCTACAGAACTGGGGCCGCCCCAAAGCTATCTAGAAGAGGGCGACAGGCACCCAGTCCCACTGGGTAACCCCCGCAAACACACAGATGCCCCCAAGCAAGCTCGCCCACCCCCACAAACTCCAGGGACAGGTCCTACTCCACCCACGGGGGAGCCTCCCCTCCCTCCACCTGGTCCCAGAAGTTGGCGTCCCCACCTGTGCTCAATCTGTCCACCAGAAGCGGACGTCCCTCCGAACTAAGTCCGCAGCGAAGATCAGCCGTCGCTACCACGCTCCGCGACGTCTTGGCCAAGGGGCGCCTGGCTCTACCCAGATAGGGACTGCGGGTTCCTCTCCCCGGCCCGCACCAGCCCTTACCTGCCCGGCCCAGGTGCGCCGAGCTCACGTCAGCGCCTCGCCCCGGGACGCCGCAGACCACGCCTCCCAGGTGCGGCCACGCCCTCCGGGGCTCGGGATTGGCGAGTGGCACGAAATAGGATACTCCGCGTTCCGGGCGGCCCGGCCCAGCGGCGCCCCGCCTCTGTCCCACCCTACTCCCCCGCTTCTAACTCCGGCTAAGAAAGTCCCAGATTCAGGCCTAGCCCTTAACGCCTCAGGGCTGGTGGTCCTGGGAACCGGAAGCGACTGGGAGTTCAGATCGAAGTCGAGAGGGTGCCTCCTTCCTTCACGCCCCGTAATTACCCTGCAGTATACAGACAGTTAAGCACAAATAAGGGTTTTGAGATTCTGCGTTGGCCCTACTACTCGTGGGCCTGTGTAAGTGGAGTTGTCGTGAGGAAGAGAACCAGGACACTTGGTCCTGTCTGGGGGCAGCCATAGGCTTCCAGGAATAGAATTCTACCTTTACTCTGCCTCTTACCCTTGTGACCCTGGGTAAGTTACTTAGATTCTTGGTTTCAGTTTCCTCATCTCTTCGATGAGAACAATAATTCCTGCCTTTTCCTTTTTGTTGTTGTTTGATTTTTTCCTCTTTCTCTTCTTATTTTTTGAGATGGGGTCTTGCTATGTTGCACAGGCTGGTCTCCAACATCTGGGCTCAAGGGAGCCGGCTCAGCCTCACAAAGTGCTGGGATTACAGGCACTGGCACCCAGCTCAGTTCCTTTTTGTTTTCTAAGGCAGGATCTGGCTCTGTCACCCAGGCTAGAGTGCAGTGGCACTGTCAGAGCTCAACCTCCAGGGCTCAAGCGATTCTCCCACCTCACCCTCCCAAGTAACTGGACCTACAGGCATGGGCCACCATGCAAGGCTAATTTTTTTTTTTTCTTTCGTAAAGACAGGGTTTCTCTATGTGGCCCAGGCTGGAGTTCCTGCTTTCTCTAATCACTATCATGTAATGATTAAAAGCATAGGCTCTCGAGCCAACTCCATCAGTAACTACAGACTTGGGAAAGTTTCTTATGTGTAATAGTACCTACCTCAGGGGTATTGTGGGGATTCAATGACTACATGTAAACTGCTTGCAACAATATTTGGCACTTATCACGTGCTTTATATGTACTTGCAATTATTATTGGTGTAAAGACTAAAAGTACTATACAGACAGTGTGTCAGAGAACAGGAAGGCATTCCTTATTATTACCTGAAATTCAAGTCCTGTATGTATCCTAACAGGTGCTTGATAAGATTTCCTTCACCCTCCTCATCTATCTAGAGGACAGGTTTGCAGGAGACTGTGTAGCAGTAAATGAGACTTTAAAAAATCCCCCACCCTCAACTACTAGCTCTCATAGGCGAAATGGGGAATGAGCAGGTCACTTAGGTTCTGGTGTTTAAAGTAATGAGTGAGAAACCATGGAGGAGTGGTGCAATGAGTTGAACTGTCACACACCCCCCCACGCGCGCACACACACACACACACACACACACACACAAATTGTGTTTTGAAGTCCTGACCACCCCCATACCCCCAACCCCAGCCAGATGTCAGAATGTGACCTTATTTGGAGACAGAATTCTTACAGAGGTAATCAAGTTAAAATGTGGTCATTAGGGTGAGCCTGAATCCAATATGCATGGTGTCCTTATAAAAGGAAGAGATTTGGACACAGAAGCAGATACCCACAGAGGGAAGGTGATATGAAGAGACACGAGGAGAAGACAGCTAGCTGCAAGCCAAGGAGAGATACCTGGAACAGAGCTTTTAGTCACATCCCTCGGGCTTGATTTTGGAATTTTAAACTCCAGAACTATGAGACAAAAAATTTCTGTTGTCCAAGCCACCCACTCTGAGGTATGTTGTTATGGTAGCTCTAGCATACTCATACAAGTGTGTTGAAGAGCCCCAGATTGATAATAACATAGACCTGATTCCAAGTCCCAGTTTAGCTTTGGGCTGTAGCCAGAAGGCAGCAAGGCCCCAAGGCCTGACTCAGCCAACTCTGTCTCAACCACTGCCCTGTGGCCACTCTTCCCTTCACTGGGAGAAGGACTAGCCCATCAGCACAGCTAGCTATTTGCTGCTGATGAGCTCACTAGACAAGTAGCATCTTCCATCTGGCCCAGGGCTGGGCTCTGGGAACCAAACAAGGTCCACTGCAGGTGTGTGAGAGGGATGAGGGATAAGGCCATTGGGAGAGTATCATTTGAGGGGAGTCAGAAGCCCAATGGCATACAAGTATGAGCTCACACACATGCACTCACTTTTGCACCACCTGAAATTCCCACGACTAAGGGGATGTCTTAAGCATCTTCTTTAGAAGACATATATTTTGGAATCAGAAAACTCAGGCTGGGAGGGTCCTTCTAGATGATCTAGATCGAGACTAAAACTGACTTAGCCAGTTTTTACCCACACAGTATTTTAAATATAAGGAGATCTCACATAAACATCCAGATTCTCAGCATCTGTTAAAGAGTCAAGTGCTCTGGATGCTCTACCAGCAGTTCCACCTGGCAACAGCTGCCCATTTAGAGGGAGTCTACATGTAGCAGTCAGGACAAACTCACTCTGTCGAGCTCACTCATTAACTTTAATTGCCTGACCCTATGGGCATCTGATTGCCACTTCAAGGCCAAATTTCCTCTTTTCATAGATGAGAAAACTGCGGCCCAGCGAGGTCAAGTGATTTGCTCATGATCATATAGCATACCAGCCACAAAACCAAGACTAGAATACAAGCCCGGGCTCTATCCACTTCGACCCTGCTCAGAGTCCCAGCCAGAGTCTATTCTGACCTGTTCTGTACTGGCTGTTAACTATTTTTTTAAAAAAATCACCCATGGACCTAGAAACTGTTGATATTGCCATAAGCAAAACAAAGTCCCAACTCTCATGTCACTCAGCTGAATAATTGATGAAAGCAGGTAAAGCAGGGGGAATTAAGGCAGAGATCAGGAGGAACTCCCTGACTCTGCAAGCATCAAGCCCTGGCAGTAGGCCACCCCGATGTCTTCTTTTGTTGATATACACGTCATCTGCTTGACCTGGAGAATAAGAACATCTTGTGGGTCTTTCCACAGGCTCTTGAGGAATCTTCTGTATTCTCAAAAGAGCGCCTTCAGGACTCAGTCATTCCCAACATGCCCTGGGCCTGCAATGCTCCCATCATTTTGCCCTCCATTGATAATCAGGTGGGGCAATGCTGACTCACTAGTGAGTCTTGAGTTTCAGGTAGTGGGATGTACATTTCAGCACAGGGGCCCTGATTCACAGCCACAGGGAATGAGGGAATTCCCCTCTCCTGCTCCCAGTCAGCTCTCATTTGGCAGGGAGGAGTTTATTTTACCATCCAGAGACTTTAAACTCTACAATATCAGACACGTAACAATAAAACTATGGACTCAAATCCCACTCTCTTCTTGGCAGAGCCGAGGGCATGGCAACTGAGACTCCTCCCTAAGGCTCCATACAGTGGAGAGTTTCGTGTTACTGGAGTCAGTGACAGCCAATCAGCTGTGTACCTTTGGTTAGGTTGCGAGTGGGGTAGGGGCATTGCACTAAGCAATCCAATTCTGTGCTTTCAAAGGAAATCAGACTCCAACCTCCCTTCTGGAAGGCATTCTGGAGCCCACCAGGTCTACTCTCACTCTTCTCTTGGCCCTGGTTTATCTCTGTCTCCATCCAAGTATCCTAAAGCATCAGGGCTACAGATGATCCTAACACATTGCCAAAGGCACAGCCTAAACTGTAACGCAGATCGGTTGTTGCTCTCTATAGTACCCTGTAAATTCTAGAATCACCAAGATGGCAAAAAGCATAAAAGAACCTCACTTTCCAATCCAAGCAATGGCACAGACTTTGGCTTTGGAATCTAGAAGAATTCTCCACCAAAGTCTTCTGACTTTGGTGGAATTCTCCACCAAAGTGTTGAAAGAATATCTTCTGACTCTTTCAGAAAACTCTTTTTATCCTTGAAGCAAGCTGAGCACCTTGGGAAAGTGGTCTCAAAGAAGCAGCTTTCTTTATTAGTGCAATGTCCCTACCCCACTAACAACCTCAGCAAAGGTACACAGCTTATTGGCTGTCACTGACTCCAGTAACACTAAGCTCTCCACTGTACGGAGCCTTTGGGAGGAGTCTCAATTGCCATGCCCTCTGCTCTGCCAAGAAGAGAGTGGGATTTGGGTTCATAGTTTTATTGTCACATGTCTGATATTGTAGAGTTTATATCCCTAGGGGAGGCAAAAGAGGAAAAACAAAGCCCAGGAAATCATTTGGAAGTAAGCTCCCCCTTGAGGCCCTCCCTTCATTCTTCTGCCCCTTCATTGCAAATCTTGAGGGTCACTTCCCATTTTCCCCAGCATGGAGAGCTTCCACTGGCTCTGCAGACAAAAGAGCCGAATAAGAAGCTACAACCACCATGAATGTGAGAGATCAGAGTTCTGATTGCAAATATGCTTCCCCATTGGGACAAAACAGTGGCTTGATTTTGGCTTCATGATCAGCACCAAACCTGTGAGTCACAGCACTTAGCCTGCGATTCTATGCTGCTTCTTAATGAGATAGTGGATATGAATGCTCTCTGAAACAGGTAGAGTGCTGTGCAGACTGAGCGACCATCACTGCTGATATCTGCTCTTTGTTTCCTTTGTGTTAATAATTCTCTCCAGACTTCAATCAAGTCCTAAGGGCAACAAGGTGCAGGCCCGACAGGAACTAGCACAGTGTTAGGCTCAGTTTGAGCTACAGAGCACTGGACAGTGTGTCGACATCAGAAAAAATGAGGACTCCAGGAGTACAGAACCTTTGGAGGGGCAGTGTGGCAAGAAGCTGGACTCCTGTTCGACATGAGTGATTGACCAAATGTACTTGTCTCCTCTCCCACCCCACGCCACCCCAGTACAATGACAATAAAGAAATTTTTTAAAATACATTAATCTATAAGGTTAAGAGATGACAAAAAGCATGGGGGTAGAGATAAGAATGGATGAGAGAGTTCAACAAAAATATTAGGAGACAAAATATTATTTCAACAAAAATAGGAAGTAGGCAGGGCAGATGCTTTGGTTATAAGGCTTTCAGTCCTATTCGATTAAATCTTAAAGCAGATTTACATACTATTTAATGAAAATATTACTTTTTTTCAAGAACGAAGAAAGAGCACTTGGGGAGTCAGGAGACCTGGGTGTCGGATCTTTCTCTGGCACTCCGTGACAGCAGAGATGCATCACTGTTGCTGTCTGAGCCTGAGTCCCTTCATGCAACAGACCTGAATGAATCCCACGATTGCCTCCTAGTCCTAATGTCACCCAGCTCTGTGATTAAATTCCAGAGGCGGCACTGAGATCCTCAGAAAAACTAACTGTGCTTTGGAATGAGTGTAAATTTGTCTTCAGTTTCCCGTCTCTCATTTCCCAACTGTCTGGGCAGTCTGAGCCTCAGTTTATTCACCTACTAAATGAGAATGCTACCTATTTCACAGGATTGACTATAGGATTCAATGAAATAAATAAAACAATACCAGGTCTCAGAAAATGTCATTCTTCTCTATTGCTGCCTTCCCCTCCCCATATTTAGGCAAGGATATGGCACAGTTCAGGGCACCTGGTATTCACTTTATAAAAACATTCAGCATTAAGTAATGTGTCACTGTGTATTTACTCTTGGGACAGTGAGGATACAAAGCATCTCTTCTCTGTTGATTGGATTAAGAGCAAGGCCCAAGTGTGACTCTCAGACCCTAGATAAGAATTCCCTTGGGAAGATACGGCTAAGGGACAGGGACGACAGGATAGAAACGAGAAGTTCTTTGACCAAGTAGCAGCCCCACCCTTCACCCTCTGCTGTCAGAATGTTCTCTACACGTAGTCTACATGCTCAGCCTCAACCTAGGCTGGCCTCCTATCCAATGACCCTGGCCTTCTGTGGAAGAAGGTAAAGATGGTGTCCATGGGGCGTTCCACTGTCTTGAGTGGGTCTAGACTGGCCGGGGAAAGTCAAAGGACCACCTGCCACACTAATTTCTCCACATTGCCTAAAATTCCAGTTGCATAACATTCAAAAAGGTGATTCTATCTGGTCCCTGCCCCAGACACAGACAGCCTAAACCCCACCTCAATTTCTACAGCTTCAACCTCAACCTTGTCCAAGCTAAGCTGGGGCCTAAGAAATGACTAGATGCCACGGAGGGCTAGCCCAGTCAAAGAAGAAAGGGGAAATATATACACAAATAAGGGTGTTCAGTACCAATCTCATGTAACCCCTGCTGGGAGAGCCCCAAAGTCAGGAGCAAATAAGGTTTTGGTTTTTCTAAGATAGATCAAGACCAGGGCCCTGGGTCCACCCGACATGAGACACAAACATAATTCCTTCAGTAAATATGTATTGAGCACTATACACCAGAAAAATAGCCACCCTTTGGAAACATATTGTCTCCTATTTCTAGGAAGGCCTTCTATTTAAACTTTCACATATGTGTCCTTCTGCTATTGTGACCACCTCGAAAATCCCAGCTTCCAGCCCCACTCCGATCTCTTCTACAGCCCTCTGTGAGCTCCAGTCCCATCCCCATCCTGCTCAAAAACATTCTGTGATTTCCTAGTGCTTACTGAGTCAAGAAACCTTATTCCCTCATCCAACAAATGCCTGTTGTTTATCTACTGTGTGCCAGTTTTCTGCTCTAGGTGCCAGGGACACAGCAGTGAGCAAGAAAGACAAAAACTTCTGCCCTCATGGTGCTTACATTCTAGCTGGGGAGACAGGCAATAAACAAGATAAATAAGTTAAGTATGTTAGTCCAGGGCAAGTTCTAAGAAGGACAACAGGGCAACTGGAAAAGATTAGGAGGGGGTGGAGTGGATGCAAATTTTAAATGGACTAACCAGGGGAAATATGAGATTTAAGCAGAGCTCTAAGAATGTGATGGAGGCGAGGTTGAGAGATCAAGACCATCCTGGTCAACATGGTGAAACCCCCTCTCTACTAAAAATACAAAAAATTAGCTGGGCATGGTGGCACGTGCCTGTAATCCCAGCTACTCAGGAGGCTGAGGCAGGAGAATTGCTTGAATCCAGGAGGCGGAGGTTGCAGTGAGCCGAGATCACGCCATTGCACTCCAGCCTGGGTAACAAGAGCGAAACTCCGTCTCAAAAAAAACCAAACAAACAAAAAACAAAACAAAACAAAACAAAAAACAATGTGATGGAGGAGCTGGGCTGGGTGAGGTAGCTCACACCTGTAATCCCAGCACTTTGGGAGGCTGAGGTGGGATCACAAGGTCAGGAGTTCAAGACCAGCCTGACCAATATGGTGAAATCCCATCTCTACTGAAAATACAAAAATTAGCCAGGCATGGTAGCATGCACCTGTAGTCCCAGCTACTAGGGAGGTTGAAGCAGGAGAATCGTTTGAACCCGGGGCAGGAACATACTTGCCCCATGAAAGGACCAGCAGGGACGCCAGTGTGGCTGGAGCAAGGGGAGAGTTGGGGGTGGGGCATACGAGGTCTGAGAGGTAACAACTTTTACTCTGAGAGTGAGGAGGAGCCACTGGAGGCTTTTGAGCAGAGAACTGATGTAGGTAACTTGTTTTGCACAAAAGACTAAGCACAGGCTGCTATGCTTAAGCTAGAAGGGCGACAAAGGTCAGGCAGAGAAAGACCAGTTAGAAGGCCCCTCTCTGGCCCGAGCCTACTTTCCAACCATATCTTCTACCATTTCGCTACCCTTCAACCATAATCAATTAGTCTTCCTCGAATATACTTTGCACCTGCTGATCTACCGTCTTTAAAGAAGTTGCCTCCATTTGAAATATTAATAATAACAACAACTGGAATACAAACTACGGCTTATTAAGCATTAATGACTCCAAACACTACTCATGCATTATCTGAGTTCGTTTACAGCCGTATTCTTTAATGTTCACATTTTGTCCCCATTTATTGGGAAAGCTGAGGCTTTTTACAAATTGTGACCAGCTGAAGCGCCCCGTGCCCAACCAACCACAGGATGTAGAGCCACTGACCCCTTTGGTCACAAGTGGATCATTTACATCTTTGAGGGTCTTCAGACCACATGACCCTCTGGGCATTTTCTCAGCCGAAGTCTTCACAAAGGGAGAGAGAGGAATGTTTAAGATGATCGTTAAATGTCAATAACCATTTTCTGGGTAGAAAAGGAAAACCAAAAAACATTTCAGGCAACGAGAATAGTATGATAACAGTTCGGCAGTACCTCATGGGATAGGAAACAGCAGTTTGCTGAAGGAAATTTGCAGGGATGAATTAGGCAGGAAACAGAACTAGAAGGAAGGCTTAGAATGTGCTTAGAATGTGACATGAAAGCGCTGAACTTTTTCCTGTTTATAGTGAGGGGCATTGAAAGGTTTGGGGTAAAAGAACAAAAGTCTTGTTTGTGCTGGGCAAGGTAAGCGTCTAGAAATGGTGAGGACCGTGGCCAACTGGAGAGCATGCTTTCTTTCTGTTTTTGTTTTGTTTTGTTGTTGTTGTTTTTCTGAGATGGAGTTTCGCTCTTGTTACCCAGGCTGGAGTGCAATGGCGCGATCTTGGGTCACCGCAACCTCTGCCTCCTGGGTTCAGGCAATTCTCCTGCCTCAGCCTCCCAAGTAGCTGGGACTACAGGTGCACACCACCATGCCCAGCTAATTCTTTTTGTGTTTTTAGTAGAGATGGGGTTTCACCATGTTGACTAGGATGGTCTCGATCTCTTGACCTCGTGATCCACCCGCCTCAGCCTTCCAAAGTGCTGGGATTATAGGCGTGAGCCACTGTGCGAGGCCGAGAGCATGCTTTCTTTCTAAAGTAAGCAGCCACAAAGCTGGGGCTGATGGCTGCCCTACAGAAATACAGGCCCAATCTTGCCACTGGGAAATCTAGATTTTTATGTAAAATCTACTAATTTTTTATACATTTGCAATTTTTTTTAACTTTTAATTACATGAGCCAGATAGAACACCCCACAGGAGCTGCGATCTGGGGGCCTCTTTCCTGGAGCATGAATAAGCTCCAAGAGGGCAGAGGCTTTGTCTATCTTGTGTGCTCCTGTGTTCTCAGGGCCTCACACAGAAGGTGCTCAACACATTTTTGCTAAATGCATGTGTGTGGGTTAAATAATTTCTATTTTATTTCATTTCTATTTTATTCTTGAGGAAACTAAGGCCGATGAAGGATAATCCCCAGGATCACATGAGAAGTGGCCACACTCAGGTTCAAGTCCAAATCCCTGAACTTCAAAATAGGCAAGCGGACTTCAAGAGACACAGAATAAGAGTAGAAAGAGCTCTTCAGACTCCTCTATCATGCCCTATCCCAGGACTGTCCCCACGTGTTACCAATGTCCTGTGCGTGGCTCTACCTGGTTTTAAATCCCCTGGGAAACTTTTGATCCCACCGAGACTGGTTTTCCCCTGTTATTTTGTTCAGGCCCAGGAATCAGAGACAAGGCTGCCCACATACCACCTGTCCCTCCCCAGCACAATGACATCTGCATACTGTTGAGTTGCTGCTAGCCGTAGCAGTTTCTCTGTGCCTTTCGGATTCAAAAAAGAACCCTCCAAGCCTACGCTAGCCTGGTGCCTCGCCAGCTTAATCCCCTGGGGTAGCCAGGAAGCTTCAAAGCTCAGTCTGCTCTAGTTCACTATTTACAAAACACTGTGAGAAGAACTGGGCACAGCTGCTGCAGAATAGAAATGGAAGGTGGTAGGGAAACAGTAGACCTAGCAAAGAGGTATTTGAGGAAATAGGACACCAGCACTGGCGGCTTCTAAAATAAGAATCAGTCCTTTGAGTGGAAATGTAAATAAATAAATAAGTTACATTCTATAAAATTTTTTATTTATTTATAATGTAATAAATAAATAAATAAATATTTTTAAAAGTAAAATAAGAGTCATAATTTTTACTAAGTCCTACCCAGTTGAAATAAAATAGATTCTTCCTTTCTTCCCCACTTACTTTCTGTCTTCCTCTAGTTAGCCTGTTAGTTAGTCAAGAAACATTTAATAAAGACCTTCAGTGTTCCACGTTCTTCCTAACTGCCAGGTAATGATTTCAATGGTGCCCATGAGCTGAGCGTATTACACTGAAGTCACGCACTTCTGATTTAT
Source organism: Saimiri boliviensis (assembly GCF_048565385.1). Taxonomy (NCBI): domain Eukaryota; kingdom Metazoa; phylum Chordata; class Mammalia; order Primates; family Cebidae; genus Saimiri; species Saimiri boliviensis. The sequence continues at coordinate 62,097,095 of NC_133462.1, forward strand.
TAAGAAAAGAGAAGGAGAGAAGGAAACACTGGCATGTTTTACTAACTATGGCAATTCACAGGGGGAAGATTGTTATTGTTCTTGTTCCCCAGTACAAATCTAAGAGTAATTTACCTATGTTAGCTTTTCTGGAATGGTTCCAGAATCCTGCACTTTGAAGGAAAAAATTGTGGCTGTGTATTCTGCCCTCCTTTGTTTGGAAATCCCCTGCACAGCGTTATCAGCTAGTCAGCCCGGTTCACTGGGGGATTTTTTAAAAATTTATTTATTTTTTATTTTATTTTATTTTTTTGAGACCGCATTTCGCTCTTGTTACCCAGGCTGGAGTGCAATGGCGCGATCTCGGCTCACTGCAACCTCTGCCTCCCGGCTTCAGGCAATTCTCCTGCCTCAGCCTCCTGAGTAGCTGGAATTACAGGCACGCACCACTGTGCCCAGCTAATTTTTTGTGTTTTTAGTAGAGACGAGGTTTCACCATGTTGACCAGGATGGTCTCAATCTCTTGACCTTGTGATCCACCTGCCTCGGCCTCCCAAAGTGCTGGGATTACAGGCTTGAGCCACCGCGCCCGGCTAAATTTAATTTTTAAGAGTTTTATCCGAGGTCTCACAGCTGGGGTAAATGGTGAGAAGGAAGTTGATTCCGCCTGATCTGTCTGACTCCGTGCCCTTTCCATTAGGTCATGAAGGGGAACCCGAGGATTGGCGCTTTGGAATGTTAATCTCACCGAGAGGACTGAAGTAATATCCCAGGATGTGAACATGTGCGACCATCTGCCTGTCCTGGGGGCGGGAAGAAGGCAGCGTGCTCTATCCTTGACCCTGATTGAGCCCAGGGGCTGAATCTGGAGCTTTGGGGCCTGGGAACCTCTCTACCTGCGTCAGTGTCTGGAGGCCCTGAGAGTTTCGCTCAGGCTCAGAGCAGGCATTGCAACCTCCCAGTTACTATTCTGTGCTGTGGCAAGTGCCAGCTTGTCCTCCCTTCCCCACCCAGCCCGGGAAACTGGTGGCATTTCTAGTTCAGGCCCAGACCTGTCCTGGCAGCCTGAATTCCATTGCTTAGACAGGAAGCTCATCTCAGCCCAGTGACCCTTTCTCTCTGGTTTGTTTTTTTTTTTTTTTTTTTTTTTTTTTTTTTTTTTTTGTCACAGAGGAATTTCTATGCCAGCAGTGCGGGGCAGGAGGGTGGGTGGCCAGAGGTTTCTCCCTTAAGCCACAGGAGCCATGGAGTGGAGGTAAGCTAAGCACGTGGAGGAGGAAAGACGGGAGAGAAGGATCAGGAAGCTTTAGAGAGTCCATTCCTAACGCTGCATCATCCTCAAGTTCCAAGGCAAACAAAGGTGTTGGGAAGGATGCGCTGTATGTCCAGCTGCCCAACCCTTGAGATCCTGCCCCTAGAGAGTTGAGAGGAGGAGTTTTCTCACATTCCCACATTCGGAAGGGAAAGAGGCTGGGCCTGGGCAGGTCTAGAGAGTTCTGTTCCCCTGCCCCTGGCGGAACACGCCCAGACTTGCTGACCTCTCAGGTAGGAGTCTGTCAGGTAGGAAGCTGGGCCTTTCATTGTGTGTGTGTATGTGTGTGTGTGTGTGTCTGTTGGGGGTGTGTGTTGGGAGGTGTGTGTGTTGTTGGGGGTGTATGTTGGGGGTGTGTGTGTGTGTGTATGTGTGTGTGTGTGTGTGTGTGTGTGTGAGAGAGAGAGAGAGAGAGAGAGAGAGAGAGAGAGAGAGAGAGAGGTGTGTGTGTACTGGGGGAGAGAAGCATATAGGATAGGGTAGCCAGATTTAGCAAAGAAAAATACAAGATGCCCAGTTAAATGTGAAGTTCAGATAAACAATGAATACATGAATATACTAAACGATTATTTGTTGTTGATCTGAAATTCAGATTCCTTGATTTTACTGGCAATGCCAATAAAGGGGCTTGAGGGGACTGGACCACGGCTGGCACTCCATTGCTTTGCCTCTCTGATTCCAGTGAGGTGGGGCTCATTCCTGGACACACATCCCCGCCTTGATCTGCTCCTAACCTTGAAGATAGAGAATTCCTTGGACATTGGCTTTTCAGGGCACACATGGGGCCCCAACCCACATGGCTAGGGCTCTTTCGACTTTAGTTCTCAAACTCCAGAGACTTTCATGACAACTGTTAATGCTCCATCCTGGAGCCCCTTTGAAGATGAAAAGCTCTCCTAAGAACTGAAGTGCTCTGTTGCTGTAATTAACATAATTAAAAGCAATTTTTCTCATGGTCCCATAGGAAACCGGGAACCTCACTTCTTGTATGAAATCCTGACCACACACTCCCAGGAGAGGGACACCACTTCTAAGCCAACCCTAGCCCCCCGGTCCCTGTCCCCACCCCATTCTGACTTAGATTTAGAAGTCGTTTTTTATTTCACGTTTGTTTCACCTTTTCAGATGATTCTTCATCAAAACATGGCATCCAGCTCTCCAGACACAGAACTCTGTCTCTCCTGGGACATGTCTGTGTCTGCTTTCCTCGGTTGAAGATATCTGGTGAATGGTAAAGCCTAAAGCTTTTCTACCTTAGAGAAGATGCTGTGTTACTAATCAGGTTAGGCCTAAAGCTTTACCATTTCAACCCTGGCTCTGCACCCAGACAGAAAGGACGCCCGCTGTTGTGGTCTCACCTCTCAACCACATGCCCTGACCACTAGGAGCAAATGCTTCCTTGATTTCAAGAGTCAAGTTGTGGCTGTCAGAGTGACCAGGCAAACAACATGTAAGCATTACTCTGCTAAGGCAGCTTGGTCATGCAGTGGTAACCGGGGCAGCAAAATTCATGTCCAGAAGCCCTGCACAGTGTCTGTTGTCCTATTTCTAGAAGTGCATCCCGCTGCATTCCCCAAGGAGATGATAAACTCTTCCACAGTAAGAGCAGCAGCATTTCATTCCCCAATGGCCCAGCATACAGAAGATCCTGTGTTACTAATTGCGTTAGTCCAAATTAATCTATTCCTGATAGGCCAAAGAAGCATCTCTGTCTCTTTCTGGGTCTCCAGGGCTCTTAGCAGACAGCTCTGGGGTTTCCTGGCATACCTACAATGTGATGAGAATTTGGCCTGTTGTGATTGTCAAAATGGGCAGGGTGATTCATGCCTATAATCCCAGCACTTTGGGAGGCTGAGGCAGGTGGATCACTTAAAGTCAGGTGTTCGACACTGGCCTGGCCAACATGGTGAAACCCTGCCTCTACTAAAACTACAAAACTTAACCAGACACAGTGGCAGGCGCCTGTAATCTCAGCTATTCAGGAGGCTGAGGCAAGAGAATCACTTGAACTCAAGAAGTGGAGGTTGCAGTGAGCCAAGATGGCGCCACCTCACTCCAGCCTGGGCAAAGGAGCAAGGCTCTTTCTCTCTCAAACAAAACAAAACAAAACAAAATCTCTAGACTGTGATGATGGCAAGTTAGCAAAAGGTTATAAAATTTCTCTGTCACTCAGAATCCATTTTTAACACCTTTACGTTGGTTCTGCTTTAGATTCTCTTAGGAAATCATGAGAGGGAAGAGTCCTAGAAAGCAGAGGAATGCACTCTGAGGGCTTGGTGTTTAAAGTCTGCTCCCCTCCCCACAACACACACACACACACACACACACACACACACACACACACACGGATCCACACGCACACACACATTCATCTGGGGGCGGCAGAGTTAGCTCTTCCCCACCCTTTTTCTGTTTCATTCAGTTTAACTTAATAGGAACTAATGCATAGACAGCAAATAGTGCTCAATAACAATAATCATAGCCCAAATTGAGCATCACTGACCTGGCCTCTTTGAGATTCAGAGTTACCAGAACATGTCGGATGAAATGGGGATTCTCTGACAGAGGCTTAAGGACAGACAGTGGTGACAAGCCCTCTGAAATAGCTTCACCATGAGAGAGGAGACTCTGGACTGGGCACGGAGGGCTTAGAGCCTATCAGAGGGAGAGCTGGTTCTGGAAACCGTATGCAGCTGGTGCTGACACCTCCTTCCCACCCATTCACCTGACTCTGTGGTGGTGCTAGGGAAATGGCTAGCATTTGTGAACTGAAGAAGTTGGACCCTAAAGAGCTGTGCTATTGAACGATCATCCCGGCATGGCAGACATGAAGCTGACCACCACAAGTTGCAGGGAGCCAGGAAAGAAGAAAGGGGAGAGTCTGGGGGAATGTCTGCTCTTGCCCCCTGGAACACAACCAGATTTCAACAACAACTACTCAACATGAGGGTAATCAGGACTGACCCTTTAGACTGGGTTAGCATTTCTGAGAGACTTGCCAAACCAGGGGGAAGAATGAATTTCCTGCTAATCTAAACCTATAGCTCAGCCTCACTGGGAGTGCCATATTAAAAGAAACTCAGTCCTTTTAATTAAAGACTGAAACACAGGAACAGTTTTCAAGGATGATTATTCTTCAAATAGCATACCCTACTTAGGAAAATAAACCTTAACTGTCTTTTCTTGAGAAAAAAGTCTAGTGTCTTCATTTTTTAAATCAGGAATACGCAATTCTCTGGATGATTTCTTTCCTTTGAATGATCTGTAAAGGCATTTTTGTTTCTTGAAGAGCCAACACAGGTTCGCGGGTGTATTCCTGTGTGGTTGAGAAAAATATTTCTCCTTATATTTCAGCAGACAATGCCCAGCCCTTGCCCATGCTGCCTTCATCTCTCTTCGCACTAGAACCTGTCCTGTCCCAAAGACATTCACTGTCATCTACCTTAGCCATCAGAGGAACGACAGTTACAATTACTTTAGGGCTAGAGGACAAAATTATCCAAACATTTATCTGGCTACCAAATCCCTAGCTGTGTCTTCAGACAAAGCTAAAGGAGCTGCTAGTTAGCAGAATAAGGGTAGCACTACTTTACAGCACTCAACACTGAATTACAGTTTGGCAATCTGCCTTTGTGAAATTTCCAGTGCAAGAATTTATAATAAACTTATGAAAGGACTTTTTTTCTCTTATTTTTCTTTTCTTTTATTTTTTTGAGGTGGAGTCCCACTCCACCTCCAGGCTGCACTGCAGAGGCACGATCTTGGCTCACTGCAACTTCCACCTCCCAGGTTCAAGTGATTCTTCTGCTTCAGCCTCCTGAGTGGCTGGGATTGAGATTACAGGCACACATCATCACACATGGCTAATTTTCGTATTTTTAGTAGAGACAGGGTTTTGCCATGTTGGCCAGGCTGGTCTTGAACTCCTGACCTTAAGTGATCCACCTTCCTCGGCCTCCCAAAGTGTTGGAATTACAGGCATGAGCCATTGCACCCAGCTGAAAGGACATTTTTAGTTATAAATTTTATTTCTAAAAAGTTTGTTCTAGCCAGAATGAATGCATGACGAAAAAAATAAGAAATAAAACTGTACAGCTAGAAAATCTTGTTCATGAGAAATGTATATGGTGGTTAAAGTAAATATGAGAAAAGCTGGTGTTTTACGGTCTTCACTATCTAAAGAAGAAAAGCCGCCCCCAAAAATGGAAGGTAAATAACTGCCCAAATAAAACATTCAAATCGTTGAAGCCTACCATACCAGATGTGCTAGGCTTGGGGTTAAGGCTGGGATGTCACAGTTTCCTGAGGAGTGATGTTAACAGTCAAAAGAGGGAGAACATTGCTTTGAGCTAATAGGCAATTATAGACTCAGTTTCATTCAAGATTGTAATTCCTAACTTGATTTTTTACAAAGCAGGACCACAATCTGTACCCTGGGGATTATTTTTCCCTTATTTCTCCCCCTCCAAAAGAAAATTATTCTAAGTCATCACATAAATTAATCAGTGGTGCTCAAAAAGGTTGTGATTTTCCTGGGAAAAATGGCACACAAAAGGTGAAAAAGAAAAAAATGCACCGTATGTAAGTCAGGCCACCCTAGGCTGGATGAATCCCTCCCTCCTCTCTGTTCCCTTGGCTCATGTCTCACAGTTTCTTGAAAGAATTTCTCACCCTGTGATGTTGTGGAGAATCATCGCCTTCTATGACTGCTCCCTCTCTCTGGACTGTGAGCTCCCTGAGGCCAGAGATTTTGTTTTATTCTTTCACATAAATTCCCTTGGCGCTTAATCTATTCCAGAGTGCAGTAGTAGAGAATCAATGATTACTCAGCAAACGAACACTCCCTAGATTCTGTACTGCACCCAGCTGCCTGGACGAGGCGTAAAAGTCATTTGGCAACTAATGCGTGACTGAGATTTGAATCCAGATCGATGTGAGTCCAGCATCCTTAGCCTTAACTCTTCCATAAACCTGCCTTTCCTGAGAAGGATCAGTCCATAAATGGAAGACAACAAAAGCTTTCCTCTGCCCTCAGTGGCTACCCCTCCTCAGTCACCTTCCTGGTTCTTCTTCATCTGCCCTGGGTCTTAAATTCTCAGCTACCCCAGGGCTCAGTTTTCAGGCTTCTCTGTGTTTATACTAAGTGATTTCATGCAGTCCTAATCATACACTCACCACTCCCAGATGTGCATGGTCATCCTGGCAGCATGGATCTTTCTCCTGAACTCCAGATGTGTCACATACATAAACCTCTCCACTTAGATGTCTAAGGGGAATCTATCTGAAGCTTAATATGTGAATTGAACTATCTGGACACTGGCTGGGTGTGGTGGTTCATGCCTGTAATCCCAGCACTTTGGGAGGCCAAGGTGGGCGCATCACTTGAGGTCAAGAGTTTGAGACCAACCTGGCCAACATGGCAAAACCCCATCTCTACTAAAAATGCAAATTAAAAAAAATTAGCCAGGCATGGTGGTGCAAGCCTGTAATCCCAGCTACTCAGGAGGCTGGGATGAGAGAAGCGCTGGAACCCGAGAGGGGGAAGCTGCAGGGAACCGAGATCACATGACTGCACTCCAGCCTGGGCAACACAGTGAGACCGTTTCAAAAAATAAAAACAAAAAATAAGTATTATCTGGGCACTTGTTCGGAAAACGAATGCAGTGTTTTTGAGCCCACAGGGATAAATAGAGAACGCAAGAAGTTAAGAGCTGTGAGGAGCTGGATGTAAGAAGTTAAGAGCCTTGGGTTCACTCGTGTGATTCCATCATGTTATAATCATATTTGCATAGTGACCAGCAGGGATGGTGTGGATTTCATGGATGTTTCTGGTAAACTGAACTCATTACAGTCTCAAAATATAATAACTATACCAAGAGAGACTTGAGATCCTGATTTCAATAAACACTGAGAAGTAGGACAAAGCACTTGGTAAAAATATGAAAAAGTCCCCAAAGTCACCCCATCTGGAGTGCAGTGGCACAATCTCACCTCACTGCAACCTCCACCTCAAAATCCAAGCAATTTTCATGCCTCAACCTCCCAAGTAACTCAGATTACAGGCCCATGCCACAATGCCTGGCTAAGTTTTGTATTTTTAATAGAGATGGGGTTTCACTATGTTGGCCAGGCTGGTCTTGAACTCCTGATCCCAATTAATCTGCCCACCTTGGCCTCCCAAAGTGTGGAGATTACAGGCATGAGCCATAGCACCCAGCTGAAAAAGTCTCCAAAGTCGTGGTTGGCAACATCCAAAGCATCAGGTAAGGCACCAGAAAGGAACCCTTGACACCCACTTCAGACATCCTTGTGATTTCTCTAAACTCCAAATCTGATCACATAGCTCTCTTGCTTTAAATCACGTATCAGCTCCTCACCTTTTATGGGATTGGATGTCATGTCAGCTTCTCCACACAGCATCCAAGGCCTTTCACAGACTGGCTCCTCACCCACCTGTTCTCTAACCCCCGACTTCCTGCCAGTCAACTGCAGTGATGGGGACCACTTGCAGTTATCCAAACACATCTCTACACTTTCGTTCATGCTTTTTTCTCTACCTGAAATGCTCTTTCCCTATTTATTCACCCAGAAAACCCTGACTCAGCCCATCCCCTGTGCAGCTCCCCATGAGCTTTTTCCTTTTTCCCACAGCAGAATGACTTTATTTATCCTCTGGGTTCCTTTAACCCTTTCGTACATCTTTTAGCCCGTGACAATGTCATTATTTGTTAACTGATTTGTCTCCCAACTAGACTCTGAGATCTTCAAGGTAAAAGTCTGATGTTTGAGTCTTTTAAATCCTTGATGCCCAGTGTCATTCCTAGAATACAGTAACTGCTTAGAAAATGCGTGATAAAATGAATAAATGTGTGAACAGCTGAGCCCTTGCCAGAAAAAAAAAAAAAAAAAAAAAAAAGAGTATGTAGTTATAGTAGTATTCCACTAGAGGGAGCAATGCAAAACTTCATGCCCTCTAACAGCATTTTAGGCTTGTTCTCAATTAAAGTAAATTAAAATATTTCCCATTTTAAGCTAGACCTAATGTAAATCAATCCCTGATACACCTGAGGAAACATACTTATAAAAGTTTGCTATATTCCAGGTCTTGAGTTTCACAGTGGTTACTTCTTATAGGTACAGATAAATAGAAAGGGCAGGGGCCCTATGTACTCATATTTTATATTTTTATGTTATGTGGCGTCCATCACAAAGCTCTGCTCTTCACAGACATAATCTCATTTCTAAAGCCTGCTCCATCTAGAAAGCTTATGGCTCCACATGCAATAAATGCTGTGGAATCCGATGACTATACAGCTTTCTAATTTCCTGTTGTCCTATATCCTTCATATCCTGTCTTGATCACATACACTTACTATTCATGAGGTCAGTAGACACAACTCATACAGCCTCAGATCTAGCTAGAATTTAGATCAATTTTGAGTTCAATACTCGTGTTCAATGAATGTGTCTGGCTGACACATGCTCAGCCTGAGAGCAGCATCCCCCTGCCTGGGTAAATGTGTCCTTGGAGATTCCTTAGCATCCAGCATTGTCCAGTTCAGTATTCAGCACAGTGGATTATAATTGTCTGTGTACTTATCTACATCCAGACAGAACTGTGGAGACTGGCATGATCTTATTCTTTCTCCTAGCCTCAGCTGCCAGTATAATACCTGGCACATGTTAAGTGTTAGATAATTTTTTTTTAAATGAATAGGTGAGCTAATTCTACAATTTTATAAGGGCAGTGAAAGACTGATTTCTGCCAGCACTCTCAGGGAGAAGCTGGATTGCTTTGGGTGTGTACACAGACATACGTGCATACATGTGGTAGAAGAGCTGGTCTTGTATGTAGGAAACTGTCTGATTTAAGGCTATTAGGAAAACACACACACGCACTCTCTCTCTCTCTCTCTCTCTCTCTCTCTCTCTCTCTCTCTCCTTCCCCAGAATCTTCCCAAATCAGAAGCTGAGGTGTCTGACTTTCACTATTAGAGAGTCATACCTTTGGATATACATGGCTTCCTCTCAATATATCTTGAAACCAAGTGACCTTGTTATCACAAAAAAAATTAAATCTCAAACTCCCCAGCATCTGAGATGTATCGTCAAGCAGTGCTTCCCCCAGCTCTGTTGGGAATCTCAGATAGACCTCTGCTTACTTTCTGTATTTTACATTAGAAAGTGACTGACTTGTGTCTTTAAATATATAGCTGTATGTCAAGTAGGTTCTTTCAATATATATATATCATAATATTTGCAAAACAAAACATACAAATTTGTATAACTCCATGAATTCATAATGATATTAAAAATGAAAACCAAAATTTAATTGGCCACCGTTAAATCTAGTGATCAACTTCTTATGTTGAAAATTGGCAAATGAAGGGAAAGAATCAAGCATTTATTCTTTCCTATACAAACTATATCACTGGGTAACCAAAATTTAATTAAGGTAGAAATTTATCTTCACAACAATTCAGCAACTAAGTAAACAGTAAAAGACAGAATCAGAGTATCACTCTGTGAGCTAGAATTAGCATTCATGAATTAATGAATTTAGACATTGAGCATCAAAGTCTGGTAATATCACAAAAAGAAAGGCAACCAGACATCATATGTCTTCTTATATGTAACAGACCAGCTATAACAAAGTCTGCTCAAACTTCTAGATCCAACAATCAACTGGTAAGAAATATAGAGAGGAGCACAACATGTTAAACTAACAAAGAATTTTTAAAAGACAACATTTATGAGACAATCAAAAATGTGAACCCTGGCAGTATATATGACGATATTAAATAGTTAGCACTTTTTTAGGTGAGATAATGCCATTGACGCTACATTAAAAAAAACCAACCCTTAACTTTTAGAAATGCACACTAAAATCTTTACAGAAGAAATAATATGATGTTCGGGATTTGCTTAAAAAATAATGCAGAGTAGGGACAGGGCAGTGGTTGGGCGTATAAATGAGACAAGATGGCCTTGAGTTGATATCGGCTGAAGCTGAGCAACAGGTATATGGGAGTTCATTCTTCCATTTTGTCTACTTTTGCATACACTTGAAATGTGCACTATAAAACATTTTTTTCTTTTAAATTATTAACTAATTCCTAAACATTCTGATATTCTTGTCCTAAGGGATAGCTATCCCTCTCCCACTCCTGGAGATCATTATCCTAGAGAATCTTCTGGAAATTGCAAATATCTCAAGGAAAGTAACTTGTTAATTCATTAACCGCTGTCTGTAAATTAATATAGAAGGTTATCTCCTGGACTGCCTTTAACCTTGAAAATACGGAGTGCCTGTGAGTAGAGGTAAAAGAAAACCTTGCAGGAGGGGAACGGAAGGGCAGAGGGAGGGAAGGAGAAAGAGGAAGAACGAATTTTGTCTTCATGACAGTTTTCCCAAGGCCATCATGTGTTGGCATATACATCTTCTTTGTGCAGGTTTTACTAAGAGAACTTTCACTGGAGGCATAAAAAAATGCTTACATTCTTGGCTCTTAGGTTAAATTTTCACAAAGGATTCTTTTTTCTGTTGTCAGAGGCTAATATAAATATTTTTAGGACAAAAAGGACTCTTTTTCCATTACCCAGTGAGCCAATGATGAGACTGTTTGGGTGGGGCTAGGGTGAATTTTTGCTTGCACCTGAGAACCGTCTAGACCTGTACACAAGACCACAAGGATGTGGAAACCAGGAGAGTAAGAGTCACCTCAAGCGCCTGGGAATACAGCTTTCATAGAAGATCTCTGGAAGAACACCAAGAAAGTGGTTGCCTCTGGGGAAGGAAACTAGGTCACTTAGGATATGTTGGGACGGGGAAAAAGGATGGCTCTTTATTGTTATAGCCAAGTTATACTGTGGTCAGCACCTTAAACTATATGATGACATCTTGCAAACAGGCTTTTGTTGACCTTCGTGACTGTACTTTTTATCTTAAAATTAGATAGAAGACAAATGGCTATTTGTGGGTTCCTCGGCTAGCCCGGTTGCTGGGCACCACCCACTCTGTTTGCAAGTGTTCCTCCTATTCTTTGGCCCTGTCCTCCCTTCCCCACCCCAGCCTCTCCGAATCTAATGAAGAGTAGCAGACGGTCACTAGGATGGACACGAATCACATTCTAATAGTTTTATCACAACTTTTACAGTGGGATATGGTATTGGGGAAAACCCAAATTTCCCACAGAAGTAGTCCAATAGCAGAGCCGTTCGATGCTCCTGTTTTACCTTAAATACTCAAGTAAATTCTGCGGCTTATGATTTAAGCACTCTGTTTCTATAGAACATGGAATCATAAGTCACCACTGGGAAAAGGGTCTCACCATCTTAACCTGTGTCTCAAGCAGCCCTGCACACTTCGCAAATCCCTGGAATACTGAGTCTACTTTTATATTTTTGCTTTTCCCTGGTTATTTAAGTGTTATTTACATACATTAAATTCACCCACTTTAACTGTACAGTTTAACTTTTTTTTTTTTTTTTTTGAGACTGGGTTTTACTCTGTTGTTACCCAGGCTGGAGTGCAATGGCGTGATCTCGACTCACTGCAACCTCTGTCTCCCCGGTTCAAGTGATTCTCCTGCCTCAGCCTCCTGAGTAACTGGGATTGCAGGCGTGCGCCACCACACCCAGCTAACTTTGTATTTTTAGTAGAGACTGGGTTTCGTCATGTTGGTCAGGCTGGTCTCAAACTGCTGACCTTAGGTGATCCACCCGCCTCGGCCTCCCAAAATGCTGGGATTATAGGCATGAGCCACAGCGCCCGGCCGCGGTTTAACTTTCCTTATTGTATACGTGATGTAACTACCAGCACAATCAAAATATAAGATGGTTCCTTTACCTTCAAACGCTTTTCCACCCCCTTTCGTCCAAGTTCAGTTATGAGACACCGGATTGGGTCTTTCCTAGCACCGACTGAAGGTGATTTCAGTAAAGTCACTCTACCTCTCTAGACGTGTTTCTGCTGTTGCTAAATGAGGTATGCTGGAACAGATTTATCTCCGGGGAACTCTTCCAATATTTACAGAAAACGCGAGAGTTGGGCGAGGGTGGGAATCTCAGACTTGTGGGCCCCATGCTTGATATAACACACGCAAGTGGCGGACCCCAATGTGTAAAAGCACGTGGTTGCATCCGTTAAGGTTTTTCTCTCTTCTCTTGCCAGCGTGCTATCCTTTCTAAGCATCAGCTTCCTCATCGGCAACATCAGGCTTATTAACAAGACCTATTTGCGCACTGTCGTGATGATGAAGTGAGACGTTCAAGCACCCTTAAACGTTGGTTGATATTTTTACTGCAGTATACTGCAAAGTCACTGCATTCGACTATCTCCACTACTACACATTGACGCACTTATTTCCATAACCAAAACACAAGCACAAAGCTCACGCCCCCCGACCCACGTAACCCGGGAAACTCCCACGTTCCCTCAGCTGCCCACGAGAACACATGGGAACCGGCGCGCGTGCTGTCAAAGAGCTGCGGTAGGGGGCAGAATGGGGAACCCGGCGTCCTAAGCCTGTCGCAAGAGCGCGACGTAAAGCGGATCTGCTTTATGGCACCGCCGTAAAGTGCCGTCGGCGAGCCCACGTGCTTGTGTTGACTGGGTAGTTTCCTGGTGAAAAAAGCGACTCCTGCAAGTGGGTAAACTTGACGTCTTCGCTATGGGCAAACGCAGGAGCGGGAGTCAGAGCCAGCTGCTCAACACCCTAACTAAAAAGCAGAAGAAACATCTTAGAGATTTCGGCGAGGAGCATCCCTTCTATGACAGGTCTGGAGGGGCGTGGCGGGGTTCCCCAGTCGCCACAGTGGTATCCTCGAGTTTGTTCTTCTGGCCTCCCGGATAGTGCTGCTCCGGGCTTTTCTCACGCTTCCCCAGCTCCCGCAGTGCTCGGCCGGGGCGATTCTGGAGCCCTTCGGCCGGGGCGATTCTGGAGCCCTTCTGCCGGGAGATGGAGTGGGCTTCCTGGGCCTTTTTGTTAGCCTGTAATTTCATGCTAAGAGACACGCCGGTTGTGTGGGCGGAGTTTTGTGTGGTCAGAGATCTTCCAGTCATTTTTTGTGGGTTTTTGTTTATATAATTTTTTTTTTTTTTTTTTGAGACGGAGTTTCGCTTTGTCGCCCATGCTGGAGTGCAGTGGCACGGCCTCGGCCTCCCGTGTAGCTGGGATTACAGGCGCCCGCCGCCACGCCCGGGTAATTTTTTGTATTTTTAGTACAGATGTAGTTTCACCATGTTGGTCAGGCTGGTCTCGAACTCCAGACCTCAGGTGATCCTTCCGCCTTGGCCTTCCAAAGTGCTGGGATTACAGGCATGAACTACCACACGTGACCTGTGTTTATAATTATTTTTAACTTACATAAAATGATGGCACATATTTGTGGGATACAGTGTGGTATTTCGATACCAATACATGTACCCAATGTGTAATGATCAAATCAGGGTAATTAGCATACTTATCATCTCAAACATCATTTATTTGCGTTGGGAACATTGAAAATCCGCTCTTCTAGCCATTTGAAAATATGGGATAAATTGTTAGTTATAGTCACGTTACGTTTTCTGTGTTTTTAAAGAGTTTGTCACTGATCTATGCAATTATGATAAAGAAATAAGTGTATTGGTAGTTGTGGTTTCTCTAGAAATGTCTAGGTGCAGTAATGATCTCAGTGCTCATCCCACCACTTTGGGCTGCTTTATCATCAGAGGAACATTCATTCTTTCTTTCTTTCTTTTTCTTTTTTTTTTTTTTTTTTTTTGAGACGGTCTCACTTTGTTGCCCAGGCTGGAGTGCAGTGCTGAAATCCTGGCTCACTGCAGCCACTGCCTCCTGGGCTCAAGCAGTCCTCCTGCCTCAGCCTCTCCAGTAGCTGAGACTACAGGTGCACACAAGAGACCAGGCTAATTCTTATTTTTTGTAGAGACAGGATCTTAGTATGTCACCCAGGTTGATCTCAAACTCCTGGGCTCAAGTGATTCTCCCGCCTTGGCCTCCTGAAGTGCTGGGATTCCAGAAATGAACCACCACTCCAAGCCTAGAGGGACATTCTGATTGAGAAATTTGCTAGAAGAAGATGAACCCTGAGATCTTTAACCAAGTTGTGTCCTTTTGGATGAGAGCTAGTTATTGTGTGATTCTGGTGTTTGTCATGTGACCTCATTAAACTTTTCACTTGTCAGTTATTAACCATATTCTTGCAAGTCCTGCTTAAGTACATATGTGATTTTTGTGTGGCTATATCTAAAATATATTTATAATGTTTAGTCTGCCTTTTTCGTTTAATGTCTTATTTGACTTTTTCCTAACTACATACTAGTAGTTAGAGTGTAACATTGCCTGTTTCTTTTCAGGGTATCCGGAAAGGAAGCAAAACCACAGATTTGTCAACTGGTAATGCTTTATACCTTCTTTTTAATAGTTGGTTTTGGTTCATTGCCACGGAGATTATATCTAATAAAAAGCTTGATTACATTTCTATTTTGATTTTAGATGCAAGCTATTATTTTGGCAATATTACTTAGTTTTAAATGCAGATGTCTATAAAAATGCCATTGTGATATCTAATACAGAAGCCACAGTTTGAAATTGTCCCAGGAGACTAGCCTGTTAGGCCCTTTTATAGAGGCTTACCAGAGGCCTCTTAGTGGATCCTAAGGGGGAATATCTTTTTTACTTAGCATAAAGGAGTCACAGATACAGTGCAAAATGAACAAAGGTCCTATCATATTACAACAAACTAAGAAAAAAAAACTGTTTTCTTCTGTTGTTTTTTAATTGTCCTGTTCTATTACACCTGTGGCCTAATGCCTAGGACGTAAATTGAATATCATTATAACCTGAAGTTTGTTTTAAAAGTCAGCTTTTGGCCAGGCACGGTGGCTCACGCCTGTAATCTCAGCACTTTGGGAGGCCGAGGCAGGTGGATAATGAGGTCAGGAGTTCAAGACCAGGCTGACCAACATGGTGAAACCCTGTCTCTACTAAAAATGCAAAAATTAGCCAGGTGTGGTGGCTCGCACCTGTAATCCCAGCTACATAGGAGGCTGAGGCAGGAGAATTGCTTGCACCCAAGAGGTGGATGTTGCAGAGAGCTGAGATTGTGCCATTGTACTCCAACCTGGGTGACAGAGTGAGACTCCGTCTCAAAAAAAAAAAAAAAAAAAAAAGTCAGCTTTCTTCCCATGTGGGGCAGTAGCAATTTGGAGACTATGAAGAGCTTCTACAATCATAGCTAGATTAACTATTTTAAGTAAATTTGAATTTGGGCTTCGTTGAATAGATATTGGCTTGATAATAGTTTTAGGATAGCAATGAGAACAATATAGTTTTTGTTCTTAAAATTCTCATTTTCCTTTTAGTCAGAGAGTTCAGATACTTCAGATTCTGAAAGTGAATCAGAGAGTGAACCAGAACAAGTTTCTGGCTACCACAAGCTGCTTGCTACATTAAAGAATGTTTCTGAGGAAGAAGAGGAAGATGAGGAGGAGGAGGAGGAAGAAGACGACAGTATTATAGATGATGCAGAAGTGAATGATGAAGGTGGTGGTAGTGATGTCAGTGTGGAAGAAGAGATGGCAGCAGAGTCTACTCAGAGTCCAGATAGTAAGTGTCTTTGGTATAGGCTCATCATCTTTGCCGGAACTATAGACAGTTCACCTCATGGGC
Organism: Saimiri boliviensis; assembly: GCF_048565385.1. Classification (NCBI taxonomy): domain Eukaryota; kingdom Metazoa; phylum Chordata; class Mammalia; order Primates; family Cebidae; genus Saimiri; species Saimiri boliviensis. The sequence continues at coordinate 62,113,061 of NC_133462.1, forward strand.
ATGGTATCCTGTATACTGTGTGAGTTGGATGAAAGGACATAAATCCAAAATAGGGATTTAACCTTGTTGGGTTTGATTATATCTTTAGAAATGTGATGGAAACACAGAACCTTCTTAGCACAACTATGCAGAAATAACATTTTTGTTTGTGATTTCGGGGACTTCACCAATACTAGTGAAAGACCTCCTGATACAGAAAAAGGAGAACTGTCTTTGTGTCTGTCTGAATTTATTGAAAAGGTTACTGTTCTTCCGTTAGGGAGACCAAGTTTGATGGAAGATAGACATAAAAATATATAAAAATTTTCGAACAGTAGATTTGTGATTGCACGAAACAGTCAGATGTAAGGGGTTGAAGAGAGATAGAGTCATTGAACACTGCCAGTGTAAATTAGGGAAGGCTTCAGGGACTCTGTCTCACTCAGACTTCAAGGTGACTTTTTTCTTTAACTTTAAAATCACCTTCATTGAGGTATCATTTACATACAGTAAAATGTATCCTGTTTAAGTATACAGTCTGATGGGTTTTGACAAAGGTATACATCAAAATCAAAATACAGAACATTTCCATTACCTCCAAAAATTTTACCTGTCCTTTTACCATCAGTTCCCCACCCTTGGCATCAGACAACCACTGACCTGCCTTCAGTCACTATAGATGAGTTTTGCCTGTTCTAGAAATTCATATAAATTGAATCATATAGTGTAAATCCTTTTGTCTCTGGATGTTTTTACTTCTCATGTTTTTCTAATTTATGTTGTGCATGTATTAGTTGCTTATTACTTTTGATTTCTGCGGTAGTATTCCATTGTCTGAATATACCTGGGTGACTTTTTACATCTCACTATTTTAATGCCTATTTTTCTTACAGCCTTATTTTTTTCTGTACCTTCTGATATTATATATCATTCCAGATATTTTAACTGATCAGTTTTACTGAAATAAAAATTCATTCACTCACGCTTAGGAGTTTGTTTTGTTTCTATTTTTCTTTGCTTTTTTGGATTTTTAAAAATGAAAATTTTTTTATCATTATAAAAATAATATATATTTACTGTAAACATTTACAAGGGTAATATAGTTACCCTATATCCCTGCTACCCAGAGATAAACATTGTATATAACCTTTCAGACTACATTTTTATGATTTTATGTGTGAGTACAAGTGTGTATATATATTTACGTGTATCTGTATAATGGCCTTATACAGAATGTATCATGAAGAATATATTACATAGTATTCTTAATTACATGGTATTCCGTTGTAAAAATGTGATGATACCCCATTGATAGACATTTTTTCTCCCAGTTATTTCTTATAATCAGTGCTGCTTTGAACATCTTCTCATGTACAGCTTAGTATACTATGTCTAGTTACTATTTTAGAATAAGTTTCTAGAACTGGAACTGAGTATATTAATCAGAGTTCTCCGGAGAAACAGAACCAATAGGATATGTATATATATGAGAAAGAGATCTGGCTCACACTTATAATCCAGCACTTTGGGAGGCCGAGGTGGGCAGATTGATTGCGCTCAGGAGCTTGAGACTAGCCTGGTCAACGTGGTGAAACCCCGTTTCTACAAAGAAATACAGAACTTAGCAGGGCATGGTGGCACATGCCTGTACTTCCAGCTACTGAAGCTGAGGTTGGAGGATCACTTGAGCCCAGGAGGTGGAGGTTTCAGTGAGCCAAGATGATGCCACTGCACTCCAGCCTGGGCGACAGAGCCAGACCCTGTCTCAATAAATGAGTGAATGAGTGAATTAATGAATGTAGCACTCATTCAAAAACATCCTCACAGAAACATCCAAAATAATGTTTGGCCAGATATCTAGGCACTGTGTCCCAGCCAAATTGGTACATAAAACCCTTCAGCACACATCACATCTGTGTTGATGATTAGGCTTAATTTTGAAATCTATGTTTTTCTACCTGAATTTGCCTAAAGATAAATAGCATCAATGAACATTATAGTTGGTATAGCCTGAGGAAATTTTGTCAACAGAAGTATAATTTGTAAGTAAATGATTTATAAAATGTTTCTCAAAACTGCAGATGTGGCTTTATCTGCTGACCCTGAGGGAAAAGAAGATGGGGAAGGGCCACCAGGCACATCACAAGCATCCTGCGACGAGTTCACAGATGCAAAACATGAGTCACTGTTCAGCCTGGAAACCAACTTCCTAGAAGAGGAAAGTGGAGACAAATCTTTGAAAGCATCACAAGGTCATTGCGTAGTGTGTGTGATTTGAATTCACCAGGTGCTCAGTATGGAATTTGTGTACTAATACACATTGAATCTATTATTGGAACAAACAGCAATAAAAATAGTTTAGTGGTTAGATCTAGAGCTGGGAAAAATATTTCTAAAAGGTATTTTATGTTTTTCAAGGGTTACTCAGTGTTTAGGGGTGGGAGGGGATTGTAGGAGAACAAACAGCTTAAGAATGATGGTAGGGAAGGCCAGCCTCCCAGGCCTCACCTTTTCATTCTTCGGGTGAAGGGAAGAGTTCTGACTTTCTCCCCAAGCAGGGAAAGAGAAAGAAAAAGAGGAAGAATACTTCATCTACCCCTCACTTGCTCTTCCTTTTTGGAGCAGTAATTTTTCAGATTTGCAAGACCCAGGGAGGGCTAATCTGAGTGGTCTTTATTACCAGGGAGACCCTCAAAAACCAAAAAGCCCTACCCTTTCTCTCCTGCCTCCCACAGACTCTTGATCACTCCTGTGACCAAATGGCAGTCACTTGTACAAGACCTGCCTGTGCCAGGCTTTGATGGGTTCCTGCCGTCTCAGGTCCAGTTTCTCAGCCAGTGCCTGAGTGGGCAAGTCGGGCCGGTCTCGTTCCGTATCCTGATTGCCTTAGTTGATGCCATTGCCATTCTTCAACCCAGCTTTACCTTTAACGGCACAGAAATTTTAATCCTCATTTGCCTCATTTAGTTCTGTTGGTTATTTTGCAAGAGAAGGGAAGTGACACGTAGAATTTGTAGATTTTAGTATAAACTCCATTCTGAACCATTAAAACTTAGAAACTTTGGAAGAAACATTAGGAAGCTTGACTGTCCCAAAATTTCTCTGGTTTTCTTTCTTGTACAGATATATTAGCATCTAAAATTCTTCTCTCCTATTGTTCACTCTTAGATATTTAATACAAGATGCATTTCATTTGAAGTTTTACTGTTTGGATGCTTGAATGGGTCATTTAACTTTGTTCTGTTTCTTATGAGTGGGAGTGGGAGAGAAGGTTGGGTGGCTAGCTCAGAATACTAAAGATTAGAGTGCAGATGCTATCATGTGGATCATTTGTTCAATTCAGTTGAGTATTGATCATTTCTGTGTGTCTTGCAATGCAAGATCAATCAGACATGGAACCTGCTCCTAGAGATGATGCAGTCTGCCAGATAAGACACATATATATGTATGTGTTCGAATGGGTGGGTAGGGCAGGGTAGGAGACTTGAGAAAATGGTGACTCTATAGGGAACCAGGAATGGCCTTTTAGGGGAGCTAACGTGCCTAACACAGTAAGCCTGGGAAGTATTTATTGTGATTCAGTGGGTAACATTAAATTGATAATATTTGCATACGCAAAAATGAAGTGAAGGAGAGGCTGGAATTTTTGGTTGAAGGAAGGAAAAGCACAGAGGCAGAAGAATTTGAGGGCCATGTATATAGTCCAGAAATGACACTGGAAATGCAGGTTGGAGGTATATTCTAAAGTGCTCCAAATTTCAGGCTGAGAAGTTTCTTCAAAGGTTTTCAAGCTGGGAAGTAATATAGTTAGAGAAATGTTTTAGGAAGATGGACCTTTCAGAAGCTTTTGAGCTCTGGACTTGGCTAGAGGTTGGGGAAAGTCAATTAAAAAAAGATGAGTTAATACAATGCAGATCAACTTGCCGTTCACAGGGGAATACCAGAAAATGCCTTTATAGTTGCATTAAGTGTGCTGACATCTTTTAATTTCTGAATTAGATCCATTTCTTCAACATGTGAACAAAGAACTGAAAGAAAAAGAAATTCAAGCTGTTGCCACAAATCCTAAAACTACCCACGAGCTTAAAGTAAGTGTCGCTTGGTCATCCTGGTCCCAAATGAAGAAAGCTCTAAATAAAACAGTGGTCTTGGGTTTTAGTGGTCTCCCAGAATGTATGATACACACTAGTGGTAGATAGCTTGGGGCACAGGTGTAGATAGAAAAAGCACCAGGAAGCTGGAGTGTGGGTGCCAGGTAATATAATGATAGGTAAGAGTGGATTTGGAGGCCAACATCTGCAAGGAGCTGTCACATTTTGACCTAAGCCACGTTAGTCTGCTTTTTTGCTATTCACTATTCTGGTCTGCTAGAGGGGGATAATAATGCCTACCTCAAAATAGAATAGTTTACTGACTAATGCATAGTTAGTGTTCAGTAAAACAGTAGGTACTGCTGCTGTTCATTGGTTTGAAATATCTGAGGTAGGTCCACAAATAGATTATTCAGATATTGGGCAGTTTTTGCTTCTCTGTTGTCACCACTGATACCATTCATGCGAGTTGGTCATCCTTTTTTAATTGAAATTTTTATTGAGGAAATAATTGTAAATATACATGCAATTGTAAGAAATCATACAAAGACATCTTGTACCCTTTGCCAAGATTTCCTCAATGGTAAAATCTCATAGAACTGTAGTATAGTATCACCACCAGGAAACTGATGTTGAAACAAACCGCCAGTGTTATTCAGATCTTGTTTTACTCCTGTTCACCTGTGTGTGCCTGCGCCTATATTTAGTTATATACAATTTTATCATGCGTATGTTCCCGTATCTACCCCCGCCATCAAGATGCAGAACATTTCCAGCAAAATTTTTGGTTTCCCTTTTATAACCATATCCACCTCCCTCTGCACCCCGCCCTGCCCCCATTTCTAACCCCTGATAACCACTAATTCTTGTCTCCATTTCTATAATTTTGTGATTTAAAAAATGTTAATTGACTTATACAGCATGTAACCCTTCGAGATTTTTTTTTTTTTCACTCAGAATAATTCCCTGGAGATTCATCCAAGTTATTTCAGCTATCAGTAATTCATTCATTTCTTTTTATTGCTGAGGTCATCCTATTTTTAGATCAGCAAATTAGCTATAGTGAAAAATTCTTAAAACTTGTATACCACAAAGTAGAAAATAGTATTCCTTAGGATTTAAACAAAATTGACAGATTTCTTGCCATGTAACTTGTCAGCACCTTTAGTATCTAATGTATATTGTGAATCTCCCTCTGAGGGATTAAGTTTTGTGATGTTTACCAAGGGTATTTGACCACAGAGCTCCCTTGTTTCTGGAATGAAGTTTGACTCTTACCAGAATATATTCCACAGAACATTGTGGGACAACTGATAGGGTAAAGATCTCCGATCTAAAGTCAGAAACCTTGGGATCTAGCCCTCAGCGCCATTTTCTTCTGTATAAACTTTGTATCATACAAATTCTCTATGAACCTCAGCAGAACCTAAAGTGTAACATGAGTATTATGGTAACTACCTTGCAGGGCTGTTGTGAGGATTAAATGAGATGATCTATATATCATGAAAATGTGCTAAATATAGTACTATGTGAATGTGATTTACTGTTATTCATGTCTAATTTAGCTCTTGATCTGTTTCTCCCCTAGTGGCCTATCCTGGGCCAGCTTGTCTTTTCCTCTAAGTTTCAAAAGTTGGAAACATTTAAACCCCCAAAGGATATTGACTTAAAGTCACTCCATCTCCAGAAGCCTCTGGAATCCACCTGGACTAAGACCAACAACCAGTTCGTATCTGGTCCCCAAAAATCAAGTAGTCCATTCACCCCAATCCAGAAAGAGCTCTTCTTAATTATGAATTCTTACCGGGACCTGTTCTACCCAGAAAGGACTGCCCTGAAGAACGGGGAAGAGATCCGCCATGTGTACTGCCTGCATGTGATAAATCATGTCCTCAAAGCCAATGCCCAGGTGCTTGGCAACAATGGCAAACGCCGAAGCCAGCAGTTTGGAGTGGGTGATGATGACGATTTCAGAGACCAAGGATTAACAAGGCCCAAGGTGAGTGCAGCAGGAAGGCTTTGCCCTCGAGAAGGAGGCGGCCAGGCACTGCCATAGAGGTGCCTGACACTTAGCAGGAGCTTGGGTGTTTTAATAATTGACTGGCGTAATGAATGAGCCCAAATGAGAGCACATTAAGTGGGCCAGGTAGTGTCAGAGCAGCCCTGCAGCAGCTTAGTGGGCTGTTTCTGACAGTGGATGTAGCTGCAAACTTGTGAGAAGGAGGTACTTCATGACACTTTCCTTAAAGATAAACTCAAAGCATGTATAAATAAAAGTCCGTTATAAATCTCTTCTTTGTGGTTGCCAGAGGTGGACAGGACCTTAATGAGCCTTTTATCCAGTCCCTCCATATTACAGCTGTGGACAGCCCCAAATCTGTAGAAACTTGAAGAGGGTCTTGCTAAAGAGAACCAGGGACAGAGCAGCAGAGATGAGACAAGACCCATGGATTCTCTTTACTAAGCCACATATGTACATCAGCCTTTGAAAACAAAAATTCACATTTGCCACTGTAAAGTTATTACTGCTTAAAGTGATGGGTTTGTGCTCATAAGTCTTAAGCTCCAGTGGATTTGAGGCCTTAACAGGAAATGATTTTCAATTTTGTCTACGTTATTATGGAACCAGGTCTTGTCCCCCTGCCCTGAACTGCATCTCACCATATTGAAGAAGCCTCATCTTTTTAGAATTTTCTCATTGAGTTTAATAGAATTCTAGAATTTTGATACCTATATGGCTTTTAGAGATTTCTTAGTCAAACTCCCTTGTGTAATAGTGGGAGAAACCAAAGCCCCGACACTTACTTAGTGTCACAGCTAGAACAATAACCCAGTTCCTCTTAAATCTGTGCTGTACCAAGGTGAATCCACTGCACTCGTTGGGGCTTGAACATCAGGGTTATAAGGTTGTTTCCATTCAGAATTACATAGAAGAATAAGAAGCAGATTATCTGTGAAGCATATATAATGTGGTGAATTACATGATTTAACTGGGGTTATGTCCATTATATTGTTTATAATAGGAAATTAGAAATTAATCATTTATTAAGCATCTTCTGTTTTTATTCTCAGTAACTTTAAACATTTTTGAATATGCTTAGAAAGCTGAAAGAATGTACTAGTGAATGCACTAAAAATGCAAAGATGTGTTAATCTTTTTTCTTACCTGCTTTATTTCTTCTCTACTTGTTCCAAAGAAGTAGATATTATTCAGTGGGTCTTATGGATAAAAATACTAGACTAAATTCTGTGGGAGACCAAAAAATGGAGTAACACTTCTCTCCCTCAAAGAGCTCATGTGTTTATATCCTTGAGTTTTTACTGGTAAGTGCATCTGTGAGAGGCATTGGCTTATTGTAAAAGGTATTTCCAAATTCTGCTTGAGAAATGTCTCACATGGAGCCATGGGTCTGAAGCCCGCAGGCCGTGGTGCTGGGGGCTCCGTTTCTGGGTTTGAGCCAGGCCCTTTGCAAAGCGGGTGATGTAGGTATGATTCCTGGCTGGGAGCCACTGCTCTGCCTGGAGCTTTTTAGCTCCACCTCCTTAGCAGGCTCACCTCAAGCTCCAGTTCCTTCCTCTGGCCCCCACTCAGGCTGCTGTTGCCCTCTGCGTAGGTACTGATAGTGGTGCCATTCCGGGAAGCTGCTTTGCGGGTGGTGCAGCTCTTCATCAGCCTCCTCGAGGGGGACAGCAAGAAGAAAATCATTGTGAGCAACAAAAAGAGATTTCAGGGAGAATATGGATCAGATCCCGAGGAGAGACCACCCAACTTGAAGAGGCCTGAGGATTATGAAGCCGTGTTTATGGGCAACATTGATGACCACTTCAGGATTGGTAATTCTTTCTTAGCAACTTTGAGACCTAATGTATGAAGGTCGACATAGCATTCCACCTTTTAACAGAACCAGTGTGCCTTTGAGACATGTCGTTTGCCTTGGGAGAGTCTTGCCTTGGCTAGTGGGGTGGACATTAGGCCAGTGGAGTAGAGAGGGCCTCTGAGACCACATATGAAAGGCACATGTACATTTATAACAGGAATTTATAACAAGTGTGTAACAGAAGTGTGTAAGCACACCCATAACTGGTAGCAGATAGGCAGATGTGGTGAGGGGTGCTCTAGGAAGTGTTGGGGCTGACAGGGTCATTCTGGGCAGGCTGAATAAACTGAATGTCTGTGCATAAGGCGGACTTCCCCCTGTCTGCTACGTAGATGCCTACCCTGAATAATCTCCACACGTCACTTCCACCTAAATTTTTACATTTTTGCTTCTCTCTCATTCAGCTCCCGTTGACTTTGGTTGGTTATACCTTTATAGAGTAAAGTTCTTGGGAAAATGTTCATTAGTCACATATCCTAATTCACAAACACTTATTGAGTATCTACAGTGTGCCAGGCACTGTTAAGAAGCTGGGAATACACAAATAAATGTAGAAATAAAAGTTGTAGTTCCCACTGCTAAGGAAATCCAGCCTCTGACAGGGAAGAGGCAGTGCAGGATGTGTGTGCAGTGGTGGTTCTCGGAGCATTTAAAGCAATCCCCCTTACCCAAAATGGGGACAGGTGGTTAGGAAGGATGTCCTGGCGGAGGTGTCATCTGTACTAGGTGGAAATCTGTGTAGGATTTAGCCAGTTTCAAAGGGAGGTAGCTGAGTGGAGGGAAACATTTCAGACAGGAAACTGCCATTGCAGAGACATCAGAGCGACTAAGCTTGGAATGACCTATGGTTCACACAGGCTTTGGTATGGTGGAGTACAAGGCATAAGGAGATGAGGGCTGGTGTTTTGCTTGGAACATATACAGCTGTCCAGCAAGCAGTTGGCATATCGTTCTAGAGCTCAGGAAAAAGATCGGGGCTAGTAATACAAATTGGTGTGATGGTGATGTTAAAGCTGTGATCAGTGAGTCAGTTTACCCAAAGCTTTATGCAGCATGAGAGCAGAGCTGACAAGTTAATCTGTCGGCTTGTGGAAGAAGAGTTATTTGGATTTGGAAAGATGGACAAGGGCCAGGTTAGTGATGTAAGCAAAAGTGAGCACTGAAGTCATGGAAACGATTAACAAGGAAGAGAGCATTTCAAGGCAGCTGTACTTTCTGTGCTGCTTGTTCATTCCTCATAAAGAAGCTTTCAAAAGTGTTTATCCCGTTGGTGACTGAGGGTGGCGGGGACCTTAGCAAGAGTCATTTCTCTGGAGTCCTGAGGATCAGAGGCTAGATTGCAGTAGAGTGAGAAGTGAAGGAGAGATTTGAAAGTAGGGACTATTATCGAGAGTAGTTTGATAGTGACATAAAGGAAGAGAAAGTAGGAGCTAGAATGGACTGTAGATATAAGGGTAAGATTTCTCTTGTTCTTATGTTTTAGTAATTAAAGCATTTGAGCACAGTTAGGTGCTAAGGGGAACATACGAGATGTGGAAGCTATAGAAGCGGTGGGCTGCTTTGAGAGGGTGGAGGGTAATGGCTTGGTAGTGACTAATGAATTGGTGTGTACTTGGCTGTTTTATGTAGGAGTGGCAATACTTCAGAGAAGCATCCGGCTCTATGCCCCGTTTTACTCGTCAGATATCCTCATTGCTTCCCCTCTGGGCTTGAGGACCATCATTGGTGGAGAAGGAGAGAAGAAGAGAGATTTTGACTTTCTGTCTTCTATCGAGCTTCTCATCATTGATCAAGCTGACATTTACCTGATGCAGAACTGGGAGCATGTCCTGGTAATGCTGGCCATTCACATTCAGTGGGACAGTGTTCACATTTAGAGGGAGAAGATGCTCAGTGGTTTAAGTCCTAAAGAATTACTTAAGTCCAGATTGAAACTGTTTGAAAGCAAGGACACATTCCACGTTTTCTAATTTGAAAAAGTCTTTTGTCTCCTTTTCTACCCACCAATTGTCCATAATTAAACTATCTAGAAATTAAAATTCCTGTCAGTTATTTTTAAATCTCCAGAAAAGATTTCTTTCCCTTAAAATTTCTTTCTACTAACTTTAGGGTGGGTGAATGGATGGATGGGTCCTCACCAGGAACATCTTTACCTAACATAATTCCACCTGTGGTTTTTGGTTATGCTCTTTTGTTTGATCTGGTGACGATGGGAAAACACTGCTCAAGATTTTTTAATGTTGGATCTTGCTTTGTAGAGAAACAGGATGTTTTTATCTCCCTAATGTAATTTGTACTATAATTTTTTTCTCTTCTCCACATATTCTGCCGTGTTACCAGTTTCAGGACTGAGAAACTGCTTTGGAGCAATCCTTATTAAGGAACTATTGGTTTATTTTTCTAAGGCATATGGGAACTCACCCCTTCTGCAACCCCGTGACAAAGTTAGCAGGAAGTTTGGGACAAATGAAGGGTAGTACTTACTTCTAAAATGGGAGACAATTTTATAGTACTCATTACCCTTCAATATCTATTACAGTGTAAAAATACAATTAAAACAGAAAGGGTATTTTGACATAGTCAAGTTTTATTCTTAAATTTGATGAAAAGGCAGGTAGGATGATACTGGGGATATTCCTAATGTTTGGAGAACCAGGTCATTGAGGGACAGCAGCTCTGTTTTCCATGTCATTTCCCTTCTTGTCCAAGTCTGGGACTTGGGGCCCCTAGAGAGACCAGTGTGGCATTTCAGAAGTTCGTTTTAAAGGAACATTCCTGTAGGTACTATTTTGATCCTTTTTGAAAATTCCAGGCGGTGGCCAGTTTTAGCTTATCTCCTTATTGGGGATGTTTGGCTAACCATGGGCAAGTCACTCACCCATCTGAGCCACAGTTTTCTTGTTGCAGTTTAGGAGATGATAGTACATGCTCTTTGGGCTTAACTGAGTTGATAGATTCATAAAATGTTTAGCAATGTCGAACGTGTAAATGCTCGATAAACACTAATGGTAGTATTATTTCCACTCAAAGCATTTGATGAATCACATGAACCTACTACCCTTGGATTCACATGGGGTAGACTTTTCTCGAGTGCGGATGTGGAACCTCAATAATTGGTCCAAGTACTATCGCCAGACACTGCTGTTTGGGGCCCTTCAGGATGCCCAGATCAACTCAGTGTTCAACAAGTACTGTGTCAACGTGCAAGGCCAGGTGGGTTCTTGTCTTATTTCCTCAGTATCTTCATGAGCACTGTTTATTGTTTGGGTCCTGAGTCAGAAGGAGGGGATAGCATTTGCTCAAGAAGGGGGATGGTTCTTCACCTAATACTGTCATTGACTACTGGCAGGTGGCTGTGAGGAATGTCCCAATGACAGGTTCCATCAGTCATGTCCTGGTGCAGCTGCCGCATGTCTTCCAGAGGATGGAAGCTGAAAACCTAGCTTCAGTGATTGATGCCAGGTAACCCACTGCTCCCATCAGACCCCTGGGGACCACATAGAGAGATTTGACTTGGGTGTACAATCCTAGAAATGGATTCCATTTTGCTTTTATTGATTACTGTCTACCAAATCAGATGAGATAGTTTAACTTAATTATGTCGTTTGTCAGAGGAGGAAACCGAAGCCCAGAGAGAAACAGTGACGTGGCCTAGTTCTCATAGTTAGTGGCAGGGTTATTACTGTAAATCAGGACTCTTTCCCTCTGGACTGTGGCATTTTAAGATTATACAGCTTTATGCTACAAAGTGTCTAATGTCAGCAAGTTAATTGTGAGCCCCTCATGGAAAGAACTATTTTTCTAATTGTGTAGATAATTTCTCCCTTTTTCTTCATTGTGTTTGGTTAGTGAACCCCAAAGTAGCTTAGTTGGGCTTAGTGTATGGTAGATGTTCAATGATTATTTGTTGACTCACTGACTGACTGACTGACTGAATGAATAAATAAATAGCATGGCGTATACTTCCTAGAATGATTCTCTAGGATATGATGCATTACATCTGTTTTTTTACAATGAATAGTGTTGACACTTATTTTTTTAGTGTACGTATCAGGTTTTATTCTTACATAATCTCTTTGATAGGAGATAAATCATACTGGCCTGTGGGGAGGTAATCTTTCACACAGGATTGTGATTTGCCCAGGGTCACACAGTTAAGAAACACCATAGCTTAGCTCTAGAACATTAACTTTGCACTTTGCCATTCCAAATCAGGTTTAACTTTTTTGTGAACAAGATTTTGCCGCAGTATCGTGATGCAGTCATGTCTCACACGCTCATCTATATCCCCTCCTACTTTGACTTCGTGCGTCTTCGAAATTACTTCAAGAAGGAGGAACTGAATTTTACCCACATCTGCGAGTACACGCAGAAATCTGGTGTCTCCAGGGCCAGACACTTCTTCCTCCAAGGAGAGAAACAGTTTCTGCTTTTCACAGAGCGCTTCCATTTCTACAAAAGGTAAAGTGTGTCAGGTTTCAAGCCTCCTCTCTGCAAGGAAAGTGCAGAACAAATCATGGCCTGCTCTGAGCTCATGGCAGGCTTCGTGGTGTTACAAGGTCATCTCTCACTCTACCACTCTTATTAAGTACCCAGAGGGTTTTTGGTGGGGACGGACTCTTCTTGGTTGGTTAGTTAGTTTTCTCCCAAAATGGGCATTGCTGAAGAAGGATGTAGAAACCAAAGCATACCTTGTCTATACACCTGGGGTGTAGCACTTGAGTTGTCCCTGTCTAGAGTAGTTCAGCTCTGTAATGTCCTTCTTGCAGGAGGGACCTTCCCTGTGTTCACTTGAGTTGTCTCTGTCTAGAGTAGTTCAGCTCTGTAATGTCCTTCTTGCAGGACGGACCTTCCCTGTATTCACTTGAGTTGTCCTTGTCTAGACCTGTTCCCTTTGTTTTCCCTCAAAAGTATTGAGAGCTGTGTTTCCTGGGGAGATGGAGGCTGAGTACAGTGTCAGTCTGCAGACAGTTGGCGTGTTCCTGAGGCACGCACAGATACTTCCTACCAAGGAGAACTAGGACTCTGGGCTCCTTGATGTTTACAGAAGGCGAAAGGGGAGGGGCTTTGAGTTGAATGTTGAAGGGTTTCAGTATTTGCTTAGCTTGCCTACCAGGTGACTTTGACAAAATAAGTTGATTGGCCTTTTTGTTATTTTTTTTAAAACTCAGGCTGGGTGCTATAATCCCAGCACTTTGGGAGGCCGAGATGTGCAGATCACCTGAGGTCAGGAGTTCGAGGCCAGCCTGGCTAACACAGTGAAACCCTGTTTCTACTAAAAATACAAAAAAAATTAGTGGAGTGTGATGGTGCACACCTGTAATCCCAGCTATTCTGGAGGCTGAAGCAGAAGAATCACTTGAACCCAGGAGGCAGAAGTTGCAGTTAGCTGAGATCACGCCATTGTACTCCAGCTTGGGCAGCAATAGCGAAACTCCATCTCAAAAAAAAAAAAAAAAAAAAAACCCTCTAATTAGAGGGTTAGTAATATTGAGGCTTCTGTTGCTGTTTGGGTTAGTGCTAGAGCTCATGTATTTTATTGTTTTGCTAAGTCTCTGTTGATAAATGGGAAAAGGCTTTTTTATTTTACTTTTAGGTTTTTGTTTTCAATTCTTGTGGGTACATAGTCTGGAAAAGGCTTTTTTTAGCCCTTGCCTGTAGAGGTATGTAAATTATATCCTGTTACCCAGTGGATTTAAGTTCTGACTTTACTGTTTTATTAGCTCATAATGGGTGCATTTTCTCAGAGAATACCAAATCAATACGCCAGAAATTTCTAAACCTTCGGAGCACGTTACACGATGCCCTTTGCCTTTGCATTACCTTTTAGTTTATGCTGACGATGGTGCTCCCCAGATATGTTCTTGTTACCAGGACAGGGAGGGAGGAGTCCTAGCCAAGGCATAGCAAAGCTGGCATGACACGAGCTCTTAGAGAGTTGAAGACGGAATTTGTGTTTCCCAGGCTCCACTCTTGGCTACCCAGAGAAGGCTGTTTGGACAAAGAGTGTTAATGAATGCCTGCTTGTTGGCATCATGATTGGCTCTGCTGCAGTAAGTTGTTGTTTCAATTCATATTGGAAAGTATTTGGGGGAGTTGTACTCATCAGGTCTTAAAAGCTCTTAGCTTTCTATCCTCTTGACAAATGAAAGCAAGCCCTTTAAGTGAAGTGGATGGATTGGAAAACTTCCCAGTGTGATTGTCTCTAGCAAGTGTGAATTAAACTGGGATGAGGACTGCTCTTACATATCTCAGCAGCTTTTCAAGGACAGGGCATGGAGCCCTTTGTAAGCAGGACAGTCCCCTGTATTACACTGTCTATTTACCAAACCATGTTGCCCTCAAAGTCACAATAAGGACAAATCTCAGCATATGCCATTTGCTTTATGCCCTGAGCTAGGTTAATTGGTGTTTCTTTTGCAGAAGATGAATGAAAATAATGTGCTTTAGAGTTCTGCAACAGCTAATTATCTCAAGGTTTCCAACTATAGAATTTTTTGCTTGAGAGATCACCAAGGTGATGATGGGTGTTTGCTGTGCAGTGCCTTTATGATTTTTTTTTTTTTTAATTTGACCTTGGAAAAAGTACTTTTTTTTTTTTTTTTTGTGGTTTTTTGTTTTGTTTTGTTTCGTTTTGGAGAAAGAGTCTCACTCTATTGCTCAGGCTGGAGTGCAATGGTACAGTCTTGGCTCACTGCAGCCTCCACCTCCTGGGTCCAAGCAATTCTTGTGCCTCAGTCTCCAGAGTAGCTGAGATTACAGGTTTGCGTCACCACGCCTGGCTAATTTTTATATTTTTAGTAGAGATGAGGTTTCACCATGTTGGCCAGGGTGGTCTTGAATTCCTGGCCTCATGTAATCTGCCCACCTCAGCCTCCCAAAGTGTTGGGGTTACAGGCGTGAGCCACAGCACCCAGCCGGAAAATGTACGTGTATTTTAAACTGTAGTATCCGACTCTGTTTTTATATTCTCTATGGCAGCTGGCAGTTTTAGGAAAGTTACAATTCATTTTTGAGTTAGCAAAAATTTTTTAACTTGAAGATTTGTTTTATTTGGGGAAGATTAAACTAGCAGAATCTTAGAATTGAGTGAACATTTGGTCATGATTACCCTCCCAGCAATGGGTCACGGCTCTTTTCCAGTGTGTTTTCACTGGGTCACCACAGCAGGGAGGATCTCAGCCAGAAGGCAAGTCAGAAACTGGAGGTGGGATTTGTGGAGTTCGGAATGGCTGCTGGGGAGTTTCTGAGTACTCCCTTTCCCTACATGAGAATCCAACTTCTAGAAGTAGTAGACTTGGTCTTTATGGACCAGAGGAAGGCGCCAGCCTTTCAAGTTCATTGTGGTTGCCTCATTTGTCTCTAACAGTTGGCTGGTGAAAGAGACAGCTGGAAGGTCCTGTCAGGATGGTTAGGCTGTGTTTGTAGGGGGTCACTGAAGACAAAGCATATGCAAGGGAGGAGGAAGGCAGGGGAAGGGGTGCTCAAGCTATGGAAACTTGGCACTAACTGCCCCTTGGAAGAAGTTCTGGTCATGTTTTCTGTTGTCTCTATTGTGGGTGCATTGGGACTGAGACAGGTGTGTGTGTGTGTGTGTGTGTGTGTGTGTGTGTGTGTGTGTGTGTGGTGTGTGTAATATAACACTTAATGGCTTTGTTTTATTTTGTTTTTCCTGATTATGAGGATATTACACAGTTACTGTAGAGAACTTGGAAATTTTGGGTTAAAAATCTCACTGCCCTGATACAAATACTCTTTTTGGTATATTTTTTCTGTCTTTTTTATATTAAAAAAACACGGGTGTTTAAAAAAAAAAAATACTGGCTGGATGTGATGTCTTACTCCTGTAATCCCAGCACTTTGGGAGGCCAAGGCAGGCAGATCACAAAGTCAGGAGTTTGAGACCAGGCTGACCAACTTAGTAAAACCCCGTCTCTACAAAATTACAAATATTAGCTGGGCCTGGTGGTGGGCGCCTGTAATCCCACCTACTCGGGAGGCTGAGATGGGAGAATAGCTTGAGCCTAGGAGACGGAGGTTGCAGTGAGCCGAGATTGCACCACTGCGCTCCAGCCTGGGCAACAGAGCAAGACTCACTCTCAAAAAAAAAACCCAAAAAACAAAACAAAACTAAACTAAAATTGGAATCTCTTTTTCTTTTAAGGATTTTTTTCCTTTGTCTTAGATATTTTATGTGCTCACTGAAAAAATATTCAAAGACCTTAACATTTTGGCCTATGTATTTGTATATTGTGGATGTATTTTTAAGTTACTATATATGGCTCTATCATATCCTCTCTTCATCCAGGCTTTTATTTGAAAAGATTTCATTTTGAAAGAAAATTGCTAGAGACTAACAATAAACATCTGTTTATTTATAAACCCTTTTACCCCAAATTCCGCCAGCTGTTCACATTTTATCACATTTGCGCATACCCATCTTCTCTCTATTCCCACTCACATCTCTTATTTTTTCTTCCTGAACCATTTGAAAGTAAAGTAGCGGGAGTCTTGATTGACATTTTACCCCTAAATATTTTAGAATGTAGCTCCTAAAAACAAAAACATTCTTTTATCCAACCATAACACCATTATCATACTACTTGGTGTTACTACAATGATATCATCTGATATTTAGTCTATATTCAGATTTTCCTAGTTGTCACCAAAATGACCATGATAGATCTTTCCCCTCCAGCCAAAAGGATTCCATAAGGATCATATACAGCATTTGGTTAACTTGCTGCTTTTGTTTCTTTAATCTAGTTTAGTTCTCAATTGGGGCACAGTTTTGCTCCCTCAGGGACATTTGGCGCTATCTGGAGACATTTTTGTTTTGGTTATCACAACTGGAGGATTCTTCTGGTGACTGTAGTGGGTTGAGGCCAGTGATGCTGCTAAACCCTCATGCACAGGACAGCCCCCAGCAACAAAGAATTATCCGTCTCAGAATGTCAGCCGTGTTAACATTGAGAAACCCTCATCACTCTCTGGCTTTTTTACTTTTTCATGACGTCGACTTTTTTTTTGAAGAGTCCAATCTGGTTTCCTGTAGAATGTCTTACAGTCTGGATGTATCTAATTGTTCCCTTATTATTTAGATCTCTGGTTCCCAAACTTTGCTGTACATTAGGGTAGAAGCTTTTAAAAGGCCAAATGCACCGGTCACATCCCAGTACCGATTAAATCGCTATGTCTGGGTATGGGGGCCAAACTTAAGTATTAAAAACAGTAACAACCAGCCAAGTGATTTCAATGTGCAGCAGTTTGGGCATGACTGATTTAGAATAAACATCTTTTGATAAGAATTCTACTTAGGGAATATCATGTACTTTCCACCACATCAAGAGGCACGTAATGTCACTTTGTCTCATTCTTGGTGATGCCAAATCTCTAAAATCACTGAATCAGTGTGGGTATGTAATTAATAAGTAATGTGTGAGGTAAACATCACCTTGTTCTTAATGGCTGCATAGTATCACATTGGTTAATTAAGCTAGCTTCCTTTTAGTAGGCATATAGGATTTTCTTTTTCTGTTTTCTGCTGTTGTGTTTAGTAATGCCCAAAACATCCATATGCATATATTTTGTTGAAATACCTACTTATTTTGTTGGGATAGATTTTGAAAGGAAAACTTGTTAGCACGGAGTGTACACAATTAAAAATGTGTCATGCGTTGCTACTTCTCTGCTCCTTCTCATGTTTTCCGTATCTTCTCCCGAATTCATAGACAAAGTAATTTATGCTCCATTGACCTATTTCTGCAAAACCCCGTGGACTGAATTATTGCTGCTCATATGATCGTCATAATGGTATCTCATCGTTTGGGTATCTTTTTCTTGCTTTTTTGTGTCTTCCGTAACTTTCAGTGGAATGTGGAGGCCGAGGTGAATAATACTTATGTCCGGGTGCACCCCTTTTTCTGTAAGCCACTGGTGAGGGTGCTATCCATCTAGTCAGGATTTGGTTGTTACTATAGATACCCTCCCAACACCACAGACTTCAAATTGCTCCAGCAGACAGCGGGCTTGGTGTAGGGTTTGCGGTGCTGGATGGTTTTTCTCAGTGTCCTGATCACTCAGCCCTCACTGAGGCCTCAACCCGTGTGCCAGAGGAGCATCTCCCTCCACACTCGGATCCCACCTCACAGGAGGCCTCTTGCTTGATCTCCTTGCAAGGCATGAAGTCTGGGGGAGGGGGTCTCCTGGTCCAGCTCAATTTTTGGCAGGCCCTTTTTATTCCAAGCTTTGGGGGTGAGGCTTTCTCAGGGTTCCTGTCCCGCCACCTCCATGTCAGCCAGACTCTACCTTTTATCTGTGAGGAATCTTTGTGGTGAAGTGTATACAGCTCCTTCCCCAGTCATGGCAGAGCTCTGCTTGTATCAGTGTAAGAACTTGGGCTGAACAGGTTTCTTACCCCTTCCCCTGGGGCGGAATGCTTTTTACTGGGTGCAAGTCTTGTGTGGGGGAGAAATGGAAGGGTAGGGGGTGTGCTGCCCTTCCCTTAAGGGCAGACAGTTTTTGCTTCTGTTCAACCTCCCCCTCCAAGGGATTTGCCTTTGCCTGTGATTGGGGGTGGGGGCAGGGTGGTTCCTTTCTCCCATGTGCTTCAGGTTTTTGCCATGGGTTTCACAATAATAGGCCTGGGAAATAGGTGGGCTTTCATGTCCCTGCCACCAGTGGGTTCCCCTCGGGTCTTTTGCTTTGCCTCCAGTCTTTCTCCAGGGCTCCCAGTTCAGGCCCCTGGAATGAGCTCATGAGTAGATGTGAACTAAAGGAGCATCCGGGGATCCCTGGGGTTCTAAAATCAGGCAAGTCTATTCTTGACCTTTAAGAATTTGTTAAAAGCGTGTCTGTCTTCTTACTACCCACTTGTTTGGCAGAGGCTATCTTTCTCCCTTTCTCCTCTGCTCTGCCTAAGGTGCAGGAGTTCATGTGTCCTGTGCTTCCTCAGAAGTGCTACTCTTTGGAACTCAGTCCATGGTGGGCTGAAGCTGGCTCACACTGGCTCCTGAGACCTGGTCGCACATCTCTGTGTCAGCTGCGTGACATTGGTAGCTTGAAACTGACAAATCCTTCAAATTAGCACCCTCCTTTTCTCCCACTGAGGACCAATTATTAAACATACACCAGCTCATTACCAAATTCAGTTTACCTGATTGCCTCGTGATGGTAGTTCTCTGGGCTCAAGAAAAGGAATATTTTTGTATAATAGATTATCTGACTTTTTCTTATTAGTACAGGAGCAGTATTCTCTTGAGTCTTATACATTCTAAGCGGAAGTGGAACTCAATGTTGTTTTTGTTTGTTCTGAGAACTAGTGAGGTATAACAGCTTATTCAAGTTCATTAGCCATTAGAATTCCTTCTTTATGGAAAGGTGATGTTGAAAGGTGAACCACATAATAGATCACAGTCATAGTTTGGAAACGGAGGGTCTCCAGAGAGATCAGGATGAGCCGTGAGGGAAAAAGACAAGGGAAGCTTATCTTCTGTGAAAGAACTAAAATCCCCAACGGAGTCTAACATCTTCAATGTAGGAGAGAAACCAACAGGAAAAATCAGAACCTTGTCAACATATAAAACCTTTTGTTACGGAATCCCACAGGGAACGGGTGACCTCAACCTGACTGAACCATACCGTGAGTTAGTCCCCTGGGTCTACACCACCCCCCCACCACAGGGTAGCTCTGTGCAGCTGGGAAAGAGGTGGAAATGCATAAGCTGTTGAAACTAATTGCTTTCTCATGATGCCTAGCAGGTCCTCAGGCAGGGTTTTGTAAATGAATGGACTTGGGACATCTGCCATGGAGTTAACGTGTCTCCAGAGTGGCAAGAAAAGACTAATGGGAGTGTATTTACAATTTGTGCAGCTTAATTTATGTACTGGGTCTACCCTGATCTCCATTATAGAATATTCTTTTTTGCCTGATTATAATAAGGATAATGTTTCATTGTAAGTGCCTGCTTTTTAAGTTTTCTGTGACAGATTTTTAAATCCCAGTCTACTATTCTTTCCCATGATATCTCAGCCTACCCTGAGTAGGATCAAGAAATATGTATTTATTTTATCATTATTTTAAGCCAAATATGAGGAGTTCGAATGTACTGTCACAAAATAAGTGCTGCCACCTCAAATTGCAGTAACTTTTATTCTGTTATTTGTGCCATTGTTTTTCTCTGACAGCAGGAAGCAACAAGCATGAACTATGCCTCTGTACAACTCTTAGGCAGTGTTTCTAGAACTTGTTTCTCAAGTTGACATAGCCTCTCTCGTTCCAATTCTAACAGGTATACAATAAAAGGCATCAGGAACCTGATTTTCTATGAACTGCCGACATATCCACACTTCTACAGTGAAATCTGTAATATGCTGAGAGCCACCAACAGAGGAGAAGAAGCCACGTGGACCTGTACTGTTCTCTACTCCAAGTATGACGCCCAGAGGTTGGCTGCCGTGGTTGGTGTGGAGCGGGCAGCACAGATGCTACAGTCCCAGAAGAATGTCCACCTCTTCATTACTGGAGAAAAATGAGATTTTCGTTGAACAGGAAATGGCATTTGGCATGTTACATAATGCTTCATTCTATGCCACTTGGTCTCAGTTCTGATTACTTGCAGGAGGGGGATTGCTGCAAAGAAAGAGCATGAGGCCATGTCAGTATTATCTGACATTTCTTTCTTTTCAGGTCATGTGTCCCTGAAAAGTTAAATGTAAACCAGATTTCGGTAAATCACGTCTTTCAGAAGTCAAGAGGGGGCTAGAAGGACTCTAAGAAGTTGGTAGAAGAAAATTTTCACTTTGAATATTTTTGTGAGACATGAATTCTTTTATTACGGATACCTCTAATTGATACACTTAGAAAATTCTTTCAGATTTTTCTATATGTTTGACACTTTTTTAAAGTAAGGCATACTCATCATTGCTTGTGAGAACTGGTTATGAGACATTGGAATACTTCTTGCTGCTACACATCATCTTAATTTTGGGTGGCATGGGTTTTGTAAAACTTATTTTCCCCAACCAAACTTTTTCAAAACCTTAAATAGTCTACCTTAATTCAGCCTAGAAGAGTACATTGATTCACTGATCTTTTTATATACTTGTAATAATTAAGGTTTTAGTTTTGTTCAAATACATACTTAAAATCACATTACATAAAAATATCTGCTCTGTTTCGAGAAGTAATTTTGTTGAAACTCCATGTTAAAATATCCATCTTCAACAGTAGTGTCTTCATAATAACTAGTCACTTTTTGAGTCATAAACAGATGCAAATAAAAAGGAAATTACACTTTTAAAAACATTCTTATTTTGAAACATTCCCAAACAGAAAAATTACAAGTACAGAACCTGAACCATTTGAGAGTAAGCTGCCCTCACTCAATGGGCCTATCACCTTTAAATACTTTGGTATATATTTCCTGTAAACAATTAAGGGTATCGTTTCTGATTAGGAATGCCCCACCAATAAGGATAATGCAGATATTCCAAAATCCAAAAAAATCCGAAATACACCTGGTCCCAAGCATTTCAGAGAAGAGACATTCAGCCCGTCCTAGTATGCACTTGTAGTTTCTTCTTTGATGGGTGGGTTACAGCTCGTTCCATCATTATTTCTTTAGATGCTTAACTGGCCTCAAATACAGCCAGTGGGAGCACCTTCAGGTTAGCCCTTGTGTACTTTTGACATGTCCCCCAGCTACTTGGTCACTGCTGTGTTTTTTGACAATAAGACATTCCAGGTTTCTCTCCTCCAGCCCTGCTTGCTTTTTGTAGGACATGATTTTAAAAGGTTAGATGGGAGTGCCTGCTGTCGTGGTGCCACTGCTCCCAGGCTCCGTGGTCAGAGCCTGGGAATTGTGTCCATGTGTACGCACACATATGTATGCACATTATCTAAATTTGCTTCACATTAATAACTAAATTTACTTTTATATCCATATACTGAAAACCATGAATTCCCACCAGAAGCTCCAGTTCTAGTCCAACAACACAGGGTTGCTTCTCATTCGCTTTCTTTCCATTTTGGTAAGTCTTTCTCAGACAGTGGCTCCCACTATCCTCTGTGTAATAACCCATGATTGGTACACATTTTTTTTTTTATTGTTGGGCACACTAAAAATCGCTTATCCAAAAAAAAAGTAAAATCATTTCTCAGATAGTATTTCTGCTAAATATTTAAATAGACATTTTGACTTCTGTCTTTTTCTTCAGCATGGTAAGTAAAACCATTTATTCCATATTTAGATGGTTTTCTAAATTTCAGAAAATTTAGTCGATGGATAAAAGTCAACCAAACCCATGCTACAAAGAACTTTTTGTATCTATAGGCGTGCCCTGTGTTTACTGGCATAATTGTGCTGCCGCTTACCATAGATCCCATATATTATGAGAAAAGAAATGAGTTTATTTGCCTAGTTCAGAAATGTGAAGTGAAGGGACTGTGATTGTCTTTCTCTCTCTTTTTTTTTTTTTTTTTTTTTTTTTTGAGATGCAGTCTTGCTCTTGCCCAGGTTAGAGTGCAATGGCACGAACTCAGCTCACTGCTCTCTGTGCCTCCCGAGTTCAAGAGATTCTCATGCCTCAGCCTCCCAAGTAGCTGGGACTACAGACGCATACCACCCTTCCTGGCTATTTTTTTTTATTTTTAGTAGAGATGGGTTTCGCCATGTTGGCCAGGCTGGTCTCAAACTCTTGACCGCAAGTGATCTGCCTACCTCAGCCTCCCGAAGTGTTGGGGTTACAGGCATGAGTCACCATGCATGGCCGATTACCAGCATCTTTCTCTGCTTCCATGTTCTTTTGCCTGTGAATTGTAGTTCATCTCGTGGTTTCCATTATCACTGTTCACAAGGCTCCCAAATCTCTAGCTTCTCTGGCTCTCACATGTGAGCCTGGATTTCAAATCCATGATGTAGCCCCAGAAATAACCATTTTATTAAGCACCCCTAGTGATTTTCATGCTGGCGTAGAGCCAAACCCAGCCAGCTGCTTCTTGCCTGCAGAGAACATGGAGGATTTCAAGTGTGAGCAAAGTAATGTTGCTTTGTTTCTGCTTCATCACCTGGAAAGAAGGTAAGTCTCTGCAGTTCACCCTGGCTTCGTGCAAAGAGTGGAGTCTCTGGAAGGGTTTTATTAAGAGGATGCCTTACCATCTGGTCTCTTTCACATACACAATAAAGGAGAGGACAGGCTACTGAAATGCGGATGCATACGCTGGAATTACACACTATCTTGACGTTAACAAGGCTCATTTATAGCAAGCAAGTGTCTATATAGGGACTGGAATATAGGCAAAGGAGTGGTCTCAAATCTGGGAAAAGTGGAATTAAAAGGTAGAGAAAGGAACTTATCCAGAAAGTAACACTTTTAAATGTTTTTTTTTCTTTCCCCATAGTAAAAACAACTAGCTTAGCACTTTTCTTTTTGAGGGAGAAACACTTTGAATCATGGATGCTTCTCACAGCTGGCTGCACCATGTGCAGTGTTCAAAGAACAAGAACAAGCTAATCATAGAGAACCAGCAGCAGCTAAGCAGCCCTCTGCTGGCTTCCAAAGGGCTTATAATTGAGTGCAGATGGTCCTGGCAGAGATGGGGAATGTGTCCCTGCTGACGACTCATACCCCAGAGGACCAAGGGGGGCTCATGAAGGGTCTCAGCCCTGATTGTGCCCTCCTGATGGCCAGGAGCTAGGCTGCTGAAGGAGGAAAGGGAAAGGCAGATGGGGCCAGAGCCTGCTGCCACCTTCTGACCAGCCTACCCCAAGCCACGTGAGCAGATCTTGAGGCTGCCAGAGTTTAGATTTGGTAAGTCTAGGGTCTCAAGATTACAGAAGGCGTGGGATGAAGGAGCGAGAGTTAGAAGTTCTTTATAATTATCTGAAGAGCCTCATCGTCCAGCTGCAGGTGGCTGTGAGGTGCCAGAAGCTTCGTGGAAAGGAATGTCAGTGGAATGCTCAGAAGTGGCTCTTTCAGGGCACAGCCTCTGAGGAGGGTGGGGCCGTCACAGCTAGCCCTCCCTGCCCCTAGGCATCCTCTCCTTCCAGTCCCTTTCCCATCTCCTCTCTCAAAGGAGCATGGGAGTGATTTTTATCACCCAGTTTCTGTTGCACACTTACTAATTGATGAAGCATTGGAAGGTGAAAGAGGGACCTCTTATTTCCGTCTGAGCCTGGTCATTTCCTCCCAAGCGAACCCCACGATGTTCGCCTGGCTTCCTCCTATACCACATGCTCTCGCCAGAACTGCAGCAAAACTGCATTTTCTGTCCTGTGTCTAAAGCTAACCATATGTTCCTGTCTACTCAAGTTTGCTTTGTTTCTATTTCCTTTCTCTGAGGACCTTCGCCTCTTCAGATGTTTGGAGGAGTTGCCTCTGCTTGCATTACACGTGTTTCAGAGTAGATCATGGGTTCCCCTTACACCTCTGGCCACATTGCCATTATTTCTATGGTAGCTAAGGGCATGAGAAAGAACAGAGCTCCAGGCCTTTTTCAAACAAACTAGTTTTCTCAATAGTTACAGCCCTATGCTAAAAAGGAGTAAGGACTAAGATGTAACTGCCATGAGGGAGCTGTTTGCTTTGCACAGAAAAATCTAATCTTGCCCTGCTGGACAGCTCAATGCAGATGTCCCCTCACTGCTGGGAGAAACACCTGTCCCTGCTTGTTCTCCTGATGGGCCCTCAGTCAGGTGAGGGATGACACATTCCTAGGTGCTTCTCCCCGAGCTGTCATGGTCTTCAGTCTTGGGCCTCTGCAGCTGGCTGTATCCAGGTGGGAACTGTAGCCTTGGCTGACCCAGAGAAGGAAAGAAGGCAGTCTGCCGCTTGGCTGATTTGGGAGTTGCACTGAATTCCTGCCCATCTGTTCTCCCAGCTGAGCCAAGGCCAAAGCTGTCTACCTTTTGCCAACCTAGGGAATGACAGAGCACGGAGCATCGTCACTGAGACATCTGCCCCAGTGCCCTGCAACCCTCGTCCTCACTGACCTCTGCAGCCCCTCTCATCTGCCAGTTTGATTCTGCAGGGAGAGGTGGCCCTGGGCTCACAGCTGGTGTTTGTCCACAGATGTTCTTGGGTTTCTGTCTGCTTTCTCTCATTTTCCAAAGCTGGGTGTTGGGACCAGCATCATCACTGACATTCTGTGACTCTAAGCAAGTCCTCATGACCACCGCTCAGTTTTCTCATCTTTTTTTATTCTTTTGAGACGAGTGTCACTCTGTCACCCAGGCTGGAGTGCAGTGGTGCAATCTCGGCTTACCACAACCTCTGCCTCCTGGATTAAAACAGTTCTCCCTCAGCCTCCTGAGTAGCTGGGATTACAGGCGCCTACCACCATGCTCAGCTAAATTTTGTATTTTTAGTAGAGACAGGGTTTTGCTATGTTGGCCAAGCTGGTTTCGAACTCCTGACTTCAGGTGATCTGCTCTCCTCAGCCTCCCAAAGTGCTGGGATTATAGGCATCAGCCATATAAAGGGACTCACCTTATAGACGGACCGTGAGAGGAGGGAAGAGACTGCTATTGTTTGCCCTATGTCCACCTACCTCCCTAGTTCCAGCACATTGGATTTTAATGAGGTTACAAAGTACGTGGTGAAAACACTACATCATTTTCCACCCCCCATCCCCCACCTCTTGCCATAAGATGTGGCCCATGAGACAGAAGCACTGACTACTGAGCAGGACTTCTAGGGGAGTTCCTGAAAACTCGGAGGAGCACTGCTTTGACCCTTTGCTCTTCCCTTTTAACTGCCTGGAACACGGAAGTGATGACTGAAGCTCCTGAGGCTGTAAGCTCTGTCCATAGGATAGTGGTGGAGAAAGACAGAAGGAGCCTGGTTCTTTAAGGACGTTGCAGAGCTGCCTTACCAGTCCTGCATGGTATTGTACACTGCTCTTAATGTGAACACGTAAACGCCTCATTTGTTGCAGCCACCGAGGCCAGGGCTCTGTTAGCCCTTCCTGACTGATACAGAAGACAAAAATAGCATCACAGACTCCTGAACCCCAAAGACACTGCCTATTCTTTCATCTGTTCTCGGCAGGGACCAGCATTGGGACTGTACTTCAGGGTTGATCCTGGCCGTTTGGTGGCAGTGAGGAGTGAGCCCTCAGGAGTCTCTGCTATCATTCTGACATGTCCATTCCACACTGGATCCATAGAATGAGAGAACACAACTCTTTTCTCATAGGATTTATGGAAACTGATAGTTGCAGGAAAATAATTGGCAAGAGAACAGACTTCAACTCTCTGAAAGCTGATGACCACCTGTTTTTTCTGTCTCTTCCGTTGTATTTCAAAGCTAAATTAGGTCAAATAGGAAATGAATCAGAATCCCCAATTCAGTAGAAACTTAAGAGGTCTTGTGATCCAATCTGCTGCTTGATCCGTGAATTACCTGTAGCACATCTCTGAGAGGTGGCCTCCCACCTCTGCTTGAATTCTTCAAGAATGGGGTGCTCATTATGGCTTTTCTAAACATCTCTGATTGTTACAGACGCTGTGAAATTTATCCATCAGTCCTAGTTCTGTTTATGAAGCTGTACAGCACAAATCTTTTTTTCCCCACTTATTAAGCCTCAACTATTTGAAAACATCTACCATGTCTTCTATGAGACTTTTCTTCTCCAGGCCAGTCATCCTTAGTTCCTTCGACTCTTTCCCCACCACTCCCCCGCCCCGCCCCGAGGTTATTCTTTTGTTCTTACTTACTAAAAAAGCAACCCGTGCCCATTCAGCAAAGACAAGTAAAGTAGTGAAAAACAAAAATCAAAACTACATCTATTTGGTAATGTCTTATGTTTCCTCCCAGATTCTTTTCTACATGCATGATAATAGCCAACAATGTAAGTATATGTATATATATTTACTTTTGCATTACAAGGTGGTTTTGAAGGCAACATTTTTTAGAGTACTTGTTAAGTGCCAGAAACTCACATCTCTCACCCATTTGAGGTAGGAAAATTATTTTTCCCCATTCTATAGAGAAGAAATCTGACCCTTAGAGATATGAAGTCACTTTCTGAGTCAGCGGGACTGCCAACATTTGAACACAGGTAGCACAAAAACCTACACTGTTGTTCACATTGTTTAAGAGCAAAAACAAAAAAGCACTCAATAAATACTAGCTATTATTACCCTTTTAAGGGAGCAATCTTCTTAATTGTTGAACTGTTAAAAGAAGGACTAAGGGATAGCTCACACCTGTAATCCCAGGACTTTGGGAGGCCAAGGTGAGTGGACTCCTCGAGGTCAGAAGTTCGAGGCCAGCCTGGCCAAAGTGGCAAAATCCCATCTCTACTAAAAATACTGAAATTAGCTGGGCGTGGTGGCACCTGCGTGTTATCCCAGCTTCTCAGGTGGTTGAGGCACCAGAATCGCTTGAACCCGGGAGGCGGGGGTTGCAGTGAGCTAAGACTGCGCCACTGCACTCCAGCCTGAGCCACAGACTCTGTCTCAAAAAAGAAGCAGCAGCAGAAGCGGAAGAAGGACTAAGGGAGATGATAAGATCTTCTTGCGGAGGGTTGTTATAACCATTGAGTCGTTCTGTGTGCCATCCTTCTGGATGCCACCAAATGACATTCTAAAGGAGAATTCAAGCACCTGAAAAGTATAATGTCTCATCTATCAGGATTGCTTAAGGCATATTTTTCACTCCTTTGCTGCCCTGTTTATCCTTGGTCCACTGAGCTTTACCTAGAGAAATTAAATTCTTAACGACAGTCCAAATAAAAGTCAGTATTTTTTTCTTGAAACACACACATACACAGAGAAGCAGCATTAAGAATGTGTGGGCACCGAAGCCAAGCTGCCGTAGATGCAAATTCTTGCTTTAATATTTTCTAGCTGTGGAACTTTCGGCAAATTCCTTAAACTCGCTGTACCTCCGTTGCTATCTGTAAAATGGGGATGGTCGTCATAATACCTGTCTTCAGGGTTGTAATAACTAAGTTCCTTCATCCATGCAGGGCACTTAGAACAGGACCTGGCACAGAAGTAAATGCTCAATACGTCTTTATTACATACAGACCTTCTCTTCCACGTTACAAAGCTTAGTAAAGTCTTAGATAATTAACTCTTATTTGGGGTTATTCTTGCTTATATGCCTCATACTCTTCAAGTGAAAGAAAAGAGATTTTGAGAGAGAATGCTTCAGAAAAACAGCTGTAGGGATCTTTTTTACTTAGCAAATTCCACCTCTCAAGGGTGAGGAACGCTTGTGTGTTATGAACACCAGGTGGCGCTGTAAACAAGTACAGTAAGGAAATCTGCGCCTCCCCTCGGGTGCCGGCCTTGGGCTGCACTGCTGGTGTCTGGCGGCTCTCGGAGCTGGAGAAGATGCAGGGACCCAGGCTTCTTTTTTTCTTTCTTTCTTTCTTTTTTTTTTTTAAACAACTTTCACACATAAGACATTAAGAACTTCAAAGACAGTTACAAAAAACTGTGATAGAATTTGTTTATAAGTTAACACCTTATTAAAATTATTTCATTAATAGTGTATTTCAGGAAATAATTTTATGGAGTAGTGAAATTACGTTTTAAGAAATGGAAAATCTCCAATAGGGGCTATGGTGTATTTAAACTCACGAATAATTTCTTAAAAACTAACCCCTAAATTATGATAACTATGAGTAGCCTCATTTGGTTATACATAACCCAATTCTCAATGAAATTTACATATATGAGGCTCAAGTCCAACAGCCCCCTGGCTTCCCATCACATGCTCTGGCTGCACCCTTCTGCGAAGAGATTGGCCATAATCCCTTTAGAACTGTGGTTTCCTGTCTAACCTTTTTCCAGAGGGGTTTTTCTCACAGAGAGGGAGATTTTCTCACTGGGTACTCTCCTACCTTCTTTTCCATCCACGGCTCCCAATCCTAGGTTGCCACTTTCTTCTTGAGACTATCCACTCCCCTACCTAGGTCAGGATGGATGTCGTCACACTTGCCCTTTGGTCCTCTTCTTGGGAACAATATTTCCCAAGCCAAAAGACATCAGGAAACCGTGGGGAAAGATAAGTGAATTAATATTATGGAACACCTACTGTGGGCCAGGCCCTGTCCAGGGTGCTTTATGTACATCATCTCACAACAACCCTTAAAAGCCGGCTGGTTGGCCGGGCACGGTGGCTCATGCCTGTAATCCCAGCACTTCAGGAGGCCAAGGTAGGCAGATCACCTGAGGTTGGGAGTTCGAGACCAGCCTGACCATCATGAATAAACCCCTTCTCTACTAAAAATACAAAATTAGCCAGGTGTGGTGGCAAGCACTTGTAATCCCAGGGACTCAGGAGGCTGAGGCAGGAAAATCGCTTGAACTCAGGAGGCAGAGGTTGTGGTAAGCTGAGATCGTGCCATTGCACTCTAGCCTGAGCAACAAGAGCAAATCTTAAAAAAAAAAAAAGCCAGCTGATTGCTTATCACCATATAGCAGGGGAAGAACATGCTCAAAGAACTTTGGGCAGATGTCCCAAAGTTAAACAACTGTCTAGTGGCCAATGCCACATGTTTTTTCTGAATCCCCACATGATTGAATCTAGTGAGAGGGAGGTCAAGACCAGCCACTGAGATGGAGACGAGTCTGCGAAGGGATTTCTCCCTTTCCATCTCTGCTTGAGTCTTGTCAGTTTTATCAACCCACTGCCTCAAACACGAGCTCACCTCTCTAACTTCCTCCCCACAGCTTGACTTAGTACAGGCCTTCATTAGTCTCTTCCTGGCAAAATCTGCACTTTACAAACTGATAACCTAGGCTACTAGTCCCAGCTTTACCTTTTACTGGGAGTGTGACCTTTGGTAAATTACTTACCTTTGCTTACCTCAGTTTCCTTATTTGTAAGGTAGAGATGATTATGTTTTTCTTGAATGGTATTGTAAGAATGAGATGAAACCACATATGTTGAAAAAGAAGAAGAGTTTCCTTCTCCCTTTTCCTTGGACTGACCATTGATTTATCCAGTCCGTGAATATGTGCCAAGCACCCACGATGTGCCCAGAATTGTTTCAGGCACTTAGGACACAGCAATGAATGAGGCACTCATATTTTTTGCACTCATAGACAGAAAAGAAACAATTAGAAGCTAGATAAAAGTACAATTTCAGGTGGTGCTGAATGTTGGAAGAGAATAAAACAGGGTCAGATCATAGTGATCTTTGACTATCCTGTTTCCTTGCCTGGAATGCCCAATCACTACTTCTCCCCAGCTGAAAGCATTCCTCTCTCAACGCCCCCTTCAAATGATAGTCTCTGTGAAATCATCACAGCTCACTATCAACTTTAATCGTGCCCTCCTCTAGACTCTCCTTCCCGCTGGCTGTCTAAATCCACCTGTGAGGCTGAGGACATTCACTCGTATCTTATTGTTCCATTCTGCACACCTTTGTCCCACCCTCAAGCAAAGCTCCTCGAATATACTGAAGAGGAAAACCAACACTATGACCGCAAACAACTACCGGATACGTTGGTTTGCGAGTGGCAAATCCTCAGTGGGGGCCACCGAGAGTGGGGAGAAAGGGGATGGGCATCCTGGCACCTCTAGATGGGGACAAAGGAACAAACTTCCAAACACAATGAGAGATTCACCTGGGATGTGTGCGTGTTTGTGCGTGCACACGCCCATGTGCTCATGACTGCGCATGTTCCCGTCTGTCTTAGAGGCAGGGATGAAGGCTGGTAAGAGGGAAAATCTAAATTTTCTAGCAGGAGGGGTACTAGTTCTTTGGTCTGTTTGTTTTTTCCTAAAAGGCTTAAGAAGCTTCCTGCAAAAGGCTGGATTTCTGGAAGCCACTTAAATGAAGGCATTTTGCACATGAAGGACATGTGGAGACTGAGTGAGGTCACCTGATCCTCAGTGCCCGCAGTGAGCCGCTGGCCACCCGCATCATCTCAGCTCCAGCACCACAGTAGCAGATTCATCCTTTTTAATGAGATGCTCGGAGTCTGAGCACAGCTCCTCCCTGGGGTCCTAATCATTTCTCAGAAAGTGGCTGCCCTGCGCCCTGGAACTCAAGTTTTTGATTTGTTTCCCTTTCCAGCTCCAGCCGCAGCTGGGTGAGGAGGTGTCGACGGGAGGGGAATGGCCGTGTAACACCTGTCAGTTTTTCCCAGCCCCTGTGGGTGGGCAGGGAGATACCCCGGTTTTGTTCTCTCTGTTATGAAACCTGCAGAGAAAGCTAAATCTGGCTGCACTGACTTAACTCCCGGGTCGAGAAAAGCTGCTCAAGAGTCTTGGGCACGGAAAGGAATGGGAGCCAGCAGCCGTCATCTGTAGAGCTGCCTTTGTTCCCCACAGGAACCTGAACTCAGAGGAAATGCCAGCTGAGCTCTTCATGCCCCATCTGTGACAATTCCAGCTGTTCCGCCTCAGAAATCTGGCTTGGAGAGTGTAGTGGCTTCCCTACACTCCATCAAAACAAAGCAGGGTGGCTTGTGAAGGTACTAATTTTGGCTCTATTTTTATTGCTGTAAATGTTCCTGCAAATTGCCACCAAGAAGTTAACCAGGCCTTGTATTCCTTGTCTTGGGGAGCTTTGGGAGAGAGGTAAACAGCACTTTCCGGGCCAGGGGAACTTTGTTGGCTTGTCACTTAAGTAGAGGACATTGAAGCTAGGGTGGAGGAGGGGGAGACAGAAGCAGCCAAAGGAAAAGAATTTTGAGCGTTCTTCTAGAACAGGAGAGAAGGGTATTGCAAAGACCTTCCCGTCCAAGCACAGAACAAAAGCAATGACACTACTCCTTTAAGCACTTATAGAAGTTTGGAAAATAGCCAGGCGCGGTGGCTCACGCCTGTAATCCCAGCACTTTGGGAGGCCAAGGCGGGTGGATCACGAGGTCAAGAGATCGAGACCATCCTGGTCAACATGGTGAAACCCCGTCTCTACTAAAAATACAAAAAATTAGCTGGGCATGGTGGCGCATGCCTGTAATCCCAGCTACTCAGGAGGCTGAGGCAGGAGAACTGCCTGAACCCGGGAGGCGGAGGTTGCGGTGAGCCGAGATCACGCCATTGCACTCCAGCCTGGGTAACAAGAGCGAAACTCCGTCTCAAAAAAAAAGAAGTTTGGAAGATAAACAAGTAAACATGTTAATGGCAGCAAATCTATAATGGCTTGCAGCACCTCAATTCTTGCCTTCTCAGAAGAAATAATTCCACGGAGGGGCATAAGGCAGAGGGAGAGACCAAGGCAAGGTTTAAACAGGTGTGGAAGTTTATTAAAAAGCTTTAGCGCAGGAGTGAAGGGGAGGAAAGTACACTTGGAAGAGGCCCAAGAGGGCAGCTTGAGAGATCAGTGCACAGTCTTGCCCTCTTGACCTGGGGTTTTAGACACCAGCATGCTGGCATATTTGCATCCCTTATCCTCCGATTCTTCCCTCGGGATGGGCTGTCCGCATGCACAGCGGCCTGCTAGCGTTTGGGAGCAGAGCACACACCGTGTGTTTACTGGGATTGTGCGCATGTTCTCTTGCGACGTTCTTCCCTTGCCAGTCAAATGTCTCTAAAGGTCATATACCAGTTAAGCCTTGCCATGTTGCCTCGTAATGTGCATGCTTGAGCCCACTCACCCAACTCCTTGGATCAGGAAGCTGCTGATCACCAGTTTCAGGTGTTTCTGTTTGCTGGAAGACTGCCTTTCCCTGGCCCTGGCTGAAACCAATTATTATTTTAATGAGACAGTTTAACAGTTGCCTGACCATCACCTGATAGTTGCCTAACATTCCTGGGGTGTAGGGGTGTGGGGGTGTAGGGGTGTGGGTGGGTGGGTGGCAGCGGGAAGGTGCAGGGGTGCCTGTCCTGCCCTGCTCATGTCTGACTAGCTACCTACTGTAACAAAAAGAGACCAGAGTAACTGAAGGCCAGGGCAGAAGGTCTTCCCTAAATGTTGTAGCCTCTCTAAGATGTCCAGGACTTGTGCACAAATCTGGAAGCAGGAGCTGGAGGTATGAATGAAATTGAGTTTCCGGTCAGTTAGGAGGTGTGAGATTTAGAGCCGATTATATCTGGTTTAAAGAAATGAATGAAAGGTGATACTGCTTACACTCCTAAGCTTTCGGAAGCAGAATATATATTTGGATCAAAACATTAGCACAGCATCCCAGACACTCTTCTTATGAGTAAACAATAGGCCAGAGCTGGGAAGCAAAACCCCAAGTGGGATTCAAGGGACCTTGCTCTCAACTTTGTAAAGCCACGAGTTGTGAGAAAAAGGTGGGCAACTGACGTACCGCAAGGAGCAATGTGTGAGTTTGCTAGGGTTGCCGTGACGACGTACAACAGACTGAGTGGCTTCAAAATGCAAAATTTGGCTGGGCACGGTGGTTCATGCCTATAATCCCAGCACTTTGGGAGGTGGAGGCAGAAGGATCATTTGAGCCTAGGAGTTGGAGACCAGCCTGGACAACATAGTGAGATCCTGTCTCTCCAAAAAATAATTTTATAAAATTAGTTGGGCATGATCATATGGGCCTGTAGTCCCAGGTATGTGGGAGGCTGAGGCAGGAGGATTGCTTGAGCCTGGGAGATGGAGGCTGTACTCCAGCCTGGGTGAGAGAGTGAGACCCTGTCTCAAAAAACAATAAGTAAATAACCAAAATCTGCTTTTAATTCTGGAAGCTAAAAGTCCAAGATCAAGGTGTTAGATGGGGTGGTTTCTTCTGAGGCCTCCCTGAGCCTTCGGTGGTCTTTCCTCTGTCTGTTCATCTGTGTCCTTCTCTTCTTATAAGGATGCAAATCAGACCCACCCTAATGATCTCATTTTACCTTAATCATCTTTTTTTTTTTTTTTTTTTTTTTTTGAGACTGAATCTCACACTGTGGCCCAGGCTGCAGTGCAATGGTGTGATCTCAGCTCACTGCAACCTTCTTCTCCCGGGTTCAAGGAATTCTCCTGCCTCAGCCTCCCAAAGTTGGCGCCCGCCACCACACCCAGCTAATTGTTGTATTTTTAGTAGAGATGGGGATTTCACCCTGTTGCTCAGGCTGGTCTTGAACTCCTGACCTCAAGTGATACCCCTGTCTTGGCCTCCCAAAGTGCTGGGATGACAGGCATGAGCCACCAAGCCCAGCCCACCTTAATTATCTTTTTAAAGACCCTATCTCCAAATACAGTCACATTCTGAACTTCAGGGGGTTAGGAACTCAAGACAGGGATTTGGGGGAAGCACTAATTTAGCTTATAACACGTAGCAATGCCCCCTTTCTGCTCAGACTTTAATCCAAATATAGATTCACCAATCTGTCAGAAAAAGGCCACTGAGAAAGGAGGCCACACTTCCAGGAGGAAATTACATTGGGGAGGAATAAACACAAGTCTGTGGAGGTGTGGGAAGGAAGCTGAAAATCTGTTTATCTGCTTACACGCTTGGTACTTCCCACACATGGGCTGCAAAAGGATGGTACCCCACGCTTCAGCCCTGTTCGTTCCCTTTCACCCACTCCCACCCTCTGTGGATAGCCTGCGGAAAGCATTCTGATGTTTTACTTTTCTTTCTTCAGTCACTCTAGGGGAGAGTCTGTAGGGCATCTTTACAGGAGGCTGCAAATACTTTGCTACAGAAAACTACCCAGACCTCTTAGTTAAGAACCTACCTTATTGGACCATTTGGTGGGAAAAGTGTGGCCCTAGAAGACTGGCCCTAAGCTGGGGCTGTTAAGATGTGACAAAATAAAGGAAAACTAAGCTGGTGCATATAATAATAACAGCTTCTGCCCCAGGAGGCATCTCTAGGCTCCTCGATGGCTCCTTGAGCTCTTGGATGGGTCCAGCCAAGAGGAGCCCCAGCAAATGATGTGTGATCACGTGGAGGCCTTAGTTCTCCTGGGTCTCCCTGCTGGGTTGCAGGTGGTTGGTGGCTGCTGTCTCTATGAAAACCACAGCTCCTGCTGCACCACTCTCTCTACTACAGCCCACTCTTTGGATTCCTCCCTTTGCCCTGGGACACTCCAGCCTCTCTTGTACATGTCCCCTGATCCTGCCCACACCTTTGTGAATAGACACTTCATTAATCTTTCTTTAATAACTCATGTCAATGTGCCATTTGTTTCCTCTCAGGTCCCTGAGCTTTTCTACGTGCTAGGCACTGTTATAAATATAAATACATATTTCCTCTTTTTCAAAAAAAAGGTTGTTGAGATATAATTCACATACCATACAATTTACCCTATAAAGGGTACAATCAGTAGCTTCCGGAGTATTCACAGATATGTACAAACAATATCACAGTAAATTTTTAGAACATTTTCATCACCTCAAAAAGAAACCCCATGTCCCTTAGCTACAACCCTCCTCTTCCCCACATCCCACCTCTCCGTCCTGAGCAATCGCTCATCTACTGTCTCCAGATTTCCCTCTTTCTTTTTCACATGAATAGAATGATGTAGCATGTGGTCTGTTATGACTGACTTCTTTTACATAGCATAGTGTTTTCAGGATTCTTCCCTGTGATTATAGCTTATGTCAGCACTTTGGTCTTTTTCATAGTTGAACAATACTCCACTGTATGAATTTAACACATTTTGTTTCTCTATTTGTCAGTTGATGGACATTAGATTGTTTCCACTCGGCTATAATGAATAATGCTGCTGTAAACATCCAGGCACAAGTTTTTGTGTGGAGATTGTTTTCATTTCTTTTGGGAATGTAAGAGTTAAATCACTGAGTTTTTTTTTGTTTGTTTGTTTTGGGTTTTTTGTTTGTTTGTTTGTTTTTTGTTTTGTTTTGTTTTTTTTTGAGACAGAGTGTCGCTCTGTCACCCAGGCTGGAGTGAACTGGCGAGATCTCGGCTCACTGCAACCTCTGCCTCCCAAGTTCAAGCGATTCTCCTCCGTCAGCCTCCCGAGTAACTGGGACTACAAGTGCGTTCCACCATGTCTGGCTAATATTTTTATACTTTTTTAGTAGAGACAGGATTTCACCGTGTTAGCCAGGATGGTCTTGATCCCCTGACCTTGTGATCTGCCCACCTCGGCCTCCCAAAGTGCTGGGATTATAGGCGTGAGCTACCACACCCATCCAGAATCGCCGAGTTCTATAGTAACTCTGTGTTTAACTATTTGAGAACTTGCCAAACTGTTTTTCAAAGCAGCTCCACCATTTTACACTTCCATCAGCCATGTATGAGGATTCTGATTTCCTCACATCCTCACCAACACTTGCTATTATCTGAATTTTTTATTCTGGCCACCCTAGTGGTGGTGGTATCTCATCGTGATTTTGATTTCTATTTCCCTGATAACAAATGGTGGCAGGCATCTTTTAATGAGCTTATTGGCAATATGTCTCTCCTTTTACTCTCACAACTACTTTATGAGGTAGGTGAGCTGCTAAATCCATTTTACAGACAAGAAGAATGAGGCATGGAGAGGCAAAGAGACTTACCTTAGACACACAGTGAGTGAGAGTGAGACTAGGATAGGAACTGGAACAGGCAGCCCTCATGCTCCTAACTGTTAGAACACACTGCCTTTGCACAAAAGAACAAGAAGATGTGTGGGATAGCAGAGCAAGAAGGCAGGGTGGCCAAAGGACTTTTAAGAAGAGGAATATCTGCTGTGCCACTTAAAATAGCTTATGTTGCGGCATGGAAATCTCCTTCATTTCCATGTGTGAATGGTTATCTTGTGGAAAGCAAGGAAAGAGGGCCAAGTTCTTTCGTGTTTGGGTTAAAGCCAGAGTAAAAATAAAGGAACAGCCACAAGCAATAGGGTGGAGACCAAGAACTCAGCTGGAGCAGAAAGTCGGAGTCAGAGCTAATAAGATCATATAGATCCCTTAATAATTCACAGAAATATGGAGGAGGGCTGTAGCTTTTCCAAAGTCCAGACAGTTCAAACAAACTTTATCTGGATCTGAAGGGCCTGGGAGACCCTCAGCTGGGTTTCATTTATAAAGTACTTTAGCAAAAGTGTGGCCATTCCCTCCCCATCTCACCGCCAAGTTCTCAGCCTTTTATCCAAATGAAGTGTGGGCACCAAAGTGTGCTCTTTCCTCCTTCTGTCTCGTTATTAACATTAAACACACTGGCCTTTGTTTCCAACCTTGAAAAGACAGTAAAATCAACATCATTCTCCAAAACATCCCTCCAACATGGGCCTATGGCCAGGTGTGGTGGCTCTCACCTGTAATCCCAGCACTTTGGGAGGTCACGGCAGACAGATTGCCTGAGCGCAGGAGTTCGAGACCAGCCTGGCCAACACAGTGAAACCACGTCTCTACTAAAATACAAAAACTTAGCCGGGTGTGATGGCGTGTACCTGTAGTCCCAGCTACTCGGGAGGCTGAGGCAGGATAATTGTAAGAACCCAGGAGGTGGAGGTTGCAGTGAGCCACTGCAATCCAGCCTGGGCGACAGAGCAAGGCTCGGTCTCAAAACAAAACAAAACAAAACAAAACAAAACAAAATAAAACAAAACAAAAACACAAAAACCAAAAATGGACCTATAAGAATTCAGAGAGGTTAGAGAATCCCTGCTTCGAAGCTTTCTCCCCTCAAACTCATCCCAGGAATCTTCTCCCTTTTACTCCCACCCCTACCCTCAACACATCACACCACACACACACACACACACACACACACACACACACACCTGCCAATTCACTGCCAGACTGCCTGATGGTGCTCTCTGCTGAGAAAAGCCAGGGTAACAAGAAGGAGCGAGTGAGTCTGCAAATCAGGTATATTTCTGAATTTCCATTCTGCATCCCCAGCATCTGTCTGCTGATTTATCAAGAGAACCAGAGATCGTTTAGGAATGATGGACAGTCCTCTGAGGAAGCCATGCCAGAAGCATGATGAGCAGAAATGCTGAACAAGATGCTGGCTGGAGGGGAAATCAATCTCCCAGGCCGATTAGTTTGGGTGGGAGCCAACAGAGGCTGAAACTTGTTACAGCTACAGTCATCCTTCTTGCTACTTTCTTTTCTACTTCCCGGAATAAAATCAGATTAGCCTTAGAGCTCGAGGTAGCTAACAGGTCTGCACATGCCATGGCAATGTCTCAAAACAGATGACTGTTATTAAAAATGCACATGATGCATCTCTCCACTCGGTCTGCAAGGTACTTAAGGACAGGAGCTATGACCTTTCTTCTATGATTTATGTCGTAACCAGCACAATGCTGGGTCCAAAAGCTCACTAAGCAACTTGTTGAAGTGAATAGGCTTAAAGTAGACATGAAAGGAACTTTCTTTTAAAAAAAAATAATAATAAAACAAAGAGACTTTGTTTAATCTGCCAGCTAAGAAATGAAAGCCAGATGAGTCCAATTCATTATGATGCATAGAGAATAAGATGGATAATTATAAACAGAGAAGCTCACAGAGAAGTTTGGAGAAGGGGGTTGCTATTCAATGTTAAAAGCGAGATGCGCATACAGATCTAGTTGAAGATTGATCTAACTGGTTAGTGAGGGAACCGGCAGGAAGACAAATCCAAGTCAAAGGAGAATACAGGATAATCATTGAGAGTAAGGATGAAGAAGAGGGTTTGCAAAGCTGGGCAAAATTACTTAATGTCCTACACAGCAATAAGATCAGACCCTTTGAGATTATGTTTTTTCTTCTTTTTTTCAGTGGAAACTTTTATGGAGAGCCCACCTACAAAATCTGTTCCTCGCATTAAGCTTCCGCTTCCTTTGCAATTCGGTTTTTATTGAGCGGTCCCGTGAATGCTTTCTTCTTCTCCATGGTCTGGAAGTGGCCATGACCAAACTTGGAGGTGGTGTCAATGAACTTCAGATCAATATTCTCCAGAGCCCACCGTTTGGTCTGCACCAGCAAGGACTTGCAGGCTGAGGACTTGCTTCTTGGTTCCCACCACACAGCCTTTCAGCATGACAAAGTCATTGGTCACTTCACCATAGGGAACAAAGCTACCCAGAGGGTTGATGCTCTTGTCAGACAGCTCATAGTCAGTGGGGCACTGTTCTTGATCGGTTTGTGTCCTTGATAAGGTAGCCCTGGCCGATCTTATAGATCTTCTTGTTGATCTCAGTGTGGTGATGGTAGCCTTTCTGCCCAGCGCGTGCTAGAGAAGGCCTCACGGGCGGGATGCCATGCCCCAACACAGGCCACCTAGTACAGGCCTTGGTGGATCTTGCAGAGCAGCTTTTTGATGTGCCAATGACAGGTGACCCCTTTGTAGCCCTTGCCCTTGGTCACCCCAATGACGTTGATCATCGCATCCTGCCCAAACAATTGGTTCCCAGGTACCTGCTGCTGCAGCCTCTTGTGGGCCCAGTCCAGCTTCTCAGCCACGGTGCCTCTGTTCACCTGGGTCTCCATCAGGTGGGCCTTCTTCTGGCACAGAGGAAGCAGACGCATCTGGGTGTGAGCAGTGACGCGGATGACTGGGCCTTGCTTCTTGGTGCTGCTGAAGTCCTGCTCCAGCGGCTTCTTGCTGTCCTCATCCTGCCTCTTCTTGCAGTCCTTGGCGAAGGCCTTCTTCTTAGATTTATGTCAGTTCTTATGGAAATGCCTCTTGCACACATTGCTGATGTGCTCAGCGATGACAGTCTTGAAGGTCCAGAGGCCTCGAGGGGTTTCCACGTAGCCCACAATGCCCACAACCACGATGGGTGGCGTCTCCACAGTGGTCACAGCATCCACCACCTCCTTCTTGTTCACCTTGGATCCTGGCCTTTGGACTTCCCGCACGATGTGGGTCATGCCAGCCTTGTATCCCAGGAAGGCTGTGAGGTGGACCGGCTTGGAAGGGTCATTCTAAGCAGGCTCTTCACCTTCCCACGATGCCTGCTGCTGCACTTCTGAGGCAGGAAGTTGAAGGACCCACGTCTGGGAGTGGAGAACTTTCTGTGAGACAGCACACCATCAAATCCCGCCCATAGAGGGGGGTTATGTTTTCTATTTGACAGAATTCATTTGCCTTTCTACTGAACAAGAGTCATTTGCAATGTAGCAAGCTTCTCAAGTTAACATCTGATTTTACAGAATCTGGCCACTAATCATGAGTAATTGGAACCAGAGAAATGCGCTCTCTCACTCACTCTCTCGCTCTCTCTCAAAAAATCCTGGGCTGGTATAGCAGGTGACAGTAGCAGTTACAAGTATTAATCCTGTCATTGGCTTCTGCGAGTTTGGATGGCAATGTCAGGCAAGGAAAAGTAGGCAGGGTACGCAGTGCGGCGAGCAGTCATCACTCTTGGTAAGATACCACTTGCCGATAAATAAAGCCGCAATGCAGGATCACCAATAAACCTAGAAAATGATCTTCAGAGTGAGCTAATCCAACCTGCAATCCCTGCCTCCTTTTCCCCCCCTGAGATTTCCATCCACATTCTTCAGGCGGAAGGTAGAAATGACCACCTACCTGGGGTGAACACACTTCCCCCTCCTTGCCTACCAGTTTAAGTCCCAGATTTGTAAGCCAGTCTTTCCTGTGAGGAAGGGAATTAAATCATTGTTAAACAAGTGTTTGTTTTCTTTTGCTTTTTCCTTCACAGGCCAGAAGCCATTTCTCTGGATCCCACTCAAGTTTAGGTCGGCTGTGCCAATAGCATCAACACTGTGGGCTGTATTTATAGACAAGCGGTATCTGACAGTGAGGGAATTGCCTGTTGAATGACTTGGAGGATCTCCCTGCCCTACTGAACCAGGATGAATAAACTCAGCAGTGGAGCTTTGGAGGCTTTACCGTCCACCTCAGGGGATGTGGCTTGGGAAGAACTCAAATTCACCTCTACAACATTCTAAAACTGGCAGAGGCAAATGAGAGAATTAACACTTATAACTGTTACTGTCACCTGATATACTAACCCAGGATTTTAAAAAAGTGAGCATATAACTCACGCTTATAATCCCAGCACTTTGGGAGGCCAAAGCGGGTGGATCACAAGGTCAAGAGATCGAGACCATCCTGGCCCACATGGTGAAATCCCATCTCTACTAAAAAATACAAAAATTTGCTGGGTGTGGTGGCCTGTGTCTGTAGTCCCAGCTACTAGGGAGGCTGAGGCAGGAGAATTGCTTGAACCCAGGAGGCAGAGATTGCAGTGAGCCGAGATTTCCCCACTGTACTCCAGCCTGGCACCTGGCGACAGAACAACACTCTGTCTCAAAAAAAAAAAAAAAAAAAAAAGGAGAGCATTTATCTGGTTCAGCCCTGTTTGCTGCTATGAACCCTCTAGCCCCTGCCTTTTTTTCCCTGCTGGTTCTAGGGCACCCCAAGGAGCACTCTAAACGGGCACATAGCACAGTCCTCTGGTACATATCACTAATACCATCATTTCTCTCTAGTTCTGCCCTGAAACTTCTGTGCAGAGTTCTATTACAGAGATCACATGCTCCTGTGCACATACCACTCAGGATGTCAAAGCCACTGGTACCAGGGCCACAAGTGCCCCTGTGCTGTCTGATGCCCTCCATGTCCCTGCCAGGCTCTATGGAACAACTCAGTTCTCTCCTTATGGCAGCCTTTTCTGCCTAGGACTCAGGCAGGTGCCCTTAGCACCATCTGAGTTTCTCTGCTCCTCTTACATGGACCCAGATTTGTGCAACTCTACTCTTTGCTCCTTCAGGTGAACTCCCCTGGGAGACTCACAAGAAAGGTCTCTTAGAGGAACCCAAGCCACAATTCCTCAAACATGCTTAGGGGTGTCTGGATCCAAGGTAAATAAAGTTGAGGTTCAAGCTGAGACGCTGTCACTCTTTAGAATGGACATAGATGGAATAAAAGAACATCACCCACCAGCTCTGAGAGGAAGTTCACATGTATTTTCTTAGCTAAGCAGAAAAACATGAGGACAGTTTCCTAGCTCCCCCTGAATCACATCTTCAATGTGAGAATTTGCTATTCCAGGGAAGAAACAGGAATATTCAAAAAGAGAGACTGAAAGGTGAAACCTAGAGTATAGTCTCAGCTGTGCTGCTAATGAGCCTGAAAAAGTCCTTTCCTCTCCCTGGCCTCAATTTCCTTTCATGTCAAATGAGAGTGGTACTCTAGACTCGGGGTCAGCAAACTTTCTGAGTAAAAGGCCAGCTAGTAAACAGACCCTATGGGCAATACCGTTTCTGTCACAACTACTCAATCCTGCAGTTGTCATACAACAGCAGCTATAGGCAATGTGTGGCTGTGTTCCAATAAAACTTTATTTACAAAAACAGGCAAACAGGCAGTGGGCTGGGTT
Source organism: Saimiri boliviensis (assembly GCF_048565385.1). Taxonomy (NCBI): domain Eukaryota; kingdom Metazoa; phylum Chordata; class Mammalia; order Primates; family Cebidae; genus Saimiri; species Saimiri boliviensis. Next base: position 62,155,152 of record NC_133462.1, read on the forward strand.
TGACCCACAGGCCAGTTTGCCAACCCTGGGTGTAGATGACCTTCAGAATTCTTTTAAATAACAATAATCCCTTTAGGTGAAAATTGGATCTTTTTTGATACTACATATACAATTCATTTAAATGTAAGATCCTCCTTATAACTCCAACTGTTTTTGTTTTTGTTGTTGTTTTAAATGTCTTTTCTTCTCTCCTTCAGTGATAAATTGAACCTCAACAGAATTTATTTAGAGGCTAGAATAGGTCAGAAGATGCTCTTGCTGAGGAATTTAACGATATACATGACTAAATCCTAGACCTCAAAGTGTTCACAATGTAATGAAAGAGACATACACGTAAATGCATAATTATAAAGCATTACAGTAATTGCTATAATCATGCTATTATCCATTATCAAGACTTAAGTTCTATTACATCCAAATTTCAGATGCTAGAGTAGACCAAGTTCAAGGACAGTTCAACATAATATGTGTAGGATATGCAGAAAATTGGTGGGCCATCTGAAATGCATTCCTGTGAAAATTGAGTGTTGTGACTTTGCAGGGAAGTCTTGACTGAGACTAGGACTGGTCCACAGAGCTAGTTTGTGACAGATTACATTTGTGCCTAAAGAGTGGCCATCTGTGATAAAAGTCAGACATTTGTTCAATTGCAAAGAAGGCGTAGTTATGATACAGAACATGTGAAGGGAACTTTTTGTTCTGGAAGGCAGCAGGTGACATTCCATTTGAATGAGAAACATCAGAGAGAGCCGTGCTTTCACTCTCACAAGGTATGATCCCTAGCTGCACAAAGCTTTGTATTTCTTCTTGCATTTCCTTTTTTCAGGGAGATGAGGGGCTGGTGGTGGAGACGCATGGACCGCACAGCGTGTTATTGTTCCACGATTTTGTCTTTGATGTACTTGCTTCTGAAATTGATTAGGACTTGAAATATCCTTTTCATAAAGACTGCGATAAACTTAAAGTCCTTTGACAAGATGGCTACATGAAGCAAAGGGCTTATCTCTGTTGAGTATTGAGTAGCCACCCAGATATCATTGGAGAAGCAATGACGCAGGTAATTCAAAACACTTTCGACTCATTTTAGTTAACTTGGGGATGTGGTACAGTTTTGCAGGGATCTATTTATATTTCTTATATTTCATAGCCTAATAGAAGCTTAAATAGTTATCTCAGCCTTCATTGAGCAGATAATGAAAGAGAGGCGTAAAGAAGAGAAATGAAATACTTGCCCAAGTCACATTGTTAGTTAATGGAAGAAACAAAACCAGAACCTAGATCTTCTGATGCCACATTTTGAGCCCCATGAACCACTGGTAAGAACTACCTTTTATGCTGGTACATGGTGTGTGTGTAAGATTTTTACACCTATAATTATCAAACTGGTGGTTTTTATTATGTCCTTTTCTGTTTGATTATCTCCTTTTAAAAAGTGCTAGTCATGCCCCACAAACTCACTACAAGGTCTTAGCTAGCATTTGTAAACAGTGCTCTGGTTCACAGAATTGCTTGTATGCCATCCCAACCATACACCAAATGAGGCTTTCGTACAACACTGAAAAACTATTTCCCTTGTAAAGATTACATTTCTGCTGTCAGTTTTTGTAAGTCAGTAGAAAGAATTTGTGACTATTTGGTTTTCTTAGGGAAAAAAAAGATTAAATGTGAATAAAGGGAGCCACAAATCTTTCATACGTTTTCAGACCATGTTCAAAAACTCACTGTCTCCATGAACTCTTTCCGCACTAGACTCATTGAGCTCTCTGATCTTCTCAACACTGATACCTTTTTACAAAACATTTAGTCACTTAACCTAAACTTCAACTTTATCCCCCTTTTTCTAGAAAAATTGCCAATTCCATTGGCATCGAGGACTCTTACCTGCTTATTACCCAAATCTGGGAGGTGTGGTAGAAGGCTCACATGTATGATACAGAATGACAGGCATCCACGCATGTCAAATACTGTATATCTGAGAGCCGAAAATATGATGGAAATGCAGTGAAAAGTCAAAATCAAGTGGTTGAGGATGGAAATTAAGCTTTAAAAAAAAGTCACTGTGGGCCCAGTGGCTCCTACCAATAATCCCAGCACTTTGGGAGGCGGGAGGATTGCTTGAGCTCAGGAATTCAAACCAGACTGGGCAACATGGTGATACCCTGTCTCTGCCCAAAACACAAAAATTAGTTGGGCATGGTGGCATATAGCTGTAGTCCCAACTGCTTGGGCAGGGGGTAGGGGCGCTGCTGCGAGAGGATCGCTTGAGCCTAGGGAGTCAAGGCTGAAGTGAGCTGTGATCACGCCACTGCACTCCAGCCTGGGTGACAAAGCAAGACCTTGTCTCATTTAAAAAAAAAAAAAAATCAGATTTCTAATGCAATTTAGAAACCTTGCAGTCTGTGGATTCCAGAGAACTGAATTCAACCATGCACTAGCCCTTCCTCCCAAACATCTTCAGAGTTACACACTTCCAGCAAGGAATGCTTTGAAATTCATTTTGTTTGCTCAGCCACCAAGCCTGGGGGAGATCATGGCTAAGGGCAAGGAGCAGAAGGGAGACACACAAGATGTGCAAGTCTTTAAAAAAATCCCCGTAGGGAGAATCATGCTACAAATGGGCAAATCACATCCTGAGACGGTGGACTCTGAAGACCTTACAAAACAGCCTTCAGGCCTGATCTGTCTCCTTTCCCAGCTTGAACGGTGTTTTCCTAAACCGGTTTCACTTTCCTCCTTCTCCAAAAGGTGGCATCAGAAAGGAGGGAGCAGGAAGGCACAGGCCAAACGCTCATCTCAATGGCTGCCTCAGCCATGCTCTGACAACTGAGCTGATGGGAAAATTGCTCGTAATTAAATCACTTCATTAAAAAAGAGACCATTTTTCCAAGCAGATGCACTCCGCAGTTCTTGTGGTGAGTAATTTGTTGTGTTAATAAGCTGGAGAGGTTGAATTCCAAGGTTGCAGCCGCTGACAATCCACAGAAATAGGGACCATATTTTGGCAATGCCCTTGCCCTGTCGAGGTACGGAGGAAAGCTGACAAACGGCAGTTCCTTATCATAGTTCTGCTCGCTGGAGACCTGGGGGTGCTGAGAATGATGTTTCCCAGTCTGTAGGTTTAGGATGCCAGCAAATAAAACAAACACCCAGAGAAAGGCGCTGTGTCTTTTGTTCACTGACAAACAGGGGAAGACTTCCTTTTGTAGATCCTGCTGTGACAGAGGAAGAGGGTGCTTCCTCAGCTGTGTTTGAACTGAAGCATGGAAAATTCCCATCTGCATTCGACTCTGTGGTTTTAGGGCAGCTGGATAGGCAGTGCTGCACAGTCTGAGGCTGTGGACCCTGACGTTAGACTTACCGTCGGTTCCATTCCTAATACTTCCCAGCTGTGACACCTTGGACATGCATGGTAATCTCTCTAAGCTTCATTTTCCTCATCTGGCAAGACAGTTATAATACCTACCTCTTGGGATGGTGGTAAAGAGTAAAGAAGATAGTATTTGTAGAGTGCATACCGTCTGGCAATAGGAAATACTTACTAAATGGTAGAGAAAGCTTTCCCCCCACTTTACAAATGAGGAAATGGAGGATGACAGTGATTAAGTAGCTTAACCAAGGTCATAAAACCCTGGGTGGCAGGGTCAGGCTCTAAAGCCAGGCACTGAGCTTTCCCCATTGGTACAGATGGAGGCAAGCACTTAAATGCATGTGATCTTATTGGCTGTGAACTGAGCAGGACCATTTCTGATATTTCTGTCTAGAGCGGGCCCATCACACAGTGCGCAGGTTATATTCCCTGATGTATAACTTGGCAAAAATGGTGCCAATCCTTTGGTTCTTGGGCTGATCTTGTTTGAGGATTCTGTTGCTCAGAGCCCCTGTGCCCGTCTCTCTCTAGCTTCTAGAGAACATTTGGTCTCCTGGGTTCCCTGTAGCCAGTCTGCTGCTTCACTTTTCTTCTTTAGCAGCTAAAAAAAAAGACTTTTTCTCTTATTTCCTGAGATCCCAAAGAAAACTGGAGGTCCTGGCTCTTGCCTTCTGACCTCCACTTCTTTCTCAAGTCTCCACTTTAGTTTGGCTTCTGTGGAAAATTCCACTGTGGCCTTCTACGGATGAATGCACTCTTTAATTATATTGACTCTACAGAGATCCATTTTCATAACCCTAACAGGGTTAGTCCCTGAGTTCCTGTGACTGTTAGATGATCATAGACCCATTCTGCTGGGTACAAGGGCCCCTCAGGGAGGCTCATTGACGGTGGCCAGTTATCTGTCATGAGTCATTGCTATCGTACTAGAAAATGGAAATGTATGGCTTTGATCAATATCTTTCCTTAGGGCTCAGCGTCTCTTGACTCCATTCTCTTGCTGGCACCCTGAAACAGCAGCAGTTTTCAATTTTTTTTCTCTATTGCAAATAATTTTTTTTTTTTTTTTTTTGGCTGCAGTTTCTCTGAGGGCGCTCACTGCAAAAGTGAGGCTTGTGTTTAGTTCTCCTTCCCTCTCTTGGATTTCCTTGCTCTCTCATTCCCCCCTCCTCCCTTTTCTCTCTTTTTCCTTCCTGTCTTTTCTTTCCCCTCACTTCCCCTGCTTTCCTACCTTCTCGCTTCTCCTGTCCACGCTGTGTTTCCACATTCTTTTCAATTCAATAACTATTGGTTGGGCACTTAGTTGATTAGACTAGGTAACTGAGTAACCCCAAAATGAGATGGTCTCCGTCCTCAGGGAACTTTCGCTTATAACTTAGTAGAAATCTTTCCTATATTGCCTTTTCCCCTCAGCTTATAGTGAAGGCCGAAAATCTAGACGCTATTTAGGGTTAGTAAATATTCTCTTACAAAAAGTCAAAATGGAGGAGTTTGGCTTAGTTAGTCATTCACACATTAGTATGAATTAATTTAGTAAGACTGTTTTCTCTTTCATACCTAGTTAAACAGCTTGCCCTATAAGAATAAAGATTCTGATTGGGGAAGAGGAAGTAGGAAATTTGGAAACTATAAAACAATTTTTGGAGATTGGCAGCCTCAGGGAAGCCCTTGGAAGAGGACGAGAACACTGTTCATTAAGATAGAGATTCTTGTTTTAAAACGACATCAGGCCGGATGCAGTGGCTCATGCCTGTAACCCCAGCACTTTGGGAGGCCAAGGTGGGTGGATCACCTGAGGTCAGGAGTTCAACATCAGCCTGGCCAACATGGTGAAACCCCATCTCTACAAAATTACAAAAATTAGCCAGGCATGATGGCAGGTGCCTGTAATCCCAGCTGCTAGGGAAGCTGAGGAGGGAGAATTGCTTGGACCCAGGAGGCAGAGGCTGCAATGAGTTGAGATCATACCATTGCACTCCAGCTTGGGTGAAAAAGCGAGACTCTGTCTCAAATAAATAAACAAGTAAATAAAAAATGAAAGCAATAAAACATAGTTTTTAAAGATATTCTTTTACCCATGGCTTGTCAAACACCTCTGCGACCTATAATTTGAAACAAGGCTGAGTCAGAGAATTTGGAGGGATTATGATTTTAATTTCTCCAGCTGTAAAAATCTTTGACTCCACTCTCAGCAGCAAGAGGTGGAACTTTTTTACTATCTTCTCCACCAGACCGTAAGCTCCATTAGGTTAGGCTATTATCTGTCTTGTTCATAATTGCATCCTCACTGCCTAGAACTATGCCTGGTGTACATGTAGTAGGTTCTTAAGAGATACTTGATAAATAAGTGAATGGATAACCGAAGTGACAGTGGGATACAAACTGCTATAGCAGTGCAAAGGAAGGGGAAATTGCATCAAGCTGATGAATGCTTTCTACACCCTGGTTTAGAAAGAGCTTCATGACAAAGGGCTTTCCGTGCAGAGCTAGTGGACTGTTTGCCTGGACCTCAAGGACAACAGAGGAAAAAAATAACTGCTGGGAACCAGTAGGGAACATTACCCAGTTAGAGCAATAGCACTTCCAAAAAGTGAACACTCTAACAATGAACTATTTCTTGAGCACAGGGGAATGGACAATCAGAGTGTTGCATATGCTGACTGTACAGGATATGCTTGGTGGGATGATTTTACTTCCCTTCCGAGCAATCTGGGAATTGTCAGGAAAGTGGAGAAAGCTTCAGGCTAAGAAGGGATTGCCCAGGGAACTGCCTGGTGTTCCTGCAGAATCACTGCATGCTCCACAGGGCAGAGCCTCTCACTGAAGGCTCCAGGTGCTCTGTTTCTCAAGAGCTGTCACTCCTTAAACCCGAGAACCCTTTCCAAATGTGTTCTACAGGGTTGTGCCTATCTGGAGTGAGTGACAAGTGACGACGCAGTCTCTTTGCAGGGAAGTCTTTCCAACCCACAGTGGCGTGGGTGCGGGGATGATTCTACCCCAAGGCAGGGAGGAGAGCAAACAGCCTTCAGTGAACCCCTTCAGCCTGAGAACCCATAATTACCATGTAGACTGGCTGCATAATGGGACCTATTTTCCAGCTCCCTGAGCGACGCAGGTGCGGCGAACCGGGGAGTCTTCCTCCCGTGCTGTGCACCTTCTCCTTCCCCCACTTACACCGACAGATTATTCCTTCCTGGTGTCCTTTTTTTTTTTTTTTTTTTTCTTTTGTCTCAGAAATAACGAGGTGTCAGGAGTCTGCCATCCATCACCCTATCGGCAGCGAGTGGTGACTTCTGATTAGTGGAACACCATGGGCGCAGAGGGAGGGAGCGTGGCGGTGCCGGCTGCTCTGCCTGGCAGCTCTGTCGCGCCTCAGAGACTGGCGTTTTGTCTGTGTCAACAAGAATCCGCCTGGGTATTATTCATGTAGCCGGACATAATGAATTCAACCGTTTGCTAGTGCAGCAAATAGGTTTTTTGCCAGTGATATTGGGATCAAGCTGAGTAATAGGATGTGTCCATACCAGAGTAATGTCCATTTATTAGCTTCTGTGGGAACACACACATTAAGAAAATCACATTTCACATGGCTCTGTAGCTGAGGGAACTGCTTGTTAAAAATTTCCACTCAAGCAACCTCGAGCTAAGGATTTGTATTCCAAAGAGCTGGACCTATTTCACCAAACGTATTTACTTGAGATGTAGAAAAATCCTACAAGCTTAATGAGCGCAAATGACTCTGCCTTATGTCAGATCCCTATGGGAACGTTAACCTTAGTGAAGGAGAAAAGCTGTAGGTCTACAGAGAGGGCAACTCAGGGGAAATGGCTGACACATGCTGTCTTTCAACATAACGTCAATTGGCTTTTTTAATGGCAACATGAGATTGACTTTAATTGCCTAGGGGGTTACGCTGGGAACAAGAACGGGCTTCTAAGTCATCAAGAGGAGCAGCTGTCTGTAATTTCAGGGACTGGGGGCAGATTCCCTTAGTCCTCCTCAGAAACCTCTCATCAGTTCAACCAGGACAAAACTCCCACCATTTCAGATTCATCCCCTGGCTTGAGATTTGCCTTTGCCCAGTGAAAGATGTCACTAGGAAGCACCACACATGAAGCCTCTTAGAATTGTGCAGTGCCAGCCCCCACAGATTTGGTCATTTGAAACTCTTTCTTGTGAATGAGTTTTGATGGGAGGGAAGGTGAAAATTGGAGGGCTCTGGGATCTGGTGGAGGGGAAAGAGAATATAGACAAGGTAGAGAGGGGATGACTAGTAGTTCCAAAAAGGTAGGGAAAAGTAGATTTGGCACATCTATAGTCCCAGCTACTCAGGAGGCTGAGGCAAGACAGTTGCTTGAGCCCAGGGGTTCGTGGCCAGCTGGGCAACATAGTGAGATGCTCTCTTAAAAAAAAAAAAGAGAGAGAGAGAGAGAGAGAGAGGAAGAAAGAAAGAGAGGGAGAGAGAAGAAAAAGAGTCAAGGCCAGAAACAGAGACCTCAAATTTTGCCTATTTCACAGTCTTGCAAAGGAAAACGTAACAAGTAGCAGTCCCAATCTTTGTCACTTGGGAGTTTAGAAATGTAGAAGGCCTTCTAAGGTACATCCCATGCAGCCCAGACAACTGCTTTCCATGAAGCCAAAGGGCCAGGTGGAAATGTCTTGGTGAGACGCTTTCTTCCAGGTGGGAAGGAAAAGGCAGACATGAAGGTGAATATTCTGAGGTGAGGCAAACCCCCTCCTGTGTGCCCACAGACGGCCCCAGGCAGTCCTAGCAGCGGAGGTGCTGGATGAAGCTGTGCTCCTCCATGGGTCTGTCAAGCACGTCTCCCACAGAAGGTGCTCCCTTGGCACCAACTTGGCAATTGTAGCCATCAGTGTTTTGTGATCTGGTGAAAGTGTCCGTGTTCCCTGGTAGTCAGTAAGGCAATTCCTTTAGCTCAAACCATCAGGTCAGAGAACGCTGGGGGTTCCTGCCAGGCGAGCACATCTCCCAGCCCAGCCTCTGTGGTGCTGGCTCAGATGCCTCTTCAAAGATCAGATTGCATTCCCTGCCCTTCACAGACGTCCCTCACACTGACTCGACTTCTCAGGCCTTTTTTTCCTCAAGACCAACTTCTGGACAGATTACTGCAGTCCTCCTTGCTAGCTTAGAAGACAAACACAGGTGTACCCTGTTCTTTTTTTAACCACCTGCCGCCAGGAAGAAACAGCCATGTTCCAAAGAAGTTACAATCATAAGGTGAACACAGAGGTTCCAGCATTTTACTCATTTTCTTCTGGCCACTGTCCCTCACAGCAGATGCCAGCTAATCCCTCAACTATTGCACAGCCCCTGGCCCTCTTTTCTTTTCAAGCTGCACGTGGACAATCACATGACAATCACATAACTTTGTCATCTTTAGGTGGAACTCCTGCCTGTCTGTCTCTGGTCTCGACCCTTTCTTTGAGCAGGAAACTTCCATATCCAGCTGCTGGGTCCACAGTCTCACTTTAGTGTCCTCCAGCCAGGACTCCCTCAGCACGTCCACACAGAGTTCATTGCAACTTACCCTGCAGTCTGCTCTTCCACCTGAATCATTTAAATTGGCTTCAAGCATCCACCTAATCACTCAAACCCTACACCTGGAAATCTTCCCGGACAACTTCACCTCCAGACACCCACATCTACTTACAAAATCTCACATCTTTTTAACACCCCTGTTCCTGACCCCTTCCTTCTTCTCAACACAATCCTCTCCTTAATCCAATTTAGGCCCTCCTTGTCTTTTGCTCTGCTCCGGTAGTAAGCTTCCCCTCTGGACTTGCCTGTCCCTAATAATTCTTTTGCAATCCTACCAAAGAATGGCCCTCATAAGGTAGATACGATTGTTCTCCTCCTGATTAAAACCCGACAGTGGACCCCTCTTTGCCCTTGGCATATAATCTGAGATTCTTAGAATGTCCTATGAGGTTGCCCACGAAGTGTCTCTGCTCAACCCTCTGACCTTATCTCTGGTAAAGCTGCCCACCTGCCTCGCTCCACTGCCCCCTTGCCATGCTCCAGGTCAACCACACTCCTTACCTCCATGCTACCCAAGGACCCCAATGTCACTTGTCATTAAGTCACTTTTTTTTCAAGAGGGTCACTCTCTTTGGCAAGTAGAAGTTAGATTTGGGGTAGAACAATAACTGAAATAGATGGCCAAAAACTCAGGACAATTCAACTGCCTTCCCAATCTAAGGACCATTATGGCGATTTGGCACAATGAAGGTGGGCTGACTTTCTGTTTCTGATATAAATAGAATCCAGCTTGGCATAGCTCATTTAAAGTATTTCAATAGATGAAGAAGCAGCCTCTGGAGTCAGAATTCTTAGGTTCAAATGCTAGCTCATCACTTAACCCTTCATTTCCTCATTTTCAAAATAGAAACATTAGTATTCACCTGAAATTGCTAGCAACAAATTTTAAAAGTGGAAATAATAATACCTGTCTCATAAAGCTGTGAGAAATAAAAATACTAATATGGTGCCTGGCAAACAGTACGTGCTTAGTAAATGTTAGCTATTGATGTTGTTATTATTATTAATAATAGTATTTATAGAATTCTACCTTTTCTATCAAATTATCAGGAGATTTTACCCCCAAAACTGTTGGAGAGAGGACCGTGTGCTTCAGCAGTCAGACTTGCATTCTGTTTGATGGCAGAAGCAGACTGACAGGTGCAGCAGGAAACTGAAGCCATACAACCCATTTCTCCCTCCCCCACACTGCTTTATATTTTATAAAGGGAATTCACAGCCTAATAGATACGGGGTTGAGTAAAAGTACTTCCTGCCTCTGTTGAAGCTTAAGGACACTGGAGTCTTCCACAATTCTGCCAGAACCCAGGGTACTCCAAACCACTCTGTGATCCTTCATCTCTGTAGGCTACAGTTGATAAAGCACTTCTACCTCTATGATTCATGTGATTCCCACAGTGACCCGTGCATTCGGTTTCAGACCTCTCCATCTTCAGACAGACCCTGTCACATGCCTCTGAAAATGTTTCAGTTGGTGCCATGTGGATGGACACTCGGAAGATACTTTAAAAAGAAAAAAAACTAAACTGCTTGCTTTAGTGGTTTTGTATAGAAGGCAACCAGAGAGAGAGATGCTCTTGGCAAATAGGTTTAACTCAAACCACTGAGCAGGAAAATATCTGGGAATCCAGCCTGGTTTAAGAAAAAGAGCAGCTTTTTTAGCTGAGTAGGAAGCAGCTTAAAAAGGAAAAAAAAAAAAAAAAATGAAAGGAAGGAAACGAATGAGGCATCTCTTTCCTCACAGATAATGTGGGATGCTCACCCAGTGGTTTGCAGTGGCTGCAGTATCTGTCATACTTCAGTGACAACCAAAATGCCTTGCAGATAAGACAACAATTATGAGACCTGCCTGAGAAGAAATGAAAGAAAACCTCATGGCAGCCAAATAGCACTGCCATCTATTAGCAGATTATTACAGGCTGAAGCTGTCTTTAATGAGATTTTAACAAAAGAAATCCACTCGTGTTCCTCTGGGGCAAAGAGATTTTATTACGATGTGAATGGTTAAGCAGGTAAGAGGCCCTCCCTTGGAGCTCCAATAAAGAGGAAATGTGTGAGCCCTGCATTCTGCCTCTCCAAGGAGCTCTAACTCCCAGTCAAGATGAAAATGTCTTGGAGAAAAGACCCAGATAATACCGTTCCAGAGGAAGTTTTATGTAGTAAGTGGCCTGATGAGCCAAGTGAGTCTTCAGAAAAGCTGGGTTAGACCTTTGTGTTGTGATCCCAATCCTTTGTGCTTTTGGTTATCCTAAAGGACATTGGGACATTCTCAAGAGATTCTTAAGTCAGAGGGTATAGTGGCAGCATTAATCTGGAGAAACAATGAAGCTAGCTAGAGTCATCACCTGCCAGCCCAGGATCTTGTAGAATCACTCGGGTTTCAGAAGAGAAAGTGATATGAGTCTAATGCTCTTAGTTCAAAGGAAGAAAGACAAATTGGTTGCATGTAGTGGGTTAGAGGAAAGGAGGAGTCCAAGTAAGTCAGTGAGAAGTCCGCTCAAATGTACTAGACTGTTTTGCATGAAGTGGGTTTTTCTTTTTGCTTCTCCAAACCCTTTCATGGATCCACTAAATGAACACTTACAGGCAGTCAGTAATATCAGGAGAAATATAGCCATTTTGATACTAACATTTCTGTTACCCGGGAATTTGCTTTATTTGCAAGATGAGCCTCCAATGCCTGATTAAAGGAAACTGAGGGCTAACCTGGGTGATCCAAGAATTCCTGGACAGTTAAATAGTGTAATTCCTTTAGAAAGGGACTCTGGACCGCCTCCTCGGAGCAGCCTTAGAAGGGCAGTGAGGCTAGGGTGAGTAAGCAGGCTCCCCACGTGGGGGTGAGTCAGGGAGACTGATTCCTTAGCAGCTGGAGCACTGTGTAAGACTAGGTCACCTTTTGCGAACCGCAATAGCTATGTGTTATGCTGGTTATACTCCCGTTGAGACCAATGGCAGATGCTGGCTGTTAAAATATTTAGTGTCTGATAATGTATGATTAATGGGTAAGGAGTAGAGTAGCACTTCTTTTAATGGCTCACGCTGTAGGAAAGAGATTTAATAGAATTGAAGATGAACTTAGAATGACATAGAAGATAAATCTCAGGAACATACATCTTTGGGACAGATAGCTCATTTTGTTAGAATATAGTGCTACGATTGTTATTAGCTAACATTTATTAAGCACTCACTAAGTGGCAGGAGCTGCTTCAAGTGCTTTACATATGTTAACTTAATGCTTCTTGTGCTGTCTGTGATAATACACCAGTATTTGTTTTTTAAATTCCCAATGTGTCACGGACAACTGCTTTTGTGGAATTCAATAAAAATAAATTACTACAAAAGTGAAAAAAATTTAAAACGTGCAAAATTGAAGCTCAATTTTTTTTTTTTTTTTTTTTTTTGAGACGGAGTTTCGCTCTTGTTACCCAGGTTGGAGTGCAATGGCGAGATCTCAGCTCACAGCAACCTCCACCTCCTGGGTTCAGGCAATTCTCCTGCCTCAGCCTCCTGAGTAGCTGGGATTACGGGCACGTGCCACCAAGCCCAGCTAATGTTTTGTATTTTTTTTTTAGTAGAGATGGGGTTTCACCATGTTGACCAGGATGGTCTTGATTTCTTGATCTTGTGATCCACCCGCCTCGGCCTCCCAAAATTTTTTGCTTTTTTAACTATTAGATGTAAGAGACATCAAATTGGCAAAATGCTATAAAAGTTTTAAATGCTTACTCTTAGTTGCTCTGCTTAACTCCCTGTGGGCTAGAAACAAACCCTCACCAACTGGCGCAAGTCTACGGACTCCGTGTTGAAAAGCACTGTATTAACTCATTTAACTCTCCTAAAAGTTCATGACGTAGTCAGTATCTCCATTCTACAGAGGAGGAAACTGAGGCACAAAACAGTTATCTTGCTACTCAGGCCAAATTAGATCCTTTAGCAGTCAATTAGTTTTGCAAAGAGAAAAATATCTATTCCATGGTCATAGAAGAGTACCCCAACTAGTCACTGAAAAATTAAGAGTAGCACAAGAAAAGCAAGCCTTAATGAGAAAGTGTGAATGAAGTTTTATTATCCAGGCTGCTGTGGAAAAACCAGGAAAGGCATAGGCCATACTGGTGACATTTTGGAAGTGTCATTGTTGCTATATTGAGAATAGGGTGAAGTGTTTAAGACTGTGACTTAAGGGCTAGACTTCCTGGGTTAGTTTTCCTGCTTGGCCACCTACTCGCTGTGTGAACTTGTTAGTTCCAACCTAAAAGGATGGTTGGGAGGATTAACTGTGTTGTATACGTAAAGTATTTTTTTTTAATACCTGGCACATAGTATGTGCTTTTTAAGTGTTATTGGATTTGCATATGAAAAACCACCCATTGCAAAAATTTAAGATTCCTTAAATGCTTCCATCTATAGTGGTTTGACTTCTGATTAAACAAGCCTATCCTCCTTGCCTTAAACTAGAGCCCCTGGTGAAACTCAGCAGTGCTGCAGTGGTCACTGCCAGGCCTCAGGTATAGAAGGACATTTGGGGCTGGATAGTTCTTTGTCTTGGGGAAGGGGTGATTACTGTGCGCCTAGTATGATAGCAGCATTCCTGGTCTCTACCCACTAGATGCCAGTATTATCCCCTTCCAGCTGTGACAACCAAAAATGTCTTCAGTCATTGCCAAACATCCTCTGGGAAGCAAAATTACCCCCAGTTGAGAACCACTGATATAGAGAAAAGAGAATATTAATAATAGTCTCATATTTTTATAGCTTTTTAGTGTAAAAAGGTTTCTGCATGTTTCAACTCAGTTGGGAAAAAGAAAAAGAGGAAAAGGATGAAATAGATCAGAAGAAGAAAAGAGAGAAGGGAACAGGGGAGGGAGGAGGAAGAGAAAGAATGCAGAGTGCAAGGAGATGAAGTGGGGCAGACACTCGGTAAATAGCTGGGTGTTTGTGTGATCGCCCATGAGTGCATCTAGACCTGCACGTCCTCCCAGCACCCCCAACTCAACATGTTCAAAACTGAACTCAGCAGATTGTAGACAAGGAAGAGAGCTGAAGTCCATGGAGGTCTAGGATGTCACCTTGGGCAGATTCTTCTGAGTCTAGTTTCCTTGACTGTAAAATGAGGATAACACCAAGTGCCTTAACGGACGGTTGTGAGCTGGCATGGAGCTGACCTGTCACAGTGTGCTCTTGCCCATCCTTCTCCCTCCCCCCTTGTCTCATGCCAGTCAGTTCAGGGCTAGAGTCTGGCCCTCTTCCTCCTTCACAGCACTGCCTTCTGGACAGAGGTCCTGTCCCTCACTGGCACCCAGTGCTTCTGTCCATTTGAAGCCACAATTTCATTGCTCTTGCCGCTGCCCCAATTCATGGCCAGGCCTCAACACTGCACATCTAATGTCCTGTGGGAGCTTCCTAGTTAGACTTCCTGGCTCTAAGCTCTCCCCACGCCAATCCAGATGAAACAGCACTGGGATCAAGTCACTCTAATTTAAAAAACGAACTGTTCACTGGCTCCCCGACATAAAACCTAAACTTCTTCACTTACCATTAAATGCCATCCTCTCTCCCTACTTACCACTGTCTATCTTCATAACCTTAATTCATAACCTTCATAACCATTCTATCTTCATAACCTTAATTCCCCATTGTGCCACCCATCTCTCTCTTTTTTTTAGATAGAATTTCCCTCTTTTTGCCCAGGCTGGAGTGCAATGGCCTGATCTCGGCTCACTGCAACCTCTGCTTCTTGGGTTCAAGTTATTCTCCTGCCTCAGCCTCCCAAGTAGCTGAGATTACAGGCATGCACCACCACACCCAGCTAATTTTGTATTTTTGGTAGAAACGAGGTTTCATCATGTTGGCCAGGCTGGTCTCAAACTCCTGACCTCAGGTGATTTGCCCAACTCTGCCTCCCAAAGTGCTGGGATTACAGACGTGAGCCTCTGCACCCAGCCTGTGTTTCCCATCTCTTACCAAACTGAAAAGGCAGTTATACACACCCTACGTTTTCCTACGGGGCCCCTTCCTGGTGCTATTCATCTTCCCGGGATTCCCTTCCTAAATCTACACAGTCTATCCCCATCCCTCAAGGGCTATTCACTTGTTAACTTCCTTCATGAAGCCTAACCTCCTCTTCTTGGACATGTGCAGTTGTCCCTTGTTATCATCAGAGGATTGGTCCCAGGACCCTGCAGATACCAAAATCCATGGACACTCAAATCCTTTACAAAATACTACAAAATAATGTAGTATTTGCATATAATCTATGTGTATCTTCCCATATACTTTAAAGTAACTCTAGATTACTTAAAATACCTAATACAATGTAAATGCTATGGAAATAGTTGTTATATATATATTTTAAAATATATAGTATAAAATACATATACTATATATTTTAAATTTGTCTCATTTTTTATTGGTTTCTTTCTCAAATAATTTTGATCATTGGTTGATCGAATTCACATATGCAGAACCCAAGGATGTGGAGGGCTGAGTATACTCAGTCTCTGTCATCTCTGAACTCTCATAGCATTTTATCTGTGTCTATTAAATGGCATTTATGTCTTTCTATCCTGTGTCATAGATATCTATATGTGTTTATCTCTTACCTCCCATTCAACTGGGGGCTCCTTGAAGACCCAATATGTACAGATTGATTTTCATATCTTCTGTGGGGCCTAGCACAATAAATATTTACCTAGTATGTATAAGCCATATAAATAACATTAGCTGTCATACGTTTTCTATGTACTAATTTCTATCTGCTTAACTAAACTTTTTTTTTTTTTTTTTTTTTTTTTTTTTTTTTTTAGTAGAGACGGGGTTTCACCATGTTGACCAGGATGGTCTTGATCTCTTGACCTTGTGATCCACCCGCCTCGGCCTCCCAAAGTGCTGGGATTACAGGCTTGAGCCACCGCGCCCGGCTAACTAAACTTTATAACGGTTAATAAAAGAAACAGGGTGGGGCTGTGGTGCTGCGTAGAAATGTCAGAGAAAAATTCCTTGGACAGCGGCGTCGAGTCAGCTGAGAGAACTCTTTGCACAGTTTGGCCATATAAAAAGGTGTATCGTACCTTTTGACAAGGAGACTGGTTTTCACAGAGGTATGGGTTGGGTTCAGTTTTCTTCAGAAGAACAACTTCAGAATGCACTACAACAGGAAAATCATATTCTAGATGGAGTAAAGCTCCAGGTTCAAGCTCAAAGGCCACAAATTTTGCAAATACCTGATGAAGAGAAAGATTTTTGAGACTGCCAGCCTATTAAATAAAGTTAATGTAACCGGAAAACAAACAAACAAACAGAGAAACAAAAAAACAGGGAGGAGGTGGAGATAGCCAAAGGTTGGTTAAGGGATATAAAAGTGATGGAGGAGCCGGGCGCGGTGGCTCAAGCCTGTAATCCCAGCACTTTGGGAGGCTGAGACGGGTGGATCACGAGGTCAAGAGATCGAGCCCATCCTGGTCAACAGGGTGAAACCCCGTCTCTACAAAACATTAGCTGGGCATGGTGGCGCGTGCCTGTAATCCCAGCTACTCAGGAGGCTGAGGCAGGAGAATTGCCTGAACCCAGGAGGCGGAGGTTGTGGTGAGCCGAGATCGCGCCTTGCACTCCAGCATGGGTAACAAGAGCGAAACTCCGTCTCAAAAAAAAAAAAGTGATGGAGGGCAGAGATGCAGTAAACAAAGGAATGGGCCCACCCAGAGAGGTAGAACAAGCCCTACTGCTCTATAATACTGTAGGGCGACTAGAATTAACAACAGTTTACTGTATATTTTCAAATTTAAGGGTGGGTTTTGATTCCCAACACAAAGAAATGATACATGCTCAAGGTGATGGGTATGCTCATTACCCTGATTTGATCATTTACATTGTTCACATGTACCAAAATAGCACACTGTACCCATATATATGTATAATTATCATGTCAATTAAAAATTATAATAAGGGCCGGGTGCGGTGGCTCAAGCCTGTAATCCCAGCACTTTGGGAGGCTGAGATGGGTGGATCACGAGGTCAAGAGATCGAGACCATCCTGGTCAACATGGTGAAACCCCGTCTCTACTAAAAATCCAAAAAAATTAGCTGGGCATGGTGGCGTGTGCCTGTAATCCCAGCTACTCAGGAGGCTGAGGCAGGAGAATTGCCTGAACCCAGGAGGCGGAGGTTGCGGTGAGCCGAGATCGCGCCATTGCACTCCAGCCTGGGTAACAAGAGTGAAACTCCGTCTCAAAAAAAAAAATTATAATAAGAGAAAGAAAACTATCATATTATAGTACTATGGAGACAGTCCCTACTGACCTGTGTCATAAGAACAGACTGATGTGTATGTGTATATATGTATGTGCAGGTGTGTGTTGTAGTGTAATACAGCAATGCAGTGTTCTGAAACCATATAGAACTGGTTTCTAATCCTAGCTGTAACACTTGATAGCTGTGTGGATCTTGGACCAGTTAGTTCGCATACCTAACTTCATTTCCTCATTTGCAAAATAGAGATAACAATACATACTTTATAATGTTATTATGAGACTCTTTTGTTTACCTCAACAAGAATTTACTGAGTTTTCACTATGTGCCTGGTACCTGATAGAAACAAAATAACGTACATAGTATATTTACCAAAGGACCTGGTATATACTGAATATTTGCAATGTTTAGCATTTAGCATTAGAGCAATTTGAGTAATATGAGAGTGGCTACTCTGTCACACATACATGTACACATAAATAGAGAGAGCTAGAGGTGCCAAGTAGGGGTCATTCTTTTAAAATGTGGACAAAGGGAAACACAGTCTTCTTTAGCCAAAATTTTTTCTTCTCCAGTTAGCTTGAATATGCTTTCCCTACTTCATTCTTAGCATCCATACCCATGGAAAAAAATCCGATGTCAAGAATACCATTTATCTAGTGTCTTATTTTGTGTTATGAACCTTTCAACAGCTCTTTAAGGTAGATTAGCTGGTATCCATTTTATAGGTGAAAAAACAGACTCAAAGAGGCTAGTATTTCCTAGTCTTTCCACACAGCCTGTAAATGGTGGAATTCTCTTCTAGATCCCAAACTGTCTGCTGTTCTGCTGGAGGGGCATCCTAAATACCAGGCCAACTTCCCAGAAGTTTCTATCAATAATTCTCCTGGGTTCAAGTTCTTGGAAATACTGAAACAAAGTTGGTTTCTAATCCTGTCTAAAGAGATAACAACATTTTTACTTGGAAGGAGACGTCATATTACGCTTCTTACATTCCCACTTATTCCTATAGAGGAGGTAACTTCACTAACTGTTCAAATCTCCACTCTCTACTGGTTCCTCCCCAAGTAGAAAAAAAAATGATTATTATTATTTTTGAGACAGAGTTTTTGCTCTGCCTCCCAGGCTGGAGTGCAGTGGCACGATCTCAGCTCACTGCAGCTTCTGTACCCGCGAGTTCAAGCAATTCTCCTGCCTCGTCCTCTCAAGTAGCTGGGATTACAGGCATGCACCACCATGCCTGGCTAATTTTTGTATTTTTAGTAGAGTTGGGGTTTCACTATGATGGCCAGGATGACCTCAAACTCCTGACCTCAGGTGATCCACCTGCCTCAGCCTCCCAAACTGCTGGGGTTACAGGCATGAGCTACCGCACCCCGCCAATTCTTTTCTTTTTAAAGTGAGCAGGGCTATTGGCTTCGAAAACAGGAACCAGGCCTAGCAGGTCGTCTGTTCTAAGCTTCCACATCTATCTTCCTTCTAGGTGAAGAAAGCCCATTGCATCTTCCTTGCCCATGCAATAAAGGGAACTGGGTCTATCTTGCTTGTGACAGTGTGTGTGACAAATCTTATGGCAGTATGCCTTAGTGGATTCACTGCAAACCCAGAGTCTCTGCACTCTCCACACTCCCCACCCTGAAGGCTCATGCCTGTCCCAATGCCCAGATTCCAATGCAGAGGTGAGAGGCCCCCAGTTTGGCACCAGTTTCAACTTGAGTTTTCTCTATCCCATGTTGTACCAAATTATTTGGCAAGTGCCCAATAATTTCCCCAGATTGTAGAAATTATTGGACACTTGCCAAACTGCTGATAAAGCTAATATTTCTCTCTCTCTCTCTCTCTCTCTCTCTCTCTCTCTCTCTCTCTGGCTAGCAGTGCTTATATGTGTTATCTAACAGTCAGAATCCAGAGAGGAAAAGAAGGAAGATTGTTTTACATCCAGAACTGCTGGCTCTGCTGCTGGGTTAGGAGCTGTCTCCATCGTAGCCTGTTCGATAACAAAGCTAACCTTATTTTCATGGATCAGCTAACTTGCAGGACTTTTCAGTGATTTTTAAAGCCATATACACAAATACTATCTAACAACCATCAAAGATGACCTGCTGCTATAAATTTGTTCATTTTCAAGTTATCAAAGTAGCAGCTTGGAGACACCTTCAGTAATATTTGTTTAGGGTCCTAGAATTCAAAACTAAAAACGATGTAGTCTAATTTTGTCACAAATAGCTCATACATGTTAGCAAGTTAATTCTGACAAAAGTCAATCTAGGCAGGCTTTCTTATATTCCTACTTAACCATCTTAAAAATAAAGTTTAAGCTCCAGCCCCACTCCACTTGTTCTGACTTGGACAAGGCCTATTCCTGGGCCTCCATTTCCTTGTCTAGAACAATGGGTGTTTTGATCCAGACCATCACTGACAACCCTCCTGCTTCCACGTCCTTATAATACATAGAAGTTAGCATTTGAGCCTACATTGCCTTCAGGGCGTATTTTGGTGGCTCTGAGGGGTTTGGGAAGAGGAGTGATCTGGAGGAAAATTTAATGAACATAAAGGGAGAAACTTGCCAGATGCAAAGTGGGAGTTTATTCCAGGCATATTAAATTATCATAAAACACATCCATCTACATTTATTAAGAACAGGAAGCACAACTCTGCTTGCCTGAAGCCTTCATTTCTGAAGCATTAACAAATTATTCATTTCCTTCATAAGTTCTTTAGTCCTTGGGGTATTTAACACCAGGAGTTTGACCATATTATGACTCATCCTCATATCACATGATAAAGATGATACTAAATATTGTAAACATATGACAGTGGATATAACTTATGAATTCTCATTAATTTATTTTGCTTTTAGCATAATGGCTTAATACTTTGTGGTAGACTTCTTTTAACCCAAAACAGGACTGGCGTGTCTCAGATTTACAGTATTTTCTTTTTTTTTTTTTTTTTTTTTTTTTTTGAGGCGGAGTTTTCGCTCTTGTTACCCAGGCTGGAGTGCAATGGTGCGATCTCGGCTCACCGCAACCTCCGCCTCCTGGGTTCAGGCAATTCTCCTGCCTCAGCCTCCTGACTAGCTGGGATTACAGGCATGTGCCACCATGCCCAGCTAATTTTTTGTATTTTTAGTAGAGACGGGGTTTCACCATGTTGACCAGGATGGTCTCGATCTCTCGACCTCGTGATCCACCCGCCTCGGCCTCCCAAAGTGCTGGGATTACAGGCTTGAGCCACTGCGCCCGGCTAGATTTACAGTATTTTCATAAGTAAATACCACTGACCACATTAAGAAACCATTCTTCTTTTATGCAAATGTGTGTCAAAAATTATTTAAATGAGAAAGAATTTTACTTTATCAGCTACTTTAAAAAAAAGAAGATTTTAAAACAGGCCATATCATTATTGAGCTGTATACTCTGTTAGTTTTCCATGGTTGCCTAATATATTATCACAAACTTAAAGCAACATCCATTTCTTAGCTCACAGTTCTGTAGGTCAGAGTGTGGGCTCTGCTGGATTCTCTACATAGAATCAAACAGGGCAAAAATCAAGATGTTTGCCTACTGGCTCTTCCCTGGGGAATTTGGGAAGAATCTGCTTTCAAGGTCTTTCAGGTTATTGACTATTCTATTCCTGTGGTTGTAGGACTGAAGTCTCATTTCCTTGCTAGCTATTGGTGGGGGACTGCTCTTAGGTCCCTAAGGTCACTCACATTCCTTGGCAGATGACCCCTTTCTTCTTTGAGCCAGCAATGGTGCATAGAATACCCTTTGTGCTTTGAATCTCTGACTCCTCTGCTTCTGCTTGCCAAAGAAAACTCTCTGCTCTTAAAAGGTTCATCTACTTGGTCAGGCCCACCTGGATCATCTCTGTAACTCAAGGTCAACTGATTTGGGACTTTAATTACATCTGCAAAATACCTTCTAGTACTAATTAGACTGGTGTTTGAATAACCAGGGACAAGCGTCTTGACGGGCCATTTTTATAATTCCATCAGTCATATACAGTTGTCCCTTGGTGTTCATGGGGATTGGTTTCAGGACCTCCACAGAGAGCAAAATCCACAGATGCTCAAGTCCCTGATAAAAAATGTTCCATTTGCTTATAATCTATGCACATTCTCCTGTGTACTTTAAATCAACTCTACTTATAATACTTAATACAATGTAAATGCTAGGTAAATAGTTGTTTTTAGGGAATAATCACAAAGAATATGGTCTGTAGGTGTCCAGTACAGATGCAGTATCTTTTTCCAAATTATTTTCTAGCTGTGGTTGACTGAATCCACGGATACAGACCTCACAGATATAGAGGGCCAATTGTACTTTAATGCAATTAAGCAAATTATCTAAGCTTTTTTTTTTTTTTTTTTTTAGAATCCTATTCTGACAGCTTTGATGAGTAGACCTACAAAGTGATTATGCTTATGATAACTTTTCTATACCAGCCAACAAAACAAAATAATAAAAACAAACAACACCAAAAACTGTTCACACTGGATCTATAAGAAGCCAAGGCACATGAATAAAAAATAGACTTAACCATTATCAATCTTGTTCAATGACATTTGCCCAGCTCTTGGAACAGAGCCTAGCCCAAAGTAGTTGCTCATTAAATACAGGTTTGCTTGATGAATGGATGTACATCACTAATTAGAGCCCGTTAGTTAACTCTATCAAGTGTATCATGATGGTTGATTTTATGTGTCAACCCAGCTAGGCTGTGGTACCCAGTTGTTTGGGCAAACACTAGTCTATATGTTGCTGTGAAGTTATTTTTTTTAGATATGATTAACATTTAGATCAGTAAAGTTTGACTTAAGCAGATTAAGCAGATTGCCCTCTATAATGTGGGTGGGCCTTATCCAATCTGTTGAAGATTTTAAAAGACTCCAAGTGGGTGGATCACTTGAGATAAGGAGTTTGAGACCAGCCTGGCCAACAGAGTGAAACCCTGTCTCTAAATAATAATAATAAAAAAAAAAAGCTGGGTGTGGTGGCACTTGTCTGTAGTCCCAGTTACTCAGGAGGGTGAGGCAGGAGAATCA
Source organism: Saimiri boliviensis (assembly GCF_048565385.1). Classification (NCBI taxonomy): domain Eukaryota; kingdom Metazoa; phylum Chordata; class Mammalia; order Primates; family Cebidae; genus Saimiri; species Saimiri boliviensis. The sequence continues at coordinate 62,177,373 of NC_133462.1, forward strand.
CTTTAACCCAGGAGGTGGAGATTGCAGTGAGCCAACATTGCCCCACTGCACTGCAGCCTGGGCGACAGAGCAAGACTCTGTCTCAAAAAATAAATTACAAAAAAAAGAGAGAGAGAAAAGACTGAGGTCTCCTGAGGAAGAAGAAATTCTGCCTTTATATTTCTCTCAGACTCAAAACTGCAATATCAACCCCTCTGTGGTTCTGTTGTGTTTTGGGAACAGGGAAAAAAAAACAGGGCAACTAAAGAATCCCAAGGGTAGAGAAACCTGCTGTTAGGGAGCCTGGAGCCAGGTTTCAGAGAGCCCCGAGAAGCCCAGAATATAGGCTGCAAAAACCTTAAAGATTCATCTTTTAAACAAACAGCATGAAGTACTTCTCTTTCTTGTGGCAGGCCAGAGTTCCCATCATCTTGCCCAGGCCTCTCAGTTTGTAACAAGAAGCTGAGACCCAGGGCGAGTGTCCTTGGGGGCACGAGAAATCTCTGCAGGAGAATACCATCTTCTGCCTCAGCCAGCACCCTGGCTACCACATCTTCCTGCTTCCTGCATCTCCAAACTCACCTCCTGCCCCTTCCCGGTTGCTTACTGCCACTCAATCACACTGGCTCTTGCTGCTCCTCAAACACTCTAAGTTTGTTCCCACTTCAGAATCATTACACTTGTTCCCTCTTCCCAAAAGGGCCTTGTCGTGGGTTTTCACACACTGGGGCTTCTTGTCTCTGATCTCAGCTCAGCTGTTGTCTTCTCAGAAAAGTCTTCCCTGACCACAGGCTTGGTGGTGCCTCATCCACATCTGTCCCATTGCCCTGATTTACTTTCCTTTTTTTTTTTTTTTTTTTTTTTTTTTGAAGCAGGGTCCCACTCTGTCGCCCAGGCTGGAGTATACTGGCATGATCTCAGCTCACTGCAACCTCCCCTTCCTGGCTTCTGGGTTCAAGTGATTCTCATGCCTCAGCCTCCTGAGTAGCTGGGACTAAACGTGTGTGCCACCATGCCTGGCTAATTTTTCTGTTTTTAGTAGAGATGGGGTTTTGCCATGTTGGTCAGGCTGGTCTTGCACTTCTGAGCTCAAGCAATCCACCTACCTCGACCTTCTAAACTGCTGGGACTACAGGCGTGAGCCACCGCACCTGGCCTACTTTCTCTATAGTATTAATCAATGTCTAGTGTTATTATTTACCTCTCTATTGTTTCTTTCCCCCGTTTGGGGAATTGGGAACAAATATACGTTCCACGAGAGTAGAATTTGTTCCCTAATGTGGTTTGCTCATTGCTTTAACCCCAGCACCTTGAATAATGTATATATTAGGTTCTCTATAATTATGAATCAAATGAATGAATGTTGAATACAGATCTCAGTTCTCGCAGAGTGGTTTAAAGGGAAAAAGAGATCAAGAGAAACAAAGAGGCATTTTCATGAGACAAGCAGAGAAGCCACCCGCAATCACCTCTGGTCCCACAGCAATGCCCTTTGCCTTCTTCCACTTTTTATTCAAAGCAGATGCCTCTAGATGGAATTGTTAAGGTTACAGATCTTGCTGGATAAAAATCGCAAATGGTACTGACTTCAGCTCACCATTAAAATTCCCCACAATGCCAGTTTTAAAACAAAGTGCTTTTCGAAAGATGAAACCTTATGTTCCTTCCCTAGCATCTCCCTGCTAACTGAGAGTCAGATGAACTCTCTCAGCTTCCCTGGACTCACTGTGCTTTATCAGTAATCCTTCAATTTTCCCTGTCTGCCTCAAAGGAAGATGCTCCCTACTTCTGTTACAGAACCAAACAGATCTGCTCACGCTGTGCAGTTAAGCTAAACATTCACTCTAAGGTTTTGCAGCCAGAAAAAGGAGGGTGTTTATTTGCAGGGCCCCAGGCAAGTAGAATCTGACAGCTTATACTTAAGACCAGACCTCCTCCTTGATGGCTTACAAACAAGGAGTTTTTTTTTTTTTTTTTTTTTTTTTTTTTTTTTTTTTTTTTTTTTTTTTTTTTGAGACGGAGTTTCGCTCTTGTTACCCAGGCTGGAGTGCAATGGCGTGATCTTGGCTCACCGCAACCTCCGCCTCCTGGGTTCAGGCAATTCTCCTGCCTCAGCCTCCTGAGTAGCTGGGATTACAGGCACGCGCCACCATGCCCAGCTAATTTTTCGTATTTTTAGTAGAGACGGGGTTTCACCATGTTGACCAGGTTGGTCTCGATCTTTCGACCTTGTGATCCACCCGCCTCGGCCTCCCAAAGTGCTGGGATTACAGGTTTGAGCCACTGCGCCCGGCCTTTTTTTTTTTTTTTTTTTTTTTTGAGATGGAGTCTTACTCTGTCTCCCAGGCTGGAGTGCAGCAGCACAATCTCGGCTCACTGCAACCCCCGCTTCCCAGGCTCAAGTGATTCTCCTGCCTCAGCCTCCAGAGTAGCTGGGATTACAGGCTTGTGCCACTACCGCCCAGCTAATTTTGTATTTTTAGTAGAGAAAAAAATGGGTTTCACCATGTTGGTCAGGCCGGTCTGGAACTCTTGGGCTCAAGTGACACTTCCACCTCTGCCTCCCAAAGTGCTGGGATTACAGGTATGAGCCACAGCGCCCAGTCTCAAGCAAGATTTTTTTTCCTTTTTTTTCTTTTTTTTTTTTTTTGAGACGGAGTTTCGCTCTTGTTACCCAGGCTGGAGTGCAATGGAGCGATCTCGGCTCACCGCAACCTCCGCCTCCTGGGTTCAAGCAATTCTCCTGCCTCAGCCTCTCGAGTAGCTGGGACTACAGGTGTGCGCCACCATTCCCAGCTAATTTTTGTATTTTTAGTAGAGACGGGGTTTCACCATGTTGACCAGGCTGGTCTTGACCTTGTGATCCAGCCGCCTGGGCCTCCCAAAGTGCTGGGATTACAGGCGTGAGCCGCCGCGCCCTGCCTCAAGCAAGATTTTTTTAAAGGCAGGAATAAATTTCAGGAAAGCAGAAGTCACAAGCAAAATGGTGAATTAATACATAGAGGTTATAAATTGGTTTGGCTTAAACAGGTGGAATATCTTGAATCAGGGGCTTACAGGTCGCAGGTGGATTCAAAGACTCTCTGGTTTGCAATTCGTGAAGGAAGCAAAGCTTTGTTTAAACATTGAGGTTGGCAGAAAATAATGTTAATCTCTAGCCTGTGGCCATGACTTTCTCCAGGCCCCTCAGGAAGATATTTAGAACAAAGAACGACAGAGCTAAGTCCTCAGTTGTCCCCTGTCTGAGTCTACATTCCAGCAGACACTATTTTCCATTTGGTGGGGTGCGGGGGAAGGGTCTAGGTTTCTGAAAAACAGCTCAGGGACATATGTTAAGATGTTATCTTTAGTTTCTATAGAGAACTAAGCATCTGTGACTCTAACTTTCTTGGCTATTGTTTTAAGCTATTAGATTACTAATTTACTTCTCAAGGCTAGCTAGACACCTGGAATTTCCCTTGAAGAAACTCAAGATTTTCCTTTATTCCCATGCTTGGGTTGGGGGAGGAAAGGCAGGACCCTAAAAGGGGTCCCTGCTCTGTCTCTCTTCCATTGCAGGATTTTCTTCTTTCCTTGTTCTCTGAACCCATTCCCAACTGATCTTCCTTCTGCCTCAGATCCACATTTCACATTGCCACCCAAGAATCTTCAATAAACCACTTCTACGGATATTGCTCTCTTACGTGGAGACCTTCACTGGCTCTTCTAACTCACATTACTGAGCATGGTACTCAAGGCCCTCCCCAAGGACAAGGCCAGCGTACCTCTTCAACCTTATTTCTACGCGTTGTACTTTGATTATTAGAGTTATCTTTTCAGGCTGGCACAAAGCCACTAGAATTTCCATTTGAATCAAGCATCATTGCTGATTTGATCATTTCTCCATTTCCTTAATCCCCCATATGAATCAACATATATATGCGTGTATGTATGCATATGTGTATATACAGTTATTGAGTTCTTTTGACACTCTCTTTCAAAAGGCCTCTTACATCTATCTATCCTGCTGTTTTTATTCCTACTACCATCAGCATCGTTCATAGTGCAGAAAGCTTAAGCCTGTGCTACTGAAAATGTCTTCATAGGTCTCTCTGCCTTCAGTCTTCAATAATCGCAACTCATTTATTGAGCACCTACTATGAGCCAAGCCGACTGCTGGGTCTTTCATAGATATTATCTACCACAACAACCACATGAGGCAGATGTTAAATCCACTTTACAGATGAGGAAACTGAAAGACATTAAAATTAAGATAATCACTCAATTTATACAACCAGTAAGTGGAAGAGCAGATATTTTAACCTGAGTCTGACTGAGTCCCAAACCTGTGTCCTCAATGAAACATTTCTCTAATCTTCCCTCTAACCCATTCTAAACATCCCTGTACTTGTTATTAAGTCATTGCCTCTTAGCTTCAAGGCCCTCTTGTGATACTCGCTTTGTGATGCTCCGCTGGGACTCTGCAAAACACATGGTGCTGTCAGTTAGCTCGGTGTTGGGCTCTGCCAATAGGGGGCGCTAGAGGAAGAGCTCAAGGCTGGAGGAGGGCGAACTCAAGCACCTGCGAGCATCACTTCTGCAGACCTGCATCCCAGCAGCCGCAGTTCTGTACCACAGCTAAATTCAGTTTCCCATTTTTCCGACACTTACAGAATCAGTTTTATCACATCTCCCTCAGAGATGGCAGCATTGGCCAGCAGGTGCCCCTTTTCCAAGGGGTGGGTCCCAGCCCCAGCAGGCTCTCCTCCTCCCAAACAGTATCTCCTCTTCAAGTCTGAGCTTTGGCTCATCGGAGCCTCTCCCTTCAGCTTCCAGGGTTTAGCCATTCGAACCTCTTCCTTTTGTTACCTCAGCCCTAAGGGTGGTAGTGTTTTGATACTAACTTCATAATATCTTAGAGTTCTTTTTGGTTTTTTAACCTGTTCAAGTACTTACTTAACAAATTTATACCTCATTAACAATACTGGGGAGGCTGTTGCCAGAAGGAACTTACTCCAGAAAGCAAGTGAACGTGAGTGATGCAAGGAGTGAAACATACAGGATACTGTGTTGTTTGTTTCCCCAGGTCGTCTCTTTCAGGCCAAAGCACCCATCTTCTAGTGTCTAGGGGTATCCACAGCTGCATCCTCTGGGTTTCATGGAACTGCCCCACCCAAGACAGCAGCGGCTCATGGCCCATGATCTGCTGAATGAGAGCATATAAAGGCCAACCCCTTTGCCTTAATTTGGGCTCCAGGATTTCTGTGGGATCAACAGAAGCCTCAGGAGCTTCCTCATTGTGAGTCACTTTCTCCCTCTGCCCAGTCTCCCGGCTTTCCTCATTTACTTCCACGTGATTCTCCTAGATTATTCCCAATAAACCTTCTGCAGGTAACTATCTACCTCAGTCTTTTCCCAAGTATTTCTGGTACGCTTACCTTAATTAGTGATATCTAGCATCACAAATTAGTGATGTCTGCAGAGATTTCGATGGGCACCACAACTGAGCTTGGAATGGTGGAGAGCAAATACAAAGAAGAAAACTATTGCTACAGGAACAGTTAGTAAGTGTCATCTCCATAAACCCATAGCAAAGTAAAAACAATATTGAACTGTCATTCCTGAAAAACAGCCTAATGTGGAAAGGGTGTGGTAGTTACATCCCAGTGGCATTTTCATGATATTTTTATTGCTCTATGTTTTCAACGACTTTTTAGCTTTAACAAGTCAAATTACCTTGCTACCCTGAGGCCAGTTCAGAATACATATGCCGCTTTGGTACTTGAAATCTGCATATCTTATTTTCGTTTTCCACTGCCTGTAATTCTATAAATAAAAGGGAAAATGATGTATGGAATTTCAACTTGTCTGCAATTCACATTATATAAAACATTAACTTTTGGGGAGAAGGAATTGGTTTAAATTATTAAAACCCTAAAAATGCTAATGCACAAAATAGTCATCTCTCATAACATTATGTATTCTAAGAAGTTGCTACTTTCAAAGGCTTACTCATGAACTAATTTTCTTAGTCTGCAAACAAATTTAAGTGTTCATAAATGCCATTAAAATTATATCCTGCAGTTTTGAAACAATATTCAATTAGTTTTTAATGAAAGAAAAAATATATAAAGAAGATAAAATATTCTTCAATTAGTAGTATGGTTTATACCTCAGGCAATGAATAAAGCCTCCCTGAAATATTTCAAGAAAATGGACTATTTTTGGTTTGTTTTTAATATCATTATAAGCTATAACTACATTTTGTTTTAGGGAGATAAACATTTATAACAACCAAGTGTCTGCCTACCAGAAGTTTGATTATCTGAACAAACTTTGAGATGAGGAATATTTGATATGTCACTTAAAATTAATAACTAGGAAGAAGTCTCAATTAAATCCTAGGTATAGAGGTGAATCTTCTTGCTTTATTTGGCCTGATACAATATTGCTGAAGTCTTTCTTAAGGACTTAAGATAGTGCTGTGACAATCTCATTTGTATATTTTTATTATATCTGCATTTTGTTTGGATGTATTTTATATCTTCTTATTTATACCATGGCTTATACTTCCTGACAGTTTTTCATTTTAAATTGGATCATAAATAGCCCTCACTTAATATTTTCTTGATTTTCCTCTTTGCCATTTCTTCACATTTTATCTTCAAAATAACCTCTCATTTTCTTGACTTCCTGGATAGCACAAAAAAGAAGACATATTGAACAAGGGGAAGGAAGGAAGGAATTACAGTAAGAAGCTTAGTTAGAGGCAGAGTGGGCAGTGGGGCACTTTTCCTGCCATCAGATGTCTTCCCTGACGTTTTGAAAGGTGTGGAAAGGCCGCTCTTTCAAAGACTAGCAAATAAGAAGACTGACCACATATTAGCAGGGTTTACTATTTTAACCAACTGAATATTAAATTTATATACAAACAACATTAAATACGTACTCATTGACGTGCTACATAGCAACCAGGGCTAGCTAGTTAACCAGTACATATAGGTAACTGTAACTGAGTCCTTGAATTGTGGTTAAAAACTTCTGAAAATATTTTATGTGCATATGTGTATATTTGTGTGTGTGTGTGTGTGTTTGTGTGTATTTAAACTGCTCCTCAATTGACAATGGATTTCAGGAGACTCCAGAATTATACATACAATGAAGTAGGAAAATTGAATTAAAAAACAAACAAACAAAAGAACAACTAGTGAGCTGGTGTTTGCTGGTTACAAAGCAACTAGTCCCCTCTTCCCTCCTCCTTTTACCTATTTTTTTTTTAACCTCCCCAATGTAACTGGGAGAAAACTGACCCCACTGCCAGATACAGGGTTCTGATTAGTGTAAATCAATCAGAATCTTACGATCTGTATTAGGCCATTTTGCATTGCTGTAAAGAAATATCTGAAGGCCAGGTAAGTAATAAGGAAAAGAGGCTTAACTGACTCATGGTTTTAGGCTGTACAAACATGGCACCAGCATTTGCTCCCTTCTGGTGAGGGTCTCAGGAAGCTTATGATCATGGTGGAAGGTGAAGAGGGAGCAGGCATATCACATGATAACAGAGGGAGCAAGATGGGAAGGGAGGTCCCAGACTTTTAAATAACCAGATCTTATGTGAACTAAATGAGCAAAAACTCATTTATCAGCAAGAGGATGGTGCTAAACCATTCATGAAGGATCCATCCCATGATCCAATCATCTCCTGCTAAGCCCCATCTCTAACACTGGGAATCACATTTCAACATGAGATTTGGCAGGAAGAGACATCCAAACCATATTACCATCTCTCATGTGACAATGAATGAGAGTTCTCTGTTCATAGATATGGACGTGGGACCCTTGGCAGTGTTAAAATATGGCCCCCAAATTCCTTGAATCTCTGTCTCCTCCCCTTAAATCTGGTCTCTTTGATTTCTTGACTAATATAATGTGCCAGAATTGACAGTTATGTTGGAAAATGCCAGCTCCTTCTCCCTGTCTCTTGGGATACTTTGGTTTGGAAACACAACAGCCATGCTGTGAGGAAGCCCAAAGCAGCTCATGAACAGACCCACAAAGAGAAGAATCCAGGTATCTGGTCCTCAGTTCCAGCTGAGCCAGCACCTGACAACTAGTACCAATTTGCCAGCCATGTAGGTGAACCATTTGGAAATGAATCCTCCTCCCAATTCACAAGCTGAATAAATTGTTGTTATTTTAAGCTACTAAATGGCTTTATAAAGCAACGATAGATAACTAGAACACTGATACTGGACTCCTTGTATGTGAACCCTTTTTATTTCTCTTGAGAAGTTTAGGCTGTTTCGTTAATCTCTCATGAAATTTAATGTTAAAATCTTTTTTTCCTTTCCTTTTCATTTCCTTCCTTCCTTCTGGTTTTTTTTCCCCCTACCATTTGGTGATCCTTTTAAATAATACTAACAATAAATCCTTCAATTCTAGGGAATGTCTTTGTAATCTTCTTCTGGTCATTTTCTCCCCTTCATGTTCTCTGTTCTTTCTTTCTGGTATCTATGTGAGAGAAATTGAGTCCTCTGACTGATTTTCAAATTATCTTTCCTTTTATTCATCTTTCTATTTTTCTTCCAATCCTGATATGGAGTTTTTAAGTACAGCTTTCAGATAGTTAACTTCCAAGAGCTCTGTCTTGTTATTTGAGTTCAAGTTCTGGATATCCTTGTTAATCTGTCTCGTTTTGATCTGTCTAATATTGACAGTGGAGTGTTAAAGGCTCCCACTATTATTGTCTGGGAGTCTAAGTCTCTTTGTAGGTCGTTAAGGACTTGCTTTATGTATCTGGGTGCCCCTGTATTGGGTGCATATATATTTAGGATCGTTAGCTCTTCTTGTTGCATTGATCCTTTTACCATTCTGTAATGCCCTTCTTTGTCTCTTTTGATTTTTGTTGGTTTAAAGTCCATTTTATCAGAGACTAGGATTGCAACTCCTGCTTTTTTTTGCTCTCCGTTTACTTGGTAAATCTTCCTTTATTTGGAGCCTATGTGTGTCCTTGCACATGAGATGGGTTTTCTGGATACAACACACAGATGGGTTTTGACTTTTTATCCAATTTGCCAGTCTGTGTCTTTTGATTGGGGCATTTAGCCTGTTTACATTCAAGGTTAATATTGTTATGTGTGAATTTGATCCTAGCTTGTTGTTTTGCCCATTAGTTGTTGCAGTTTCTTCATTATGTCAATACTCTTTACCATTTGGTACGTTTTTGGAGTGGCTGGTACTGGTTGTTCCTTTCTATGTTTAGTACTTCTTTCAGGAGCTCTCGTAAGGCAGGCCTGGTGGTGACGAAATCTCTCAGCAATTGCTTGTTCATAAAGGATTTTATTTCTCCTTCACTTATGAAGCTTAGTTTGGCTGGATATGAAATTCCAGGTTGAAAGTTCTTTTCTTTAAGGATGTGGAATATTGGCCCCCACTCTCTTCTGGCTTGTAGGGTTTCTGCTGAGAGATCTGCTGTGAGTCTGATGGGCTTCCCTTTGTGGGTAAGCCAATCTTTCTCTCTGGCTGCCCTTAGCATTTTTTCCTTCATTTCAACCCTGGTGAGTGACTTTGAGCAAGCATTACTTTGTTTTTCCAAACTTCCATTTCCTCTTCAGTATTAACGGGTAAAATGATACCTATGTGGTGTTGGAGTTAAGTGATGTAACATATGCTAGGTGTTCAATAAAAATAGCTATCATGGTCAGCTCAGAAATAAAAATTCAGAGCACACCCACAGAAGGTTAGGGAGTATGCCAGTGGAAGGATGCCAGCCAACAGAGATAATGACCTATAGTTATTCTGGGTGTCATTAGCAGGGCTATTGCACCAAAAAGCAAAGTAGAATTTAGGGATCATGGATGCAGAACTAATGAGTATGATGTGAAGCTTCTCTAATATTTTATCCTTGTCTTAGAATACTGCGGCACACATTTGAAAACCAGATTGTCAAAATCCCTTGTGTCTACACAGTAGGGTAGTTTTGGAATCATTATTTCCATGGCAAACCATCTTATTTGAAGGTATTCTATTTACATGCATGCTTATTTGCTGAAGAGCTGAAAAAGTTAGCAAAATGAGGAGACAAGGGAATACTTGCCACTGCCACACTCTCATTGTTTTTCTTGGAATCATGATATGAATTGCTTAGGCAAAAAGATAAAGACGCTAATTCAAGAATAGTATCTTAATTTGTCAACTGTGGATATGATAACAGCAGGTAGCAGAGCATTCAGTTAATTAAAAAAATCTTTTATCAACAGAAGACGTACCTTTATGATGTATTTTGCAATTATAATTACATAACCCCCAAATATTTCTTTCTTTCTTATTGTCATGGTGTTTTAAATCATTTCTTTTATAAAATGTACAGGTTGTAATTAAACAAGTTCACGGGCAGAACTTTTCACAATATCGCTATTTTAGAGAAAATTATGAGGGGAAAAAAAACAACCTCATAAAGAGAACTAAAAAGTGCCCTGGGCTGCTAAAGCAGCTGGTATCAGCTTTTGGAAGCTGGCATGCCCCCTATGTGGGAAGATGGGGCAGAGTTCTTTCTCAAACAAGGCAACAGGTGCCCTCCTGAAGAGCTACTCCCTCTTCCTCTCCTGGCTGCTAGGTAAATCACTAGAATTAAAGCCTAGCATGTCCAGCTGGGACATACTACATCTGAAAAGGGAGGAAAGAGATTATACCCCCAAAGGAGCAGCAAGAATTAGCTAACATGTACTGGCAGGAGCCAGGGTGCTTGATCAAAGAAGCTAGAAAATAAGATGCAATAAGCAAGAGTTCATTGACTCAGGGACACTTCTCAGTGGAAGAAGGGGGTGGTTCTCAGAAACCTGCAGAAAGTGATGGTTCATACTAAGTGAAGTTGAAGTGCCTGAGTGGTCATGGCAGATGGTGGCAGAAGGGATTTAAATGGTCAGGGAGATGAGCGTGTTGGAATATATATATTATATAAGGCCAGAAGACTCATCAGAAGATTATTTTCCACAGCAGGGCCTAGAAGTCACATCATTTACCAAACTGTCAGGAACCCGCTGATAAGCACCAGCGTTGCTAAGAAGATCGAGGTTGGCTTTTCTTTGTAGGCCAGGGCTGACTACAGGAGATGCAGTCACAGAGCTGGGCTCATCACTAGTAACAGGGATAGCAAGGTTCTGAAACAAAAAGGCCAGTCGTTGACCCTTCACTGCAGGAAAGCAATGCAAAACAACTATGATATTGATCGATAAATTTGTAGAGACAGCCAAGGGGACCTAATCTACAAGGAAGCTGTGGAGATGAGGTGAACGTGGCATCCCTAAGAGCAACATAAATGGGAAACCAACTAGAGTGCTGCCTCATAGAATCAAAAGAAAGCAAAAATGGGTGAAAGGAAGGCTGAGGGCAGTTTCCCCAACAAAAAGTTGTGATTCCTTGCTCAATTCCTATGACAACTGGATCTAAGCCAATTTTCAGACTCCAGACCTATTGACTGAAAAGGTGAATAGGTCCCAGGAAAAATATAAAGATTTCTCTAGATCTTTCCCAAAGGGACCTACAGCTGTTTACTCAGGTGACTATCCACCAGAGCAAGAATAAGGTCAAGGCATTTTGAGGACTGTTGGCCATGGGAACTAAGTTGATCTAGAGACCTAAAGGGTCGTATCATAGCCATCCTGTTTCTATGATGGTATATGCAGACCTATAGGAACATATCCAACCTGGAAGAAGCACTGAAAAACCTAGTAGGCACTACCCAGCCTTGATCATCAGGGACCCCAAAACTAGTATAATGGGCACACGAACAGAGTGATTGTGATGTCGGAGATGAAGTCTATGCATGAACTCAATAACATGGAGTCTCACTTACCAGGGCCTTTCTAACTGCTACTTGGTTTTAAGTTTTCTATACTGGGTCTTTTCCATCCTGGAAGGGCTTGTGATCCATTTGCACAGAAAAAGAAACTTATTTCAGGTATGGATTTGCCTTTTTCACCTGCAGAGCCTCAGTCAGCACCATTAATAGGGAGCTTATAGAACAGGTGAGTCATAGGCATGAAATCCCTCAGGTATACCATCTGGCCAGGAGACTCACTTCACAGTGAAGGAGCTGCACAAAGAGACAAATAACCATGGAAGCTACTGATTGTACATACCTTCCAGAAGCAGCTGGTCTGACAGACCATTGGAATGACTCGTTCAAGGCAGAATTACAGTGTCAGCTTGGAAACGTACTTTGCAAGCGTGGGATGACATCCTATAAGATGCTGTATATACATGTACATTGAATCAAGTTTCTATGTATAGCTTGGGACCAAGAGGTGGACGCGTGAAAGCCTCATTTACCATCATTTTCAATAACCCAATGAGGCACCTTTTGGTTTGTGTGCCCACAGTTCTGGGCTCTGAAGCATTTGAGGTTCTAGGCCCCACCAAAAAAGCAATTGTGCCAGGGTCCCACTGATCTACAAGCTAAAGCCCACCTGGGCACTTTGGATCTCTATGTCCAGAGGTCAGCTGAAAGAAGAGTTACCATCTTGCCAGCCATAATTGACCTTGGTTATCAAGTGGAGGTAAGGCTGCTGTTATACAATAAGGGGAGAAAGTAATAGCTATGGAATGCAAAGGATTCTCTTTCTGTGCCTCCTGGTACTCTCTTGACCAATTGTGATGAGGCATAGAAATCAGTGCAGCAACTCTGACTTGATTAAGGGGTCAGGAGCTCAGACTTCACAGAAATGAGGGTTTGACACCACCAGATAAGCCCATGAGATCAACAGAAGTGAGAGCTTAGAGCAAGTAAAATTAGAATGGTTAGTGGAAGAGGAAGATGATGAGTACCACTGCAACCCTACGAACAACTGTAGAGATGGGTACTGCAGTTAATCCCACTAATCTTCTAAGTTTCCAAGAAAGAGGCTATTATAAGCCAGGGAGGCGTTGAATAATATTCTGAAGTGTTAAAGACAAGAAATGCTCTCTTCTTGCAGAGTCTGAGTCAAAGACTGAGCGTAATAGGGGGAAGTGGGATTTGGCCATTTATACACAAAGAGAAATTCTTTTTCTTTTTCTTTTTTTTCTTTTTTAGATAGAATTTCACTCTGTCGCCGGGCTGGAGTGCGGCGGCGCAATTTCGGCTCACTGCAACCTCCTCCCCGCAGGTTCAAGAGATTCTCCTGCCTCAGCCTCCCGAGCAGCTGGGACTACAGGCGCGTGCCACCACGCCCAGCTAATTTTTGTATTTTTAGTAGAGAGGGGGTTTTCATCATGTTGGCCAGGCTGGTCTCGATTTCTTGACCTCGTGATCCACCCGCCTCGGGGCCCCAAAGTGCTGGGATTACAGACGTGCTTCATCGCACCTGGCCAAGGAGAAATTCTTGCAACAGGAAATCTTTTCCCTGGAGCTTGCTATCAGACTGGCTGAAACTTTCTCAGAGTTGCAACATAGTCTGAAGCTCTTTCACCTCCTTTCTTCCTCTTCTCACTCTGCAGGGGACAGACCGGCATTGCGCCTGGTGAGGTTCTATACTTACTTCCATTCCTTTTTTCCTGTTCTTTCACAGGCGTTAGCTTCAGTAAATCTCTTGCACTTCTAACTCTGTTTTGACATTTGCTTCCAAGGCAGCTCAAACTAACATGCCAACTATAACACCTTCCCAGTTTATGCATTTCCGTGAATTGAGCAAGTAGATTTGTTTTTAATTTCTTTTTTTAAATCAGTTATATGTGAACAAAGCTTAAAAAGTAAAATAGTTCTGTAAGATTTGTTATTTAAAAAAACAGCATCCTCCTGGCCCTCTCTCACCATTTTCTTTCTCCTAACAGCCAATCCTTTCCCCTTATTTACCTAATTAATTTGGCTTTTATCTTCCTATCTTCAAATAACATGGTTGTATTGTTACCACTTAATTTTTCAGTTTTAGATATTGTTTATTCCACTATGCAAGAGGATTTAGCTGTCTTTCTTTCCCTTACTTACATGTGCACACACATACACACTTGCCATAATTCTTATACTCCCCAAAGTATTTAATCATACTTTTATTAGGTCAACATCCAATGTCTGTATTGTGGTAACTGATTGTTATTCAGAGCTAAGCCAGGTAGTAAGCTATGACAACATTTCCTTTCATGAAAACTGAAATTAATCATCGGTGTGTGTGTGTGTGTGTGTGTATTTTCTTAGGTTTTTTTTTTTTAATGTATTATTTCAAGCCCCAGTACTTACATATCATCTCAAGACGTTCAGGAATATCAAACATTCTATTAATTTCATCTTCATGAAGAAGTGTCTTTCATGGAGCCTCCTGGCTTGTCCCTGATAGAACTCACTGACTTTCATTTTTGGTGTCGAGGTGTTTCTCTGGTTCTCCTTACCATCATTCTAGGATTGCAAGAATTTCTGTTAGCATATATTTCTGTCAAGAGTACATGTCAGAGCTCCTGTTTCCTATACTTTGTGTGGGAGGGGTGCTTATTCCCTCATTATGTGAAAACATTTGCAAAAAAATATTTAAGAAACGGTGCATAGAAGGTAACATGTTTTGAAACCATACATATCTGAATATGTTCTTATGCTATCCTTCCACTTTATTTATAATTTTGTAGAATATAGACTTTTAGGTTGGAAACAATTTTCTTGCAGAATTTTAAAAGCATGAGTTTATTGCTTTGTAGCTTGTATTATTGCTGCTTAGAAATCTACAGCCAATGTAATTCAATTTACTGATCAACTATTATGCATCATATTGTTCTATATTTATCCAATATGTCTGATTTCAACCTTCTTGCTGTCCCTAGTATTCTAAAAGGTCATGATACATGTCTTAGTGTAGGCCTCTTTTTACTAATTGTACTACACATTCAGAGGGCCCTTTCAATCTGTAAAATCATGTTCTTCAGCTATAGGAAGTTTTCTTAGATTTTTTTTTTTGTTGATGATTTCTTCTCTAATTTATTTTTATGTCCTTTGATGATGTCTTTTCTTTTTCTTTCTGAAACTCCTTTTATTTGTATATTGGACCTTCTGTGTTTCCTCATTTTTGCCCCTGTTTTTCATATTTTCATCTTCATCATTGCTCAACTTTCTGAGAAATGTCCTCACTTGTGTCTTTTGACCCTTCTACTGACATTTTAATTTATGTTATTTTTTATTTTGAAAATCTTTGTTTTTTGTTGTTCTATAAATGTTCCTTTTTTATCTTGTTCTCATTTCACTGTTGAAATATCTCCTTTTGTCTCAGGCATAAGTTCAGAGGAAAGGCAGCTCTGGGGAGATTGGTGTTAACAGTTTGTGAATCTTATTTTAAACCTTAGCCCTCCAAACCATCATGTTCTTTTGGTGTCTTAGTTCAAATGAGAGAAACAGGTTGACTGGGAGTGATTAGTCCCTCTGGGTTAGGTGTTTATTACCCTTGGCCCAATCCATTATGACCAAGGGACCAGGCATACTACACAAATATGGGTTTCAGAAATTTTCCATTGATATCTGAGACAGTAATTCTCAGAGAAGAGCATACTTGTCATGGAATAGAAAGATATCCCAAAAAGTAAGGTATGTTTTTCTAGTGTTTCTTCCTGAAACTTCTTTAATACTTCTTGTACTTGAAGATTTTCAGTATGTGTTAGATTCTGGAACTTAAAATTGTGTACAGGTGAAAAATATTCTGCATTTAAAATCAGTCTTTATGGAGTCGTTCTTAAGTTTTGGTTTACACAAAATCACTTGGAGGAGATGCTTTTTTTTAGTGCAAAATACATTTATTTGCAATAAAAATAAACATTATTTTGTACAGAAGCTTTAGGTTCACAGCAATATTGAGTAGATGATCCTCTGTCCCCACGCATGCATAGCATCCTTCATTGCCAATATCCAAATAAATGCTTTTTTAAAAATGTGATTTCTCAGACCCTACTTCCAAAGATTTGTATTCATTTGATGTGGGATGGAACCTGGAAATTTGTGTTAAAAAAAAATTCAGGTAGTATTAATGTCACAGTAAGGACCACACCTTGGGAAACAGCTATAGAGAAGGTCTTTTTAATGCCATGTTATAAAAGAATAATTTTTTTAAAATCTGGTTTTATTTCAGGAGCCAAGAATACACATGAATGCATTAAGACAGGCATTTAAAAGAAAGACTTAGGTATTTAATAACCTGTTGGGGGATATTTTGCTTAACTCACTAGGTTGGATGGCCACCAGAGCAAATTCTTCTTGGCAATGGTTATATAGTTGCTGCCAAAAGTTCTTAGCGAAAAGTTCAAATTCAGCATTCAGATCAATGAAGGCATGGCACAATATCGTAATTATTATAGCCACCTTGTCACCTGCTGGGCTAATCAGTTTTCTGGGAAAGAAGTTTCTTATCTCTCAAAAATGGGTTGTATTTTAAAATTCTCTGTATTTCCAAATGGATCACTGTTATAACTATGACACTGGACTTAATTTTTTTTTTTTTTTTTTTTTTTTGAGACGGAGTTTCGCTCTTGTTACCCAGGCTGGAGTGCAATGGCGCGATCTCGGCTCACCGCAACCTCTGCCTCCCGGGTTCAGGCAATTCTCCTGCCTCAACCTCCTGAGTAACTGGGATTACAGGCATGCGCCACCACGCCCAGCTTTTTTTTTTTTTTTTTTTTTGTATTCTTAGTAGAGACGGGGTTTCACCATGTTGACCAGGATGGTCTCGATCTCTTGACCTCGTGATCCACCCGCCTCGGCCTCCCAAAGTGCTGGAACTACAGGCTTGAGCCACCGTGCCCGGCCACACTGGACTTAATTTTTTAGGCGAATGCAAGACATATTATCACATGACTCAGGAATGGATTCATGGAGGAAAAAATTTGAAAGCTTGATCCATTGTTGACTTAGTGTTCAGAATGATTTAACATTCAATTTCTTTCTTTTCCTAGTTTTAAAAAAATTGTAAAGACATCTGTAGAATATTTTTTCTTGTTCTGCATTCAGATTATTGTATATATATATATGCTATGTATATATCTCATATATATGTAATTATTCTTTAAAGTAATTGTAACTTAGTTTTGGCTTTTTTTTTAAAAAGGAAATACTTAAAGTACCATACCATTATTTGACTGATTTAACCATTATTTTGACTTTAATGCTGTTTAGCCTTTATTATAACAAATAAAAATGTCATTAATTTGAACTAATTAGCAAATTACTTTAATGAAGGATATGTATGTCGGTAGGAATTGCATTTAATTTATGTACAAGAATACAAAATAAAAATACCAGAAGGCTGGGCTTGGTGGCTCACGCCCGTAATCCCAGCACTTTGGGAAGCCGAGGTGGTTGGATCACCTGAGGTCAGGAGGTCAAGACCAGCCTGGCCAACTTGGAGAAACCCCATCTCTATTAAAAATA
Organism: Saimiri boliviensis; assembly: GCF_048565385.1. NCBI lineage: Eukaryota > Metazoa > Chordata > Mammalia > Primates > Cebidae > Saimiri > Saimiri boliviensis. Next base: position 62,194,702 of record NC_133462.1, read on the forward strand.
CAAAAATTAACCAGGTACAGTAGCACATGCGTGTAATCCCAGCTACTCAGGAGGCTGAGGCAGGAGAATCACTGAAGCCTGGGAGGCAGAGGCTGCAGTGAGCCAAGATTGCATCACTGCACTCCAGCCTGGGCGGCAGAGTGAGACTCTGTCTCAAAAAAAACAACCAGAAATGATTATCTCATTATATGGCAAGAGCCCAGTATACTATTTTGGTAAACTGATTTTACATTCTAGTTTCAAGTAGCAAGTCTGTTATGTGTCTGTATCTCATCCTGAAACCTCTCACTAAGGCTTCAATTTTTATTATCCTCAGTAACCTAATTACATTTGGATATCCTGTCGTGATTCAATCATCTCTCATAAGGAATTTCTAATTCCCATATTTTTGTGAATAACACCATTATTTTGGTCTAATATGCCTATAACATTAGAACTAACTGCTTCTTATCCTCTACTTAATCCTATGTCTGTTTTGTCACTGTGTATATTAATTATGACTCTTTCGGCTTCGAGTGACTGAATTTGAAACTCAAGCTACTTTAATAAAAAAAAGGGATTTATTGGAAGGATCCTGGATACCTCATATAATTAAAGAGAGAGACAGAGAGAGACAGAGAAAGACAGGGGGAGAATGGGAGTGCTGCAGGAAACTAGAGCAGCCTTAGGAACCTCAGGAACTGGAACCAGCAAAGTGGTGCCACCAAAATGCACTCTTTCTATTTTCACCTGGATGATAGCTATACTTTCTGGGTATTTTCCATAAGGCTGGGGTTCTGGTAGCAGACTTAAGTCACACTCATTCAGTGGTGTCTGAATTAGAAAACTCAGTTTGGCCTCTAGCTTAAATTCAGCCGGTCTCACCAGGTGTTCTTAATGGTCCAACTTGGGTCATGTGCCTATTCCTCTGAACAATCGGTATGGGTAGATGGATGCTGTACGAGGTAATTGGCTCAGCCTGGATCATGTGCTACCACTGGGGCATATGTATGTGTAAAAGAGAGAGAGTGAGACAAAGAGACAGAAGACAGAGACAGAGAGAAAGAATAGGACTGGCAGTTGCATTCAGTCATGTCCTCTAACAGGCAGATGCCAGAGATTAAATGGATGAGGATTTTATTAGACATATTTAGACATATACAACCTATATATCTGTGTGAAAGGATATATATAGGGAGGTTGGTGGAAATGGCTGGGAAGCCATCAGACCGTGATGCAATCTGACCACAAGTGAAAGTAAAAGAACAGCTTGGGTCTGGATTGCTAGGCAGTCTATAGAAGGTTATGCAAGATTATCAGGTAGTTCTTGAGGCAAAGTTGCTGAAAGGGAGTCTCTTGTCTTCCTGGAATGTAGCTCCCTTGGTGTCTCTATCACACTCAGTCACTGGTGACAGCAACCTGTATGAGATGTGGCCTCAGTGCAAACATGGAGATGGATTTCCAAGTGCAGCAGCTGAGGCCGTTACTCAAGTGTGCTCTTTGTGGTAGGAGTCCTACCACGGGCATTCTCATGGCTGCACCTCACTATCTCATGGCTGCAGCTCCGTCATCATATGGCTGGAGTGGGAGAGGGGCAACTTTTGGAAAAGAAGGGATATATTTTTCTGGTCAGATAATATCTAGTATACTAAGTATTGTCAAAATTCTTTTAACATGCCTCTCCACCTAACTCTCCCTTTCCATGCTTACAGCTGCTCCCATTGTCCATGCTTTCACCGTCTTATTCTTGGACCGCCATGGCATTTCCTAATCAGTTCCTGCCTTTATTTTCTACTTTCTTCACTAATCCTATATTCCATCTTGTAATTTACTGCCTGGAATGTCACTTTGAACATATCGCTTTCCTGCTAAAATCTTTACAAGATTTTTGGGGTCCTCAGTCTGCCATTCAGCAACAGTAATATATGACTCTTACAATTCCTCAGTTCTACTTCTTTATTCTTGAAAATCTCCTCATCTTTCCAGCACATCATGTTCATTTCCAACTCAAGCTTGTCTTAGAATCGTTAGCTCTCAGGTGGAAAATCTCAATATGAGCATTAATTTCTCTTCATTTTAGCTTCTTGGACCTTTGGGAGATTAGAGCTGAATCTTTGAAAATTAAAGCTAAAGTATAAATGAGGAAGAGTGAGGCAAAAGAGAGAAACCTAAGGTATGGGCCCTGTGACAAAACTATCATGTGGTCCTTAGGATTTTGAGAGCAGGAGACTGGGATAAAATGAAACCTGCTGGAAAGTTGGTCTGTGGGAGAGAGAGGAAGGGAGAGACTGGTAGAGGTTCCAGGATGGGTGTTTGGTAAGAAGGAAGCTTACCTGGGAAAACATTGTCTTCAACTATCTCAAGTGCTTCCACCAACACAGAGTGGAAAAACCCCAACCAACCAACAAACAAACATAAAAAATGCCAAGTAAGGACGAGGGGAAAGGGCTGGCAGCTTCCCAAGTCTGCTATCCACCTAATGCTTCTGTTGAGTCACCTGTTAGCATAATTCTCTTACAATAGAGCTTGCATGTAGGTTGTGATTACAATCTGGTTTAATGTGGTTAAAAAAATCTGATTATTATGCACACTAAACCAAGAGAGACTATTCATGACAGTGATAATCTTGGCACCGGGGCTTGTGACAAGCACAGATCTCTTCCTGTGCAGCTGCCGCCCACTGGTTTTGGCTCTAACCGTTGTGACCATACTGGATAAGCCTGATCTCTTTTCATCTGGCAGGCACTCAAATATTTGAAAACAATTATCATGGAGTCCCTGAGTCATTTCTTTTTTGGACTAAACTTATCAGCTTTTTAGCCTTTTTCACGTAGAATATAATTAGAAATAATCTTGCCACTGAATTCACTCCAGGTATTTTCTTACCAGGGCAGAGAAGAGTGGGATTGCTTCTTTCTTTGTGATAGATAATAGGTATCTAAAATTGTAGTCTAAAACCCATTAATAATTTTAGTAGACACCCTACATATACAAATTGAACTTAATCAAAACTCCAGGTCCATTCCATCTGTGCTGCTTCTGGTCTAGGTTTTCCTTATTCGACTTTCATTCATTTATTGAAGGGATTTATTGATGATTTCTTTTTTTTTCTTTTTTTGAGACGGAGTCTTGCTCTGTTGCCCGAGCTAGAGTGCAGTGGCATGATCTCGGCTCACTGCAACCTCCACCTCCTGGTTCAAGTGATTCTCCTGCTTCAGCCTCCGGAGTAGCTGGGATTACAGGTTCCCGCCACTGCACCTGGCTAATTTTTGTATTTTTAGTAGAGACAGGGTTTCACCATCTTGGCCAGGCTGGTCTCAAACTCTTGACCTCATGATCCACCTGCCTCGGCCTCCCAAAGTGCTGGGGTTACAGGTGTGAGCCACCACGCCCAGCCAATGATTTCTTATTAATCAAATACATTATCACTAATGAGGGATCTCTGTGGGTTTGGCAGTGGGAGCGGGGGAAAATTTACCACTGCTGGGATCCTCTCCCATTACTGTGACCCAGGGGAGCTAGAAGTGGCAGGAATCCCGGGTCAGGACGAAGGCTGAGGTAAGCCAGGAACCTAGGGTGCAACACTTAAGGAGGCACTCACTTTCTGGGTGGTGCAAGCACAGCACAAATAGTGCACTATTCTGAACAGAGCTCTTATCCAATCCCCTCTCTGGTGTATTGTTGTGGATAAGCTGAGAGCAGAGATCAGGTGAGTTACAGGTTTTAGATGTTTTAACTACAAACCAAAGTTTTAGATTTTATATTCTGCATTTATATTCATTAGAGAATATATTCATACCCTGCACAAAGGACCACACAAGCGTATACCCTTAATATACAATGAGAAAAATCATAGTTGATATGTGGTGTGTCAAGGTGAGGGAATTCAGAATATAAGACTGGGATTTTTCCTAGAGCCTCCCCTGACAGCACTGTAAAAAGGGATAGGAGAAGTATACGTAGAAATCCAACTTTTGTCCACAGTTTGTAAGGTGTTTATGCTCAGGGTCCTCCTATGCTTTGTGGATCCTTGATGCCATTGTCCAAATTTTTCTTTAAAAGTATCACCAGGTTCCAGACTCTTCCATCCGCAGAGATATAGCTCAGCACATTAAATGACTTCCCACTGACCAGCACCAATAGAAAAGCGCTAGGTAGAAAATTTGGACAAAATAAAGAAATTCAACTGTGATTATATAACTAAGCCTCAGACATAAAAGGAGGCTAAATCAAAAGCGAATGGCCCCTAAGAGAGAACAGTAAAACCCTTTCCAGGAAAACAAAGGCAATGAGAGCACAGGCCAAGGTGGGTTGAATATATACTTCCTTCCTCAGACTGGCTTGCCCTGTCTAGCTCAAACCTATTCTATTTGAGGAACTCCTCATTTAAGCCTCCTCAGTGAAAGAGATCCAGGAAGATGAATGAAACAGTTACCAATTTAGGGCTCAGTTTAGGGCCCATTCAACTATGAAGAGACACTCTAAATATAACATACATAAATGCAAATGTCATGTGAGTTCTTACCTCTGATGGAAGGTAGGTTTTGGAGGCATCACAGAGGAGGAGAGAAGCCATTAGACTCTATTTTCAGAATATATTTCTATATTTTTAATGTCAAAACAAAAATTAATATTTTCCAGTTGGGACTCCCCCATACCAAGCATATTCCCAGGAGGGTGAATATGTAAGTGAACTTTTGTAAGTTTCTGTGTTTAGTTGTTGTGATGATAGCCATATATATTAAAGAATATAATTATATCGGATAGACGAGTTGGTTCACTCCTATAATCCTTGCACTTTGGGAGGCCAAAGTAGGCAGGTTACCTGAGGTCAGGAGTTTGAGACCAGTCTGACCAACAGGGTGAAATCTGATCTCTACTAAAAGTACAAAAAGTAGCTGGGTGTGGTGGCATGTGCCTGTTATCCCAGCTACTCGGGAGGCTGAGGCGGGAGAGTCGCTGGAACCTGGGAAGCAGAGGCTGCAGTGAGCCAAGATCATGTCACTGCACTCCAGCCTGGGGGACAGAGTGAGACTCTGTCAAAAAAAATAAAAAAGAGAGAGAGAGAGAATATAAATCTATCTTTTAGACATCTATTGACTTCAGCTTATGAAAGAAGAAGAATTTGGCTCATATAATCGGTCCTCTGTAACTGTGGGTTCTGCATCCACAGATTCAACAACTGTGAATTTAAAAATTTGAGGGAAAAAACCCAATACAACAATGAGAAATAATACAAATTTTTAAAAATACAGTATAAGAACTATTTGCATAGCATTTCCTTTGTTCTATATATTATAAGTAATCTAGAGACAACTTAAAATATACAGGAGGGTGTGCTTAGGTTATATGCAAATTATCCACCATTTTATATCAAGAACTTGAGCATTTATTGACTTTGTAATTGGGAGGAGTGTCCTGGAACCAATTTTCTGAGGATATTGAGGGATGACTATATACTATTTCTCATCTCCTTCCTTCCTCTTCTTCTGAATGTATATATAGAAGATATAGTGGAATAATACATAGGCCAGGCATGGTGGTTGATGCCTGTAATCCCAGCACTTTGGGAGGCCAAGGCAGGTGGATCATTTGAGGTCAGGAGTTTGAGAACAGCCTGGGCAACATGGTGAAACCCCATCTCTACTAAAAATACAAAAATTAGTCAGGTGTGGTGGCATACAGCTGTAATCCCAGCTACTCAGGAGGCTGAGGCAGAGGTTACAGTGAGCTGAGATCGCACCGCTACACTTCAGCCTGGGCAACAGAGACTCTGTCTCAAAAAAAAAAAAGAAAAAAGAATATATGTATTATTCATATATATGTATGTATATATGTGTTCTATTGTTCATTTATATCAATTTCAAAATACAGTAAAATTTACACTTATTTTCTACAAATTTTAAAAAGTAACTTTTAACTCTCCGTTAGGTAAGCTAAGAGAAATTACCATCCTTGTTCTCCATCCCTCGTTCCTCTGCTTTACTTCTCAGCCTCTGATGGCTGTATTCTGATTTCAATATTGTCAATATTGATAACATTTATATTTGGTTCTGTGAAGTATTCTGTGCCTTTCATAATATCTTTGAATTAATAAACAGTATCTATATGTTATAATTAAAGAAATATTATTTACTGTGTTTCAAGTTGTATGATTACAGTTTTAAATTGGAAAATGTAGTGCTATGTTGCTAAATCAGTGCTGTTCCAAAGAGAATATTCCAAGTGCCAAGGTCAACTACATTGTCTCTAACAACTTTAACAATGACTCAAACTCAAGTCATATTCAATTTGCTTCATATGTGGGCCATATGGCTTTTTCACCCTAGAGCATCTAATTGTCCTTCTTTTTTCTACTGAGAGAAAAAAATGTATGCCTTTTTCATAAGAGTAAGATCTTCCAGCATTGTTGTATATTAGTTGTTGAATGACAATTTTCTTTCTGAACATTTTATTCAGACTTCCCTTTATAATTTAAATTTGCTGATTTCCAGGTTGATTGTCATCCTATGATTTCTTTTCATCATACTCATAGGCTCATAGGTTAGTTTCACGGTTTCTTAGATCTATAACTTCTTCCATGGATTTATTTTGTTGGGCTATATCATTGAGTTAAAAATTTTTTTAAAATGTGCACTACAGTAGATTTTTTAAAAATTTATGAATGCCTGAAATGCCATACTCTATCCTCATTCCTGATTGAATCAGGCTTGACATAGAATTTGAAGTTCATAATCATTCTTTCTTCAAGACTCCACAGTCATCGCTCCAATCTTTTTTTTTTTTGAGACAGAGTCTTGCTGAGATGCTCAGGCTGAAGTGCAATGGCATGATGGTATGATCTCGGCTCATTGGAACCTCCACTTCCTGGGTTCAAGCCATCCCCCTGCCTCAGCTTCCCAAGTAGCTGGGACTACAGGTGTGTGCCATCCCTGGCTAATTTTTGTATTTTTAGTAGAGACAGGGTTTCACCATATTGGCCAGGCTGGTCTTGAACTCCTGACCTCAAGTGATCCACCTTGTCTCGGCCTCCCAAAGTGCTGGGACTACAGGCATGAGCCACTGTAACTGGCCCCTCCCTTTTTTCCTAATACCTACTTTGTCACTGAAATCTCTGATCTCAATTTGAACCTCATTTTTTCAGTTAACTTATTTTAATTTTTCTTCTTTCCTTTTCTTTTTAAAAATCTCTTCTCTAAGAATCTTCATTATTCTTGATGTTCTGAAATTCCATGGGATGTGTCTCAATGTGGGTTTTCATTCATTTACCTTGCTTGGCTCTTGCAGGGTTCCTTCCATCTAAAGTCCAGGGGTTTTCTTTAGATCTGAGAAATAGTTTTGCATTGTTTCTTTAACTATTTGTGCTCCACGTTCTCTCTTCTTTCCCTCTGGAACTCTTATCAGCTAAACTCTAGACTTTCAGAATTGATCTTCGATGACTTTTAATTTTTTCTCCTATTTCCCATTCACCTGCCTTTTGTCCCTTCTAGTTCTTTTTCTTTTTTCAACCAACATGGTAAAACGCTGTCTCTACTAAAAATACAAAAGTTAGTTGGGCGTGGTGGCACTCACCTGTAAAGCAGCTACTCGGGAGGCTGAGGCAGGAGAATCACCTGAACCTGGGAGGTGGAGGTTGCAGTGAGCCGAGATTGTGCCACTGCACTCCAGCCTGGTGACAGAGTGAGACTCTCTCCAAAAAAAAAAAAAAAAAAAAAAAAAAGATTAGTAATATAGACATAAACTCAATCAAGTATATTTTGGTTGGGTGAGGAGTGTGGGTGGAGAAGAAAAAAGACATGGTTTACCATCTAGCAAAGGAGTACATTTCCACTCTGTAAATTTATAACAATCAGATGCAGTGAACAGAAACTAGTAGAAGTAGCAGATACCCTAATTGTTTTATCTCATCTTTCTTTTTTCTTTCTTTTTCTTTTTCTTTTTTTTTTTTTTTTTTTTTTTTGAGACAGATTCTCACTCTGTCGCCAGGCTGGAGTGCAGTGGCACGGCTCACTGCAACCTCCACCTCCCAGGTTCAACCGATTCTCCTGCCTCAGCCTTTCAAGTAGCTGGAACTATAGGCTTGTGCCACCACACCTAGCAAATTTTTTTTTTTTTTTTTTTTTTTTTTTTTTTTTTTTAAGTGGAGATGAGGTTTCACCATATTGGTCAGGCTGATCTTGAGCTTCCAACTTCGGGTGATCTGCCTGCCTCAGCCTCCCAAAGTGCTGGAATTACATGTATGAGCCACTGTGCCCGGCCAATATTTTTTATATTATCTTTTCTATTGAAAGCTAAAAAAGGTTGGGTACAGTGGCTCACACCTGTAATCCCAGCACTTTGGGAGGCTGAGGCAGGCAGATCATTTGAGGTCAGGAGTTTGAGATCAACCTGGCCAACACAGTGAAGCCCCAGCTCTGCTAAAAATGCAAAATTAGCAAGGTGTATGCTACTTGGAGGCTGAGCTACTTGGGAGGTCTGAGGCAGGAGAATTGCTTGAACCCAGGAGGTGGAGGTTGCAGCGAGCTGAGACCGTGCCCCTGCACTCCAGCCTGGGCAACAGAGTGAGACTCTGTCTCAAACAAGCAAACAAACAAAACTAAGATAAATATTTATGCATGGAGTTTTAGGACAAAAACTGGATTACTTAGATAATTTTTAGCAGGTGTTTATTTAATCAGTTTTTTAGTATTTTAAGAGGTCAGTATCTTCATGAAATGAAAACTTTACCATAGCGGTTGAAATATCAGTTGTGCTTGGAGTCTCACAATTTGCTTCCAAGACTTAACATATAATTTACAATTCAAAATTGTACTTATACAAGTCATTACATAATTGATTTTGTAGTCTATCTTTCTGAATCCTTAAAAAAATGTCCCTTTAGTAAATTGCTCCATCTTACAATAGAAAACACTGATAAACTTTCTAAATGTCAGATTATGGCATGTTATACCACATTAAACTCTAGAAATATTTTCCCTTTCCTTCCTAACAGTAAGTAAATACTTAAGCAAAGAGAAATTTTGTATTAAGAAACAATGATTGGGAGGACGATAATGAGAAATACTATTTTACATCAAGAGTTTTTAATAACATTTTTAGCTTCTCTTCATCACAATCATCAATGGTTATTTTATCTGATTTTTGTGTAGATGTATGCATCAGAGTTTAAGAACTGCAATTATAAAGGATACATGACTCTGAGCCTGTTACAATTTATTCATTTAACAAAAATTTATTGAGCACATACTTTTATACAAAGAATAATGTTTGATAGCTCTGTATTTGAGGAATGTCAGCAGTAAAAGCTCTTAGTGACTTTATCATAGACTCTCTGCTCTGATCAAGTCTATTATTTTACCTCCTTTTCCTAACTGATGCCCTAATCATCTCTTTTCCAGATTATCCTAAATTATCTTTCTGCTTTGACTCCCTTTCCTCTATTCCACACATCATTACCCTGTCCAAATTTGCAGTTATATAAACCAAGAAGATGTGAATAACATTTTTGCAGCAAAAGACCGTTTTCTCAGCTAACTCAGACTATCAATTTATTTTAGGTGTAAAATTCAACTTCATTCCTGTATATGTACATTCTTTAGGGTATATGTACATTCTTTAGGGCTTCTAAAAGTTCTGCTTTCTACATGATAGGTGGCTGCCTTTGTTGGTGGGTAACATATTTATGTCATGTCAAAGGTTTGTGGCACACTTTTTGACCTCTGAGTGAAAGTCGTTATATAAGTGTCTCTTGTCATTATCATGGAAACACTCAGCTGTGAAAAAAGTTTTTAAATATAGTCAAGTACTCCTACTTACAACAAAATAATACACTTCTTTGTTGTGAATAAGAACACTTAGTTACAGTAGCCTGTATCCTACTAAGCAAGTACTTGTTGACCATTTTCTGTTAAATTGGTCTGTATGTTTAAAAGTTCTGTTCACTCCTAAGAGCTGACAGGCTAGTATCATGCTGTATCATCATTCTTTTGAAAAACCGCTGTGTACTGCTCTATACAGCTGGCCAATAGCAATAACTTCATTGAGCAATAAGAAAATTATAGGCCAGGTGCGGTGGCTCATGCCTGTAATCCCAGCACTTTGGGAGGCCGAGGCGAGTGAATCACGAGGTCAGGAGATTGAGACCATCCTGGCCAACATGGTGAAACCTCGTCTCTACTAAAATACAAAAAACTAGCCAGTCAAGGTGGCAGGCACCAGGAGTCCCAGCTACTTGGTAGGGTGAGGCAGGAGAATTACTTGAACCCAGGAGGTGGCGGTTGCAGTGAGCCAAGATTGTGTCACTGAACTCCAGCCTGGCAACACAGTGAGACTCTCTCTCTCTCTCTCTCTTTCTCTCTCTCTCTCTCTCTCTCTCTATATATATATATATATATATATATACATATATATATGTATATACATATATATATGTACATATATGTAGCTCAGATTATACAGGAAGAATATCATATTTACAGAGAAAAAGGAAGTAAAGTGTAGTTGGCCCTTCTGTCTGCATGAAAGGCTTAGAAGATACAGTGGAAGGAAAGCACAGAATAACAAATTAGTGTCCACGCTATTTGCTCTCTTCTTTCTTTCTTTGTTAGAGCTTGTGTTACTTTTAAAGCTTCAGGTGGCAGGAAAAAACCACCATTTGATCTAAGTGAACAAAAATAATTATAGAATATTTCATGTTAGTTTTTTCCTGTTATAACTGTGCTATCTATAGTAGAGTAAATGACAACTCTTGAGGAAAATATTTGCTGGAGGAAATGGAAGAGAAAACACAATTATTCTGATTTCCGGTTATCTTTAACTACCTCCACACAGCATGATGGATATATTTCTTACAGTATCATGTCATTAGGTAGAATTGCCAAACATGGGAAACTGCTGCAGTTCTTTTCCCACTAGAGACATTACAGTTTATTTCACCAAGTGCTCATTAAATGATCTTGTTTCTTAGTTCCTGCCTGAACACTACCATGCCATTTCTGTCACTCTAAGGCTATATGCTGTTTGATATGGCAGGCAATAGCCACATATGGCTTTTTAAACTTTAAATTGAATAACATTCAATAAAACTAAAAATTCAATTCTTAGTTGCATTTCCTACGTTTCAAGTGCTCAGTAGTCACAGGTGGCTATGGGCCACAGTATTGGACAGCACAAATATAGAGTGTTTTAATTGTTGCAGACAATTCTTTTGGATAGCTCTGCTCTAAGGGAACCACAGGGAAGTATGATGAGAGGCAAGAGCTTCCAAAAGAGTTAGAAGGTAGACATGAGATGGATGTCTAGAAAGCACAGTATCTTTGTGTTACTACTTAACCCATTTATGTCTGAGGTTGCAATTTTTGAATTTTTGCAATCAGACCTTGGCAATGACCTTGAGCAGTAGGATGTAAATAACTTCCACATGCTTAGTGTTCCAATAGTGGAACACTAGGCATAAATTAAGTTCTTTCTGTCCAACAACCCCCTTCTGGGAACTATCTTCCTTCTTCCCCAGTTCATCCATATGAGTCTCATAGGGTCTGCTGTATTCTTCCATGACCCTACCACTCTGGCCACAGAAGTTTTGTTCAGGGGCATGCACTTGACTCAGGCTAGGGCTAATTTTTGTACTTAGCCTCCTGACTGGTATGAAATAGAGTAGTATTTCATTTGAGTTGAGCCAGTGATACTCCACCTTGTGGGGACTTTTTGAACCTGGCACAAACTGTGAGCTATAAAGCTCGATAGCCCTCAAGGGTCATGTTTCCTTGACAAAACCTGTGGTGAGCAAGCAAAATCAAGCTAACATGCACAGAAGCAGAGATAAGAAGTAGAAAGTATGGTGATAGCATTGGAGTTTCCAAGTCTAGCTGATCCTGAGGCCAGGGTTTATTTCTGTACTTATATCTTTATAATTAACTTTCCATTTTCCTTAAGCTAATTCAAATTGAGTTGCTCTCGTTTGCAACCCCAAAAAATATTAACTAATGTACAATTAATTGAAGACAGAGCAGCTTGTTGGAATGTATGGATTTAGAGAGGCAAGTATAATGCAAATTTGTAATGTAACAAATATAAACAAAGTCAATTATATACATCAATGAAGCTCTGATAATTATATTTACTTTAAACAGAAACTAATTTATAATTGCAAAAAGACAATATTATTTTATAAAGATATTTTGCCATATTTTGTTTAACCTCATGAGTGCCAGAAAAAAAGACAAAATATCACAATAACTAATAGTATAATTTTTCATGGCACTATGATTCATTAAAAAAAGAAATATTCATAGTTTTAACTTGGTTTTTCACCAGGTTTGTATAATCCGGCCATCTCTTTTCAGATAATTACAACTGGTAATAAAGCTTAAAGTTTAAAAGTGTTGGCTGGGTGCACTGTCTCAGTTTGGGTGCAGTGGCTCATGCCTATAATCCCAGCATGAGGGAGGCCGAGGCAGGACGATCACTTGAGCCCAGAAATTTGAGACCAACCTTGGTAACAAAGTGGGAACTTACAGCTACAAAAAATAAAAATAAAAAAAGTTAGCCAGGTGTGGTGGTGCATACCTCTGGTCCTGGCTACACAGGATGCTGAGGTAGAAGGATTGCTTGAGCTTAGGAGGTTGAGGCTGCAGTGAATCATTTCACACCACTGCACTCCAGGCTGGATGATGAGAGAGACCTGTTTGAAAAAAAAAAGTCTCCCTTACTCAAATACTCAAAATCCCTGAATAACATAATATCGACGAAATTTTCAATATATGTATATATATATATATATATATATATATATATATATATATATATAGTGTGTAGATACTTGTTAAATCTCTTCTTATTCAACTATATAATTGCTAGGTAGTATTTTTTTTCATTCTTTTAGTGGTTTAGTCTTTTTCAATTGAACAGCTTAAATTAAAGGAAAGGTCCAATTTTAAATATGAGTTGTTTCTTAAAAGTATATTGGGAATTTTGTAACTAGGAATGTACTTTCCCATCAAGATGATATTGCTATCAATAGTAGTTAGTTATTTTGTGTGGTACATGACAACTGCTTAACTAATGTAGGTGAAATTACTCTTCACTTCCCTTTTGAGTTGTTCTTCCCACATGATTCACCTTCCATGCTCGCTTTTCCACTGATGTTTCAGCCACATCACTAGGTAATCAGCTTTGTGATCCTGGAAACAAAACTATCATTCAAAATAACACCTCTATGAAAAACTAATTTGAAATTCAAAATACCAAAAACATTTCCATTTCATAATCATAAGACAGGAAATTAGTTTGACTAACTCCCGTCACCCAAGCTGGAGTGCACTAGTGTGATCACTGTTCACTGCAGCCTTGACTTCCGCTCAGGTGATTCTGCCACCTCTGTCTCTTGAGTAGCTGGGACTATAGGCATGTGCCACCATATCTGGATAATTTCTTGTATTTTTAGTAGAGATGGGGTTTCACCATGTTGCGCAGGCTGGTCTTGAACTCCTGGGCTCAAGCCTGCCTCAGCCTCCCAGAGTGCTGGGATTATAGGCATGAGCCACCATGCCCAGCTTGACTTCTTTTATTCTACTTTTCCTATCTGAACTCCTATCTCCACAATACATAATGGTAATTGCTTGAATTATATGTTTGGAACCTGTTTTGCAAATAATTTTTTATGAAGAAGAATGAAAAATGAAAATGAAGAATCTCTTGAGCATTCCCTAGTACATAAAGGTATACAGACTGAAGATAGTTTTGGAGGTGTAAGATCAAGATTAGAAACAATTTTTGTCATTAGGCAGGATGTGTAAGTAATAAAATGTAAAACATTTAAATTACAAATAATTGACACTCCCTAAAATTAAAAGTATCAAACCCATAACATACTTTAGAAATAAGAATATGTAAGACACAAAATTAAAAATCTGACTCCAAGTGGCTTCTAAGCAAACCTAGAATCTATATGAAATGCTAGCATTTGGAAACATAGCTTTTCTTCTTTTTTTTTTTTTCTTTTTTAATTAAGACAATGTTGGTAGGGAGAATTCTGCATTCTAATCCAGAGGGAAAGGCCATCAATACCCAGTGGCCTTGGCCTAAACTCCTGTACTCAACAAGTTTGAAACTCAAGTTCATCACAAATACACACACAAATAAGTTTCCCGAGCAAATAATAGTGATGTTAATCTGGGTTATGGAAACTCACATCATCTGGTCATTTATTTAGTAGCTGTGTAATTGGTGAGGAAAGGATGATTAAAATTTTCAGGCTTTCAATGTGAAATTCTTTAAAAGTTTGAACAATTGGATTACTCAGAGCTAGCCAGAAACCACAAACTCGGAACTGTGGTGTCAAGTTCAGATCAATGTCTTGGAGTTCAAGACTGTTTTAAGAGAAGCTGCCTGGGGAAAATGTCATTAACTAAACATTTTACCTGAATCCTATGGATGTCTATCATAAACTCTCATGGAGCTTTCCTAAACTACTGGCATTTTAATGTTTTCTGAGTAGAACAGTATTTTATTTGATCCTTCAATAACAATTCTTGGTTGTAGCTAGTTTTCAGCACAGTGCCAGCTCCACAGCTATTCACTGAACTAATGAAAATGGTAAAGGATGAATGACTATTGAGCATAAACTGCAACTGAAGGAGAGGTTATATAAAAACAATGGAAAGCAGTTTCTGCTCTAGATTTACAGTCCAACCTCGCTTACATAAGTGTAAAATATTTTTTTCTTTGTGTCAGTCCCTAATATAGCTATTTTGCTCCAGGAATTAGCATTTCCTCCACGACGGAAAATCATTAAACTCCCTTTTTCTCAACGTTGTTTATGCTGTTGATTGTCCAGGTCCTCAAATTACGAAGTGAAGTTGAGAGTTGGGTAAATGGTTGAGCGGTTCAAGTACCTTAAGCAAAATCTAAGCGGCCAATTGCTGTGATCAGGGTTGACCTCGGACTGTTCACAATGCTCACAGGTTTGCAAATTTAAAAAACCTGCATGTGACATGCTTTCCAGGTCCTTTGTCAAAATGTCTGTCTTACCCCTACAAATGTGCGTTTACAATTGTAGACAAATTCCAACTCTTACTTCCAAGAGGTAAACCAAGCTCTGGGTGGCAGCAAGGCTTATCAAGAGCCAGGCTATGGAGTGAAGCGAGCGCGTGCAGGTGTGTTTTTGTGTTTGTGTGTGTGCGTGTGTGTGTGTGTGTGTGTGAGTGTGAAAGAGAGAGAGACCACTGCTGTGCTCAGGATTCCTCTCTCCTTTTTGCTTTTTGCCAACTGGCTGTCTCTCCACCTCACAGTGGAGATGTGAGACAACATGTGGCTGATTCGGGCAAAACAAAACAAAATGAAACAAAACCAAACCTAAACAGACCCTGTTACCAAATCTGAGAATGTCAGTGGGTGGGAATCCTTTTCAACAAGGAGACCTGTCCATGGTCCTGACCACATCATTTGCCACTCGCCTCCTTCCTCGACTCGGTTTACTGCAAGTAGCGAACTGGAGGGCGCCCGGCGTCAGGAAGCTCGGGCCGGGCCCCCACACGAGCTCGGCGCGCCTCGGGCGGGTCTCGGGCGCCGGCCTATGGCTCTCCGGGCCGGGCACCTGTTTAGAATCCCGGCGCGAGGCGCGGTGGGGGCGGCGGGGCGGGGTGGGGTGGGGTGGGGTGGGGGCGGGGCGGTGTCACGTGCCGTCGGTGGCGGCGGCGGCGGCGGCCCTGGGAAGGTTCCATTTCTTCCGCGGCCCGCACTCGCGGCGCTCAGGGCCCCTCCCTCGCCCCGCCCGCGGCGCCCCTCGCGGCCGCGCAGCCCGGCGACTCCGGGCCGGGCCCCGCCCCTCTCGCTGGCGGCCTCGGCGCGTCCTCCGCCCGCCCTCGCGCCCGCCGCCCCCGCCATCCACTTGGTGCGGTCCATGGCAAGCACATCATGGCGATTGAAGGTAAGTGGAGGCTGACGACTGGGAGCGAGGATGCGGACCGCCCAGCTGGCGGGGGGTTCGGAGGCGCGCCGGCAGGCCGAGGCGCTCACGGAGCCGCTTCCTGAGGGCTGGAGCCGGCTGAGGACGTGCGGGGGTCCCGGCCGCGTCTCGGGAGGCGGGTGGGCGGAGCGGCGCCGCGGGGACCCGGGGCTCGGCTGGCTCGCTCGCCCCGGCCTTCGCGCTTTCACCGGCCTCTCGGCGGCCGCACGCGGGGCAGAGCGGGCTGGCGGGCAGGTGCAGTGCCCCGGCCGCCGCCTCCTGCCGCCTGCGCGGAGTGGGGCTCGGGCTGCGGCCCTGCAGACCCCGCGGGACGGGCTGGGAAGAGCGAAGGGCCACTGTGGGCTCCGGCTGCACTCTCTTCTCTTGCCCCCCGCCGCGGCAAACCGTCCTTCCGCAATACCCGCCTTCCTGCCAAACTGAGAGTCCAGTTTTTTGTCCCCTTCCTAATCCTTCCCTGTCCCCACTTGGGCTGGGCTGCGCTCTGTTCCCCTTCTGTTTGCTGTTGCAGGGGTCCAGGAAATTGGGGTTAGGTTAATGTCCTCCTCAAGTGGTTTTATTCCCCCCCTCCATACTCAAAACTGTTTTTTTTTCCATGAAAAGAAGTAAATACGTCTTTAAAACAAGCACACATTCTTAGAATCCTGCAAATATCATTCTGTGAAGTGTTATAGTGCCAACAATGTTCGTATTTCAAAAAGCAGCTTAATAAAAATTAAGTTCCTAGGTAAGGTCGTTGAAACTAAAGTGTATTTTTCTCTTGTTCCAGAAACATGTAACTGGGACCAAGTATCTATGCTTTGCCTTGTTTTTAAGGAAAATATTGTGAAAATTAATTTCACACATCTAGGTTATTTATGTGAAAGATTACGTCTTACAGGCCCCGTCTTTTAGATTGACTCAAGCAGTGAAAGTAATTTGTACATTTTTCCTGTGTATCCATATTCATCTGTACAGCTATGCAAAGTACCTATTATCGTTATTTGTCTGAATTGAATGTGTGTTCCTAAAGAAAACTTTTTAAAGCGTTTCCCTTCTAGGTGACCAATCATTGGTAGCATGCATCTCTGGGGACTTCTTTTTGTCAGATCTTGTGGACTCCAAAATAGAGTTAGCTGTGTGTTTTATGTTTATCTTTTTTATTTAAGAGAGTGAGTACCTGTTATATGCAAGACACACATTCATACAGTTTCAATTGTCTACTTTAGTTAAAATGGTGGGGAATAATCTGTGGTATTCCTGTTATCTGGAGCAGTACTTTGAATGTTTATTTCCCTCACTATCCTTTTACCAAAGGTTGAAAATCAAGAAACCAAATCCGCTGATTTGCATTGTGTACTTTATTTTCCCAACTAGTTTGTGGTAGAGTTTCTTGTGAAGCCGCGAAGGTAGAAAGGTTTAGGCAGAACATGAGGAAAATCCTTCAGCTAGATACCATTCAGATATGATGCCATAACTTGTAATTTCTTAAAATCTTTTCAGATTTTTTTTCTTAGTTCTTCCTTTCTTCTGGCAGTTAAATGTTACTGATTCCTTTTCCATGTCACCTGATGGCATTTTGCTCTGCCTACTACTTATATGTTTAAAGAGTAAGATTTTTAAAAATCCTGACATTTTAGAGATTCTTCTGTGTTTGATGTACTCTCATATATTCATACTGAAGCATTTGCCTGAGGTTTCATAATACAAAGATTAGGAAGTATATCTTTTCTAGTTTGTCAAAGAAACTATAATTAATATTAGCACTTCAGATAAATATGGCAGTTCGAATTAGCATAACTGTGCTCCTTATCACATAGTAGATTCATTATGCATACCCTCCCCAGGCCGTGTTATGGAGTAAAATGAGTTCTGCATGCCACTCTGTACTAAGGACATCTTAGAGATTTAGGGGCCCAAAAGGGCATCTCATCTTTTCAGTGAAGTGTTTCTTAAAACATCCAGTTTCTTCATTCACCTATTAATTCAATAGACTTTTTTTTTTTTTTTTCGCTACGGTAGCCATATACAATGTTCATTGCTAGATTCCATGGGGCCAAAAAGATGAATAAGGCTGTAATCCTTCCCTCAAAGAGTTCATATTTTATTGGGAGAGACAGATAATTTTAAACATGCAATTACAATGTAGTGTGAATTCTAAGAGATGGATCATCTTTCTTTTGTATAAAAACATTAAATGATGATGAATCTAACACTGTTTTTTAGGCAGTAATTCTCATATTCATAACATTTTTGTATTTGGCCGAATATCTGCCATTCAGTAACGTCTGTCTACCCATCCTAGTTTTGCTTTCTGTAGCAATAAATTAAAATCCCACTATTCTCTCCATTTATGATATCCCTTCTGCCATTCGAAGACAGCTCTAGAGTGTTTTCTAGATAAAATATCCACTTCCCTCCTTTGGAGGATCTGGAGTTGTTTCTTTTAAAATTTGGAGTATAGTAGTGGGTCATTTCATTCCAGTTACACTGTTGAATAGCATACATTAAAATTGTTATACCACTCCTTCACTTGCGTGTAATCCTATTAATATAGCTTAATATTAGAATAGCTTTTTTGGAGCTTCATGTTGGCTCAGAGCAAGGCTGTAATCAACTAAAACCACAGTCTCTTTTACCTAGACTACTCTCAAGGCATGTTCCTGCAATCCCTTGCTTAGCTAACTAACGTTTTGAACTGAACAGATCTTTTTTATCTGTTAAGCACACTCTGATTAGCTATGGCTCGATGTTTTGGCCTTTGAGTCTAGACTTTTAAATACTGAGGATTGTTTTTATTTCCTTCTCTGTGCAAACCTCCTATTTTACAACACAAGATTTTTTCTCTACTAATTATTCATTTCCTCCTTTTATCAGTCAGATGAGTAACTACTAGCAAAAAAAAAAAAAAAAGACAAATATAAGATGATACAGTTATCATACTGAACTAACATAATTCCAGTCAGAGGTAAAGAAGTTAGGCATAAAGGTGCAATTTTTAAAAGGCATTTTGAAATATTGAAAGTAGTTACACATCCTTACTGTTGGCTTAGTGGTCTGGCAATCCCAGGTTTGGAATCATTGTTGTACCCTAGCCTATGAGGTGATGTTATTGTTATCTAGCATATTAATTTTTCTAGTGTTGACCTCTGTCAATCTGATAGTATTGACTCTTTTTGTTGTATTTGAAATTTCTCCTCTCAGTCTTCATCTACCTGACCTAATGTTCTAGTGCAGGCGTCCCCAAACTTTTTACACAGGGGGCCAGTTCACTGTCCCTCAGACCGTTGGAGGGCCGCCACATACTGTGCTCCTCTCACTGACCACCAATGAAAGAGGTGCCCCTTCCTGAAGTGTGGCGGGGGGCTGGATAAATGGCCTCAGGGGGCCGCATGCGGCCCGTGGGCCGTAGTTTGGGGACGCCTGTTTTAGTGGCTTCCATTCTTAACCGTGTTGCCATTGTCTGCTTTCTACACACTGCCATAATTGCACACGTTGAACAGTTTTGTAATCACTTACATACAAATTTGTTTTTCCTATCTGTAAATTTCTAGAGGTTAAGGTCTTATTTGCTTTTGTCCCCTTAGACTTTGTGTAGTACCTCAATTCAGTTGTCCCTTGGTAACCATGGGGGAGATTGGTTCCAGGTCCCCTGCGTATACCAAAATTTGAGGATACTAAAGTTCTTTATATCATATGGCATAATATTTTCATATAACTTGTGCATACCCTCCCATATACTTTAAATCATCTCCAGTCTACTTGTGATACCTAGTACAATGTGAATGCTTTGTAAATACTTCTTTAGGGAATAATGACAAGAAAAAAGTCTGTGTGTATTCAGTGCACATACAACCACTGTAGGTCTAACTACATTTTCCATGCACAGTTAGTTAAATCCATAGATGCTGAACCTATGGATGTGGTGAGGCAGCTGTATTTTGTGTGAACTCAAGCCAAGTTTCTTGGATTGTTTTATGGAATTCTGTACATTGTTACCATAGAGTATGCCACTGCTGAGAAGCATATTTCTAACACAGAATTTTCCTGACTTGTCTTTCCAAATAGTGGCCAGATAGCTTCATGGTGTCCTCAGGAATCCAAAATATTTAGGGAAGGATATTCAGAATGTCCCAAAGTTGTCATCACAGTCACCAAATTCAGCCTCCATGCAGATTTACCCCCCGGTCTGTGCACATTTACCATCTGAGTGGCATTTTTAATTAACCACATATCTGAGTTAAAAACCTGGACACCTACCTTGTCTCACATTCACTTCCCACATCCTGTTTGAACACTAATCTTGCCAAGTCTACACCTCAAAGCAGTTGGTGCTGCTTAGTGTCTTCACTTTAGTTTATGCCCTTATCACTCATGAAGAGACTTGCATTAGTTTCCTAAGTACTCTTATTTTCCAGTGTTAAGTTTCCTTCCAGTTCATTTTCCAAGGTAGTGTTAGTTGTCTTTGTTATTATAAAATGCAAATCTGAATTTCTTAAAACCTCAGGATAAAGTGGGCCTTTAATGATCTAACTCTTGCCCTTCCTTCATTCAGTCCACATTTTTCTGTCTCTTCCATTAGAATATTAGAAGACTCTGCAAACTTCTTTGCCGAAGTAAAAAATAAACACTTGGTACATTACTATATTAACTTTAACTACTTCTCTGAGTAACATTTTTTAAAAATGTAGAATAAGGTTAAACTAGCTAGAATCTGTCTATTTGTGTATGTGTGTGTCTATAGTGCATTTACTTTTTTTTAATGAACCTGATAATTTGCTACATGCATATATTGTATTTTTTAAATAATGAGAAGAATTCTGAGATGTTCCTTTTTTTTTTTTTTTGAGATGTTCTTTAAGGTTTCTTTTGACTCTAAGATTTCTAAGGCAAAATTTAGACTTTCAAAAGCTATTTGAAATATTTAATTAAAAAATCCAGTAGATTTACTTTTGAGTAATTTATAGTTTATTCAAGGTTCCTTTTCTAACTCACTAAACAAAATTAGAAACACTCAGGGAACATTAGAGACATAATTGTATTTTATTTTTTGTTGTTTTAAGATTGTATTAGAATGCAGCAGTGCACGTTGGGAGGCTGAGGTGGGTGGGTCACTTGAGGTCAGGAGTTTGAGACCAGCCTGGCCAAAATGGTGAAACCTGTGTCTACTAAAAATACAGAAATTAGCTGGGCATGGTGACGCATGCCTGTAGTCCCAGCTACTGGGGAGACTGAGGCAGGAGAATCACCTGAACCTGGGAAGCGAAGGTTGCAGTGAGCTGAGATCGCATCGCTGACCTCCAGCCTGGGTGACAGCAAGATGCCGTCTCAAAAAAAAAGAGAATGCAGCAGTGCATGCCAATGGGGAAAGCAGAGAGAACCATGTACTGCCTTAATTTATACAATTTGTTATTTGTTGAGTAATACTGTTTGCATTATCAGTTTCCTTGAAAACATTATGTTTGTACAGAGTATATGTGTGGTAACATAATAGATTTTTTCATGAATTTTATTTCTGTTTAGCTGACTTTATTCTTTTATTTTTTCCCCTGAATCCTAGTCGATTACCACCTAATATGAAAGTGCTTAAATGTGAATAATATAAGACTGAACAAACTACTACAAATAAAACATTTCAAACTTTTGAGTAAAATGATTATATTAAATTCAAACCCTTGATTTACCCTCTTTTTAGGAGAAAATAGTGACAACTCGGGAAGCTGTTATTAGTAGGATTTTACGAACAAATTTTTAAGAGCCACATGTGTTCAGAACAATTTTTTATTTTCATATTTTAAGACTGTATTAGAATTGGTATTCAAGGTAATATTTTGAGCCATTAAGAGAAGTTTTAATGAATATTAAATTATCTTTGGTGTTCTGAACTTAATGCAGTAATGCATATTAGTAGCTTTAAAACATGATGTGGTGCAGAAGTCAGAAAGGGTGTGTTTTATTCTCCGTTAACTAGAAAATTCACTTAATTAGAACACCTTTTTTTGTGAGCACATACTTAAGGTTTTATTGTGTTTGGTTAATGAGCATCTAGTAGTCAAAAACATATCTGACTAAAAGTAGCGTAAAGTTGGAAAAATGGATTAATTTGTGAAGAGTAAATTTAATTTTGTAAGATAAAATGTATACCTCTTAGAAAAGACTATTGAATAAATTTATAGGAACTTATATGGATCAAATGAGATACCATAGTTAGCATGCTTCGTAAATTATAAAGTGCTCTAAGATACTGTTTATTCGAGACCTAGTTTATATTATGTGTTGCTGGAGGGGTGGTATGTGTCTTAAAGTGTAGGCTATTTAGTAGAAATATCATAGATAAATGAGTTTATAAAAGTATAGAAAGGATTTGACTTATTCAGACTATTTTAACTGTACAGTAATTGCATAACAACAGCAAAAAGTAAAGGAATTCCAATTTGGGAGGATAACTCCCAGAGGGTTGGAGGCATGAAGCATGAAGGTTTTTTCCCCCCCCCCCTTTTTTTTTGAAGAAAAAATTCAAAAAAAGGGGACAGGTTAAGAAGTATGAGAAAGTTAACATTTATTTTGGAGTATTTACATGGCAGAATGTTTGAAATTCAGTGATAACTGTAAAAGAGAAGAAAACATCTCCAGAGCCTGAACTGTAAGTTTTCTTTGAATTTTATATTCTACTGGTGAAGAATGCAAAGGGAATTAACATTTTTGGGGTGCTTGCCATGGGCCAGGCAACATATATTCAGTTTTGTCATGAATAGCACCACTCCTTGTTTGCAGTAGACATCTGTTTTATTAAGACATCTTTTTTCCTGCCAGACATCTTTTTTCCTGGACTTGGTTTCAGAATCCTTGGCAACACTACCTTCTACCCTCACTCCAGCAGATACTACCAGTCCATCAGAATTAGTATACAAGATGAAAGCTATTTTCTGTCCTGAGGTTATTATTATCATTTTATAAATTACTTTAGCTATTATTTTTACTTATTAGATTAAGTGACAAGCACAAGGTTTACAAAGACAGTACTACGTGTTGCCGACTTTAAAATTGAGGTCTGACTCAATTCAGAAGCAATGATCTTTATGCAACACTGTGTTTTTAACTGGTGACCAAAACTGGTATTATTCCTTGAATGATCTAAGTAAGGACAAAACTAAAAGATGTTTAGAGGTTAGTGACTGTGGTCTAAGTTGGTAGCATTAATAGTTTCATGCCTATGATGTATGGTATAGGTGTCTGCATAAGAATTAGCTATAACAGAGTTGTAAGTTAGGTGATCATTTAAAGGCTCTGACTGATGCATATGCTGGAGAAGAATCTTTAGATGAGATGGAATTTAAGGCATTTCTAAAGTAGCCTTTCGGTGTTTGACCAAGAAGAAATAAGTAGAACCTGTAAATTGTGATTTAGGCTAATGGTCAGAATAAACATGGTAGACAAAATACAGTTGAATTTGAAAAGAACTCTTAGATCCGTTTTAAAGGAACTAAATTTTTGGGTTTAATTCCATTTTTATGTACAGGCAAACCTCATTGTGCTTCATTTTATTGTAAATTCACAAACTTGCATTTTTTACAGTTTGAAGGTTTGTGGCAACTCTGTTGAATGAATCTGTTGGCACAGTTTTTTAACAGCATGTGCTCACCTTGTGTCTCTGTGTCACGTATTGGTAATTCTTGTAATATTTGAAACTTTTTCATTGTTACTATATTTGTTATGGTGATCTGTGATTGGTGATCTTTGATGTTACTCTTGTAATTGTTTTGGGCACTATGAGCCATGCCAGTATAAGATGGCAAACTTAGTTGATAACTGTTGTGTGTGTTCTGATTGTTCCACCAAACAGTCATTCCCTCAGTCTCTTTTCCTTTCCTCAGGCTTCCCTGTTCTCTGAGGCACAATAATTAATAGCCCTACAAATGCTCAGTGAAAAGAAGAGTCACATGTCTGTCACTTTAAATCAAAAGCTAGAAATGATTAATCCTAGTGAGGAAGGCATATCAAAAGCTGAGACTGGCTAAAAATTAGGCCTTTTGTGCTGGTAGGTGAAGTTGTGAATGCCAAGGAAAAGTTATTGAAGGCAATTAACAGTGCTACCTGCTCTAGTGAACACATGAGTGACAGGAAGGCATAACAGCCTTATTGCTGATACGGAGAAGTTTGAATGGTCTGGATAGGAGATCTAACCAGCTACAACATTCCCTAAAGCCAAAGCCTAATCCAGAGCAAGGCCCTCACTCTCTTCAATTCTCTGAAGACTGAGAGAAGTGAAGAAGCTGCAGAAGAAAAGTTGGAAGCCTGCAGAGGTTGGTTCATAAGGTTTAGAAGGAAGCTATCTTCATAACATAAAAGTGTGAGGTGAGGCAGCAAGTGCTGATGGAGAAGCTGCAGCAGGTTATCCGTAAGATCTAGCTGAGATCATTGATGAAGGTGGCTATACTAAACAACAGATTTTCATTGTAGGTGAAACAACCTTCTATTAGAAGAGGATGCCATCTAAGAGTTTCATAGGTAGAGAGGAGAAGTCAGTGCCTGGCTTCAAAGCTTCAAAGGACAGGCTGACTCTTGTTAGGGGCTGATGCACCTGGTGACTTTAAGTGGAAGCCATTGCCCATTAACCATTCTGAAAATCTTAGAGGCCTTAAAAAAGATGCCAAATGTACTCTGTGTATGCTGTCAGTGGAACAACAAAGACTGATGACAGAACATCTGTTTACAGCATGATTTATTGAGTATTTTGAGCCCACTGCTGAGTCCTACTGCTCAGAAAAATGATTCCTTTAAAAATGTTACTGGTCATTGACAGTGCATCTGCTCACCCAAGAGCATTGATGGAGACGTACAAGCAGATGAATGTTGTTTTCATGCCTGCAAATGCAGCATCCATTCTGCAGCTGATGGATCAAGGATTAATTAAAACTTCCAAGTTTTATTATTTAGGAAATATGTTGTGTAAGGCTGTAGCTACCATAGATGGTGATTCCTTTGATGGACCTGGCAAAGGAAATTGAAAACTTTCTGGAAAGGATTAATCATTCTAGATACCATTAAGAACATTTGTCATTCATTAGAGGAGGCCAAGATATTAACATTAATAGGAGTTTGGAAGAAGTTGATTCCAGCTATCATGGATGACTGAGAGGCTCAAGATTTAAGTGGAGGAAGCCACTAAAGATGAGGTGGAGCTAGTAAGAGAACTGAAATTAGATGTGGAGCCTGAATATGTGACTGAACTGCTGCAATCTCATGATAAAACTTGAACAGATGAGGAGTTGCTTTTTATGGATGAGCAAAGTGGTTTCTTGAGATGAAATCTACTGGTGAAGATGCTGTGAACATTATTGAAATAACGAAGGGTTTAGAACATTATATACACTTAGTCGATAAAGAAGCAGTAGGGATTGAGAGGATTGACTCCAATTTTTCAGGTTCTACTGTGGGTAAAATGCTGTGAAGCAGCATTGCATGCAACAGGGAAATCTTCCATAAAAGGAAGAGTCCACTGATGTGGTAAATCTTCATTGTTTTATTTTAAGAAATTGCCATAGTCACCCCAACCTTCACCAACCACCACCCTGATTGGTCCACAGCCATCAACATCAAGGCGAAACCCTTCACCAGCAAAAAGATAGGACTTGCTGAAGGCTCAGACAATCATTAATTTTTTTTTAGTAATTAATTATTTTTAAGTTAAGATAACACTTTTTTAAGACACAATGATATTGCACACTTAATAGACTACAGTCTAGTGTAAACCTAACTTTTGTATGCACTGGGAAACCAGAAAGTTTGTGTGACTTGCTTCATTGTGATATTCACTTTATTGCAGTTGTTGGGAGCCATACCCATTAATATCTCTGAGGTATGCCTGTACCTGGATGTATTTTAATGGGGCTGCCATGTAATACACATTTCACTTCTGTAAACGTGGGCAAGGACATATGTTGTAATGATCCTCTTGTTTATTTTTAAAATTCCCGTTTCCAGTCATACTCACACTTATGTGTACATTCATATACAAACACACATGCACATAATCATGCATACGTGTGTGCCCACACACATCTATTTTCTCTTACACCCCTTATGCCAGTTGTAGAGGATTATGCCACTTTACATTATACTCCTACATGGGTTTGCCTGAGGGAAAAGATGGTAACTTTGACTAAGCTTGTCGTTTTCTGTCTGTTTCTCCTTTCCGTGTTGCTTAGATGAATATTTCAAGTGCAATGCTAGTATTATCTCCAAGTATAGTTTTTATGCAGTTCTATTTAAATTACCTTAAAGGATTGGAAAACAATTTCATAACTTTCATTTTTTTCATAAAAATGAAGAAAAATCAGTATTTACTTTCCAAAATTCATTAAATGTAATATTCTATTTTTTTCCTGACAGTTAACTAGTGACCTTGAGCAACTTTAACTTTTGGGGCCTCCATTAATCTATATGATAATGAACTAGACAAATATATTTCTGAGCTCTCGTGTCTTATATTCTGTCATTCTATTATGGTGGCCCAGTCTTCATTTTCTTGAATTAAATTTGATGTGTGGAAAATTGTATTTATATAGGAGTTCATTCGGGGGGTTATTATTTATTTTAGTGGAACATTAACTCATCTCTTTCCAAAGATACTGGCTACTTTAAATAATCATTCCCTCTTGTGCAATACGCTGTTAAAAGCAGTACACCTCTTTTTGGATTACCCCCACACCTAAGTCAAGGCATGCCTGCAGTGTCTTTCTTGCTTCCTGCTTACAAATTTAACATTTCTTCTGGAAACTTTTCAGATTTACTTTTCAAGACAAAATAAGACATAAAATTTGTACAAGGTACAATGTGTCTCTGACTGAGAAAGTATTTAAGCCTTTGACTTCCAAACAGACATATACATTTAAAAATTTACATTTTACATAGGGAATGCATATTTTTCCCTTACACTCCTCCCAGTCTTAGGAAGGATTGGGGATAAAAGGAACACTGAATTTCGGTTTCCAATAATGTAATAAATTCATTTGACTTTTTTATATTTCTTCTTTTGTATTTTTAAAAGCAGGGATTTCTTGAATTTTATTTTATTGTCTGGAATTTTTGTATACTTAGTATTCCTGTACATTTTCATAAGAATAATGATTGCTTTTGAGTCCCACATGTACATCAGTGAAGTCTTGTTTGTTGGTTAGAATTTAGGGGACAAATATCAAAAAAATGTTGTGCCTAGTCTTATTTGCTTGTGCGACTTTCATGAGTACTTTGACAAATGTGGCAGTTAATTGACTGTAAATTAGAAATGTAGTGATTATTTGGGTAACCTAAAAATTTCTAAGGTTCTTTTATGTGATTTAGATAAATCGAATGCTTTTAAAAGTGGGAATTAGCTTTCATTGTCATTCTGCAGTCTTGAGAAATATCTTAGAATATAGTAGTTTTTATTGTTATTGTATATACTAAGCCTTGTAAAAACAATGCTGTTACAGTTAAGATTAGGTGTGTGTGGTAAAACCTAATCAATTTATATTAAATATGGGGAAGAGTTTAGTTTTCATTACAGGCTTTAAAAAGTACAGCCTTTTTACGTGAATTAACGATGTAACTCAAACTAAGTTACACATGTAACTTCTAGAGAATATGCCTTAATGTGTACAGAGAATAAATATTTCTAAGTAACCTATCAAAATATCATATGCCTCAATGTATTATGATTATGTTATTTTTATTACATGACCTTTCTAATGTCTCAAAATAGTTTTTTTGTCATAATTTGGTAACTATTCAGTCATTGGACTAGAATCTCCTCAATTTGAAAGAACTGTAGTCTGTAGGTATATTTCATTCTAACCTTTTAGCAAGTGATCTGTGGTCACTGGTAATATTCCAATTAACACTATTTTTTTTTTACACTGGGGCTTTGCCAAATAATTCTTTTATAATCGTAGCTTTAAGTTAGGTGTTTCTTCCTGCAAAGCCCATCTTCCTGATGATCAGTGATTATTCTGTAGTTTTAATAATAAAGAATCAATGCCATTGTTACAACAAAGTCAAGTGAACATCTAACCTACTTTGGTGATAGAAATACTATTTTCTGGGTTTCTTAGCTTGCTTCTCAGATGGCCTACTTTTTTAGTGGATATCATAGTTTTTACTTCTTATGTTATTGCTGTAGGATATTTTTGTTACTTATAACTGAGCTGTTTATAATAAGCTTTCATGATAAACCAAAGTGATTATTTAATATTTTTGTTATGCAAAGTTTAAAAGTAATTCACAACATAATATAAGGTCATACACATACAGAACACTACAGAATATTTTTCAGCTTACATTAAAGTAGTGACATACTTCTGAGTGAAGGAAATACATCTATATAGTAGTAACTAATAAATAAAATTACTCTTAGAATATTCAAAGTGTGTATTTATGGGGTACAATGGGATGTTTTGATGTATGTACACATTGTGGAGTGATTAAATCAAGCCAGTTAACATATCAGTCATTTCACCTTTTTTGTGGTGAGAACATTTAAGCTCTACTCTTTCAGCAGTTTTGAAATATACAACACATTATTAATAACCGTAGTCACCATGCTATGCAGTAGCTCTCTAAAACTTCTTGTCTATGTGAAACTTTGTACCCTTTGCAGTATCCCCACTTTTCCTGTCTTGCCTCTCTAGATTCCCTTCTGCCCTCCCACCTCTGGTAACCATGATTCTACTCTCCATCTGTGAATTTGACTTTTTTAGATTCCACATACAAGTGAGATCATGCAGTATTTCTCTTTCCATGTCTGCCTTATTTCATTTAGTATAGTGTCCTCCAGGTTCATCCCTGTTGTTGCACATGACAGAATTTTCTTCTTTTTTTGGAATAGATAGTATTCCACTGCATATATTTACCATATTTTCTTTATTCATTCCATTTGCCACTATCTTTTAAAGTTAAACATACACTTGACCCATAAACCCAGCTGTTCTTCTCATAGGAATACATTTAGAAGAAAGGCAGGCAAGGCACGCATGTGGGAAACAAAGAGACATGTATTATATAAAAAGGTTTATAGCAGAATTAGTCACAGCAAACCCAGTCAATCCAAATGTTTACAAACAGTAGAACTGAAATTTATGCATATGTATGCATGAATATGTGTATATATCCTATATAGAATGGAATTCTATACACAAATGAAAAGGAATGAGTCACAACTATAAATAAAATAGATTGATCTTACAAACCTAATATTGAAAGAAATAGGACTCAAAAATGCCCACTTAACAACTCCACTTGTATAAATTTTATAAGCAGACAAAACCAAGCTGTAATGATAGCACTCAGGAGATTAGGTACTTCTGGGACTCAAAAGTAGTGCCTAGGAAGATGCGTAAAGGGACTCCTGGGATACCAGCCAAGTTCAGGTTCTTGTCTTGGTTTGTAGTACCTCAGGTGCTTACTTCGTGATAATTACGTGGAAGTTTTATATATTTCTGCACTTTCTGTAATTTTGGTTTTTGACCCAATAAATAGAGATTTTTTAAAAAAGAAATATTACAAAAGACTTTCCAAAAAAGAATAATCAAAGTAATTTTTAAAGTTAAATTTGTTTTTATCATACTATTAAATTTGTTTAACAAATTTATAATGGTGGCTTGCTGAAGAATGTATAATATGAATATATATGATAAAATATAAATAGTAACTTTAGAGCATTGACCTTTCAATAACTTATTTGTATATGTTAAGGCTCAGATACAAAAGTGGGTCCTCTCTTGCAGTGTTTCCTTCTAGATGCTGTGAAGAGATCCTTGGGAAATGGTGATATGATTTCTGTTGTTCAGAAGCTTGCCATTCAAAATCGCATATTTGAATGAAGTGTCTTCATTTTGAGGCTTCCTAAGACCTAATTTCTGGATTGTTCCAGAAAATTCTGATATCAGGCTATCATATCATTTAGTTAAGTCTGAAAAGAAGGATTAGGGAAACTTTTTCTGAGGTCACTTTTAGGTGCTAATTTAAAATGATTCTTTGTAGCAGTCAAATTCATGTTACTTTCTATGTTTTTAACTGCTAATAAACTTTTTTTTTAACAGGTGGAGAGAGAACCTGTGGAGTACATGAACTTATCTGTATTAGAAAAGGTAAATTGTTGCCCTGCATGGATATTTAAATACTAAATGAATACTTTCAAAGGGTGTAATACATTTTAGAAGGATGGCAGATAATTTGTATTTATAAAGTGTAAATTTTAGTAAATATTAATATTTGTATTAACTACTTAAGCATTTATAAAGTGTATATTACTTATGTGATTATTGAGAGTTGTTGCTTTATATTTAGTTATGATTGTCTGATAAAGCCTGGTTTCTAGCATATTGGTTATTAGACATGGTGAAGAGGCAAAGAATGGAGGGTTTGATTTTTGTTCCCTTTCAGAATCTGGAGTCTGAGTGCATGCTGATCTCCCATTGACTTCTGTTCTATTACTGTACCCCATCAGAGAGATGTGAGGAGTTGGTTGAAATTCAAATCGGGAACATATCCAAAGACCACAACATCTTTTGACACCAACAACTGTCTATGCTTCCTTAGAAGGAGCCACCTGACAACTGGGTGGTTCAACAAAGTGGCCCCAGGAAAGGTAATTCAGTTACTAGGTGGGAGGCAAAGAATCAGGTATTCTCTAGATTTGGAAGAATCAGGAGAACCTTGGGAGTCCCCACAACTCCTTATAAATAATCACAAATCTATGAAATGGTATAAAGAAAAGATATTCCTGGGGAGGTCAGGGGAAGAAATCCCCCCAAATTTACCACCCTTGTCTCTTTTTAAACTTGGGGCACTTGCTTTTCTTGCATCTCTCTTCAAAACTCACTTGGCCCTCCTGAGTCTAGCCAACTAACAGCACTCCTCTCATCCCTAGTAGAGAGACTTCACTCTAAGGAAGTTTGGAGCAGTGTCATTATTTGTGATACCTGGGTATGAAAAGCATGGCAGGAAAATGTTAGCGTATTTTCAGCAAGTCTTTGATAGCTCTGAAAAGCCTCAGCTTCTTTAGACTTGAAATAATTTTTAATCTTTTTTAGGTGAACTTATGTGACCGTCATTGACATGGTCATACTAGTTTATCTGTGAGTCATTGTGTGCAATTGCTGTTCATTTAAAATCTTCTTCCTTTATTAAAGTATAGCTTTTCCATATACCTTTCCTCTGATACCGCAAAGGAGGAGATTGAAGTCAGTTTTGTGAAATCTCAAATTTAGGATTGATTCTCGTGCTATAACCATTGTTGATCGTGCTTCTTACCTAAAATGGAGGTAGGGGATAGACAAATTTATGCATTATTTTATTTCTCTACATAAACATTTGTGGCCTTCTGCAATATATATAAGCCCAGAACTATTTAAAATGTTTAAAATAATTTTATGAGTATTACCCAGTCCCTCTAAAACTTTTTAAAACTTTTAATTTGTTAGGATAGCAAAAGACACAGTTCGGACCAGTTGGAATCAAAAGCTGTTAAAGCTGTGGTCAGGTGAAAAGAGAATCAAGACAAGAATAGAGACAGCTAGAAGTAAGAAAATGAAAATGTGTAGGGGGTCTTTTGTGGCTACAAAGGGAAGAGAACACTACAATGGAGAAAATTAGATAAGGATAGAGGATGGTCTGAATATATCTTTTTTTATCATGGCCTTTTTTGTTGTTGTTGTTCTTTATTGCTGTCTCTATTCCTATCCAGGTAGTTCTCAAAGTATGCTTTGCCTAGATTTCTCTTTATTAGTCCAGCTTTTTCACTCTTTTCCATTTATCTATAGAATTTTAATTCTGCATTTAAAAAATTTATTCACACCATAGCCATGTCATGGAATTGTCTGAATCTCTGTTTGTGTATCCCCTTAGCATTCAGTACAGTGGATATTTCATAAATTTTTGAATGTTTTTGGGATTAATGCTCTGGGCTAAAGCTTTTGCATTTTATGCTAGACTTCCGTAGAGTAGATCATGGGGCAGGAGAATCACTTGAACCCAGGGGGCAGAGATTGCAGTGAGCCGAGATTGTGCCACTGCACTCCATTGTGGGTGACAGAGTGAGACTCTGTCTCAAAAAAAAAAAAAATGTAAAGTAGAATAATTACAGCAATATCAGTGATTCTAATGAAATGACATCTCTGATATAAAAACTTCCTTTTCTTTTTTCTCTCTCTCTCTTTTTTTTTTTTTTTTTCAAAGACAGATTCTCTGTTGCCTGGGCTAGAATGCAGTGCCGAGATCTTGGCTCACTGCAATCTCCACCTCCTGGGTTTAAGCTATTCTCATGCTTCAGCCTCAAAAATAGGTGGGATTACAGGTGCACGCCACCATGCCTGGCTAATTTTTCTATTTTTAGTAGAGATGGGATTTCATCATGTTGGCCAGCCTGGTCTTGAACTTGTGGCCTCAAGTGATCTGCCCATCTCGGCCTCCCAAAATGGTGGGATTACTGGTGAGAGCCACTGAGCTCAGCCAGACATCACAACTTCTTCTTCTTCTTCTTCTTTTTTTTTTTTTTTTTTTTGAGACAAAGTCTCACTCGGTTGCCCAGGCTAGAGCACAGTGATGCTATCTCGGCTCACTGCAACCTCCAGCTCGCGGGTTCAAGCAATTCTCCTGCCTCAGCCTCCCAAGTAGCTGGGACTACAGGCGTGTGCCACCATACCTGGCTAATTTTTTATCTTTAGTAGAGACAGGGTTTCACCATGTTGGCCAAGCTGACCTTGAACTCCTGACCTCAGGTGATCTGCCTGCTTTGGTCTTCCAAAGTGCTGGGATTACAGGCATGAGCCACCGCGCTCAGCCACAACTTCTTGTTACCTCTTTGGCTGTTTCTGTCTCTTTTGCTAAATTCTGTCCTCTGTCAGACCTTTGAATATGTTATGTACCAAGAGTTTGGTCCTGGGATCACTCATTTTTCCATCTTTTTCCTCTGTTCAGTTTTATCTAGTTCTGTTGTTTTAAATGCCACACAAATTTATGAATCCAGCTCTTGGCTGTCTGAGCTCCCTGTTCTTTTATCAAATGACTTACTTGATATTTATATCTGGATGTCTGTTAGAATAACAACTTGACATGTCTAAAATGCAAGTCTTGATTTTCTTACCTGAGCCTATACCTTTCTCAGTTTTCTTCATCTCAGCTAATAAATAGCACTATCTACCCAGTTGCTCAACTTCTAACTTAAGAATCATCCTGTATTTCTCTCATTCTCTTATTGTCCACATGTAATTTATTAGTAAGTTCCATCAGTTCTACCTGCAAAGTATATTTTTCGATTTATCATCTTTTTTTCATCCTGCTGCTGTCACTGTAGTCTAGTTCTCTGTCTTCTTTTGCGTAGATCACTGTCATAGTTTCCTAACTAGTTTCCCTACTTGCATTTTCATCTCCTTTCAGTATTAGTGATTTTCAAAAATGTAAATCAGGCCAACTACTTTGCTGGTTGAAATTTTTCTGTGGATTCTCATTATACGTCAAATAAAGAAAAGTATCTTACCAGGATCTACAAAGATATTATAGCATCAACTCAGAGTCCAAAATGTTATTTGAATATCATCAGTTCAAAAGTCTCATTATCTGAATCATTTATATTATGTGTGGGTGAGACTCTGGGTGTAAACCATCCTGGTTCAAAATTTCTTTCTCTCTGTGGCCCTGTGAAACTAGAAGACAAATTACCTTCCCAAGCATTTCTTCAAATCTCATTTCCCTAGTATAGTTTTCAATTTTGATTAAGTGAGTTTTCAGAGTGTGCATTTTTATGATCAGTATTGTTTGCAGTAAAGCCGTATTACATCATAATTTATTTCTTCTTTTATACAGTTTTCACCTTAAAGTATCCCTTCTTTCAAATTGTAAGCACCCATCTCACCTCCTCGTTAACCATGGTTCAGAACCATTCTAATTTCTCTATCATTCTTATTTTTCTTCTGCTACCACCCTTCCCCCTATGTTGAAGTATACGTCTTCTATATCATATATTCCTAGAAAAGATTTTTCTGCTTCCCTAGGAAATAATTAGTCAACGCATCGTGTTACTCAAGGTACTGTTAGCTGCTGTACCAAACAAACCCCAAACAAATAATGACTCAAACAGGATAGAGGTTTCTTTCTTTCTTTTGTGAAGTTTAAATCAGTTATTTCTAGTTGCCACAGAGCACTGTTTCAGCAGTGATTCAGGTTAGCTTGTGTATCTGGCCTGTTTAGCTCATGGCTTTGGAGGTTAGTATGTTCTTTTCATTAAGCAGGGAGTGTGGGGGAAAAAAAGGGAAAGGAGGATTGTATGTAAGAGATTTTTATGGGATAGGCCTGGAAGCAAAGTATGTTTCTTAAGATTCCCACGTCAATAATTCAGTCACAGGGCTGCATCTAGAATAACTTCAAAACAGGCTGAGAAATGTTAGTGAATCAGTGAGCCCGAGAAGTACAGTGACCTGTATTGTTCCATTTATCAGTCTACCCTTATAAAGTGCTCACCTTGCCGTAGTCTTACATACTTTATGTATGTTAATGGTGATCATCTAGGTAAATTTCTTCTAGAGGTAGATATGTAACTTAAAGATGTGACTTCAGTGAGAAAATTTAAGACTATGTAGAAGGGGAGATGATAGATGTAATAAGGTGTTTTTTTGTTTTTTGTTTTGGAGGGGAAGGGGTTGTCAATCCTCTGATTTTGTGATTGTTTTTTGTCTTTTAGGACCCTATCCCCTTTTGTTTCATTTCCCCTTCACTACCAATAGCTGAAGGGCCTTTTCCCTTTTCCCTTTTTTCCTCCTACAGAAGCTGTGTATAAAGACTGCCCAACTACGCCGTTAAGTTGTGCTTGCCCCATTAACTCACATGTACGTTCAGAATTCCTTCCCTGTAGGCTGTGCTCTCATCTACTCAGTTTTGTTATTGTTGTTGTTAGTATTTTCAGATTTAACGTGGACTTTACTTTCTGGGAATAGTTACAGATCACCTTTAGCTCCCATTCCTGTCTTCTCTCTTCTGTCTTTCTGGTAGTTTTTCTTTTCCTTTGTTTACAGCAGAGACTTTCCATGATGTTTGGGTTGGGTGGGAGCATGAGAGATTGTACCCTGTGATTTGATAAGTTTTCTGTTTTTACTCACATTTATTTTGGGGTATTAGCATTCTCTGTATTCACATTATTCTGAGGATATAGTTTCTATTAGATTTACATTTTTGTTTCTTTTTTTTTGAGATGGAATCTTGCTTTTGTCACCCAGGCTGGAGTGCAGTGGCATGATCATGGCTCACTACAACCTCCACCTCCTGAGATCAGGCAATTCTCCTGCCTCAGCCTCCCAAGTAGCTGGGATTACAGGCATGCACCACCATGCCCAGCTAATTTTTGTATTTTTAATAGGTACACTTGCCGGTCTGGTCTTGAACCCCTGATCTGAGGTGATCTGCCCGCCTTGGCCTCCCAAAGTGCTGGGATTACAGGTGTGAGCCATCATGCCCTGCCTACAGATTTACTTTTTCCTTCTTGTTTTGGGGAGATAAAACTGGGAGGCATAGAGTTAGGCATATTCCATTTTTTTTTAGGTACTCAGAAGTGTCTATGCTATGCTTTTAATATTAATTTAGTCTAACTTCTTTTTTTTTTTTTTTTGAGACAGAGTCTCACTCCATCACCAGGCACCAGGCTGGAGTGCAGTGGCGCCACCTAGGGCTCACTGCAACCTCCGCCTCCCAGGTTCAAGCGATTCTCCTGCCTCAGCCTCCTGAGTAGCTGGGACTACAGGCACGTGCCACCATGCCCAGCTAATTTTTTTTTTTTGTATTTTTAGTAGAGACGGGATTTCACCATGTTGGCCCGGATGGTCTTGATCTCTTGACCTCGTGATCTGCCCGCCTCGGCTTCCCAAAGTACTGGGATTACAGGCATGAGCCACTGCGCCCGGCCTAGTCTAACTTCTTTCTATTTTTTTCTTTTCTCATTTTCCTCCTCCTCCCTTCTTTCTCTTTGTAGTGCTTTTTGAGATGTTTTGGGGAAATCCTTCCTCACCGCTAAGATCATAGCAATTTTGTTATTTTGAGAGATTTAGTCTTGCTTTTCATATTTATGTTATTTATCCATCTGAAATTGATTTTTTATATGATTAAGAACCTAATTTCATTTTTTAATGGTTAAGTAGTAGTTCCAGCACAATTTATTAACTATTCCAAACATTTCCCACTGATCGACAGTGCCACCTCTGCCACCTCTGTCGAGTTTTTATCAAGTTGGTCTATTTCTGTTCCATTAATCAATCTATTCCCTAACAGTACATTACTGTCTTAATTATTAGAGTGTTGTGATTCTTGTTATTTTTTGGACAAACCCTTTTTATGTTTCTTCTTCAGTAATGTAATAACTACTTCTGGGCCTTTAATTTTTCCATATAAAGTTTAGAATCAGCCTGTCAAGTTCCTTAAAAAGCCTTTTTGGAATTTTTTTTTTTTGAGACGTAGTCTCACTCCATCACCAGGCGCTAGGCTGGAGTGCAGTGGCGCGACCTTGGCTCACTGCAACCTCCGCCTCCCTGGTTCAAGCAATTCTTCTGCCTCAGCCTCCTGAGTAGCTGGGACTACAGGTGCGTGCCACCACGCCCAGCTATTTTTTTTTTGTATTTTTAGTAGAGACGGGGTTTCACCATGTTGGCCAGGATGGTCTTGATCTCTTGACCTCGTGATCCACCTGCCTCGGCCTCCCAAAGTGCTGGGACTACAGGTGTGAGCCACCGCGCCCGGCCGCCTTGTTGGAATTTTAATAAGAATTACATTGAATCTCTAGATCAATGTGGAGATGGTATCTTTAAAATACTGAGATTTCTTATTCTTGAACATGGTGTATCTTTGAATTTGTTTAATACCTTTCAATAAGATTTTGAAAATTATAATGATCTTGTTTTTTTAGATTTATGTTTAGATATCTCATTATTTTTTGCTGCTACAGTAAATGAAATCTGTTAATAGAAATGCAGTTAACTTTTATAAATTAGTAGCCATATTGCTAAACGATTTAAATATATCCATAGATATTTTGAGTTTTCTCTGTAGACAGTTACGTCATCTGCAAATAATAATCATTTTTAAATATTTTCTATTTATGCTTTTTATTTCTCTGGCAGCTTCTTGGGGAAAATAAAATAGGACTAAAAGGATACTCTGTAATCCTCTTCTAACTGCTTGACTAAGCATGATCTTAAAAATGGACAGTAACAAGTGTTGGTGAGGATGTGGAGGAATTGGAACTCCCATCTCTTGCTGGGAATGTAAAATGGTGCAGCCACTTTAGAAAACAGTTTCAAAGTTCCTAAAAAAAATAAACATAGCATTACCACATAACCTAGCAATTATGCTCCTAGGTTTATACCCAATAAAATTGAAAGCATATGTTTATATAAAAATTTGTAGATGAATACTCATAGAAAGGTTATTCTTTTTTTTAATTGTCTTTCTCTCTCTCTCTGTCTCTCTCTTTCTTTCTTTCTTTCTTTTTTTTTTTTTTGTGACTCTGTCTCACTCTGTTGCCCAGGCTGGAGTCCAATGGCATGATCTTAGCTCATTGCAACCTCCACCTCCCAGTTTCAAGTGATTCTCATGCCTCAGCCTCCTGAGTAGCTGGGACTACAGGTGTGCGCCACAATGCCCAGCTAATTTTTTTTTTATTTTTAGTAGAGACGGGGTTTCGCCATATTGGCCAGGCTGGTCTCAAACTCCTGAGCTCAGGCAGTCTACCCACCTCAGCTTCCCAAAGTGGTAGGTTTATGGCGTAAGCCACTGCAAGCAGCCTAACAACATTATTCTTAATAGCCAAAAGTGGAAACAACCTAAATATCCGTCAACTGATGAATGGATTAAATAAAATATGGCATATTCCTACAATGGAATATTATTCATCCTTTGGAAGGAACGAATTATTGATACAAGCTACAAAATTGATGAACTTTGCAAACATTATACTAAGTGAAAGAAACCACACACAAGAAGCCACATATCATATAAATAGGATTTCATTCATGTGAAATATCCAAAATAGACAAATCCATAGAGACAGAACATAGATTAGTAGTTGCCAGGGCTAGGGGGAGGGAATAATAGGGAGTTACTACTAATAGATATGGGTTTTTCTGGGGAGCGATGAAAATATTCTGAAATTAGATAGTGGTTGCACAACTCTATGACTGAATTATGCGCTTTGGTGAATTTTGTGGCATATGTGTTTTAAAGCATCTGCTTACATAGTGTATTTTATTCTTAACCAGCTCCTCTTTTTATGCAAAACTTCCATTACCTAAGATTCTATTCCTTTGATATTTATTACTTTAGATCTTTTATGTCTTTATGAACCTAAATTAAAATAATGATATGTCTGAGGCAGGCAAATATATATATATTTATGTATGTTAATTTGTCCAAGTCATATTAACCTGGAGAATGATTTGTAGTTTTATGGCACAGGACTCTCTATTGTCCTGGCCTGTTAGTATTTTTATATATTAAATCCATCTTTATGGCATTTATTGAGTATTCACAAATCATCATGTAATATCCCAGTATGAATGACAATCTGTTTTTGGAAATTGCAGAAAAAAGTCTCTTAGTGGTTAGAGAACAGGAGATTATCAGTGGTTAACTTGGTTGTTTCAATTTAGGAAAAATAAATATATGCCTTTTTTTAAACATTGAAAATAAAAATGACTTTACTGAATCCATTGGGAAAATGTATAGAATGTTTAAATTTATTACCTTCAGTGTTTTTCCTTGACTAAAGGAAGTAACTTATGTAAACCACTGAAAGATAAACATCTGAGCATACTTGAGAAATAGTAGCAAAAAACCAGCTTTCCAGTCCTCGGTTTGAATCAAAGACTGTCTTGAAGCTAGGTTGGCCACCTGTGGTTTTTTGAATGCTGCTCTTCACTAGTCTAGGTGGCCTTTACAATTTCTTTCAAATATGATCCTAAAAATAACTTAAACTCATCAATTAACCTCTTCAAGTGAGTAATTGTAACTCATCTGAGAGCA
Organism: Saimiri boliviensis; assembly: GCF_048565385.1. Taxonomy (NCBI): domain Eukaryota; kingdom Metazoa; phylum Chordata; class Mammalia; order Primates; family Cebidae; genus Saimiri; species Saimiri boliviensis. Next base: position 62,233,661 of record NC_133462.1, read on the forward strand.
AAGCCTTGTATGATTGTTGACATAGGATGTGCATTGTAGTGCTATATTTACAAATTATGGGGCTACGATAGATACCCTATATCTTTTCAGTTCTGATATTTTCTTATCCTAATACACAACTGTGTTACAATAATACACTTAAAAGAGAGTACAAGGTGTGAGAGATGAGAATTTGGAGACAATAGGTAGATTATAGTTACTAGAGCTAGGGGAGAGGCTGAACTTGGTGCTGCTTTTCTAAACTTACAGCAATCAAAGGAGTGTTTCTGCATGTGTTATCCTTTTCCTTTGAGTTGGCTGATGTTGCTTTGTGCACAAATGGAAATCCAGTTAGGTTTTTATATTTTACTGTGTACACCCTCGGATTCCCCTGTTTTTCTGGGTAGACAGATTTGTTCTTTCTCTTCCCCCTCAAGTGCATCGTCGCTCTTCTCTCTTTGGTGGTATTTTACTTATTTCTTTTGGGAACATAGTAGAAAAGTGTCTGAAATGTAGGTGACAGTTTTTCACGTAGAATTTGTAAAGGCGTAGAACTATATTCTGACTTTTTGGGGGCTAAGATAGGTACAGAATTTTTGCCTAGTGACCAGACTTGACTTTTGAGCCTATAAAGTTCTAATTATCCAGAGTAGAAGAACAATAAAGTAACTTCTTTTTCCTATTATTTATTAGAGCTAGTATTTAGTAGAAAGAGTACATGATTTCAAATGAGATAAGGATTAAATTTCCCAATTTGCTTCATGCAGGCTGAGTAACTAAATTAAATTCTTTGAGTCTCAGTTTCCCCCTCTGTAAAATGGTGACATTGTTAAGGCTGTCTGTACCAATCTCACAAGACTTCTATCAGGATCAAGTTAAATAAAGTGTATGAAACACTTTGTAGTCAATAAATTGGTATGTGCATATTATTATCTTGCTCAAGAAGGTAGGGACAGTCTTGGAATTTGTAGACTCTTTTTAGAGATGAATCAGGTGTATATTTTTTTTATTTGTATGAATTCCGGAAGTCATGATCTGATAGTTTCTATTGTTTATTCTTTCAGTGGTTTGACATTCAGGATTTTGAATGTGTGAGACCTACCTACTGAGTCACTAATGTTAGCCTTCTAAAATGTTTCAATAATTCGTTTAAATAATGACACATGTCTGTAGGAAACAGGTTGCTGATCTCTGAACAAGGAAGTGGCTCCTAGTATGAAAAATTCTCTGACCACAAATCTTTGGGTGTTGGCATATAAGCAGACCTCCATCTTCAATTTCTATGCAAATCCAATAAAAACATTTTTCTCCTATTAGGTCAACATGCAAATGTGGAATTCTAAAAATTATGTAAAAATTATAATTGTCTTAATTTCTTTCTTGTGACTAAACAGTATGTAATGAATAAAGTGCTCTTTTTTCAGTGTATAATTTCAATTATTTAAAAACATATCTAGAGTTGTAATATAATTTATTTATGCTATTTTTAATTTTTCTGGTTCTTAGGGTAGATTTCTTTTGATATAGTTCAGTGACTTCTAGACACTGTTGTTAAGAGATATTCTTGAATTGAGGAGACCAATAGATTTTTGTAACTGCCCTGTTGGGGTACATTTTAAGCTTTTTTTTTTTTTTTTTTTTAACCTGGCTCAGAAAATTTCAATTAGGTTGTGAATTTATAGATACTTAGTAGTAGCAGAGAATAGGGCTTTCGCTACTATAATTAAAATGACAGTTTCATTTTCAATTTAATGGAAGGTGGAGATCATGGAGCTATATTTTCTTTGATTCATTCTCAGCTTCTTTGAACTTCTTAATGAGAGGTTTATGTGCACCCAGAGGGAAGGAGCCTACTGCATTGACTCATGCTTGTTATTTTTAGTTTTATATTCCAAATTCAGGCTGCTGTAAGTTAACAAATACACTAGGAGTAAAGCAGACCCCCGGTCTTAGAAGGGGAATGAAGTTCAATAGATAGGGGAAAGAGTATATTATGGAGGTGATAGGAGTACAAGAATCTAGAGTAATCCAAATAATAGTGGAGACCAAATGGGTGATGAAGACTGTGAGAGCCCGTCTTGTACCTCACTAAGTTCTGCCTTTCACTGAAATACCCACCTAAAAGTGTCGTTTTCTTCTTCCCGTCTTTCTTTCTCTAATGGTTGTATTAGTTGGAGTTTTATGAGTGTAATTTAAGGTATTTACAGAATGTTGTCTGTGAACGAACTTCAGAAATTTAAAGTCTGTTTCAGTTTTTCCTAACACATCTGTGTTATTCGCCTGAGTTGTGGTTTCTTTAATAAATCACATTGAAATGGAACAGAAGTTCATTTATTGCTACCAGAACAGAAAGACTAGAATGTTGTTTATCTGCCCAGCCCTTGATTCAAGGGGAGTGATCAGAATGGACTTCGTAGTTGAGATGTCCAGAGTATGTGTAAAAAAGAAAATCTTTTTTTTTTTTAATTCTTGAGAGACGAGGAATAGAGATGGATTGCTGACATGGTCCTGACAGAATTGGTGTCACGTAGACCATCCATTATACTTTCTGTGATAAAGGTCCAGGTATTATACAAAATGTCCCATTGCCAATTTTCTTTAGGTTTCTCTCTCCTAAGGCCTTTTCCATTGGAAGGAGAGTAGGGAAGAGGGAAATTTTCTTGTTTTTGTTGACCTGTTTCATCCGAACACTTGGTGTTCTATGGTGTAAGGGTTTTAACAAATGTATAATTACATGTATCCACCATTATAGTATCATATGGAGTAGTTTTCATCATCCTAAAAATCCTCTGTGCTCTGCATATTCATCCATTTCCCACCTCCACCCAACCCCTGGCAGCCACTGATTTTTATACTGTCTCTATAGATTTTTTTTCTTTTCCAGAATGTCATATAGTTGGAAACATACAGTATGTAGGCTTTTTAGATTGGGGTTCCTTCACTTAGTAATATGGATTTAAGGTTTATTTACATCTTTTCATGGTTTAATACCTCATTTCCTTTTTTTAAAAAATAATTTAAACATTTATTGTATATTCGGGGGTACATATGTAGGTTTGTTAAATGGGTATTACGTGTGATGGTGACGTTTAGGGTATCATTGATGCTACCACCCAGGTCGTGAGCGTAGTACCCAATAGGTAGATTTTCAACCATTGCCCCCCTTTCTTCCTCCCCACTCTTATAGTCCCCAGTGTCTTTTCTTCCCATCTTTATGTCCATGTGTACCCAGTGTTTAGCTCCAACTTATAAGTGAAAACATATGGTATTTGGTTTTCTGTTTCTGTGTTAGTTCACTTAGGATAATGGCCTCCAGCCGCATCCATGTTGCTGTAGAGGACATTATTTCATTCTTTTTTATGACTGTGTAGTATTCCATGGCATTTATGGACACATTTTATTTATTCATTTCACTGTTGATGGGCATTTAGGTTGATTCTATGTCTTTGCTATTGTGAATAGTGCTGTGGTGAACATATGTGTGCATATGTCTTTTTTGGTAGAATGATTTATTTTCTTTTGGATGTATACCTAGTAATGGGATCGCTACATTGAATGGTAGCTCTGTTTCAAGTTACTTGAGAAATCTCAAGTTGCTTTCCACAGTGGCTAATTTACATTATCATCAATAGTGCAACCTCAACAGCATCTGATAATTTTTGACTTTTTAGTAATAGCCATTCTGACTGGTGTGAGATGGTATCTCATTGTGGTTTTGATTTTCATTTCTCTGATGATTAGTGATATTGAGCATTTTTTGTTTGTTGGCTGCTTGTATGTCTTCTTTTGAGAAGTGACTTTTCGTATCTTTACTCACTTTTTAATGGGGTTTTTTGTTTGTTGAGTTTTTTATTCCTTATAGATACTGGATATTAGACCTCTGTCAGATATATAGTTTGCAAATATTTTCTCCTATTCTACACACTGGCTGTTCATTCTAATATCACAAGTATTGATTACTTCTTTTACTGTGCCAAAGCTTTTTAGTTTATATAGTCCCATTTGTCTATTTTTGTTTTTGTTGCATTTGCTTTGGGGGTCTTAGTCATGAATTCTTTGCCTAGATCAATGTCTAGAGGATTTTTTCCTAGATTTTCTTTTAGAATTTTTATAGTTCTAGAGTTTATATTTAAGTCCATCTTGAGTTAATTTTTATATATGGTGAGAGATGGGGTCCAGTTTCATTCTGCATATAGCAATATAGTTTTTCCAGCACCATTTATTGAATAGGGTGTCCTTTCTCCAGTGTATGTTTTTGTTAACTTGGTTGAAGGCATGTGGCTTTATTTCTGAGTTGCCTATTCTGTTCTGTTGGTCTATGTGTCTGTTTTTGTATCAGTATCATGCTGTTTTGGTTAATATAGCTTTATACTATTATTTAAAGTCGGGTAATTTGATGCATCCTGCTTTATTCTTTTTGCTTAGGATAGCTTTCACTGTTTGGGCTCTGTTTTGGTTCCATATGAACTTTAGGATAGTTTTTTTCCCCTAATTTTGTGAAGAATGACATTAGTAGTTTGGTAGGAATAGCATTGACTCTGTAGATTGCTTTGGGCAGTATGGCTATTTTAATGATACTTACTCTCCAATCCATGAGCATGGGGTGTTTTTCATTTGTATCATTTATGATTTCTTTCAGCAGTGTTTGGTAGTTCTCCTTGAGGAGATCTTTCACCTCCTTGATTAGATGTAGTCCTAGATATTTCTTTTTCTGTGTGGCTGTTTTGAATCAGATTGTTCTTGGTTTGGCTCTCAGCTTAAACATTATTAGTGTATAGAAGTGCTACTGATTTCTGTACTTTAATTTTGTGTCTTGAAACTTTACTTAAGTCACTTATCAGTTCTGGGAGTCTTTTCATGGAGTCTTTAGGGTTTTCTAGGTATAGCATCATATCATCATTAAAAAGAGGTAGTTTGACTTCCTTCTGTCCCATATGGATACCTTTCATTTCTTTCTCTTGCATGATTGCTCTGGCTAGGACATCTGTTACTATGTTGAGCAAGAGTGGTGAGAGTAGACATACTTGTCTTACTCCAGTTTTTAAGGGGAATTTTTCCAGCATTTGTCCATTCAGTATAATGTTGACTATGGGTTTGTCATAGATGGCTCTGATTATTTTGAGGTATGTTTGCTGCTTAGTTTCTTGAGGGTTTTTTTTTAATCACAAAGGGATATTGGCTTTTATCAAAAGCTTTTTCTGTCTTGATTGAGATGATTATATGATTTTTGCTCTTGACTTGGTTTATGTAATGAATCACATTTATTGATTTATGTATGTTGGATCAACCAAGGTTGATCCCAGGAATGAAGGCTACTTGATCATGGCAGTTAACTTTTTGATATGTTGCTGAATTTGATTTGCTAGTATTTTGTTGACGATTTTTGTGTCTGTGTTCATCAGGGATATTAGACTGAAGTTTTCTTTTTTTCTTGTATTTTTGCCAGGTTTTGGTATCAGGGTGATGCTGGTTTGTAGAATGAGTTAGGGAGGAGTTCCTCCTCCTTGTTTTTCTGGAATAGTTTTAGTAGAATTGGCACCAGTTCTTCTTTATGTGTCTGTTAGAATTTGGTAGTGAATCCGTCTGGTCCAGATTTTTTTTTTTTTTTTTTTTTGATTGGCAGCGTTTTTATTATTGATTCAGTTTTGGATCTGATACTGGTCTGTTTAGGGTTTCAATTTCTTCTTGAGACAGTCTTGGGAGGTTGTATGTTTCCAGGAATTTATCCATTTCCTCTAGGTTTCTTTGTTTTATGTGCACAGAGATATTCTTAGTAGTCTCTGAGGATCTTTTGTATTTCTATGCAATTGGTTGTAATATATGGATCTTCTCACTTTTTTTCTTTGTTAATCTAACTAGTGGTCTATCCATGTTGTTTATTGTTTCAAAGAACCAACTTTTGGTTTCAATGATTCTTGGTATGGATTTGGGGTCTCAGTTTCCTTCAGCTCTGCTCTGATTTTTAGTTATTTCTTTTTTTTTTCTGCTGGCTTTCAGTTTAGTTTGTTCTTGTTTTTCTAGTTCTAGGTGTGATGGTAGATCATTAAGATTTTTCTGTTTTAGGTGGGTATATAGCACTGTGAACTTTCCTCTTAATACTGCTTTGCTGCATCCCATAGATTTTTGTATGTTGTGTCTCTGTTTTCACTTAAAGATTTGTTTTTTTATTTCTGCCTTAGTTTCATTGTTTATCCCAAAGTCATTCAGTAGCAAATTGTTTAATTTCCATGAAATTGTGTGGTTTTGAGAGATCGTCTTGGTATTGATTTCTGTTTTTATTTCACTGTGATCTGAAAGTATGATTGGAATGATTTCAGTTTTTTAAAAAATTTATTGAGATTTACCTATGGCTGAGCATGTGGCCTATCTTAGAGTGTGTCCTGTGTGCAAACGAGAAGAATGTGTATTCTGTGGTTGATGGGTACAGTATTCTGTAGATGGTTATTAGGTTCAGTTGGTCAGGTGTCAAACTTAAGTCCAAAAATTCTTTTCTAGTTTTCTGCCTTGATGCTGTCTGTCCCGTGCTGTCAATGGGGTATTGAAGTCCCTTACTATTATTGTGTGGTTGTCTTAATTTTTTCATAGGTCTAGAAGTATTTGGTTTATGAATCTGGGTGCTTCTGTGTTGGTTGTGTATATATTTAGGATAGTGAAGTCTTTTTTTTTTTTTTTTTTTGAGACGTAGTCTTCCTCTGTCACCAGGCTAGAGTGCAGTGGTGCAATCTCATCTCACTGCAACCTCCACCTCGTGGGTTCAAGAGGTTCCTCTGCCTCAGCCTCCTGAGTAGCTGGACTACAGGCATGCATCACCACACCTGGCTAATTTTTTGTATTTTAGTAGAGACAGGGTTTCACCATAGCCAGGAAGGTCTTGATCTCCTGACCTCGTGATCTGCTCACCTCAGCCTCCTAAAGTGCTGGGATTACAGGTGTGAGCCACAAGAGAGTTAAGTCTTGTTTAATTGGATGCTTTATCATTATGTAATGCATTTCTCTGTCGTTTTTTAATTGTTGTTGGTTTAAAGTATGTTTTGTCTGATAAAAGAATAGCAACCCCAGCTCTTTTGTGTGATAGATCTTTCTCCCACCCTTTCTTTTGAGCCTGTGGATATTGTACATGTGTGAGATGGGTCTCTTGAGGACAGCACATGAATGGTTCTTTTTTTTTTTTCCAACTTTTATTTTAAGTTCAGGGGTACATTAAAGGTTGTTACATAGGTAAATGTGTGCCATGGTGGCTTGCTGCACAGATTATCCAATCACCTAGGTAGTAAGCTCAGCATCCATTAGCTATTCTTCTTGATGCTTTCCCTCCTCCTGCCTCCCCACTCTCCAACAGGCTCCAGTGTGTGTCGTTCCACACCATATGCCATGTGTTCTCATCATTCAGCTCCCATGTATAAGTGAGAACATGTGGCATTTGGTTTTCTGTTCCTGGGTTAGTTTGCTGAGGATAATGGCTTCGGCTACATCCATGTCCCTATAAAGGACATGATCTTGTTCCTTTTTATGGCTTCATGGTATTCCATGGTGTATATGTACCACATTTTCTTTATCTAGTCTGTCATTGATGGGCGTTTAGATTGATTCCATGTCTTTGCTATTGTGAATAGTGCTGCAGTGAACATGTGCATGCATGTATCTTTATAATAAAATGATTTATATTTATTTGGGTATATACCCAGTAATGGGGGGATTGCTGGGTCAAATGGTATTTCTGCCTCTAGGTTTTTGAAGAATCACCACACTGTCTTCCTCAGGAGTTGAACTAACTTACATTCTTACTAACAGTGTAAAAGCATTCCTTTCTCTCTGCAATCATGCCAGCATCTGGTACTTTCTGAATTTTTAGTCTTACTGTTGTGAGATGATATCTCATTGTGGTTTGGATTTACATTTCTCTGATGATGTTGACCTTTTTTTCATATGTGTGTTGGCTGCATGTGTATCTTCTTTTGAGAAATGGCTGTTCATGGTCTTTGCCTACTTTTTAATGGGGTTGTTTTTGTCTTGTAAATTTGTTTAAGTTCCTTGTAGATGTTGGGTGTTAGACCTTTGTCAGATGTATAGATTGCAAAATTTTCTCCTGTTCTTTAAGCTGTTCTTTCTGATGGATAGGGTTTTTTTTTTTCTTTCTTTTTTTTTTTTTTACTGTGCAGAAACTCTTTAGTTAGATTCCATTTGTCAATTTTTGTTTTTGTTGCAATTGCTTTTGACGCTTTTGTCATGAAATCTTTGCCAGTGCCTATATCCTGAATAGTATTGCCTAGATTTTCTTCTAGAGTTTTTATAGTTTTGGGTTTTACCTTTAATTCTTTATCTCAAGACAATTTTTGTATATGGTGTAAGGAAGCGGTCCAGTTCACTTTTCTGCATATAGCTAGCTAGTTCTGCCAGTACCATTTGTTAAATAGACAGTCCTTATCCCATTGCTTGTTTTTATCAGGTTTGTTGAAGATAAGATGGTTGTAGGTATGCAGTCTTATTTCTGCGTTTCTCTTCTGTTCCATTGGTTTATGTGTCTGTTTTTGTACCAGTACCATGCTGTTTTGGTTAATGTAGCCTTGTAGTATAGTTAGAAGTCTTGTAGCATGATGCCTCCAACTTTGTTCATTTTACTTAGGATTGTCTTGGCTATTTTTGGCTCTTTTCTGTCAATACGAATTTTAAAACAGTTTTTTTTTTCTAATTATGTGAAGAATGTCAATGTTATTAGTGGAAGTAGCATTCAACCTATAAATTACTTTGGGCAGTATGGATTTTCATGACATTGATTCTTCCTATCCATGAGCATGGAATGTTTTTCCATTTGTTTGTGTCATTTCTGATTTCACTGGGCAGTGGTTTGTAGTTCTCCTTGAAGAGGTCCTTCACCTTCCTTGTTAGCTGGTTCTTGGTTTTGTTTGTTGGTGTTTTTGTTTTTGTTTGTTTTTTAATGCAACTTGCAACTCTGTGCCTTTCAAGTGGGGCATTGAGACCATTTATATTCAAGGTTAATATTGATATGTGAGGTTTCAATCATATCATGAAGTTGTTAGCTTTTTGCTTTGTAGTTTCTGTTTCATGAAAGCTGTATAGGGTCTTTGGGCTATGTACGTTATGTTTTTGTGGTAGCAGGTATTGTTCTTTCATTTCCATGTTTAGAATTCCATTAAAGATCTCTTGTAAGGCTAATCTGGTGGTAATGAATTTTCTTACTGCTTGCTTGGTTGGAAAAAGATTTTATTTTATTTTTTCGCATATGAAACTTAGTTTGGTGGAATATGAAATTCTTTGTTGAAATTTCTTTCCTTTCTTCTTTTTTTTCTTTTTCTTTTTAGAGGCAGGGTCTCACTCTGTTGCCCAAGGTAGAGAGCAGTGTTGGGATGATAGCTCACTGCAGCCTCAAACTTCTGTGCTCAGGCAGTCCTCTCACCTTAGCCTCCCGAGTAACTGGGACTGCAGGTGTGTGCCATTACACCTAACTTTTTATTTTTATTTTTTGGAGAATTGAGGTCTTGCTGTGTTTTTCATGCTGGTCTCGAACTACTGGGTTCAAGCAATCCTTTTACATCAGCTTCTCAAAGTGTTGGGATTACAGATGTGAGCCACTATGCCTGACCCAGACCTTCTTCTTTTTAAGAAAGCTGAAAATATGCCCTTAGTCTCTCCTGCCTTGTAATGTTTCTGCTGAGAGGCCTGCTCTTAGTCTCATAGGGTTCTCTTTGTGCATGATTTGACATTTTTCTGTAGTTGCCTTTAAGATTTTTTCTTTAGCATTGACCTTGGACAGTCTGGTAACTATATGCCTTGGCAATGCTTCTTTTGTATAGTCTCTTGTAGGTGTTCCCTGGACTTCTTATATCTAGATGCCTACCTCTCTAGTAAGATTAGGAAAATCTTCTTGAATTATTCCCTCAGTTATATTTTCCAAGTTGTTTACTTTGTCTCTTTCTCAAGAATGCCAGTAATTCATAGGTTTGGTTACTTTACATAATCCCATATTTCTCAAATGCTTTGTTTATTAAGAAAAACGTTTTTTTTTGAAGCAGGGTCTCACTCTGTCACCCAAGCTGGAGTGCAGTGGCACGATGACAGCTCACTGCAGCCTTGACCTTTTGGTCTCAGATGATCCTCCCACCCGAGTCCCCAGAGTAGCCAAGAATACAGGCATGTACCATCATGGGTGGGGTAATTTTTGTTGATACGAGGTTTCTCCATATTGCTTAGTCTGGTCTCAAGTTCCTGAGTTGAAGCAATCCACTTGCCTCAGCCTCCCAAGGTGTTGAGATTACAGGCATGAAACTGTTTTTTTAAAATTCCCTTTTCTTTATTTTTGTGTGACTGGATTAGTTCAAAATAATGGTCTTGAAGTTTTGAAATTCTTTTTTTGTGTAATAGCTCATTTATTTTTAACACTGAATAATATTCCATTATATGGATGTTGTACAGTTTTATTTATCCATTCACCTACAGAGGGACATCTTAGTTGCTTTCAAGTTTTGGCAATTATGAATAAAGCTGCTATAAGCACCAATGTGCACATTCTTATGTGGTCCTAAGTTTTCAACTTTTTTCACTAAATACAAGGAATGTAATTGCTGGATCACATGGTAAGAGTGTATTTAGCCTTGTGAGAAGCAGCCAGACTGTCTTCTGGAGTTGCTGTGCCATTTTGCATTTACAGCAGCTGTTAATGAGGGTTCCTGTTGCTCCGCATCCTCATCAGCATTTGGAATTGTCAGCATTCTGGATTTTGGTCATACTAATAGGTATGTAGTGGTGTCTCTGTTGTCTTAATTTGCATTTTCCTGATGACAGATGATGTGGAGTGTCTTTTTATATGCTAATTTGCTATATGTTTATCGCTTTTGGCGGGGTGTCTTTTAAGGCCTTTGGCCCATTTTTTCATCAGGCTGTTTTTTAAATTATTGTTGAGTTTTAAGAGTTCTTTATATATTTTCGAAACAGTCCTTTATCAAACATGTCTTTTGCAAATATTTTTCTCTCTTCTGTAGCTTGTCTTCTCATTTTCTTGATGTTGTATTTTACAGAGCAGAAGTTTTAAATTTAATGAGATCCAACTTATCAACTATTTTTTTTCATGGGTTGTGCCTTCGGTATTGCATTTACAAAGTCATTTTTGGCCATTACTTCTTCTGATATTGTTCTGCCTTTTTCCTCTCCTCCTTTTGGTACTCCTATTGTACATATGTTGGTATGTTTGATGTTATCCCATAGGCTTTTAAATTCTGTTCATTTTTCTGCATTCTTTTTTTCCCCCTGCTCCTCAAACTGGATCATTCCAATGGTTTTATCTTCATGTTTACTGAGTCTCTAATTTGCCTAGCCAAATCTGTCATTGAACATCTCTAGTAAACTTTTCATTTAATCTAGTGTATTTTTCACCATCAGAATTTCTGTTTGGTTTCTTTTTATAATTTCTCTCCCTTTATTGACACTCCCTGTTCATACATTGTTCTCCCGATTTTCTTTTTTTTGTCCCTGGTTTATTTTAGCTTATTAATCATATTTAGGACAGTTCGTTTAACATCCTTAACTAGTAATTCTAATTTGGGGTTTTCCTCAGAGATAGTTTCTGTGAAATTCTTTTATCTTGAGAATGGGCCATCCTTTCTTGTTTCTTTGAAGGCTTTGTAACTTTTTGTTGAAAACTGAACATTTTCGATACTCTGTTGTAGTAAGTAGAAATGAGATTGTCCTACTCCTCAGGGAGTTCTCATTTTTGCTTAGTAGGTGCTGTAACCTCCTAAGCAAAAATGAGAACTCCCCAGATTATTTTTGAAAACTCTTTATTCCTTCTTGTATATGGTCAGACATGTTTCTTTTTCATCATATCCTTGGTCAGACAAGGGTCTCTCAAAGGTTTTCCTAAATGTCTGGATCAAAAAAACCAACCGAAGATGTGTGTGCCTTCCTGAAATAGCCACTACTGGCAAAGCCACGACAGCCTGAGGCAGCCAAAACAAAGGCTGGGGAAATGCCAAAATGGCCAAAATGCATAACCACCAATTTTTGGAAGTCAGGGTCCTTACTGCTGATTTTAGCACCAGCTAGCTAGTCCAGTAATATGAGTTGATTGATGTTCCCATTGCCAAGGTGGGCTGAATGATGAAGGATGGTAGCTGTTTTGTGCATACTGTTCTCTTACTGAGTTTCAGCAGTCTCTCCCTTCAGCAAGCACATTCCTAGTTGCTATAATTGCCCAGTAAGGTTCCAGAGTTTTGAAATAGTTGATTCTGACAATTTTTTCCTGTTTAATGGTTGTTTCAGTAGAGGTACGTACCCTTAAAGCTTCCTATTCCCTCATTTTCTATGATGTCACTCTCTCATCTTTAAAAAATATTTAAATAATAAGATGAAATCTATTTTTAATGCACTGTATCCTTTATGTTGTATATCTGGGTTTCCATCTTGTGTCATTTTCTTTTCTGTTTCAAAAACTTTAATATTTCTTACAGCAGATTTGCTGGCAATGTTGTTTTTCAACATTTGTGTATTAGTCCATTCTTGTGTTGCAATAAATACCTAAGACTGGGTAATTTCTTGTAGTTGGCTCACAGTTCTGCGGGCTGTATAAGCATGGTACTGGTATTTACTCAGTTTCTAGAGAGGCCTCAGGGAGCTTTTACTCATGTTGGAAGAAAGCATGGGAGCAGGCACTTCACATGGCAAGAGCAGGAGCAAGAGTGAGTCAGTGGGGGAGGTACCACACACTTAAACACCAGATCTTGTGAGTATTCACTATTTTGTAAGAGCAGTAAGCCATGAGAGATCTGCCCCCAATACCTAAACACCTCCCACCAGGCTCCACCTCCAACATAGGGAATTCCATCTTAACATGAGATTTGGATGGGGACAGATACACAAACTGTGTAATTTCCACCCCTGGCTATACCAAATCTCCTGTCCTCCTTGTGTTGCGAAGTATAATCAGGACATTCCAATAGTCCCCCAAAGTTTTAACTTGTTCCAACATTAAAAGTCCAGACTCTCATCTGTGACAAGGCAATTGCCTTCTGTCTAGGAGCCTATAAAATCAAAAAAGTTATTTACTCCCAAGATATAGTGTGGGTAGAGACATTGAGTAAGCATTTCTATTCCAAAAGGGAGAAATAGGCCAAAAGGAAGGGGCTACAGACTCCATGTGAGTTCAAAACCCAGAAGGGCAGTCATTAAATTTTAAAAGTCCAAAATAGTCTCTTCTTTGACTCCATGTTCTATATCCATGGCACACTGCTTCAGGGGGGTATGCTCCCAAAGCCTTTGACAGCTCTTCCCCTGTGGCTTTGTAGGGAGTCAGCCCCCACAGCTGGTCTTCCAGGATGGAGTTGAGTGCTTGTGGCTTTTGCAGGTGCAGAGTGAAATCTCCTGGTAGATCTACCACTCTGGAGTCTGGAGGACAGTGGCCCTCTTCCCACAGCTCTACTAGGAGTGTACCAGTGGGGACTCTGTGTGGGGCCTCCATCTTCACATGTTTCCTCTGCACTGCTGTAGTAGAGGTTCTCTGTGAGGCCTTCATCCCTGCAGCAGTCTTCTTCATGGACACTCAGGCTTTTCCAAACATCTTTGAAATCTAGACAGAGGCTGCCAAGCCTCCACCATTCTTGTACCCTGTGTGCCTACAGGCTTAACAGTATGTGGAAACCTCCAAGGCTTACAGCTTGCACCCTCTGAAGTAGCGGCCCAGGGTATACCTGGGCCTCTTTGAGCTGAGGCTGGAGCCAGAGTGGCCAGGATACAAGAAGCAATTTCCCAAGGCTGTGCAGGGCGGCAGAACCCTAGGCCTGGCCCACAAAACCATTCAGTTCTCCTAGGCTTCCAGATCTGTGATTGGAAGGGCTGTGATGGATTTGTGATCTGTGAAGGTCTCTGAAATGTCTCTGAGACCTTTGTCCCATAGTATTGGGTATTAGTACTTGGCTCCTTTTGAATTTTGCATATTTGCCTAGGAAGTGGTTACTCTGTAGCCTGCCTGAATTCTTCCCCTGAAATTGGGCTTTTCTTTTCTACTGCATGGCCAGGCTGCAAATTTTCCAAACTTTAATGCTCTGCTTTCTTTTTAAACATAAGTTTCAACTTTAGCCATTTCTTTGTTCCCGCATCTGAGCATAGGCTGTTAGAAGCAGCCAGGCCACATCTTGAATGCATTTTAGAAATTTCTTCTGCCAGATACCCTAAATTATTTCTTTGATTTTTAAACTTACACAGATCCCTAGGAAATGAACACAGTGCAGCCAAGAGGCATAATGAGTTACCTTTGCCCCAGTTCCCAGTATGTTCGTCATTTCCATCTGAGACCTCAGCAGCCTGGCGTTCATTGTCCATATCACTGTCAGCATTTTGGTCACAATCATTTAACTCATCTCTAAGAAGTTCCAAACTTTCCCTTATCTTCCTGTCTTCTTCTGAGCCCTCCAGACTATTCTAACCTCTGCCTGTTACCCACTTCCAAAGTTGTGTTCATGTTTTCAGGTATCTTTATAGCAGAGCTCCACTCTTTGATACCATTTTTCTGTATTAGGCCATTCTTGTGTTGCTATAAAGAAATAACTGAGACTGGATAATTTATAAAGAGGTTTAATTGGCTTGTAGTTTTGTAGCCTGTACAAGCATGGTGCTGGCATCTGTTCAGCTTCTAGAGAGGCCTCAGCAAGCTTTTACTAACAGGGGGAAATGAAATGGGAGCAGGCACTTCACGTGGTGAAAACAGCAGCAAGAGAGGGTGAGGGGGAGGTGCTACACACTTAATCAGATTTTGTGAGTACTCACTATTGCAAGGACAGCACCAAGCCTTGAGGAATCCTCCCCACCACCCTGCATCCAAACACCTACCACTAGGTCCCACCTCCAACATTGGTAATTACATTCCAGTATGAGATTTGGGTGGAGACAGATAATCCAAACTGTATCCTTTTATATGACTCAAAGTTGTGTTGTGTTTTGTTTTACAAAATTTCACCTTTCGTTTTTCAAAGATCATTTAACTGACAAGGACTTCTAGATAAGCAGCTTTTATTCTTTCAATATTTTAAAGATAGTGTGCCACTTGTTCTAGATTTTATTATTTCTGATGAATCTCTTGTCAGCCTTACCTCTTTTCTTTTGTACATAATGTGTAATTTTTCTGACTACTTCTGTTCTTATCTTTATAACTTTAATCCATTTGAATGTAATGTTCCTCTGTGTAGTTTTCTTCATTTTTCTTGTACTTTGAGTTTAGTGAGCTGCTTTTGGTTATAGTTTCTATTAAATTTGGAATAGTTTTGACCACTACTTCTTCAAATGTCTTCTTGATTTCTCCTTTTCTCATCTCTTTTGTGTGGACTTTAATTACACATGTATTTGTCTACTTGAAGTTGTCCCACAATTTACTGATTATTTGCTTATTTTTTTTTGTCTTTTTGTTCTTGTGTTTATGCTTTCTGTTGATATGTCTTCAGATTCATTAACAGTTTCTTTTGTGATATCTGATCTGCTGTCATTCTCTTTCAGTGTATTTTTATCTAAGACATTTTAGTTTTCATGTTTGGAAGTTTGATTTAGACTTTTAAGAAAAGTTCCATGTCTCTTCTTGCCACAATCTTTCCTCTGGTTCTTCAAACCCGTGGAATATATAATAATGTTAATCTCTCTGTCTTCCAGTTTTATCAATTTTCTGGGTCAGTTTTGATTGATTACTTTTTCTCCTGGATTTTTTTCTTTTTGCTTCTTTGCATGCCTAATAATTTCTTTATTGGATGCCAAACACTGTGAAGTTTCCCTTGTTGAGTGTTAGATCTAATTGTGATTAGTTCTTGAGCTTTATTCTGAGATAGGTTAAATTACCTGAGAACAGTTTATTCCTTTCAGTCTTGCTTTTCACCTTTGTTAGGAGGGGGCAAAACCTGCGTTTAGTTTAAGATTAATTTTCTGAAGCAAAATCCTTCATGCATCAGTCTAATCAGTGGCTCATAAGGTTTGAGATTTCAAAATTCTGGATCTTGAGAATAGTCCCTATTTTGTGCTCTGTGTAAGATTTGGCATCTCTTCCCTCTAATCCTCTTAGGCAGTTTTTTTTCCCCCAGCCTCTGATGTTTCCTTACATGTATGTGCTAAGAGGTGCTGAACTGTATGCTACGAGTGATTCAGTGCAGGTATCTAAGTTCTTTGTCTACACAGCTTTTTATTATCTTGGACTCATCCACATGAACTTTAGCACTCTTGGCTTCTTCATACTCTTAGGTTTATCTCCTCAACTCAGCAGCACCTGACTGTACAGTGAGCTTACTGTACTCTTTATCCAGGTAGTAAGCTTGGAAAATCATAACCATACAGATCATCTCATTTTTTTTCTTCCTCTGAATGATCACTTATGCTCATCCTCAGTGTTTTGAGTGCCATTGTTTCATACATGCTGTCTGTTATTTTCGTATTTTCAGGTGGTGAGATAAATCTGATCCTTGTTATTCTACCTTAACTGGAAGCAGAAAATGTGATTATTAGAATGGGGTCATTTTTGGCATTTAAATAGACTGTATAAAAAGCAGCAATTTCAGGAGAGACTGGGAAATTACACAGGAACTGAGAGTTCTGCATTAGAAAACAAGATATGATGAAGTTTAATGAAGAGGAGACAGAAATTTGATTATTTAGAAGAATTGGAAATTGGACAACGTAGGTTTATGAATACAATGAAGTAAAAACAAAATTTATTAAGGTGGAGAATTAGTTTTCTATTTAGCTTAAGGAGAGGCATTCTCTATCTGACTGCTCTTTAACCTTTGAATCATTGTCTTAGAACACTCCATTTTATTTCTGAATGAGATTACTTATTAAGCTTTAACATTCCAGAAGAGGTTATATAAATGTAGTTGCTTATATCATCTTTCTTCACTTTAAAATTTAAAGTTAACAATGATAAAAGATAGTATGTATTA
The DNA here is from genome assembly GCF_048565385.1 of Saimiri boliviensis. Taxonomy (NCBI): domain Eukaryota; kingdom Metazoa; phylum Chordata; class Mammalia; order Primates; family Cebidae; genus Saimiri; species Saimiri boliviensis. The sequence continues at coordinate 62,250,559 of NC_133462.1, forward strand.
TATTTACATAAAAGTTATATTTTGTATTTTTGAGCATGTAGGGACAATTAGTTTAGTCTAGTTATGTTAACCAGTAGATATATGGTGCCATCTAATGGCTAATATGAAAATATAGTTAGTAAATGCTTCAATGCTTTGCCTAGTGTGTATATATGAAATTTTACAGTGAAATTATTGTCACTTTAAATGTCTAAGGTGCAGTTTTTATTTAAACTCTACGTGTATTTTCATTTTAATCTATGGTTTTAAAAATTCAACTATATATTGGTCAGACTTTTCATCACATGTAAAGCCATACTTGCAGTTAGCACAGTTTAAAGTATATTCAATATAAAATTAGCATATAAATAAATTTTAAGTTAAAGTTACAAACCTCCAGTTTGCTATCTTTTACTTCTCATTCCCTCAAACTTGACCCAATATGTAATTATAAATTATGCCTTATAGTACCTCAGCTTTATTGTAAACAGAATTCATTTTCCCTCCACCTTCCATCTCTTTTTGTATGTTTTACAAAATATATCAAAAATGTTAGGATATTGTATTAGATTGGTGATTTTTAAGTGCTATTCTAGGTGTTAGGGCTTCCCTAGAGCCACTCACAGGCTGTGGTGGAGATGGCTAAGTTTAGAAAATTAGCAGATTGATGGCTCTAGAAGTCCTGCACTGAAAAACTTTTCAACTTTATTTAGCACAGTATTTCCTAAATACATGTCATCATAGAACCCCCCCACCTCCTTTAAAAAAAAATATTGTGTTGACCTAGTGTTCCTCAGATGTCAGTTTGGCGGTTGTCCTAAATTTCATGTTTAAGGATAAAGGAATATTTCTTATATGTATGTTTCTTGTTTTAATGAAATAAATTTTGTTGCTTTTTCTTGTCATATAATAATACTTGTTATTTAGCAGTATGCCTTTTACCCTGATATGATTATTACACATTGTATGCCTGTATCACAATAGCTAATGTACCCCATACATATATACTTACTATATACTCATAAAATTAAAAAAAAATTAGTAGATGCAGAGTAATAATTGTTTCTCTCACATTCTTGTCATTTCCTGGTTAAAAAATCTTTGTCAAATTGGTGTTATTAAGAATAAAGTAGCCGGGCGCGGTGGCTCACGCTTGTAATCCCAGCACTTTGGGAGGCCGAGGTGGGTGGATCATGAGGTCAAGAGATCGAGACCATCCTGGTCAACATGGTGAAATCTTGTCTCTACTAAAAATACAAAAAAATATCTGGGCATGGTGGTGCATGCCTGTAATTCCAGCTACTCAGGAGGCTGAGGCAGGAGAATTGCCTGAACCCAGGAGGCGGAGGTTGTGGTGAGCCAAGATCACGCCATTGCACTCCAGCCTGGGTAACAAGAGCAAAACTCCGTCTCAAAAAAAAAAAAAAAAAGAAACAAAGTTGGAGGTATCAGTTTACCTGACTTCAAATTATACTGCAAAGTATTAGCAACCAAAACAGCATGGTGTGAAAATAGTCACAGGTTAGTGGAATAAATAGAGAACTCAGAAATAAAGCCACGTACTTACAGCAAACTGATCTTTGACAAAGTCAACAAAATCATACACTGGGGAAAGGACACCCTATTCAAGAAGTTGTGCTAGGAAAATTGGATTGCCATAAGCAGAATGAAACTAGACTCATAACTCTCACCCTATACAAAAAATAACTGAAGATGGATTAAAGACTTAAATGTAGGACCTGAAACTACAAAAATTGTAGAGGAAAATCTAGGAATAACTTCTCCAGACATTGGCCTAGACCAGGAATTCATGACTAGGACCTTCAAAAGCAAATGCAACAAAAACAAAAGTAGATAAATGGGACTACATAAACTAAAAAGCTTCTGCACAGCAAAAGAAATAATGAACACAGTGAACAGACAGCCTGCAGAATGAGAGAAAATGTTAGCCAGCCATGCATCTGATAAAGTCCAATGTTGAGAATCTACAAGGAACACAAACCAAAACCCCTCAAATAACCCCATTAAAAAGTGAACAAAGGAAATGAACATTTTGCAAAGGAAGATATACAAATGGCTAAGAAGCATATGAAAAAATGCTCAACATGACTAATCATAAGAGAAATGCAAATTAAAACCATAGGGAGATACTGCCTACACCAGTCAAAATAGCTATTATTATTCTTATTTTATAGATACTTGCAAATGTATACAAACACATTTTTGCTGTGGTATATAAAGTAATGCTTTAAAATTGTATATGTCTGTATTTATGGTTATCTCCCTTTTTGTCATGTACAGTATTCTGTATTTTGAAGTATCGCATTAATCCAGACAGTTGAATCTTGACTCTGCCACTTACAGCTTTGTGAATTTGGACAAATTATTTCATCACGTTTTGGTTTTCTTTTCTGCAAGGGTAACAGACTTGTAGTGAAACTTGAATGAACTTATATATGTAAAATACATGGAATAGTGCATGATGCAGAATAGGCCTTGAATTAATGTTGGTTTTGTTGTAATTTTTATTAGGCTTGCTAAAGTATGTTCTTCTTATTTTAGTCCTTTGTCCTCAAACACACACACGCACAGAGAGAGAGAGAGAGAGAGAGAGAGAGAGAGAGAGAGAATGTTCTTAGATACTTCTGTTGCTTTTATCCAATTTAATTTATTGATGCTTTTCTTTTTATTATGTCCTCCTTTTTCTTTCTTTTTTTTTTATCGTGTTTTAGGTTTTGGGGTACATATGAAGAACGTACAGGATTGTTGCATAGGTACATACATGGCAATGTGGTTTGCTGCCTTCCTCCTCATCACCTATATCTGGCATTTCTCCCGACATGATCCCTCCCAACTTGCCACCCACCGCTGTCCCTCCCCTAGTTCCCCCGACAGACTTCAGTGTGTGATGCTCCCCTACCGGTGTCCATGTGTTCTCATTGTTCAACACCTGCCTATCAGCGAGACCATGCAGTGTTTGATTTTCTGTTCTTGTGTCAGTTTGCTGAGAATCATGGTTTCCAGGTTCATCCATGTCCCTACAAAGGACACGAACTCATTGTTTTTTATGGCTGCATAGTATTCCATGGTGTATATGTGCCACATTTTCCCTGTCCAGTCTATCATCGATGGGCATTTGGGTTGGTTCCAAGTCTTTCCTGTTGTAAACAGTGCTGCAGTGAACATTCCTGTGCATGTGTCCTTATAACAGAATGATTTATAATCCTTTGGATATATACCCCGTAATGGGATTGCTGGGTCAAATGGAATTTCTATTTCTAGGTCCTTGAGGAATCGCCACACTGTCTTCCACAATGACTGAACTAATTTACACTTCCACCAACAGTGTAAAAGTGTTCCTATTTCTCCACATCCTCTCCAGCATCTGTTGTCTCCAAATATTTTAGTGATCACTATTCTAACTGGCGTGAGACGGTATCTCAATGTAGTTTTGATTTGCATTTCTCTAATGACCAGTGATGATGAGCATTTTTTCATATGTTTTTTGGCCTCATATATGTCTTCTTTTGAAAAGTGCCTGTTCATATCCTTCGCCTACTTTTGGATGTGTTTGTTTGTTTGTTTCTTGTAAAGTTGTTTTAGTTCTTTGTAGATTCTGGATATTAGCCCTTTGTCAGATGGGTAGATTGCAAAAATTTTTTCCCATTCTGTTGGTTGCTGGTTCACTCTAGTGATTGTTTCTTTTGCTGTGCAGAAGCTCTAAAGATTAATTAGGTCCCATTTGTCTGTTTTGGCTTTTGTTGCCAATGCTTTTGGTGTTTTAGTCACGAAGTCCTTACCTATGCCTATGTCCTGAATAGTTTTGCCTAGGTTTTCTTTTAGGGTTTTGATGGTGTTACGTCTTATGTTTAAGTCTTTAATACATCTGGAGTTAATTTTAGTGTAAGGTATCAGAAAGGGGTCTAGTTTCTGCTTTCTGCACACTGCTAGCCAGTTTTCCCAACACCATTTATTAAACAGGAAATCCTTTCCCCATTGCTTGTTTTTGTCAGGTTTGTCAAAGATCAGATGGTTGTAGATGTGTGGCATTACCTCTGTTCTGTTCTGTTGGTCTATATCTCTGTTTTGGTACCAGTACCATGCTGGTTTGATTACTGTAGCCTTCTAGTACAGTTTGAAGTCAGGTAGTGTGATGCCTCATGCTTTGTTCTTTTTGCTTAGAATTGACTTGGCTATGCAGGCTCTCTTTTGGTTCTGTATGAAGTTTAAGGTGGTTTCTTCCAGTTCTGTAAAGATGGTCATTGGTAGCTTGATGGGGATAGCGTTGAATGTATAAATTACTTTGGGCAGTATGGCCATTTTCACAATACTGATTCTTCCTAACCATGAGCATGGAATGTTTTTCATCTGTTTGTGTCCTCTCTTATTTCCTTGAGCAGTGGTTTGTAGTTCTCCTTGAAGAGGTCCTTTATATCCTTTGTTAGTTGTATTCCTTGGTATTTTATTCTCTTTGTAGCAATTGTGAATGGCAGATCATTCTTGATTTGACTCTCTTTAAGTCTGTTATTGGTGTATAGGAATGCTTATGATTTTTGCACATTGATTTTGTATCCTGAGACTTTGCTGAAGTTGCTTATCAGTTTCAGGAGATTTTGTGCTGAGACAATGGGGTCTTCTAAATATACAATCATGTCGTCTGCAAATAGAGACAATTTGACTTCCTCCTTTCCTAATTGAATACCCTTTATTTTTCTTGCCTGATTGCTCTGGCTAGAACTTCCAGTACTGTATTGAATAGGAGTGGTGAGAGAGGGTATCCTTGTCTATCGCCAGATTTCAAAGGGAATGCTTCCAGTTTTTGCCCATTCAGTATGGTATTGGCTGTGGGTTTATCGTAAATTTCTTTAGGACTATTTTATGCCTTCATTTTAAGACTTGTTTTGTGCGTGCCTCATAGTTTTTATCCTTTTGTGATTAAAAACATATTAAGACTGAATTATGTTTTTCATTAACCTCTAAAGAATGAAGTTTTATTGTTAGAATAATAAAGTACTCTTGTTTTTACTGAGGCTCATAGAGTCTAGAAATTGAATGTTGTTTTGAATCCAGGGCAACCTACAACCTCGACTTCAGTGCTTGAAATAAAGCAAGCAGCTTTGCTGTGTTCCTGATTTTAAAGTGAATACTTTTGAATTGTAATATATTCTCATGAATTTTGTTTGCTGTATTATTTTGGTTGATTTCTTTTATCAGGCTAATAAAGTTACCTTCCAACTCAAATTTACTGTTTTTTTCTTCTTTATTAAATTATAGGTTGCTGTTGAGATTTCTTAATTTTTTTTTTTGCCTCTGTTGAAAGGGTGGTGAATTCTATGAATTTATTTTCTAATGTTACATTATTTTTGCATAGTGGGGATAAATCTAACTTTGTCTTGTGGTATTTCTCCATATATTTCTGGATTTGGGTTTTAGTATTTATATTTTATATTAATAATTTTAAATTACATTTATATTCATAATTATTGCCTAGCAATCTATCCTCCTATCAGTGACAAATAAAAATAAACATTTCATAGATTTGAGGGTCAGCTGGCTTCCTGCCTTGTTGAAGCATACATGCTAGTACAGGAAGACAGATAACAAATGATTTAAAAAGTTATACATTATTTGGTATTTTAGAAGATAAGCAATACAAAAAATAAACCAGGGAAAAGGTGAGGTATGGCTGTTAATCAGTTGCATTTTAAAATAGAGTTGACAGAGTTGTTCTCATTAAGAAGGTAAAAGATTAGAAGGAGGTGAAAGAATCAGCTATGTAATGGAAAACGCCATCAAAGCAGAGGGAGAACATCCAGGGGAAAAGAACCTGGCTAATATTTGAGAAACATCAAGGCAGACTGTGGAATGAACTAGTAGGAAAGTGGTAGGAAATGAGGTCACAGTAGCCATAGAGAGCCAGATCATGCAGGAAATGAAGAGCCATTGGAAGATTTTGACCAGAGGACAGTCAGTTCTGATTTACATTTGAAGGACTAATTCTGGATACTATGATAAGATTAGACTGAGAGGGAGAAGATTATAAGTGGCTCATTCAGATAGCAGCTCTTGCAGACTGGAATGATTTACCAGGTATCACCATAACCAAGATAAATTGCCCATAAGAACTGACCAGTTTCTTAGTTCTTTTTAAATTTTGAAACGAAGAGTAATATTTAAAAGCAAGCACCTGTGTAACTAGAACCCAGGGAGCGAAGTAGAATGCTGCCATTTCTTCAAAAGCCCCGAGCACTCTCCTCGAGTACTATCCCTTTTCTGCCTGCTTTTATGGACATTAAGTTTTTTTTTTTCTTGAAGTTTACCACCTAAGTACTCATCCTTGAAATACTAGTTTTGCCTGTTTTGAACTTTATATTGGAATCTTGCCCCTTCTGCCTTGCTTCTTTTAACCTCATATTTCCAAGGTTGTTTTTTTTACATGTAACTATTATTCATTCATTTTTATGGCTACATAATTTTCTAATGTATGACTATACCCCTGATTTTTTCTCCACTGTTGAGCCTCAGATTTTTATCATCTGAAAGATTTCCAGTTGCTCCACTTCATATTACAAGATCTAAATTTCGGCCATTCTGGAATAGTGATATTGCATTGTGATGTAATTTGAAGTTTTCTGATGCATAACAAAGGTGAATACTTTTTCATACATTTATTGGCCATTTAAATTTTATCCTTTGTGATAATCCTGATCAGGACTTTGCCCTTTTTTTTTTTTTTTTTTTTTTTTTTTAATGCTGTCTTAAAAAAATGTTTTTGGCCATGTGCAGTGGCTCATGCCTGTAATCCCAACACTTTGGGAGGCCGAGGTGGGTGGATCACCTGAGGTCAGGAGTTCGAAACCAGCCTGACCAACATGGTGAAACCCCATCTCTACTAAAAATAAAAAAATTAGCCAGTTATGGTGGTGGCCCCTGTGATCGCAGCTACTCGGGAGGCTGAGGCAGGAGAATTGCTTAAACCTGGGAGTCAGAGGTTGCAGTGCGCCAAGATCGCACCATTGCACTCCAGCCTGGGTGTTGTGGTGGGACTCTGTCTCAAAAAAAAATGGTTTTTATGCATTTCTTATATGTTTAGATATGAGCCTTTTCTTCCTGATACATGTTGCAAACATATTATTCCATAAAATATATTACTTGATTTGCCTACTCATTATATAATACCTTTTGATGATTAGAAATTTTAAATTTGAATGTAATAAAATTTATCAATATTCTCTTTTGTGATTTATGCATTTTATGTCTTGTTTGGTAAGAAATCCTTTACCTTGGGATCATGAAAAAAAGTATTTGTATTTTTTTTCTACAAGATTGATTGGCTAAAGCATTTCATATTTAGATCTATAATCTATCTAGAATAGATTTGTATATAAATTCGTTTTCCCCTTATATTCTCAATTTTCCAAGCACAATGTATTGAAAACATGACCCCCCACTCACCCACTGCTCTGCAGCCAAGTTGGCCTATATCAGAATTCATGTGTGCAAGTGTCTGTGTCTGGCCTTTTGGTCTATTATCTATTCCTGTGCCAATATCATCTGGTTTTAATTATTATACTTTTAAAATAATTCTTGGTATCTGGTAGAGTTTTCTCCCTTTAGTTTTCATTTTGTGCCTGCCAAGAAACCTTTTAATTACTGTTTCAGCTTTTCAGGTACTCTAATACCAGGAAGATGTGTGTGTCCTGATTTGATATTCTGTTAACATTTCTGTTATTCTAATGGAGTTTTCTCCAGTGTAAATTTTAAGTTGTTCACATATCCGCTCCCATTTGAATTTATTTGGCTACTGTGTAACGGGATCTAAAAGCTAGATTCTTTACATCTGTTCATTTTTATCCTCACATAGGCCCTCTAGGCCCTGAAAAAAGACAAGTTTTTGGTCTTCTAAAAATGAGGATAAGGCAGTAGACAATGATAAATGCATCAAAGATAATACTGTTCTGGAAAGCAGCTTGCTGACCAGTCACTTGCTGGCAATGCTTCTTAACTTGCTCTCTTTAAGCCATTGCATTATACTCTGTAGCAGGATTAGGAAACCAGTTTCCCTTCTAAAATTCATTAAATATTGCCAAATCCTTACAATACTGGTGTCTTTAATACTTTTTTCTCATATAAATTTAATTCTATTCGCAAATGCTTTTTATTTGATTTGATTTGATTTGATTTTTTTACAAATTCTGTTTGTCTTCTTCTGCTTTTTGATTTATTCCTTACTGTGAAAGTCTCCAAATGTATTCTTTACTAGGTGTTCTCAATTTTACTTTGAAATTGGAGACCATAATTGCTTTAATGAGAATCAGATAGCATAATAGAATGATTAGTTTTCACCACATAGAAACATTACACTGCTTTCTATTTGACTTGTATTATATTATTTTAATTTTTTTCCTGGCATATTTTACTGAGCCAACATTGTCATTGATGTTTATTAGTGTTTGGCTCCTAATGGAGTAGTAACCTTGAAATTATCCATATTGAACTTCATTTTGTTTTGATGTGTTATTTCTTTAATATATTGAGGTCCCTAGTATATTTATCTTTCATTCAGAGAATTAGCAATCATGCTCTACCTAGTGTTCCTAGGACCTTCTACAAAGTTAATGAAGATATTCTCAATTCCTTCATTCAGGTCATTGGTAAAGGTATTAAGTAACACAGGTTTATATATCTCCCAAAATACCTAACTAAAACGGACACCACTGAAAGATGTGTCATGGTATACCACCATATTTTATATCTCTTAATTTCATCATTTCATTGTCTACCTTTTCTCCTTTTGACTGACAGATTTTTTCTTCAGTTAATGTTGATTTGGTTGCTGGTGACCCTTGTAGCACTGAGTGAGTTAGAAGAAAAGTGCCACACTCTTGAGTTTCAATTGAGAGTCTTTTATTGCTGGTGACTGAGAGGCAGCTCACACTCAAAAATCTCTCAGCCCTGACTAGGGGATGTGATTTCCTTTTATACCTATTCTAGGAGAGTAGGGAAGGGGAGTCTAGCTGAAGTGGAATTTTACAGAAGCAGAACAAGCAAGTTAGAAGAGGAAGCTGGTAACCAGGAGGCAGTAGGTTCCCATAGTTGCTGATTACCAAGCAGGGGTATTCACAATAGCTAGGGGACCTGCCAAGCAGGATGTGGTTACAACAGTTATGAAGTCCTGGGTACAGCATGACCCAGCTCTGCACCCAATGGAGAGAATGGCAGGGAGGGAGAGGCTAAGATAGTCTGTCAGGCTCACATCTAAGATGGAGTCTGGTTTACATCGTAGTCTGTTTGGTTTACATCAATAACACCTTACTTATTGAAAGTAGCTCCTACTTTAATTACTTAAAATTTGTATTTCAACCTCTAAGGACAAAGGCTCAAACTGTTTCTCACGTGATTCTGCTCCAACACTGAGTTGCTGAGTTTAGAGGTTACTCAGCAACTCTATCAGCAGCTGAACTTAAAGGATTGCATCTTCTTTGCCAAACTTTTAGAGTCGTTTTTCTTTAAAATTTCAAGTATTTTTGCTGTTACTATATCTGATACAGATATTATGTCAACAAAAAAAGGTAAAATGATATCACTTTGCAAATGGAGCTACACATTTTTTATTCGATATGTGTTGGGAATGCGAGTAGAACATTCCAATTGCTAGATTCAGGTGGGAGCACAGGATATTGAGCTCTTGTCATCACTAACTGAAGTATGCTGGACTCGTTTAGTGGATAAGAAAACATGATAGGCTGGTAAGGTTAGATGAGCCTTTGGTTGCCTATATGTATGTTCATACACAGTAAATCTATATGCCTTGAACCATTCAATGTTTTTAGCAAAAGCTACTTCTCTTCAGAATGGATCGGGCTTGGTAGGGGAAAGATGGTTTTAGAGTGAGCAGACAATGCTTTGATCACTTCAAAAGGAGAACCAGGTAGCCTAATATTAAAATTTAAGAGGAAGGTGGTGTCTCTCTGAGAGATTTGAATGAAACTGCTTTGTATTTATCAGAATTGTGATGGGTTTCAACTAAATCCTGAAATAAGCATATTTAAAACTGTGCTTGGGATCATAGATTGGCCTTAACCAGAATATTCTCCTGTAGTTGGTGTTGAATTCAAAATCGTTACTCATAGTAGTTAGCTCTTATTGAAAAGAAAGAACAAAAATCCATTGAAAATATGAAGGAAAGGAAGCAGTGACCTTAGATATTGCCCATGCCATTTCTCGTTTAGATAATTTTGAAGAAATTCATGCACATTGAATAGGTAATGAAAAAATTTGAGGTAGTCAGCCCTAATTTGTTGTTCAAAAGAATGACTGTGCTTTGCTATGGGGAGATTTGTCAGGAAAATAAGTTTTTCTTAGTCTAAACTTAACTGGAATCATAATTCTAAAGCCTCAATCAAGATTGTCCTTGAAGAAAAATCTCTGCAAGAGATGGTTTGACAGAGTTTTTATATTAATAATTTGGTTTAAATATATACAGTACATTAAGTATTATTAAGTCTGAGTAAGAAGTATGTGGTTTAAATATATTATGTATTTGATTTTCCATACTTGATAAGTGTTTGGGTTTTCTTTTTTTTTTTTTTTCCTGATTTCTCAGGATTCATTTAGGGTTTTTTGTTATGATATTCAAATGAAATTTCAATTTATTGCATTGTACCTAGAGGAAAATACAAGTTCAATCTATTCATGGCTTGAAATGTAAAACAGGTTGGGTGGCATCTCTTTTATCAACCTAGCCAGGTAGGTAACTTTCTCTCAGAGGGCATTTTTTCCCCCTAAGATCTTAGACAGTGTTTCCCATCACTGCCACCTGCACCTTCTCCTATTGTCCCTTTAAGTTACTTACCAGTTAATTGTATTACTTTTATCAGTAAATGCTCTTTGTAGTGATTGGTTTTTATAAAATCCAGAGTTAACAGCATTGTTACACTGTTTTTTGATTTACATATATCCTTTCCAGTTTTGCATCATTTATAATGTAGTATAAAAATTTGAGGGAAATTTTATTTGTGAACTAACTGAAGTGTTACAAAAGGAAACTGAAACATATTAATCTTCTATTTTCCTATTATCTCTTAGAATTATGAGTGTTTCTCTATTTTATATCCAAACCCAGAGCAAAATAAATATAGCATTTTTCTAATTAAAATACAAGAAAATTATTTAGAGGTAATTAAATATAAAACAGGTTTCTCTTTTTCAATGAAAGTTGACTTTGACAGTTCACATTTTGGTCAAGAGATAGAATTGCATCTATTAAATGAATTATTAAAGATTCCATGACATGGAGTTAGAGGATTAGTGTTTCAAGCCCAGCAAGACAAATCAGCAATACATCCCTTACAATGCAAATTGTAAGTTGTTGCTTTTTATCTTTTTAAAAAAATAATTAGATGAAACATAGGTACTTTTTGTTTAACTTTGCATTTAAAATATAATGAATAGTCTTGTAAAATTTATTTTAGAAATTATAATTTTTGATAAAAATATTATTTAGAGTATTATTGTGGTACAGGTAAATAAAAATTGAAAATGTGTTGGTTTAGTAGATAAATATCCTCTTTAAACTGAATTATTTCATGTATATCCTAGTATTTTTCTTAGAAAAACATTTTCTTAGCTAGAAAATGTTCTTTCATAACAAAATATAATGTAGAATTTAAGTGAATTCTGCAATACTTTCAAAGTTGAAATGGATTTGCTCTTGCTTTGACTTTAATAAGACTATAATTTTACCATTTTTTAAATGACCAACTCATCTGTGAAATTACAATGAATTTTACCACTGTTAACTGAAGCATAAATTTTAAAAAATTTGGTATTTGTAAAGTTTATTTTTTTGTAAACACATATATTTATTTCTAAATATAAAGATAACTACCAAAGCCAGTTCAGTATACATAACACAAATAATCAAATTCATATAGAGGATTATATAGCTCACAGAGAGCAATTATATTCTTTATTGAGTACTACTAATGAATGTCAAGCTTATTTTCTATAGAGTACCTTTAGCTTTTAAATTTGTTATTTGTTTTATTAGCTTTTCAAATGTGGCATATAAGGATGTATTTTGGTTTTTTAACTTAATTCTAAAATTAATTTTTAAATATTTTGAATAGTATCTTGAACAGAAAAAATTAGATTCCAGTTTGAAAATTTGTGTATTTATTTTGAGGAAGTTGAAATCACTTGTTATTTTTTAAAATTTTTTAACATATAAATATTTTAACATATAAATATTTATATAACATATAAATAACATACATCTCATGTATGTTAAAAATAACTTGCTATTTTTAACATACATGAGAGCTATAAATAAAATATTTTCTCATAATATATATAGTAAACGATGTTACTTTGGTCACAGAGCTTTTTCTTATCTTTTATATGCAGGTTGGCATACAAGGAGCAATATTCCTTGGTGTTTAAGATCATGGATTCTGGAGTTAAAGTGTCTGGATTCAAGTCCAGGTTCTACCACTTCACAGATTTGTGATCTTGGACAACTTAATTATTCTCTGGGCTTCCGTTTACTAATCTAAAGGCCAAGTTAATATTATAGTACTTATCACAAAATTGTCCTGACCATTAAATTTTTAAATTATCTGTCATACTTCTTCTGTTTCCCTCTTTCCATGCTCTAATCCAAATGCCTTTCTTCTTGTATTTTTCATTTTGGTTAGTGCATTACTATTTACCCAGCCACTCAAACTAGAAACTTTAGAATTAACCTCAACTCTTTTTCTTTCTTATCCTCTACATTTACATAACTGGATCATTATCAATTTTCTTTGAACAAAGACTAGATTTCACCTTTCTCTGTTACTACTGCTACTACTTAGTTTAAGAACTGAAGATACTTTACCCTTGTTGATCTGCTACCATATTTCAGTTTTCTAGCTGTTTTAACTAATATAGTTCTACAAGGCAAACTTGTAATCATGTTACTCCCCAAATAGAAAATTTTGAGGATGATATTCAAGTTTCTTTGACAGTTTGGACCTTGCTTTCATCTCCCGTCACAGCTCCTCTGATATATTCTTGATCTTTCCTGAACACACATGTATTCATTCATTCATTCATTCATTCATTCATTCATTCATCCATGCATCCAGACAGGGTTTTAATCCTGATTCTTCCACTTACTATCTGGATACAAAATTTAATATTTCTTTGTCTCAGTTTACAATGGGAATGATAATAGGATCATTGTGAATATTAAATGAATTAATATATGTAAAGTGCTTAAAACAGTGGTTGGTATATAGTATGTGCTATATGGTTTTGTTGCTATCTTTGTTAGCAGTAACTACCATTCTTAAGTGACATGAGCTACATTTTCTCTTGTCATTTAGTTTTTCAACAAATGGAAAATCAGTCTGCATGATATCCTAATCCTATGTAGCCACTTAAGGCATTAAATGTGTGAGTGTTTTGAGCCTGGACTAAAAGGGGAACTTTTATATATATTTATTATTACAGTGTAATATTGAAGTACTCCTCTTTTTTGCCTCTTCACACCAGACTCTGTCCTGCTTCTGATTTTCCTGGCTATCTGAAATGCCGATGATAATTATTGTTTTCATTTTTACTCTATATCCCAGGCTTGATGCATAACATTGTTTTTATGTCATATACCTTAGCTTTTATTAAAATAGTTTTCTTCCCTGGCTGTGCTTCAGTCTGAGGACAAGACAGGCAAGGCTAACATATCTGGCTATAATTTCTTGATTCTAGTAACAATGTCTGTTCCTCAGCACAAGCCCGATATCCAGCTAGCATTCCTACCATTCCTGCTGCCTCATCCTCTCACTCCCATTGCCCCTGCCTTACAATATCTCTATCTGCTTCATCTTCTTCTGCAATATCATTGACCCAGCTTTGAAAAGACATAGTGTCTTATTCAATTCTATACCTGGTATACCTTGCTTTTATAAATAATGGAAAAGGAAATCAAAGCACTTATCATTGACCAGTCGGTGACTTAATTTTTAATAAATGAGTTAGGATACCAATTGCAATTTCTCTCTGATTAAAGAAATAATCTTGGAGAAAATAATATTTGAATTGCTGTTTGAGTGATGGAAGAAGAAGAGTAGATTATACAGGGATCTTTATGGGGTATTTGAAGCTTAGAATTTATTCTCAGCTAATACTTGAATATTATCTGTAAGGCATTGAGGATACAAAAACTTAGTTTCTGTTTAACTTCAAATGACTGATAGAGTGACAAGTAATAAAAAAGTTGAAAGGCAAGAAAGATTGCCAAGGACTGGAGAAGCTGTCTTTTGTCTTTTCCTGCTGTATGAAACCTCTGTAGGTGATTTCATATATTCTCTTTAGACCAAGTTCTCTTGAAAATCTAGTAGCTTATCATAACAGGATTTCATTCAGTTTTTGGAATATAGCTTGATCTTCTGTCTCTGGGCCTTTGCAGATGTTATTTCTTACTAACTCTTGAAATATAACCATAGAGTCCATAACTTCCAGAAAAGCTTTCTTGATCTTTCAGCACTGGAATAAGTATTTCTGTGGTTCTCATAGTCCCTGTTCTTTCTCGATTATAGCCTTTATTACACTATATTGCCTTTACTACACTCTGTTGTAACTGTCTTCACCAGATTTTTCAAGTAACACAGAAACTATTTGTTTAACAATGCCTGGTGTGTGTTGGTGCTACAAATATGTAAGTTGGTTGAGTGAATGAGTAGGATAAAACAGAGAGGAGTTGGTCATTCCAGGCAAGGGGAAGAGGATCAGTAAGAAATGTGGTATTGAATATTGTGTATTCTGAGAGTGGGTACAGCATTTGACTGAAGTATAATATTGAAAAGACAGGCTGTACAGCCTGCCACATCAGGGAGTACAAAATTTATTTACTAAGAAAGAGCCCTTGAAGCTTTTAGACATACAAATAATGATATGTAGTCTCATAAATTTTGTTAAGTAATATATCCGTGCATGGGATATAACTTTTTTCTAATTCTGCATGGAGTTTTGCTCTTGTTGCCAAGGCTGGAGTACAATGGTTCGATCTCAGCTCACCGTAACCTCCCTCTCCCAGGTTCAAGCGATTCTTCTGCCTCAGCCTCCGGAGTAGCTGGGATTACAAGTGCCACCACTACACCTGGCTATTTTTTTTATTTTTAGTAGAGACGGTTGGTCAGGCTGGTCTCCATCTCCTGACCTCAGGTGATCCACCCACCCTGTCTCCCAGAGTGCTGGGATTACAGGTGTTAGCCACCATACCTCACCCTTTTTGTTGCTGTTGTTGAGACAGAGTCTCACTCTGTCACCCAGGCTGGAGTGCAGTGGTGTGATCTTGACTCACTACAACCTCTGCCTCTTGGGTTTAAGTGATTCTCCTGCCTCAGCCTCCCCAGTAGAAGGGATTACAGGTGCTCACCACCACGCCTGGCTAATTTTTGTATTTTCAGTTGAGACAGGGTTTCTCCTTGTTGGCCAGGCTGGTCTTGAGCTCTTGATCTCAAGTGATCCACTCACCTCGTCCTACCAAAGTGCTGGGATTACAGGCATGAGCCACCGCGCCCAGCCTTTTTTCTAATTATTTTCAAAATTTTGCAGTACTCTTCAATGGATTAAACATATGATGACTCCTGTTTTTTTTTGTTTTGTTTTTTTTTTAAGACAGAGTTTTGTTCTGGTGCCCAGGCTGGAATGTAGCGGTACAATCTCTGCTCACTGCAGCCTCTGTCTCCCAGGATCAAGCAATTCTCATGCCTTAGCCACCTGAGTAGCTGGGAATTACAGGCATGTGTCACTATGCCAGGCTAATTTTTGTATTTTTAGTAGAGATGGGGTTTCACGCTGTTGGCAAGGCTGGTCTCGAACTCCTGGCTTCAAGAGATCCTTCCCTTTTGGCCTCCCACAGTGTTGGGATTAGAAATATGAGCCACTGAGCCTGGCTGACTTTTGCCTTTATTTCGAGATTCTTTCTACAGATTTATAAGGAAACTTAGAAAATTTGAATGAATGCTGCCGAATGAATTGAACAACTGTCATGAAACTTTGCAGTTTGTTTTTCTTATAAACGAAACTATTTTTAAACTATGACAAAGAAAATTCAAATAAGGTAGTAAGCTAACTTATGGTTGGGCGTTTCCTTCTTATTTGTAGCTTAAAGAAAAATAAATGCTTACAGCTGTGACTTTTTTTTCTCTAGTATCTCCAGAGGCAGTTGGATTTTTGTCAGCTGTTGGGGTGTTTATTATCTTGATGCTGCTCCTTTTTCTCTATATTAATAAGAAGTTCTGTTTTGAAAATGTTGGCGGGTTTCCAGATCTTGGTTCAGAATACAGTACAAGGAAGAATTCACAAGATACAATTTGTAAGTATCATATATCTGCTTCTGTTGTTTTTTTTTTAATCTGTTTATTTTACTTATTTTAATATATACAATAAAAAGGTTGATTGTGACATATAATTAACTAATATTTGAGCTATTATTCTGTAAAAGATCTACTGTTAATTAAATTATGTTCCCATATCCTTCTGTTGTTCATGAAGTGCTATTACGTACAGGTGAATTGTCTGCTACCACAAAATGACATTTTAATTTTTTATATTTAAAATATGCTTTTGAGCCTATAATATGTGCAGATATGCTTGAGGAAGGAGGAAGTATCTTGTTGCTTCATGTAGCATACTTCCATTGTCCAAGTGGCTCTTTAGAGAGCTTTTCCCCCCACATCCCTAGAACACTTTTGAAAGTATTCACCTTTTTTCTTTACCCGCTGTTTAATTTTCAGCTAACGGATAATTTTATTGTTTGGAGGAGGTGGTTTTACTTAGTAACTTAATTTATATATATCAGTTCTGATTATAAAAAATAATATTCCATTCTCTCCCTTAGCACCATATTTTACAGTGTTACTAGGTACTAGGAAAGATGAATACCGTTCTCTTATGGAAATCTTTTCCTTGGAGTTGCTTTTCTTTTCTTTTCTTTTTAAATTACTACAAGAGTTTTTACAATTTCCTGTTTCTAAACACTGGCTTATAAAAAAAAATGATAGTAGGAACAAATTGGAAATTATAATAGCAAAGTGTTAATTTAGAAGAATGTGATGAACAATAGCTGAGAAATCTTGCTTTTCTTATCTATGTACCTGTGTTGGAGATATGCTTTTCTCTTATATCTGATAACTTAAAAAGCAATAGCCCATTACTTATAAGAATCTGTTAGTTATTGAATTATATTCTGTGACTTTTGCATTAAGAAACTAAATAGTATTTTATACAGTTTTAATTTGGTCAAGGTTAATGTTTCTCATAATCCACTCCAGGCCTACTTTTTGATCATTTAAAGAACTGGCTAAAAGTATCTTTTTGGCAGCCATTGGTAATTCTCTGGTTTAGCATTTCTGGTTTTCCTTTTGTTTAATGATACCTTTATGTTTTTAAATTTTATTGAGTACTCCCAAAGAACTTTTTGTTTATGTGGATTATATCTATTGATATGTACCATATTAAAGTCAAAACTGTGAAAATTTAAAAATGTTATTTATTAATTTATTTTTTAAAAAATCAACGTTAATATAAATAACGTTTAAATTTTTTAAAAAAACTATTTTTCAAAGCAAAAAGAAAATAGGGAAAAATGGTGAGAAGAGTGATTTTGTTTTACACTTTTTGCATATCTTTTTAATGACTGACTGGCATAATGGAAGACAGCTGGATTCTCATTTCTGCTTCTGCATTCAATCTGTCGTGTAGCCTCTGGATAACTACTGTATTCACTTGTGAGCCAATGAGAATGAAAAAGTTAAATACCCCCTTGCTGTTATTGTAGGACTAGTCTTGACCTTGAAGATCCCTTGAAAATGTCTCAGGGACCTTTATTATACTGAATCTTGTTTTTCTGTCACTTATTAAAAAGGAACAATAATATTTATCTCCTAGAATCACTATAAGATCAAGTAGGATAAAATGTGTCAATTACAGTGCCTTACATATAGTAGCCACTCATCAGATGTCCATACCTCCTCTCCCCTATTCTTACCACTATGCAAAATTGTTTAGATATTTTTCTTTAATATTTTTCTTAATTTGAAATGATACTGGTAGTTTATTAATAAGATAGGGTAGTTCCCTTACATAGATTATTAATAAGCAACTAAAAGTAAATAATAAAAATCCTTCTTATGCTTCTTCTTTCAGGTATAGAATAAAAACTCAATAGTGTTTGAGGGAAAAATATTGTCTTGCTGCTGTTATAATAGCTGTGGAGTGGGAAAAATGTCATTACGTTTAAACCAAATGGTTTGATTTTTTTATTGTTTCGGAAGAGTCTTCAACATATTTCTTTCAATGCATAATGTATTTACAGAAAGATTAAGAGCTATAATGTGAATTGCTAATATTGAGCCGATGAATAGTAACATTTAAGTAAATGTTAAATTCAAGTTCCAAAGTGGTTGATATTTTGAGAAGAGAAAATTCCGTTATTGCACCTTTTAGGAACAAGGAATTAGAAAATGGCATTTTTCAGAAATTTCCAACAGAATCTGCCTTCAATGTCCTCTCTGGTAGACACAATCAGTAGTGCTGTAGATGATTTGACCACTGCTGTTGGGGAGGTCAGCTATGCTTTAACTGACTCAGTTGCTGAGCAGGTAACAAGTATGATAAGTGGCTTTCGCCCAGAAGAGGAAAGCTCTGCAGCAGAAGAAACTGTAGACACTTCTAAACAAAAAAATGCCGGGTTAACAGAAGTCTCCCAAAACACTAATTGTCAGAAAACTCAATCCAGTTTAGAGCACAGAGCAAAGCAAATAAATACTTGTAATACTTCAGTTTCACAAAAGCAAGATCAAGGAATACATGAAGAAAGAGTATTTAAACATGTTAATGATAGGCAGCAGACTCTATCAGAGTATCAAGACACTGGTAAAACTGGCGATTCTTCTTTGAAAGGCTGCATGAATAATGGTGGGATATCAGTTATCAAACAGAATACAAGGGCTGGATCTCCTTGTCAAGAACTTGAAAGTACAGGCAGATGTAAAACAATTGGACTAGGAATTTCCAATAATGGTAAGAATGATTTAAAAGAGGTAGGATACCAAGAAATGAAAGGAAATCAGAAGAATGCCAATGGAGTAAACAAACTGTATGAGCAAAAGAAATACGTTAGTACAGATAATCGTAAAAAGGAAGAATATACTAAATCTCAACATGTATTTTTGGGAAGAGATCAAGAGAATGTGGGGCATTTCAATAAATACAAGCATCTTCCTGATTTAGGGCATTCAGAGCATTTAAAGAAAGCTAAAAAATGTCTTAAAAGTAAAGCATCCAAAGGGAATGAGTGTTCAGGAAATGAATGTTCTTTAAAAGATATTTTGACAAGCAATAGGCATATGACACAGAAATCCGTTATAAAAGAAGACATACGTCTAGCACCATCAACTAATTCTAAAGATAAGTTATCTGGGAAAATTGAAGAACAAATAAATTCAAAGAAATACTGCAAAGTGAAAGAAGACATAAACCCAAAGAAAGCTGGGGCCATTTCTGCCAAGAAAGGAACAGCAAAGACTAAAAATGAAAAATATTTTAATATAATACCAGAAAAAGGTGAGGTCTCTTAATGTTGGTGTGAGTGGTTAAATTTTCTCTTGATTTTTAAAATTATTAAAACATCATCCAAATTTCTCAGCTTTCCTATTCATGTGTCTAAATTTAAGATGTTCTTGAATCCTTTTACTGGGAGACATTTTAAAAGTCATTCAGTATTTTTTCTAAAATCATTTCAAGAGCATTCACGTTGTTTGAACCACTAAGTATTGCCCCATCCCTGCATTATTTGGCCAGTTTTTCAGCCGCCCTAGTTTTCGTTAATGTCCATTTAGTTTATAACCAGAAACTTCATGGTTTTCTTACAGGCTTTATTTGGAGTTTATTTGATGTGCTGTAGTTGCTTTGAAATTTTTATATAACTAACTCTGAAGCCCCTTATACAATATTGCTCTTTGCATCTATCCTAGTAAGAATTTATATCAAATGTTTAATTTTTTCCTGGAGAGCAATAGATGTTATTTTATTCAATAACATGGTTCAGGATACATTTTTATTCATTTTGCCCATACATTAAAATTTTTATATTACTGCCCTATTTACAATAAGTATACATGAATAATTTATTATTATTCATGAGTTCTCTTTATAGAATTAGGATTCTAATTAAGCATTTATAGTTTTCAATCACAGTACTTGTGATAATTTTCAAAACATTGCTAGCCACTCATGCTGCTAATAATTACTTCTGGTAATCTCTTAGTCACATCCATTTATTGCTGATTTGATCATGAGGCCAAAAGTACACTGGCTTTTGTTTATAAAATACACATCTGGAATTTTTCTATAAAGTCATACTCTCATAAAATAACAAAAAGCCAAGTAGCAGTAACAAGGAGAATTTTTCAGTTCTGCTATGACTACATACATAATAGGGATCAGTTGTTTATCAATTATATGAATGGTTTTACAGTGATATAGGAGAGGCTAATCCAAGATAGATGCGCTGACTTTAAATGTCAGTTTTTGAAATGTATCCGTTTTGGAATCTGTTTTTCTAGCAGTTTTTTTTTTTTTCTTTTATTGTCAGATTTAGTGATCTTTGGTAGGCCTGGTTTAGTTCTGGTAGCCTTGTTGCTTAAAGTAGCAAAAATGTGAAAATAATATACAATGGTTTACATATTATTTTATTCAGAATGAATGGTAGAATAGACACTAGTAATTAATACATTACAAGTAGCATGTAGGGTTTTTAATTTTTTAAATTTGTTTTCATTAAGAAGCATGCTAACACCTAAAGAAACCAAATATTTCTCACATATTCCACAATACAGTCAGTACTAAACTTACACAGGCAATGTTCCCAAAATCATTTCAAAAGTTGTTTGACCCATAGATTAACCCTTCATTTAGCTGAACTATAATATTACTGGTACCTGGTATTCTAGGTTCTGACATAGGCTTTATAAGTTATAGAAAAAGGAGGAAGGGTTTTCTTCTCTATTTCTAATTGCAGGTTACTTTAGGTAATGTTTTTCAATAGGCGAAGTTTGACTGCAGACTAGTTACCCTCCTCAAGAGACTCAGAACCCTCTCTTGCTTTAAGATCCCCACCATGGTATCCAACGAAGTGGTAGCAGCTCAGCACTGGGAGTCAGAGGCCTTATAGCTCTGTCATCTCAGTGTTTTCTAATAGTATTTTCTGCAACAACAGAAACGTTTTACATACCTGCATTGTTCCATACAGTAACCATTAGACACATGTGGCTGTTGAGCACTTCAAATGTGGCTAATAGCATGGGGAACTGGGCTTTAATTTCTGTTTACTTTTAATTAGTTTAAATAGCCACATGTGACTGTTGGCTACATACTGGGCAAACACTGTCACAATATGTGACATTTGGTGATAGTGTTACCGTTTTGTGGATTTATTTTACTAATTTAAAAGCTGGGACTAGACTAGATGACATCTAAGCTCCTTCTAACTCTAAACAATTAGTTTCTATTCTGTATTTATAAAATTACTTGTTCTGTAACTCTCACTCAAATTTCGACCTTGATTTTTTGCTACAGGTGATCTTAACTGACTATAAAGAGAAAAATAACCAGACTGAACTAATGAATTTTAACTACTGCACTCTTCACCTGTTTAATAATTCTAAGGAAATTATACCTTTGTATAGTTTCAAAATGTTTACCTTTTTTTAAAACTGGTACTAACTAGTGCTTTTTAGAACAATATAAGATTTATACTCTGAAAGTTTTGTTTGAAAGTTAAATATATTTAAGTAAAATTTTCCTAGAATTCTACCTTTCACAAGCAGTAAGTGTTAACAGTTTGGTGTATATCCTTCTAGATATTTTTGTCTGT
The DNA here is from genome assembly GCF_048565385.1 of Saimiri boliviensis. NCBI lineage: Eukaryota > Metazoa > Chordata > Mammalia > Primates > Cebidae > Saimiri > Saimiri boliviensis. The sequence goes on from NC_133462.1 coordinate 62,272,463, forward strand.
GCATACCTACACTGCATTGTGTGCGTGTACATGCCACATGTGTGTGCATGTATATTTTTCAAATGGGAATATAATTATAACTTCTACTTTTTCACCTCCTTTTTTCTCATAACATGATATAGTAGTTATTCTTTCCCTGAGAGTTCTTTTACATTCACATCCTCAATTTAAATGACTGCATAGTATATCATTGAATAGATATATCGTAATTTATTTAAACAAAGCCCACTGATGGATATTTAAATTATCTCTTTTGCCATTAAATACAGTACAGTGAATTGTCTCAAAAATATATCTTTATTCATCTGTTAATTTATTAGGCTGAATTTTTAGAAATAGAATTGGTAAATTCCTGGAAAAGGATCAGATTATGCAGATTTAAAAGTTTAATATGTTTTGCCAAATTGCTCTCTAGGAAAGTAACATCAGTTATGATTTCACCAATAATGTATATCTGTTCATTGCTGTATTTTACTGCTAGCACTGAGCATTGTCAGTTTTGATAATTTTGGCCAAAACAAGAACCAGAAATGTGTCTTTTAACATGAATTATTTGAACCAGATCCATATGTACTGGCAATACTTAGAACTTCATTTGTGTGTTACTTATCCTTTAAAAAATGTAAAATGGCAAGTATTATAATTTCCTTTATATGTAACGTGGTTGAAAAATCCCTTTGAGTAACAACATTATTTATATAATAGAATGTACAAACTGATCTTTTACTGTTAAAACATAAAAATCTAAAGCTTGAGCTGCTTATGTGAAAAAATTTTATTTCTCTAAATCTGAAAATTCAGATTTTGTGTGTGTGTGTGTGTGTGTGTGTATTTGTGTGTGTGTATATATACATATATACGTATACACACACACACACACACACATATATATATATACATGTGTTTATATATATATAACTTCAGCAAATTTTCCATACTTTATTGTGTTAACATTATCATTTGATGGGCCCAGCAGGGCCAGGTGATGGGAGGGAAATTTTTTTAAATTACTGTTTCTTCTTCATGTTATTCCAAATAGATAATTCCTACATGGGCAAAGATGAGCATGGTTCGTCCTCTGAGAGTGAAGATGAAGCACTGGGTAAATATCATGAGGCCTTATCCAGAACACACAATTCCAGACTACCAATGGCAGATTCTAGACAAAAGAACTATGCTTGGGAAACACGGCAGAAATACAGTCCTCTGTCTGCAGAGTATGATGGCTACAGTAGTGAAGCATCAATAGATGAAGGTAAGATGGGTTGTTTTATTTTTTTTACATGACACACTATAGTATTTGATTACCTGTGCCTGAAATTCTAAGAATCTGTGGCTGCAGCATAAACAAGAGAGCACACACAGTAGAGTCATATTTCTGGGAATGTGATTTATTCAAATTAATATCTTTGGGCTCAGGCCAAAAATCAAACCAATACCAAAACACCCCAAAGCAAAACACCAAATAATTTACGTAATGTGATAATTGGAGCTCTCATTTCACAGTGAACATATGCTTAACAAGCATGATATGGAAGATGTGAATCTGCTGTTCTCTCAGATGGAATCAGTTTCTCTATACCTGTTATAGGAACTGATAGAGTTTAAGTCTCCCACGGTGTTGAATATGATTCCAGTGTGTAAATGTATGCTGTTTCATTCAATATGGCCCCTAAACACCAGCCAAATGTTGCACATGGCACACAGTGGAAGAAATGGTAATCTGTTTTGTGCGGAAGGGAAAACTGTCTGAGATGAATTTATTGAGAGCTGGTCTATATTATATTATGCTTTAAAGGGAATTTAAGGGATTTTCAGGGATTTTAGTAATTTCAAGAATTATTTGTCTCTTAATTGATTTTGTTGTATGTGCTGAAATTGACCTTTGAACTCAACCTGTGTAGATGTCAGTCCACTTACACATGTTTTTATATCTTTCTGTGACATAAATGAGACATGTTTTTGCCATTAATTAAGGCATATTTCTACATTTAAATAAATTATTCATTTGCTTAACAGAATGTGTGGCTACTCATCATGATTATTATGTTTATACCCAGATATGAGGAAAAGAATAATACATCCTATATATCATTTTTATCATTATACAGAAACAAAAGCTATCCTCGATTTTGTAGCTCTGACTAATTTTTGGGGGCCTATTACTATTGATGACTTAAAGTCTTATCCCAGCATGTACAGTTGTCAAAGGGGCTAAATCATCTATTACTGTATTTGGCTTCATGCCAACTAAAGATTAATGCACCTCATGTCTGCTGATACACAGATAAAATAACAAATTAATCAAATACTGAGTGACTACTATATGGTGATTATGAGATGCAAGGGAAGAAATAAATAGTCAACATGTATTTTACCCTCAAAAATATATTTTAGTACTAAGGAAAACAAGACGTGTGCTTCCTAAGTTAATTAAATAATGCAAAGCAGTAAAACCAGTCCCCAAGTTATATATACCTTTGGTACATGAATAGTAGAGGAGGAAGAGAATGGGTTTTGAGATCTGGTCCTTGTTAACATTCTGGCCATGTCTCTTAATGTATTAACTGTGAAACCTTTGGTAATATAGTTCGTTGTTTTTAGATTTCTTTCATTTTCTGAAAAATATGAATAATACTGAACTGGTAGGGTTGCCATGAAAATTAAATGATAAATGTGGTACAGTTTTTAGCACAGTGTCTGATAGCTAATAGGTAAGCGATCAGTAAATGTAGTTGATTATAAGGGTAGTGAAAACAGTGATGACCATGAGTAAGCCCTGAGTGTGCATTTCCTTTCTGCAGGTACATTTAGGATTTATTTTCTATTCATTCCTCTTTCCTCTCACCCTACACCCCTCTGCTGTCTTGATTACTTCTGTGTAGTTCTGTTAGTCTAGCATGACTTTATAGCCTATGGAGAGAGCAGTGAGAAGAGAGGTACAGCCTAGGTGCTTGTGCTGTTCTTACCCTAACCTCTGCAAGTGGTCCAGTGTCCCAGAATCACCTTCTCATTGTATTTTATTCTTATATTTTAGGACCTATTCTGTACTTTTTTACACATTTCCGCCCTAAATTATTTCATCAAACACTCAGAGTAGACTAATTTTAGGCATTCTGAGATTAGATTTATTTATTTCGTAAACATGAAAAGCTTTCATGAACCCTTTTTATGTGTCACACACTGCTAGATACTGTGGATATGAAGATCATAAACTTGTTTCTCTCAAAAAGCCTGTAAACTGGAGGAGGAAAATCAGTGAGTATGTTTGTAGTATAATATGGTGAGAGGTCTGTTAGTCACATGAGCAAAGTTCAGTAGAAATATCGAGAAGGAAAAAAGAAGACAAAACTTTTTAAAAAAAAAAGAAAATGAAAAAAGAAATACCGAGTTGGAGGTGATTTTGATTTGGGGAGGTAGGAATCTGAAGTCTAATGGGATCTAGGTGAACTGGATGTGAACGAGAATTATTTCAACAAGCATGGAATAGGGCTTTCATGCAATCATGAATCCAAAAGAAAATGTATTTCAGTGCCTCTAACTTTTGAATTTTGTTTGAAAACAGGGCAAGTAATAGGACTGAATGCCTGCTCAGGAGTTTGAATATTGTCTTATAAGAAATGTAGAGCCCTTTTGAAGGTTTTTAAGCATGAGAGTATGATAAAATTTAAAGAGTATTTCAGGGATGGAGAGAAATCCACTTGACTCCAACATAGGTGCGTCTATACACATACCTCTGAGGGAATAGGAGATAAAATTGAAAAGAGAGGTGAGGTCTAAGGCCTGAAGTGCCTTCTGACTAGAAATGTAGGATTTTATTTGTTCGCCAGTGAGAATTTGCTGAAGAGTTTTTTCACTAAGGAACTGTAATCAGGGTTGTGCTTTAGAAAGATTAATTTAGCAGCAAGCAGATTATCAGAAAAGATACTAGTTGAGGAGATCTTTGGGGTGGTATATGTGAAAATGATAAAAGTCTAAATTACAGTAGTAGCAATAGAAATATAGGAGGATACGAGAGAGATTATTGAGGCAGAACTTACTGGGTTTAGAAACTGAATGTGTTTGGAATATTTGGAAAAAGAAAGGAGGCATCAGAGATGACTGATTTCCATCATGTGTGATGAGGAGAATGATGAAGTCATTAATATGAAATCCAGAGAGGGACTTGTGTTTGGTTGGAAATGAGCACTGGGTAAGAGATATGGTAAGTGATTTTACGTATCTGATGAGGCAGAATATTTAAGCAGTTGGAAATGGCTATCAAGCTTGTAATCCTGAATGCGTTTGAGGGAGAAGTTTTCAGATCATATATGCTTAGAGAATAGAAACTACGAACATGAATTAAATTGATGAAGGAGAAGGTGTAGAGAGAAAACGTCAGAAAATAACTTCCTTTGACAGGAGAATTAAGGGTGTCATGTGAAGAATCGAAGAAACAGTAAAAGAGATAAAGAGGAGAATTAGGAGAATGTTTTATTTTATCAGCCATGGAAGAAAAGTTTTAGAAGACGAAGGAAGGTAGAGTGGTTGGGGAGGGTGGTAATTCAGATTAAACCCCTTTGTCCAGTGGAAGTTGATCACTCGTTTTCAATTGAAGTTTTAGGGGAGTAATGAGGTCATATTGAATGTTGTTAAGGAGAGGATAAGTGGTAAGGAAGTGTACATTTGCTGCCTACACTTTCTTACCACTTACTCTGTCCTTATCAACTTTGAGAGTCAGAGAGGTAGTTGAGGGGTTTTGTTTGTAACCCAGCTGTTCACCTCCTCCCTCCCGCCCACTGATACTCTCCTGTGGTATATATTTGGGAAGGACGGGGATTTGCATCTCCACCTGGTGGTTGCTCCTTGGCATAGCTGCCTCTGCAGAAACTTCTACTTGGTGACTGATCACTCACATAAGAGAACTGCTGGGTACAGTTCTTTTGGTAAGACTTCATTCATTTTCCTATGTGGGTAGAAAATAAATGACACACAAGCAAAGAGATGAACAGAATAAGTTACACTTCTTACTGCTCTGACCCTTCAGTCCGCATTTGACCTCACACAAGTTTATAAAGGTTAGACTTGACTAATGTGAGTTAACTAAAGGGAATCACAAGATAGAAGGAAAAAAAAACCACATTTTTTACATGGCATAGTATTTATCTCAATACTAGTAAGGAACCTTTAGTCCATTTCTCAACACCCTAAGTAATTCTAGTTGAAAAGCTTTGGAACAGCCAATTTTGAAAACAAATCTGCAGGAGTAGAGAAGATAAGATAGGACCTGAAGAGGGATTAGGAGAGGCCAGTGCAAGAGAACTTTTATCAGGTAGTGAGGACTGCCATTTATTAAGTTTATGCTGTGTGCCTCACTCTGTTTCTGTCATGCCGTCATGTTTAATTTTCATTGCCATGTATTGTGGTAGGTAAGATTCTACAGAATTGAAGTGACTTTAAGTTGATTTTTTTTTTTAACCCAAAATCACACTACAAGACAAAAACTATGCTTGTCAGGTTAACAGCAAAATTAATGTTTTTTGGCTTGCATGAGGTCATCACTGCTACTTTGTTATTCTCCCTAAGTCTCTTTCATACAAGATGAACCCCTTCAGTTGGTCCTTTAGAGCAGGTTGTATGTTATAAATTTGATATACACATATTCTAGAAAAAGTAAGAAAATATGATGGCATATTTGTTGATCATGTTTTCTCCTCTAGGTGGCCATATTAATCTATTTTTTTTTTTTTGGAACTACAAAAGGGATAATATCTGTAAGAAATTTTTGTAGAAAATGAAACAGTTTATCAAATCCTTTTGTTCACAATTTTAATTTACTTTTACTGTGTTGTGCTTAGACTTAAGGGCATCTTCTGATAAACCTCTTCTATTTTAAAAAGGTCAGTATCAAATATGGTTCATGGATATCTCGTTTAATTGATGAGCTAGACCAATCTCTGAAATTTCATTCACACTAATTAGCACTTTCTATTTTTATATTAGATAAGAGAAGCTTATTAAAGATGATTCTATATGAAGATCAAGTTCAGTATAAAATTGCTAGAATATCTTTTGTTATTTATTAGTTTTTATTATTAGTTTACCATAGAGATTACATAGCTATATTTATGTATTATGGAAAGCTGTGTTATTAAATTTACATTATTTATTTTGGGAGCAAGTTAATATAAAACACCATTGAAAAATAATTTTCAACATCACTTATGTCTTAAGGTATATAGCTTATACACACACACACACACACACACACACACACACTCACCCACCCCTGTCATTTTCTTTCTGTTATAGCTATACCATATTAACTTAGATGTTATCTTAAAATTAGGACTACCAAAATATATTTATTTATTCCTTTTATTCATATTTTACTTTTATAATAATTTAATATTTAAGAATAATAGATTATTCGTTTATATTTAAGTCCATTTTAACTAAAACTTTAGTTTTCAAAAAAACTACCGATAACAAGCTGTTGACTGGAATCCTTACTGATAATATAGTTAAGTAATGCATATTTTTAATGCTGTTTGTGTTATATGCTATATTATTACAGTAGAGTAAGCTAGAAAAAAAATGTTATTAAGAAAATTATAAGGGGACTGCAAGCAGTGGCTCATGCCCGTTTTGTCTCTACAAAAAATTTTTAAAAACTAGCCGAGCATGGTGGCCCATGCCTGTAATCTTAATTACTCAGGAGGCCACGTCAGGAAGCCACTTAAGCCCAGTAGTTTGAGGTTACAGTGAACTATGATCATGTCGCCACACTCCAGCCTAGGCAACAGAGTGAGACCCTATTCCTAAAAAAAAAAAAAAAAAAAAAAACTGGAAGGAAAAGAAAATATATTTATTGTTCATTAAGTGGACATGGATTATCAAAAATGTCTTCATTTTTGACTTCATGTTGAGTAGGCTGAGGAGGAAGAAGAGGGGTTAATTTTGCAGTCTCGGGTGCCAGAGATAGATGAAAATCTGTTTATAACTAGACTCTCACAGTTCAAACTCCTGGTCAAAGGTCAACCATACATGGTTTATTTAGATTTTTGGTAAACTTTTTTCTCAATTTCAGATTTTTATTTATGAACATCTCTCCTCTAAGGAATTCTTTATCGTGTGTATATTTTTAAATATGGCCAATTTGAAGGGGAAATAATCTTGACTCTCTTCACTGCATCTTTGGTGTTTTGGAGATCTTTTTATGTGACGGGATTAATTCCTCCTGATAGTGTAGAATTTTATTTTTCACATCTGCACTATTTAGTTTTCTCACTTTCTTCCTTATTGTGATACAATATATACAGCACAAAACTTACCATTTTAACAATGCTTAAACGCACAGTTCAGTGTCATTAAGTATATTCACATTGTTGTACAACTGTAACCACTATTCCATCTCTAGGATTTTTTTTTGTCATCCTAAACGGAAACTCTGTTCCCATTAAAAAATAACACTTCATTCTCCCATCTCAGCCTCTGATAACCAATATTCTACTTTCTGTCTCTATGGATTTGACTACTCTAGGTAGCTCATATAAATGGAATCATAGTGTTTGTCCTTTTTTGTCTCACTTATTTCAGTCAGCATGATGTCATCTAGATTCATCCATGTTGTAGCATGTATCAGAATTTTTTTACTTTTTTCCCTTCGATTTTAAAATTGTGGTAAAATACACATAACATAAAATGTATCATCTTAACCATTTTTAAGTGTACAGCTCAATACTCTGCAGTCCTGTCGTTGTGCACCGTCACCACTCTCCATCTCTAGAACTCTTTTTCTCTTGCAGAGCTGAATGAACTGCATACCCATTTAAGCAACTTTCCATTCCCCCTTCCCCCAACCCTGGCAGCTACCATTCTACTTTTTGTCTCTGTGATTTTAACTACTCTTAAGTACCTCATAAAAATGGAATCATACCCTATTTGTCTTTTTGTGACCAACTTATTTCAATTAGCATAATGTCCTCAGTTTCATCCATGTTACAGCATGTATCAGAATATTCATCCTTTTAAAAGATGAATAATACTCTGTTTTGTGCATGTGCCATATTTTGCTTAACCATTCATCCACTGGTGGACATTTGTATTGCTTCTGTTTTAGCTGTTGTGAGTAATGCTGCTATGCACATGGGTGTACAAATACCTTTTTGAAACTCTTCTTTCAGGTCTTTTGAGAATGGACCCAGAAATGAAATTGGTAGTTCTACAGTAATTCTGTTTTTCATTTTTTGAGGAATGGCCATACTGTTTTCCACAGTGTCTATACTATTTTACATTTCCTCCAGTAGCATACAAAGGTTCCAATTTCTTAGCCTCCTAACCAATACTTATTATTGTCTGTTTTTTCAAAATAATAGCCATTCTAATAGGTATGAGGTGATATATTACTGTAGTTTTGATTTGCATCTCCCTAATTAGTAGTGATACTGAACATCTTTTCATGTGCTTATTGGTTGTTTGTGTATCTTTTTTGGAGAAATATCCAACTCTTTTGCCAATTTGGGAATTGGGTTGTTTGCTGGTTGGTTTTGAGTTTTAGGAATCCTCTGTATGTTCTAGATATTAATCTCTTATCAGATATACAGTTTGGAAATATTTTTTCCCATTCTGGGCTGGCATTTTTTACTTTGTCGATAATATCTTTTGATAGACAAAATTTTTAATTTTCATTAAGTCCGTCTTGTCTGTTTTTTGTTGTTGTCTGTGCCTTTGGTGTCATATCCAAGAAATCTGCCAAATGCAATGTTGTGAAGCTCTTTCCCTATGTTTTCTTGTAAGAATTCTGTAGTTTTAAGTCTTATAGTTATGATGTGGTCCATTTTGAGTTATTTTTATTTATGAAATTAGGCAGGGGTTCAGTTTCATTCTTTTACATTTGGATTTCCAGTTTTCTCAGAACATTTGTTGAAAAGGTTCTTCTACATTGCATGGTCTTGGCTCCCTGTCAAAAATCATTTGACCGTATATGCCGGGGTTTATTTCAGGACTCTCTGTTTCATTCCATTGGTCAATATGTTTGTCTTTCGCCAGTACAACAGTGTTTTGATTACGTAGCTTTATAGTACATTTTGAAATCAAGAAGTTTGAGTCCTCCAGCTATGTTTCTCTTTTTCAGAATTGGGATGTCTTTGAGAGTCCATGTGAATTTTAGAATGTTTTTCTATTTCTGCAAGAAACATCATTGCAGTTTTGTGGAGATGGCATTTAATCTGAGATCACTTTGGGTATTATTGGCATCTTAACAATATCAAGTTTTCTAAACCGTGAACATAGTCTGTTTTTTCATTTATATCTTTATTTCTTTTGGAAATGTTTTACAGTTTTCACTGTACAAGTCTTTCACCTCCTTAGTTTATTCCTAAGTATTTTATTTGTAATTGCAAATGGGATTGTTTCTTAGAAATTTCCTTTTCAGTTTGTTCATTGTAGTGTAAAGAGATGTAGCTGATATTTTTAGTGTTGACTTTCTATTCTGCTACTTTGCTGGATTTGTTTATTAGGTTTTTAGGGTTTCTTTGTTTTTTGATGGAGTCTCACTTCATTGCCCAGGCTGGAGTACAGTGGCGTGATCTCAGCTCACTGCAACCTCCACCTCCTGGGTTCAAGTGATTTTCCTGTCTCAGCCTCCCAATAACTGGGGTTACAGTTTCCTGTCACCATGCCCATGTCCATCCAGTTAATCTTTGTATTTTTGCTAGTGATAGGGTTTCACCATGTTAGCCAGTTTGGTCTTGAATTCCTGACCTCAAGTGGTCCACCTCCCAAAGTGCTAGGATTACAGGTGTGAGCCACTGTACCTGGTCTGATTTGTTTATTAGTTCTAGCTAATTGTTTAGTTTTTTTCTATGGTGGAATCTTTAGGATTTTCTACATAGAAGATCATATAACCTGTGAGCAGAGATAATTTTACTTTTTCCTTTTCACTTTGGATGTCTTTTATTTCATTTTCTTGCCTAATTGCTGTGGCTAGGACTTTCAGTACTATGTTGAGGAGAAGTAGTGAAAGTAGGCATGCTTGGCTTTTTCTGGATCTTAGAGGATAAGGTTTTAGTCTTTTATCATTGAGTATGATGAGCTGAGGAGTGTTTTAGGAAAGTTTAACTTTCTCTGTTGTTGGGATTCAGGCATGTCTGTGCATGACTGTTGGACAGGGAGGAGAGTTTGAGAGAAGATCACTCACAAGAACAGTTTCTTGAGAGAGGTGTAGAAACCAGACGTGGTGAACTTGGCTCAGTAATAAAACTCTAATGAGTATGGGAAGGCAGTTTTTGGTTTTGTTTTCTTTTGTTTTGCTTTGTTGAGACAGGTTCTTATTCTGTTGCCTAGGCTGGAGTGCAGTGGCACAGTGATGGCTCACTGCAGCCTTGACCTCGTAGGTTCAAGTGATCCTTCCACCTCCGTCTCCTGAGTAACTAGGACTACAGGCATATATCACCATGCTATCTTTTTTTTTTTTTTTTTTTTGGTAGAGATGGGGTTTTTTCCATGTTGCCCAGGATGGGGCAGTTTTAAATATAGCTTGCTATCTGCATGTGTTGATAGTATCATATGATTTTTCTTCATCCATATGTGATGGATTGCATTCATTAATTTTCAAATGTTGAACCACCCTGGCATACCTGGAAACTTGGTTGTGGTTTTTATTAATTATTGGACTTGATTTGCTAATGATTTATTTGGATTTTTGAATCTTTCTTCATGGGAGATACAGGTCTGTAGTTTTCTTTTCTTGTAATGTCTTTGGTGTTAGGGTGATGCTGGCCTCATAGGATGAGTTAGGAAATATTCACTCTGCTTCTATCTTCTGAAAGAGACTGTACAGAATTGGTGTAATTTCTCCCATAAATACTTGGTAGAATTTACCAGTGAATCCAAAATTTCTGTTTTGGAAAGTTTTTAATAATTGATTTAATTTTAAATATATATTCCTATTCAGATTGTCTGTTTTTCTTGTGTGAGTTTTAGAAGATTGTGTGTTTTAAGGAATTGGTTTATTTCACCTAGCTTATCAAATTTGTGGGCAGAAAGTTGTTCATAATATTCCTTTGTGATCCTTTAATATCTGTGTGGTCAGTGGTGACAGAGATTGGTTTCTGTTTCTCGGATTATTTTCCTGTTAAAACTTTTACCTGATTCATGCCTGAGTTCTGTGGAGAGCAAGGGGGCCATTGTAAGACCTGAAAAAGCTGTTTTAATAAATCCTGTAATGCCCACCTATTGTTGTTTTGGGATTCTTTCTAAAAGAAAGTAACAAAAAGGAGAGAAATTTATTCTTTCCCTTTCGTTATGGACTACTGTGTACTTTAGCACCTTCAGGATTTAGGGGGGGCAACTAGCAGAGAATGACTATGCCCAGAAGTAGAACAGGAAAGTAATACCTGGTGGAGCATTTAAATACCATGGCAGAGTTAAGTGTCTTTCTTTTTTCTCTTCTCATGTGGTCTTTCCTTTTCCCAGAGAAGAATGTCATTGGAATTAACTGAAGATGCTAGATTAAGAAAGCTTAAGTACACTGCCATCATTTACCTCTAACTCAGATCTATTTTTGTATGGTACTGACATAACAGAATGGCATCAATGCAGTTGAATTTCAGTAGCATACCGGTTGCTTCCACAGCCTTAGGAGAAACAGTTAAGTGAGCAGTGTTTTATACCAGTTCTTACTACTTTTGTCTCTTTTATTACCTTTTCATCACCATCTTTTACCTTTAGATTGCCCTAAGCACTTTATCAGGTTTATCCCACACCAAATATCTCTTATTCTCAAATCTTATGTTTTCCTCTTTTACCAGTGGAAGGATTCTTTACCACTGGAAGGTTCCAAGTTATTTATTTCCTTTCTAAAAATGGAAGTAAAAAAGGGGGAGCAGAGGAAAACCTAGCTTGAGTTAGAGTATGAAACCATGTGAAATCATACTTGTATATCAACTCCTCAGACCCACTTTAGTTTTTCATAAAAGTGATTCTGACTCTAGTACCCAGTTAACAAAAACCACCATTGAGAAGTAGAGTGTAAATATTAATAGATACAAATAAATACTTGAACAGAAGAATATGTCAGTGCTGTTGGTTTTTTATTTAAACATTTAATATGAAGGCAATAATTAGAAACTGATTAATTTGGCTGTATTGTTCTCCTAGTTTGCTCTTTTATGTTTTCCATTCTGCTAATTGTTTGTGATGGAAGCTTATGTGTACATTTGCACTATTTATTTATGTATTCTCTAAATTTGTTCATAGTACTCCCAAAATTACTTCATTTTCAATTTTTTTTTTTGCTTAAAACTGACTTTTAATATGGAATGGGATCAATCAATTAGCCTTTCTTTCCAGTTACTGCTGTAGTACAAACTAGAATGAGAATTAGGGGAGACAAAAAAAGTAGAAGTCAGTTATAATAGTGAAAACATACACTGAAATGTTCAGATGATAATGTCGGAAGCACATGTCCTGTCTGTCCCCTCTTGGGGCAGATATGAATCATGGTTTCAGTTTTGAGAAGCAAAAAGAAAAGAGACCTGACTTAATGCAGACTTTTATTGGACAAGGGGGATAGACTGTGAGAGTTAAATATAGAAGTATATACATTATACGTTATGGTAATATGTTTCTCTGGCATCATTCATGTTAAATAATTACAGAACCTTTTTAAAGAGGTAAATATTAACTGACTATCATTATTTTGGGATAAAATGGAATTGAGGTTCTGTTTATTTTAATGTACACTTCTGAAAAATCCTTCATCTAAGCAATCTTAATGTAGAGCTCTCTTTTTGAGATTTCCTACCATTGAGAAAATAAATTACATTGAAATCTCTGATGTGTGAGTCAAAAATTACCTTGAGAATATAAGAGGTGTTTTGATGCCTTAGAATATCTCTCTCATTTTGCTTGATAGGTACCCAAAAGGGTAAAGATTTTCCTAGAAAATCAGATTACATTTAAGTCTGAGTTGTTGAAATGCTATCCACCAAAAGTAAGATCATTTAATGGATTTTGAGTCTTAGTAAGACAGTTATTTACTATCCAGATAGTTATGAAAAAAGCTTTGGCTTTTTATGATTTAACCAATCTTTTAGTCATTGTGCTTTGATTTTAGTAGGTAATTGAAAAATGTCATGGAATTTTGGTCATTGGTAACTTTGAAAATGCTTCTTTAATTAAGTATAAATTTATAAAGCATAACATTTTATAAGGAAAAGATTTACACCCTTAAACTTTTTTACTTGTTTCTCAAAGAATATACCCTTAATATTTTTTATAATTTCATAGCGAACAGCTTTTTAAAGATGATAGATTACAATATTTGGAAGTCTGAAAAATCTGTATTTTTAGTACATTAATAAACAGTATAGTTCTGCAAACAACAATAGCTATAATTTATGAATGGCTATATGGTAAACACTATTATAAACATTTTACGTAAATTAACTCATTTAATCTTCATAACTGTAAGAGACAAGTTCTGTTAGGGTCCATATTTTGAAGATGAGGAAACTGAAACACAATGAGGTTAAGAAACTTAGGTCTAAGGTTAATAGTAAGTGTATGGCAGGACCAAAATTTAAATACACAGTATCTGCCCTCAGTGCTAATGCACCAAACTCCTCCACTGAAATAACTTAGATAACATAATGTGAGAAAAAAATTTTGTACAACTGTTACACCCAAGTAAATCTTCATTGCTGTTTATTTATTTATTTTTTTTTTTGAGACGGAGTTTCGCCCTTGTTACCCAGGCTGGAGTGCAATGGCGCGATCTCGGCTCACCGCAACCTCCGCCTCCTGGGCTCAGGCAATTCTCCTGCCTCAGCCTCCTGAGTAGCTGGGATTACAGGCACGCGCCACCATGCCCAGCTAATTTTTTGCACTTTTAGTAGAGACGGGGTTTCACCATGTTGACCAGGATGGTCTCGATCTCTCGACCTCGTGATCCACCCGCCTCGGCCTCCCAAAGTGCTGGGATTACAGGCTTGAGCCACCGCGCCCGGCGCCATTGCTGTTTATTTTTATTGTGTAAGTAGCAGATGTTCATTATAGAAAAATCAGAAGTTAAAATTTATAAAATATATATATATACATACATATACATATATATATTTTTAATAGATGTAAGGGGCACAAGTACAGTGTTGTTGCAAAGATATATTGCATAGTGGCTTTTAGTGTAATCATTACCCAGATAGGGTACATTCTACTCAGGTAATTCTCATCCCTCACTCCCTCCATCTTCCCTTTCACTTTTCTGAATCTTCAGTTTCTATTATTCCACTCTGTCTGCATGTAGATATTATCTACCTCCCACTTATAAGTGGGAGCATGCAGTATAGACTTTATGTTTCTGAGATATTTCACTTAAGATAATGGCCTCCAGTTCTATCCATGTTGTTGAAAAAGACATGATTTCATTTTTTATGGTATGTGTAAACCACATTTTCTTCATTCAGTCCTCTGTTGATGAATGCTGATTGATTTCCATATTTTGCTACTGTGAATAATGCTGTGATAAACATATAAATGCAGGTATCTTCTTTGATATAATGATTTCTTTTCTATTAGGTATATACTCCAGTACTGAGATTGCTTGATCAAATGGTAGATCTACTTTTAGTTCTTTCAGAAACGTCCATACTGTTTTCCTTAGAGGCTTTACTAATTTACATTCTCACCACCAGTATATAAGCAATCCCTTTTCTCCACATCCTTACCAACATGCTATTTTTTGATTTATTAGTAATAGCCATTCTGACTGGTGTCATATGCTTGTTGGCCATTTGTGAAATGTATGCCTTCTTTTGCAAAATATCTGTTCATTTCCTTTGCCAACTTTTTTTTTTTTTTTTTTTTTTTTGAGACAGAGTTTCACTCTTGTTACCCAGGCTGGAGTGCAATGGCGCAATCTTGGCTCACTGCAACCTCCGCAAGCAATTCTCCTGCCTCAGCCTCCAGAGTAACTGGGACTACAGGCGTGCGCCACCATGCCCAGCTAATTTTTGTATTTTTAGTAGAGATGGGGTTTCACCATGTTGACCAGGATGGTCTTGATCTCTTGACCTCATGATCCACCCGCCTCGGCCTCCCAGAGTGCTGGGATTATAGTCGTGAGCCACCACGCTGGGCCTCCTTTGCCCACTTTTTAATAGGGCTATTTGAGGAGTTTGGCTTGCATTCCTCACAGATTCTGGGTATTATTACTCCTCTATCAGTTTGCAAATATTGTCTCCCTTTCTTCAAGTTGTTTGTTGACTGTGTTGACTCTTTTTGCTGTGCAGATGCCTTTTAGGTTATATAGTTCCATTTGTCTATTTTTGTTTCTGTTGTGTTTGCTTTTGATGTCTTAGTCATGAATTCTTTGTCTAGTCCAATGTCCAGAGTTTTTCCTAGATTTCCTTATAGAATTTTTAAAGTTTCCAGACTTGTATGTAAGTCTATAATCCATCTTGAGATAATTTTTGTGTATGGTGAGATATAGGGGCCCAGTTTTATTCTTCTGCATATAGCAAAGGAATGGAAATCCACAAACTCATCATTTTTAATGGCTGCAAAGTATTCCATGGTGTATATGTGCCACATTTTCCTCATCTATTCTGTCATCGATGGGCATTTGGGTTGGTTCCAGGTCTTTGCTATTGTAAACAGTGCAGCAATGAACATACGTGTGCATGTGTCTTTATAATTTTTCCATAAGATGTAAGGAAGTGGTCCAGTTTCAGTTTTCTGCATATGGCTAGCCAGTTTTCCCGGCACCATTTATTAAATAGATAGAGAGTCCTTTCCCCATTGCTTGTTTTTGTCAGGTTTGTCAAAGATCAGATGGTTGGAGATGTGTGGTGTGATTTCTGAGGTCTCTGTTCTGTTCCATTGGTCTATATATCTGTTTTGGTACAAGTACCATGCTGTTTTAGTTACTGTAGCTTTGTAGTATAGTATGAAGTCAGGTAGCATCATGCCTCCAGCTTTGTTCTTTTTGCTTAGGATTGTCTGGCTATATGGGCTCTTTTTTGGTCCATATGAAATTTAAAGTAGTTATTTTTTTCTGATTCTGTGAAGGAAGTCAGTGGTAGCTTGATGAGGATAACATTGAATCTATAAATTAATTTGGATAATGTAGTCATTTTCATGATACTGATTCTTCCCATCCATGTGTGTGGAATGTTTTTCCATTCGTTTGTGTTCTCTCTTATTTCCTTGAGCAGTGGTTTGTAGTTCTCCTTAAAGAGGTCCTTCACATCCCTTGTAAGTTATATTCCTAGGTGTTTTATTCTCTTTGTAGCAATTGTGAATGGGAGTTCACTTATGATTTGACTCTCTGCAGGGGCAGATT
Source organism: Saimiri boliviensis (assembly GCF_048565385.1). Classification (NCBI taxonomy): domain Eukaryota; kingdom Metazoa; phylum Chordata; class Mammalia; order Primates; family Cebidae; genus Saimiri; species Saimiri boliviensis. The sequence continues at coordinate 62,288,787 of NC_133462.1, forward strand.
GTAGAACCTTTTTCAATTCATTTCTTTTATTTTGCTATCAAAGGATTTAACCCAATACAAAGCATGAAGCTACATGTGGTGTGTACAGAAATGATACCTTTCCATTAAAGGAAAAAGACTTCAGTAGGTAACTATATAAACAGCCTAGTTTCCATTCCAATTTCTAATAGAAAATCTTAGTCTTCTAATGAAAGCCTACCAGATAGACATATCTCTACTCCAGCTCTCTAGTTCTAACTTTCTAAAAATGTTTGGAATATTCATTTTATTTAAAAAACTAAAATATATGTTTATGGCTGTAAAAAAAAAATAAGTAGAAGTTGGGTTAATTGGAAGATGTTGTTGTAGTAATCCGAATGACATATAGTTGTCTCTACTGCCGTGGTAACAGTGGAGATAGAAGTAAGGATTTGAAATATATTTTGGAACCAGAATTAACAAGCTTGGATGCAATATGGGGGCTGACAGAAATTGAGAAATCCAGGATAGATTCCTGGGTTTTTGTTTGAACAACAAACATAGTATGAGAAAATCTAGGGTAGGAATAAGTATTTTCTGGGCATGTTAGGATTTTGAGATGCTCACAAATGAAGTTGGGTATGAAGTTGGCAGTTCACTGTGAGCTTGGTTACTCAGAGGAAAGGTCTGGTCTGGAGATAGGAATTCGGGAATTATGACTGTATATATGATATTTAAAACCAGGTACCCTATTTTTATTATATGCTACACTGCAGTTAAATCTGTTTCACAGACTATTCCAGATTTTTTATTAGGATAATATTGAGAAAGTGAATTTCTACAATATGGGCATGGAATATATTTTTTCCAAAATCATTTAAAATATACTTTTGTATTGGTTTTTCAACTTAAAGCAGTTCCCCATTCTTTAGGAACTATTTCTAAATTCTAGCAGTGGGCCCCAGCAGTTACGTCTGTATTTCATGACCTTATCTCCACAGCTGTAGTGGGCTGATTGGTGCCAGTGCTGTAAATAGAAGGTATCTAATAAACATCTACTTTTGGATCCCTGGAGAAGTCTTAGTTCCAGCACTTTAGCACTTTTTGAGGTCTAGTTTTTAAATCATTTCCTGGATTGCGTGATACACCTTCCATTTTTCGCATATTTTTATTTTCTTTGGCTTAAAATTCTAGTTCACATTGGTTTTGTTTTATTTTGTTTTACTAATACAAAAATCAATGTGGAGACCCTTGTGTTTTACTACCCGGAGCTCATAATAAGTTTAGATAATGTTTTGAAATCTCTAGAAATTTCACTTCAATTTTTTACTCCATTTTAAGCCACTGCTGGCATCTTTCCTTTTGTGGAAAGCTTACTCAAAACAGTCTTTTAATGAATCAAAGCCATAGCAATCTTATTTCAGCGTCAAAACTTATTAGGGTGCTTCTGCCAGAAAATGTGATAGATATGCTCTTTCTGGATCTTTATAGTCTTGATATTACAGATATCTTGCTCCTTACACGTTTTTCTTCCAAGGATAACAGTATCTCTAAAGATTTCTCCAGAAAAATGATTTCTATTAGACTCTTTTTATATTCCTATAAAGTAATGCCTGAGACTAGGTAATTTTTAAAGAAATAGTTCAGTTGACTCACAGTTCTGCAGGCTGTGTGTAAGCATGGCACCAACATCTGCTCAGCTTCTGCTGAGGCCTTAGGGAGCTTTTACTTATGATGGAACGTGAAGTGGGGGCAGGCATATCACATGGTGAGAATGGGAGCAAGTGTGAGTTGGAGGGGACGTCCTAGACTTTTATTGTCAAGGGGATGGTGCTAAACCATTCATAAAGGATCTGCCCCCGTGATCCAGTCGCCTGGCACCAGGCCCCACCTCCAACACTGGGAATCACTTTTCAATATGAGATTTGAGGGGGACAAACATCCAAATCATGTCATGATTCTCTTCAATAATAACATATCTCCTACTTTCAGAATATTTATACATTTTCCATGTATTTAGATTTAATAGACTCATTCAGTGCTATACACATTTGATTGAAAGTTTCTGTTTTAGAGAAAAATGTAGAAGTTAATTCATCAGTGTAAACATACTAAAAAATTTATAAGTTTAGTATACTTCAAGGGAAGACTTTTTTTTTTGTTATTGTTTTTGCACTCAGATAAAATGAACTTTAAATACAGAATAATGCTACCAGCAGTTTTGAAGGAATACTCTTTCCTATAAGATGAAGGCATTGAAAAAAGCCTCCTCTAGCCATTTCTTATCTCTGAATACATAGTATAGTTATATTAATAAAAGGACTTTAACCAAATGAAAATGCAGCTTATCTTCCTGTACATGCGTTTAGAATAACATTTGGAGGTAGCATTTTGGAGGATATTTATCAGTAATAAATAGACTATATAAAATCAAATGAAATATTAGTAACAAATCAGTAAAATGTTAGTATTTTTAAGTAGGGAAAATTTATATTTCTATTCTAGTTATAATATGTCACTTTAGAACTTCTAAATCTTCAGGAAGTTATATATTTTTATTAATTCTCAGAAATTTAACAATTTTATGTTCTGTTTGACCTTGGAAAATATATTAGTTTTGTACTTGATTATATTTGATATATAAATCACATAATACAAAGAAAATTAATTTATCTGAATCATTGCTAACACATTGAACACATTTTTCACTAAGTAATTTAAAAATTGCATTTTTTTTCTTTAAAATTTACTCATGGCTGGGCACGGTTGCTCACACCTATAATCCCAGCACTTTGGAAGGGTGAGGCGGGAGGATCTCTTGAGGTCAGGAGTTCGAGACCAGCCTGGCCAACATTTAGGTGAGACCCTGTCTCTACTAAGTAAAGTACAAAAATTAGCTAAATGTAATGGTGGGCGCCTGTAACCCCAGCTACTCGAGAGGCTGAGGCAGGAGAATCGGTTGAACCCGGGACTTAGAACTTGCAGTGAGCCAAGATCACATCACTGCACTCCAGCCTGAGTGAGAAAGCAAGTCTCAGTCTCAAATAGAAAACAGGCAAGCAAATATTACTCATTTCAAGTTTACAAGTCAGTGATTTTTTACTGAATGGCCTAACTTTACTGAATGGCCTAACTATTACCATAAGTTATTTTTAGAACATTTTCAGTAGCCATTCAGATCTCTCATGCCTGTTTACAGTTAATCCCTACTCTCACCTTCAGTATCAAGCAGGCCATCATCTGCTTTCTATAAATTCTCCTATTCTGGACATTTACTATAATCGGGATCATTCAATAGGAAGTCTCTTGTGTCTGGCGTCTTTCACTTAGCATCCTATTTTTCAAGTTCAACTGTTGACATAGCATGGACTTTTTAATACTGAATAGTACTTCATTGTATAAATATACTACATATTGTCTATTCATTTATCCACTGATGAACATGTAGGGCATTTCCAGTGTTTTACTATTAGGAGTAATACTGCTATGAACATTCACTTACAAGTCTTTGTGTGGTTGCTTGTAAGTATTCTAAAATCTTTGTGTACATTAACATGTTTAATCTTCATCATATCTCCAGAGTTCAGTATTGTTATCATCCTCATTCTACAAAACAGGAAACTGTAAAATTACATTAACATCATATGACTACTAAGTGATGAACCCAGGAATCAAACCAGTCTGATTCCAGATTCCCTGTTTTTAATTCTATTAATTAATTTACTTTATATTACTGTGTCTTTATCATATTTATTGGTATAGTTAAGTAATTATTCTAATTAAGTTAGACACACCATTATATAGTCCTTTGAAACCAGAATTTAGGTAAATGTTACTTTATCATTAGATTTATGATTAGAAGTTTTTATGAAAAGGATAAAAGTGGCAGGTACTTTGCCTTACTCATCCTTATTTGTCTAGAACTTGTCAAAGAGTATGCCACATAGAAAGGTAGCCATAAATGTTTATTGAGTTAATGTAGCCAAAAAATAAAAAAAAAAATTCGATTTTTCTGTTGCTTAGGTATAGTTTTTTTCTTCATTATTTATCCTTTTCCTGTATATCCTAATTTGAAGAATTTAATGTAGATAATATTTTCAATGCATTTCTGATGAAATATCCTGAGACGACTACAGACGTTTTTAAGATACTGTAATTGGCAAACATAGGTTGACTATAGCTCAAGAATTGGGAATCCAAGTTAGGTATTATGCAAAATATGAATAAAAAAAGATGTCTGATTTTTTTCAGGTTGATTTTTAGCAGGAATACTATATCAGTGAAATGTCTTCAGTGAGTTACATTAGGGACCATATAATCTCAGATATTATTGATGCTACTAACTTTGCTTGTTTAAGTGATGTGGTGTCCACTAGATTGCTCCATTGTGGAAGACCTTTTTCTACTTTTTTAGGAGTAAATGATTAATGGATTGGTATTTTGAGACTATTTGTGAATATCCTGTTCCCCGATATCTAGTGATTTTAACAGTCATTGATGATTTCTTTAGTATTAGTACTCATGGATTCTTTTTCTATTCAGTGTTATCCACTCCTGTCATTTTTTATTTGGATCTCCAAATTGTCTCAAATTGGGCTATCAGTTGTTTATTCAAATTGACTCCTACATCTTTTTGATCTGTATGTGTTTCTGTATTAGTCCATTTTCACACCTCTGATAAAGATATACCTAAGACTTGGCAATTTACAAAAGAAAGTGGTTTACTGGACTTACAGCTGCACATGGCTGGGGAGGCCTCACAACCGTGGCAGAAGGTAAAAGGCGCATCTCATGTGGTGGCAGACAAAAGAAGAGAGCTGGTGTAGGGAAAGTCCCCTTTTAAAAACCATCAAATCTCATGAGTGAGATTCATTCACTATCATGAGAATGGTGCAGGAAAGATGTGCCCCCATAATTGAATCACCTCCCACCAAGTTCCTCCCACAACACATGGGAATTGTGGGAGTTACAATTCAAGATGAGATTTGGGTGAGAACACAGCCAAACCATATCATTTCGCCCCTGGCCCCTCGCAAATCTCATGTCCTCACATTTCAAAACCAATCAGTCCCCCAAAGTCTTAACTCATTTCAGCATTAACTCAAAAGTCTACAGTTAAGCATCTCATCTGACACAAGGCAAGTCCCATCTGCCTATGAGCCTGTAAAATCAAGCAAGTTAGTTACTTCCTAGATACAATGAGGGTACAGGCATTGGATAAATACAGCTTTTCCAAATGGGAGAAATTGGCCAAAACAAAGGGCCTACAGACCCCATGCAAGTTTGTAATCCAGCAGGGCAGTCAAATCTTAAAGCCCCAAAATGATCTCCTTGGACTCCATGTCTCACATCTGGATCATGCTGATGTAAGAGGTGGGTTCCCATGGTCTTGGGCAGCTCCACCCCTGTGGCTCTGCAGCCTCCTTCCAAGCTTCTTTCACAGACAGGTGTTGAATGTCTGTGGCTTTCCAGGCACACTGTGCAAGCTGTTGGTGGATCTACCATTATGGGGTGTGGAGGATGGTAGCTCTTTTCTTACAGCTCCACTAGACGGAGCCGCAGTAGGGACTCTGCATGGGGGCTGCAACCCCATATTTTCCTTCTGTACTGCCCTAGCAGAGGTTCTCCATGAGAGTCCCACTCTGTGGCAACCTTCTGCCTGGACATCCAGGCACTTCCATACCTCTTTGGAAATCTGGGTGGAGGTTACCAAACACCAATTCTTCTTCTTTTTTTTAATCTTTTAGGTGGATTCTGATGTTTTTTCTCTTCTTTTTTTAAAAAATTAAATACTTTAAGTTCTGAGATAATGTGTACAAAAAGTGTAGGTTTGTTATATAGGTATATATGTGCCATGGTGGTTTGCTGCAACCATCAACTCGTCATCTACATTAGGTATTTCTCCTAATGCTATCCCTCCCATTGCCCACCACCCGCTGTCAGGCCTCGGTGTGTCCTCATTTATCTACTCCCACTTATGAGTGAGAACATGTGGTGTTTGGTTTTCTGTTCCTGCCCAAACACCAATTCTTGACTTTTGTGCACCCACAGGCTTAACATCACATGGAAGCTGTCAAGGCTTGGGCTTGCACCCTCTGAAGCCATGGCCTGTGAACTGGCCCCCTGTGTGAAAAGTTTGGGGACGCCTGCCCTAAACCATCTCTCTCAAGTTCAAATTTCCACAGATCTCTAGGGCAGAGGCAAAATGCTGCCAGTCTCTGATAAAACATAACAAGAGTCACCTTTGCTCCAGTTCCCAACAAGTTCCTCATCTCCATTGGAGACCACCTCAGCCTGTATCTTATTGTCCACATCACTATTAGCATTTTGGGCAAAGCCATTCAACAAGTCTCTAGGGAGTTCCAAACTGTCTCACATTTTCCTGTCTTCTTCTGAGCCCTCCAAACTGTTCGAAACTCTGCCTGTTACCAGTTTTAACGCGTTGCTTCCACATTTTCAGTTATCTTTTCAGCAGCGTCCCACTCTGCTGGTAGCAATTTATTATATTAGTCCATTTTTATACCACTGATAAAGACATACCCAAGACTGGGCAATTTACAGAAGAAAGAGGCTTATTGAACTTAACAGTTTCATGTGGGTGGGGAGGCCTCACAATCATGGTGAAAGGCCCCTATACTATTTGGTTCTCATTTATTTTTAGATACTTTATTTTCTCTGAAGGTTTTAATTATATTATTATTTTCTCTGAATTGGGAAATTTTGTAACACTGTGCCTTTCATTGTTGATGCCAGGCACTTGGTGGACCCTTTCAGTTTGAGTATTCATTTCTTAAGATGTGAAAAATAAATGAATCATTTATTTCATAGCTCCTTCCATTTTCTCCTTTGTTGCTGGCAAGATTATTAGTTTGATATCAAATATCGTAGTTTCCTCCCATACTGTAACTTTCTGCTATTACATTTTAAAATATCAAGAGTTGTTTGTTAGTCTCTGATAGTTTCTTACTTAAAGTAATTGTTCTTATTTTAGGATCATAGTATCTTTTCATCACTAAGGATATTCTTTTCTTCCATAGTAAGGCTTTTTTGTTTCTATATCCAAATAAATAGCTTTTAAAGAGTAACTTAACCGAGAGCTTGAAAATAATTTAACAAGTTATTGTTAACAATCTGTTTGACAACAGTGTTCCTGATTGATTTCAGTTCAGGATATAAACCAAGAAATTTGACTATACATATGCAAAAAAGGGTCAAAAAGAAAAAGTTAACATAAATAGCAGACAAGAAATCCAACCATCTTTTTAAAACAACTAAGATTTGATTAGCAGTCTCAGTCATATTAAATGTAAACAAAGTAACATATTTATGAGGCTAATTACTCTTTAAAAGAATTTGAATGTAATATTCTATAAAAAGTAGTCTGAAAGGTAGGTATTTCTCATGTACATGGGATACTGGTGGAATACAAGCTAGGTACTTATTCAAAAGTATAACCAGCAGATGTTAAAAAAAAAAAAAAAAAAAGGAAGGAAGGAGATTTCTAAGAATTCATATGGAGTGGTTTCCAAAAAGTAACAAAAGAAAAATGCAGAAGAAAAAAAACATATACACACATACACACACATATATGGTATTCTATATGAAGGGAAAATAAAATTAGCTGGGTGTGGTGGCATGCACTTGTATTCCCAGTTACTTAGGAGGCTAAGGCAGGAGGATCACTTAAGCCTAGGAGCACAAGGCTGTGGTGAGCTGTGATTGTTCTACTAAGCTCTAACCCTGTCTTTTTTTTTTTTTTTTAATTGTACTTTAGGTTCTGGAGTACATGTGCAGATGATGCAGGATTATTACATAGGTACACATGGCAGTGTGGCTTGCTGCCTCCATCCCCCCCTCACCTACATCTGGCATTTCTCCCCATGTTATCCCTCCCCAACCCCCTCCACTGTCCCTCCCTTGGCCCCCACAATAGACCCCAGAGTGTGATACTCCCCTCCCTGTGTCCATGTGTTCTTATTGTTCAACACCCGCCTGTGAGTGAGAACATGCAGTCTTTGATTTTCTGTTCTTGTGTCAGTTTGCTGAGAATGATAGTTTCCATATTCATCCATGTCCCTACAAAGGACACAAAAATCATCATTTTTTATGGCTGCATAGTATTCCATGTTGTATATGTGCTACATTTTCCTTGTCCAGTCTATCCTCAATGGGCATTTGGGTTGGTTCCCGGTCTTTGCTGTTGTAAACAGTGCGGCAGTGAACATACCTATGCATGTGTCTTTATAATGGAATGATTTATAATCCTTTGGCTATAAACCCAGTAATGTGGTTGCTGGGTCAAATGAAATTTCAATTTCTAGGTCCTTAAAGAAGCACCACACTGTCTTCCACAATGGTTAAACTAGTTTACACTCCCACCAACAGCGTAAAAGTGTTCCTGATTCTCTGCATCCTCTCCAGCGTCTGTTGTCTCCTGGTTTTTTCGTGATCACTATTTTAACTGGCGTGAGGTAGTATCTTAATGTGGTTTTGATTTGCATTTCTCTGATAATCAGTAATGATGAGCATTTTTTCATATGTTTGTTGGCCTCATATATGTCTTCTTTTGAAAAGTGTTCATATCCTTTGCCTACTTTTGGATGGGTTTGTTTGTTTTTTTCTTGTAAAGCTGTTTTAGTTCTTTGTAGAGTCTGGATATTAGCCCTTTGTCAGATGGGTAGATTGCAAGAATTTTTTTCCATTCTGTTGGTTGCTGGTTCACACTAATGATTGTTTCTTTTGCTGTGCAGAAGCTCTGGAGGTTAATTAGGTCCCATTTGTCTATTGTGGCTTGTTGCCAATGCTTTTGGTGTCTTAGTCATGAAGTCCTTGCCTATGCCTATATCCTGAATGGTTTTGTCTAGGTTTTCTTCTAGGGTTTTTATGGTGTTAGGTCCTGTGTTTAAATTAAGTCTTTAATTCATCTGGAGTTAATTTTAGTGTAAGGTGTTAGGAAGGCGTCCAGTTTCTGCTTTCTGCACATGGCTAGCCAGTTTTCCCAACAACATTTATTAAACAGGGAATCCTTTCCCCATTGTTTATTTTTGTCAGGTTTGTCAAAGATCAGATAGTTGTAGATGTTGCCTCTTGAGATCTCTGTTCTGTTCCGTTGGTCTATATCTCTGTTTTGGTACTAGTACCATGTTTGTTTGATTACTGTAGCCATGGGTATGGTTTGAAATCAGGTAGCATGTTGCCTCCGGCTTTGTTCTTTTTGCTTAAGATTGTTTTGGTTACGCAGGCTCTCTTTTGGTTCCATATGAAGTTTAAGGTGTTTTTTTCCAGTTCTGTGAAGAAGGTCATTGGTAGCTTGATGGGGATAGTGTTGAATCTATAAATTACTTTGGGCAGTATGGCCATTTTCACAATACTGATTCTTCCTAACTATGAGCATGAAATGTTTCTCCATCTGTTTGTGTCCTCTCTTATTTCCTTGAGCAGTGGTTTGTAGTTCTCCTTGAAGAGGTCCTTTACATTCTTTGTTAGTTGTATACCTAGGTATTTTATTCTCTTTGTAGCAATTGTGAATGGGAATTTGCTCATGATTTGGCTCTCTGTTAGTCTGTTATTGGTGTATAGAAATGCTTGTGATTTTTGCACATTGATTTTGTATCCTGAGACTTTGCTGAATTTGCTTGTCAGTTTTAGGAGATTTGGGGCTGAGATGGTAGGATCTTCTAAATATAAAATCATGTCATCTGCAAGTAGAAACAATTTGACTTCCTCCTTTCCTAATTGAATACCCTTTATTTTTTTTTTCTTGCCTAATTGCTCTGGCTAGAACTTCCAATACTATATTGAATAGGAGTGGTGAGAGAGGGCATCCTTGTCTAGTGCTGTATTTCAAAGGGAATCCAGTTTTTGCCCATTTGGTATGATATTGGCTGTAGGTTTGTCATAAATAGCTTTTATTGTTTTGAGATACATTCCTTTGATACCTAGTTGATTGAGAGTTTTTAGTATGAAAGCCTGATGAATTTTATCAAAGGCCTTCTCTGCAACTGTTGAGATTTTCATGTGGTTTTTGTCTTTGGTTGTGTTTTTGTGGTGGATTATGTTTATAGACTTCCATATGTTGAACCAGCCTTGCATCCCTGGAATGAAGCTTACTTGATTGTGATGGATAAACTTTTTGATATGCTGTTGCAATCAGTTTGCAGTATTTTATGGAAGATTTTTACATCTATGTTCATCGTGGATATTGGCCTGAAGTTTTCTTTTTTCATTGGGTCTCTGCCAGGTTTTGGTATCAGGATGATGTTGGTCTCATAAAATGATTTGGGAAGGATTCCCTCTTTTTGTATTGTTTGGAATAGTTTCAGAAGGAATGGTACCAGCTCCTCTTTGTACATCTGGTAGAATTTGGCTGTGAACCCGTCTGGACCTGGACTTTTTTTGGTTGGTAGTCTATTAATTGCTGTCTCAACTTCAGTCCTTGTTACTGGTCTATTCAGGGTTTTGAGTTCTTTCTGGTTTAGGCTTGGGAGGGTGCAAATGTCCAGGAATTTATCCATTTCTTCCAGGGTTACTTGTTTATGTGCATAGGTTTGTTTATAGTAATCTCTGATGGTTGTTTGAATTGCTGTGGAATCAGTAGTGATATCCCTTTTATCTTTTTTATTGCATCTATTTGATTCTTCTCCCTTTTCTTTTTTATTAATCTGGCTAGCGTTCTGTCTTATTTTGTTGATCTTTTCAAAAAACCAGCTCCTGGATTTATTGATTTTTTTGTGTCTCTATCTCCTTCAGTTCTGCTGTGATCTTAGTTATTTCTTATCTTCAGCTAGTGTTGGAGTTTTTTTTATCTTGCTCCTCTAGCTCTTTCAATTTTATTAATAGAGTGTCGATTTTAGATCTTTCCTAGCTTCTCATGTGGGTATTTACTGCTATAAATTTCCCTCTAGATACTGCTTTAAATGTGTCCCAGAGGTTCTGGTATGTTGTGTCTTCGTTCTTGTCGGTTTCAAAGAACATCTTTATTTCTGCCTTCGTTTCATTGTTTATCCAGTCGACATTCAGGAGCCAGTTGTTCAGTTTCCATGAAGTTGTTCCATTCTGAGTTTCTTAATTCTGAGTTCTAATTTGATTGCTCTGTGGTCTGAGAGACTGTTTGTTATGATTTCCGTTCTTTTGCATTTGCTGAGGAGTGATTTACGTGGTCAATTTTAGAGTAGGTGCAATGTGATGCTGAGAAGAATATATATTCTGTGGATTTGGGGTGGAGATTTCTGTCTGTTAGGTCCGCTTGGTGCAGATCTGAGTTCAAGTCCTGGATATCCTTGTTAATTTTCTGTCTCGTTGATCTGTCTAATACTGACAGTGTAGTGTTAAAGTCTCCCACTATTACTGTGTGGGAGTCTAAGTCTCTGTAGGTTGTTAAGAACTTGGTTTATGTACCTGGGTGTTCCTGTATTGGATGCATATATATTTAGGATCGTTAGCTCTTCTTGATGCATTGGTCCTTTTACCATTATGTAATGCCCTTCTTTGTCTCTTTTGATCTTTGTTGGCTTAAAATCCATCTTACCAGAGGCTAGGATTGCAACTCCTGCTTTTTTTTTGCTCTCCATTTACTTGATAAATCTTCCTCCATCCCTTTATTTTGAGCCTGTGTGTGTCCTTGCATGTGAGATGAGTTTTCTCAATACAGCACACTGATGGGTCTTGACTTTTTATCCCATTTTCCAGCCTGTGTCTTTTGATTGGGGCATTTAACCCATTTATATTTAAGGTTAATATTGTTATGTGTGAATTTCATCCTGCAATTTGGATGCTAGCTGGATGTTTTGCCCATTAGTTGATGCATTTTTTTCATTGTGTCAATGGTTTTTATGATTTGGTACACTTTTGGAGTGGCTGGTACTTTGGAGTGGTTGTTCCTTTCCTTGTTTAGTGCTTCTTTCAAGAGCTCTCGTAAGGCAGGCCTGGTGGTGACGAAATCTCGCAGCAATTGCTTGTCCATAAAGGATTTTCTTTCTCCTTTGCTTATAAAGCTTAGTTTTGCTGGATGTGAAATTCTATGTTGAAAGTTGGGGGGAAATGGAGGAGGGACGGGGGGGTGGGGAGGTGGGAAGAGATAGCATGGGGAGAAATGACAGATACAGGTGAGGGGACGGAAGGCAGCAAACCACACTGCCATGTGTGTACCTATGCAACAATCTTGCATGTTCTTCACATGTACCCCAAAACCTAAAATGCAATAATAAAAAAAAAAGACTGCAAAAAAAAAAGAAAGTTCTTTTTTTTAAGGATGTTGATTATTGACCCCCAATCTCTTCTGGCTTGTAGTTTCTGCTTAGAGATCCACTGTATCTGATGGGCTTCCCTTTGCAGGTAACCCTACCTTTCTCTCTGGCTGCCCTTGACATTTTTTCCTTCATTTCAACTCTGGTGAATCTGACTATTACGTGCCTTGGGGTTGCTTTTCTTGAGGAATATCTTTCTGGTGTCCTCTGTATTTCCTGGACTTGAATGGTGTTCTAGGTTGCTAGATTGGGGAAGTTCTCCTGGATAGTATCCTGAAGAGTGTTTTCCAGCTTGGATCCATTCTCTCTGTCACATTCAGGTATACCTAATAATGTAGGTTAGGTCTTTTCACACAATCCCGTATTTCTTGGAGGCTTTGTTCATTTCTTTTCACTCTTTTTTCTCTGTTCTTGCCTTCTCGTTTTATTTCATTGAGTTGATCTTCAATCACTGATATCCTTTCTTCTACTTGGTCAGTTTCTCTATTGAAACTTGTATATGCTTCGTGAAGTTCTCATGTTGTGTTTTTCACCTCCATCAAGTTGTTTATATTCTTCTCTAAGCTGATTCTTCTAGTTAGCATCTCATCTAACCTTTTTTCTAGGTTCTTAGTTTTTTTTGCATTGGGTTAGCACATGTTCTTTTAGCTCTGAGAAATTTGTTATTACCCACCTTCTGAAGCCTGTTTCTGTCAATTCATCAGATTCATTCTCCATTCATCTTTGATCCCAAGCTGGTGAGGAGTTGTGATCCTTTGGAGGAGAAGAAGCGTTCTGGTTTTTGGGATTTTTCATCCTTTTTGCACTGGTTTCTTTCCATCTTAGTGGCTTTATCTACCTGTGTTCTTTGTAGTTGGTGACTTTTGGATGGGGTCTCTGAGTGGATGTCCTTTTTGTTGATGATAAAGTTATTTCTTTCTGTTTCTTAGTTTTCCTTCCAATAGTCAAGCCCCTCTGCTGTAGGACTGCTGGAGGTCCACTCTACACCCTGCTTGCCTGGGAATTGCCCGTCGGGGCTGCAGAACAGTAAGGGTTGCTGCCGGTTTCTTCTTCTGTTATCTTTGTCCCAGAAGGGTACCTGCCAAATATCAGCCTGAGCTCTCCTTTATGAGGTGTCTTTTTGGGTATACGGGGGTTGGGGAGCTGCTTGAGACAGTCTGTCCCTTACAGGAGCTCAAGTGCTGTGCTGGGAGCTCTGTTGTTCCCTGCAGAGCTGCTGGGCAGTTACCTTTAAGTCTGCTGCAGTGGAACTCATAACTTAACCCTGTCTCTTAAAAAATAATAATAATAGTGAAAAGTATTGTCTACCATATAAAAAGTTAATTTCTTATAGTTATTGGTTAAATATCAACTAAAATTTAAGTCAAAGTGAGTTCTCAGTTACTGTCTCCAGTTTATCTTTAACTGTTTAGAAATCTCTTCTAAGCAAGTGTCTTACTTCTTAAAGAATAGAAACATCTTGTAAATAAGATTTTTGATGCTGTTTTTAAAAACTGCTATTTTGCCTAAGAATAATCCTCATTTTAGATTTAAAACTCTGTAATTATACATCGAGAGGCAAAGTTTGTTTATTTTAAATTTACTTTAAAAATTGACATAAATTAGCACCTAATATGAAACTTACTTTTATAAGTTTATGTTCTTTAAAGTACATTCAGTGACATTGTATTATAAAAGCTGCACTCACCTAAATTATTTCCAACACTTATCCTTATGGAGCTGTTGTCTCTCAAGAGCTCTCTGTGAAACTGGATGAAGGAACCTATAGGGCATGCAACTAGATGAACATTGAACCAAATAAAAGGTAATCGAGATCTCAGCCCCCCATCAAAAAAAATTCCACAACAGTTTGCACCCTGTTTTTCATCAAGGGGTTATGTGGATCCTTGGTAGGGGTTTATTCCAGGAGTAAGATAAAATGAAGATCAGGGAATAAGAATGAGGAGACAGAGCTCGAGCTCTTTATTTCTTCTTTTATTGTTTTAAATAGATTAGATTTTATTTGAACAGAAGGTTCTATAACTAAAAAGTTTTTTTGAAAGCCTCCAGTTGATATTATTATTATTATTATTGTTATTATTATTACTACTACTTTGAGACTGAGTCTCACTCTGTCACCCAGGCTGGAGTACAGTAGCTGGGATCTTGGCACGCTGCAACCTCCACCTCCCAGGCTCAAGCAGTTCTCCTGCCTCAGCTTCCTAAGTAGCTGGGATTACAGGCACTTACCACCACACCCAGCTAATTTTTGTACTTTTAGTAGAGACGGGGTTTTGCCATGTTGTCCAGGCTGATCTGGAACTCCTGACCTCAAGTGGTCTCCTCTCCTCGGCCTCCCAAAGTGTGGGGATTATAGGCATGATCCACCATGCCCGACCTCAGTTGATATTGATAATTGAAATCACAAGATTGGAGACAAACCCAAACATGAGGTAGTATAAATATCTAAATTAACCTTTCCTTGTTCTCCCCATTGTTTAAAACACTCTATAGTTGGCCAATTTCCTGCAGAGGTAATTTGGTCATCATGCATCGTGCCTGACTTTGTACCTTTGTTGATATTGTACCCCAGTTTGAAACATTGCACCCTCTTTCAGCCTGTTTAGCATTGCATTTCAAGGCCAACGTTAAGGCCAACAACTGCCATGAAGTTTTCTTGCCTACACTCTCACAGATTAATCTTATTTTCAGAATTTCTATAGATGTCAGTTGCTTTGGGTGTTTTTTTGTTATGTACAATAACTTGTTTCACTTCACTTTGGTGTGAGTTCTCAGTATCTCACATAGTGCTTGCTGGGTACAAATTTAATACATCAATAATTTTTAAATTTAATTGAAACAAAGTTATGAACTTGATTTTTTAAATTAAAACCTCTCTTGCCCTTATTACCATGAGCCTTTGATTTTGTTATTGATTTATATATTTGGACTTCTTGAGTTTGATTCTTTATGATCTCTTTCATTTTGCATTGATCTTGACTTGCCCGTAAAATGGAATAATAAATCCTTCATGTTTGACAGTTAGCTGTGCTCCTACTTCCCCATAGCCTGACAACAGAATACTCCTTCCATATGCAGATTTCTTGTGACTATTTGAGAGTAAACAGGACCATCCCTCAGAATATATAGAATACATAAACTTTCTCTCCCTGTGTGTTCTTACTTAGGCATTTAATTAGGTTGTGCATTTCGGTCTATACCTACCACAGATTATAGTGACATATAAGAAAGATTGTCCCTATGATATTTGTATCAGAATGTTTAATGGGACTTTTCTTGAGGCTTTTATTCTGAAATTGGTGACTAGGGACTGAAAGCTGGAATGAGAAGATAATAGTACTCCATCTCCTCACTCTCTCATCTGTTAGCTTGAGCTAACCGCCATTGACATTCTGGATCAGAGACTTCTCCATGTATTTTTATTATGAGGTAGTCCAAACTGGTTTTATTACTCCCTAATATCAATCTAGCTGCCCTGCTCCAACTCCCACCCCATATCAAATAAACAGGAGATGGGGTAGGGGGAGAAAGAGAGTTGGAGTTTGAAAGTTGGGAGGTACTATGGTTACAGCTCTTCTACCTCATCGCCTTTCTCAGTGGGCACTTGAGATTTTTGGAGAACATGGAGATATTTTTGAGGCTTCCTTTGAAGGAGCATGCAAAGTAGAGGAGGAGTTAAGAGTTTTGGGGCTAATCAGCAACCAGCAAACCAGGAACGTGCTACCTAATTAGAGGATTAGGAGCATGGACTGCTGACCACAGGGGAAGGAAGGCTTGGCTTCCATACTCTGAGAAGTTCCTCCATGACTGGAGAGGCTGAGATGAAGCTGAATACCAACCAAATGAATTATGTGCATAGGTTATAAAGAAACCACCATATCAGCAAAAGCTACCACAGCCAACCAGAGCTAGAGTGAGGTTTAGGGTACCTTACTACTACTTACATGCAGCCAGTAAGGCAATCTCAGCAATTTCTGCTATTCCTGTTTCTCACCTCTACACACCAGAGTAATTAGAGGTAGAAGAGAGGGAACGATGTTCCAGAACGAAGTCACTCAGGGTGCTGGAGTAAGGAGGATTAGAAGTGCAGACCTCACTTTGTCACCCACTCAAAGTTCCATGAACAGAAGCTTAGCTGGCATCAGAGGGAGGGAGTAATAAAAGCAAATACATATATAGAGCTTGCTATGTAACAGGCACTGTTTTAAGCCTTTTACTTATATTACCTTATTTAATGTTTTGACAGCACTGTGAACTATGAACTATTATTAACTCTGTTTTACAAGTTAGAAACTTAGGTATAGAGAGAAAATTAAGTTAGACCTGGGAATGGAGTTTTAAATTCTACTAGCTTGAGATTCTTTGCAAACAGAAAGTGACTGGTAATGAATGAACTCTGCCTTAAGATCAAATTAAGGGCAGGATAAGGGAAATTCACTATCATACAATTAAAACATAAGGATTAGAATAAAAATTAGTCTGCTTCATGTTATACTCTGCTGAGTTAAGGCTATTTAATAAACTGCTTAATTTAAATCAATTGGACTCAGCTTTAGTATATTTATAATATATATAGTACATATAAACATATATAGTATATCATAATTTGGGAATTTAATATGGGAATAAGTATGGGAATTTCCCATGCTAAACTCCCATACTAATTTGAGAATGAATTTGGTGGCTAAGAGTTGATAAATTCTCTTATCCAACCTGAATAGGAAAAATTAGACGTGAATAGGATTACATTAATTCCCAAATGGTGGGAACTAAAATAATTACTGTCAGAGTTGTGGGCCCTAGGATGTAAAGAAACTGTTCTTTCAGTTCACGTACTGCATGTTTTTTTCCCAGGGTGTGACTGCATTACCAGAATTGGCAGGATAAAATAATTTATCAGCCACCACATTGCGCTTGCAGTCCATACTCTTCTCTGACCTCAGGCTCAGTAACTTAATAGAGCTTTCTGTGAAAGATAACTCCTTTTCTGATTGTGAATATCAAGAGTCTCATTGCACTTCTCAGAAATTTGGATTGTCACGTTCACTCTACCCTCTAATTTGCAAGACATGTTTGTATATAGTCTTAATTTAAGATATGTTCTCTGAAGACCTCTCGCCCTCCCATATAAATCAGTGGATACAAGTATATCTACAGTGGGTGTGGAATGAGGAAGTCGGGGTGGGAACTGGGAGGTGGGAAGTTGAAGGATATGGATGCCATCTAATTCCGTTGTATGAGAGGTATCTGCATGTCATCTCTAGTCTACTGTTGGTCCTTCCTACATCTGTTTCACTGTTGAAATTGTATGCGGCCTCATTTGTTTTTTCTTAAGCTCACTTAGAAGTAGTTAGAGCCAATGGGTATGGCTGTATAGGTCTGTACTCAGGAGACTTATAAATGGCAAACATGGTTTCTGATCTTACTCTTTCTATAAACTGTCACTTTAGGCATGTCACAGGCTCTCATTGCCTTTTGCATGTTAGGCAGTATGATCTAGGGTTCATTCCACTTCTCACATTCTGAGTTCTATGTTCCTAAGTAGAGGTACTAAAATTGCATTTTATTGCTTTTATGATTTCCAGTATAATGTGTAAAGTTACTTTCAAAAAATAAACTATGTATGCAGTTTATATTCTGTAATCTTTTAGTTATTTTGTGTAGCTACTTTTCTAAAACTTACCATTTGTCTCTATATCAAGATTAATGTGAGAATGCTATGTGCTTTTAACTTTGGTGCTGTATTACAAATATTCCAAAGTAGGTTTGTAAATAAAGGGAGAAAACGCTGAGCCAATAACTTTTTTACGTTTATAGAGGTTTAAAATGTTCAGTGGTTGTACTTGTGGGCCAAAACTACAAATATTTAAAGGGAAACAGCCCTCTATGGAAAGAAAAAGATATGTATTTACTCCATGGGCCATGCTGCTATTATTGCTGAGTGAGATCAGACTTCCTTTTTTAGGGCAATTTTTCATTTGCTGTTGCTATTATGATTTTGAATTTCTGTGCATCATTTTCTCCAGCTTTAATTGGTAGTTTAATTGCTATAAAACATGTTTTTCTGCTATTTTCTTATGGAATACTTAGTGAATAGATTTGGTCAACAATATTATCTATAAACTCCTAATTAAATTCAGGTCTTAATCAATTAAGACATCTTTGATTTATCCACTCTGTGATCTGAAAATTTATTTAAGTTTTTTATCTCTACAGGAAAACTGAAAAGATATGTTTTGTGTACCTGAACTAGATTCTCTGTCTTCACTGAAAGGACCTCCCTGCCTTTACTGTATTTCCCAAAGGCCTGCCATTTAATCTTTTTTTCATTATCTCAGATACCATTGAATCCTTTTTCTCTATCCCATTAATTTCATCCTTCGTATTACTACACCTTGACATTAATGGACTGTCATTGTGGAGGATATTATGTTTGGTATGTCTATAATATTGAATAGGACTAATATGAAATTTTCATAATTGAGTTGGGTTGCACGAGCAATGATGTTCATATCTGGAGGGTTTCTTTAAATGATGAGTCAAATTTGAAGCTTCTGGGAAGACAAATTATCAAAATATATGCATTTATTTTTGCTTATGAGAATCTTAATCCAGAGGCTAATCAATTATGTGTTACATTTCAATTTATTGGTAAATATTTATGTTTTTAGTAGCCTCAAAAATAGATGTTTGTAGATTAAGACTCAGTGATCTTTTTTTTCTGTATTCTTTTAAAAGCAAATATCCACAGTAAAGGTGACAGAAACTAGAGTCTGGTATAATGGATATTCAATGCTATGTCTTGACATGCTTAACTAAGAAACCTCAATTTAAGTTTGATAGACTTGAGCTTTTCCACATATGAGTCATGTGGGTCACTTCTAGATACATTACTAGTTATAGAAATTTAGTAGTGGAGTTTATCTTTGAGAAATTTAAAAGAAACTAACTTTGCTGATACGAAAATAGTAATCTGAATTTAAGTATTAAATAATTCCCAATTAACAATATAACTTGGAGGTTTGATTTTGTAATTTTATGTACATGTTATTTGTTGGCTAAAGTTCATATCATCTATTGTTATATTGTGATCTTTGCTATTTGAATCTTACTTAGCATTGTCTCTTTCAGTATTTAAAGTTAATTTTCTAAGACTACTATAGTTGCCTTATTTTTTCAATTATCTCTTTTTTCAATAGTGTAAAGATCTATTATACAGCGGCTTTGCATTTTTGGCATTCCATTGCAGAAAGTATCAATTTGTCACATAAAAAGAAAAATTAGATATACTTTATTCATGTTAAAGTCACACCCTAGCTTTTTTAAAGGCAGCTTTGACTTAGAGTTCCAAGCCTGAGGATATTGATTTGAATTATGCATGACTGTCTGGTGTGCAGTTGCATTAGCCTGCTGGATAGATAATGTAAACATGTTCTGAATTTTAAGTACATCACAGTATATGAGTGGCAGGTTAAAAATAGAACTAATAACCAAGTGCTTATTTGGAAGTTTGATTCTTACAGTGTAAAAATGTACAGGGATGATCTCTGTAAATGGTTGACTGCAAATATAATAACTTGTTTTGTATTCTACAAGTATAAAAGATACTGTCTGATAAGTGTACTAGGTCAATGATTTTTTTTCTAATTTGCTGAAGTTTTTGAAAACAAGCGCAATAATGTACAAATGAATACGGATTACCTTTCACAGATTATTAGTTGATTGCTCAGCCATGCTGTTTCTAACATATTTTTCAATAAATAGGCAGGAACATTTGATGCTAGTTATACCACTTTGCCATCAACACATCCATTTTGAATTCTAGAATTGCAGTGGGTACAACTAAATGTTGTAGTTTACAAATGAAATTTGACATTCTGTTCTCAAGAAATTCTGAACCCTTTCACTCCTGTTTCAAATTGGTAGAAAACAGTTAATTCTAACTACAGTCTGTATCTTTGACTTATATTTTAATTTACATTTCCAACTATACATATTTTCCTAACATCATACTTTTTCTTTAATTGCTAGTTCTAAAGTGTAATATGAAATGTTTTAGTTTTTACAGTTTATGTGTTTGTATTATATATGATGTATGTATGCATTCATATATTTATTTGTGTCTGTTAGTAAATTTGAACCATTTTTCTTTTGTGTCGATGGTGTTTTTCTTCTTGATTCATAGTAACTCATGGATATTAAGAATATTAGCCTTTGTTGCATGTAATATTTTTTCTAGTTTTTTTCTTTTTGTATCATTGATGGTGATTTTGCTGACCCAAAATTTTTATGTTGTCTTAGATTTTTTTTTTTTTTCATTTCTGGCTTCTGAATTATGTGTCATGTTCAGAAAGACCTTTCCTCTTTTGAGATTTGGAAAATTTTGATGTTTTCTTCTAGTATTTTTATGGCTTCATCTTTTACCTATAAATCTTTGATCTAGCTTTGATTTTTGTTGAAAGAACGGAAGTGGAGATCTAGCATTATTATTTTCCAAATTGCTGCTGTTTATCACTATGTTATTTGCTGGAAAACCTAGTTTTTTAATCAGTGATTTGAAATACTGCTTTTATCCTATATTTATTTTTGTATCTTTTTCTGAACTTTATTGTGTTCCAATTAATTTCTGTATTACAGTGTCTAATGCCGTAACGTCATATTCCCTGTCAAATCTTTAATGGTTATTCTTACACAATAATTTTTTCAGCTGAACTTCAGAATAATTCTGGTCCTATTTTGAATGAGATCACATTGAATTTATGTTGAGTGTTTCTTGATTACTTTTAATGCAGATTTTAATTACCATTGTCACGTTTTTGGATGCCCCTCCTTTCCATTTCAAAATATTCTTTCATTTTTATTCATTATTTCATTGTTGTATTCTAGAGGTCAGATACTTCTCTTATGCCTTAACTGCTTTCTTCATTTGTCCACAGTTGGAATTGTTTATTAACAATCACTTATTCTTTTTTATTGTGTGATGGACTTCTTTTTTCTCCATAATTCACCTTCTATTCTTAAACACTCCTGGGTCTCCCTATATGAAGAGTATCCTCCCTCTGATCTTAATTTTTTTTTGTTTAGTATTTTTTAAAAAATCAACTTGAGATATAACAGCCTTCTAATCTTTTGAATTACTCTAACACCCTAGTTCTGTTCCTTATAAATCTCTTTAAAAGCCTAGTTCACAGTGCTTTCATATTTTCATGATCCGTTTCTCCAAATCACTTGAAAGCTGATTTTTCATTCTCTCACGCTAGTGAATTTTTCTATTTAATTTTTTATTGTGGTAAAATTATATACATAGCATACAATTTATCCCATATAAGTGGGACCTCATACAACTTAAATCATATAATATATGCCTTTTTGTGTCTGGCTTATTTTACCTAGCATAAAGTTTTCAAAGTTCATTCATGTTATGGCATGTATCAGAATTTCATTCTTATAAAATCTGTTGTATGTTTCTTTCAATTGTGGTAAAATATGTAAAAATAAAATTTACCACCTTAACCATTTTTAAGTGTGCAGGTCTTTGACACTAAGTACATTCACAATGTTGTGCAACCATCATCATGATCTATTTCCAGAACTTTTTCATCATCCCAAATAGAAACTCTGTCTATTAAAAAATAACTCCATGTGTCGTCTGATAGCTCAGTTGGTAGAGCGGAGGACTGTAGGTTCCTTAAGCTAAGCTAAAAAATAGCACCTCATTCCCTCTTCCCCTTAGTCTTAGTAACCACTATTTTATGTTCTGTTTGCTTCCCCCTTCCACCATGTTACAAATAACTCATGTAAATGGAATCATACAATATTTGTCCTTCTGTGTTTGGTTTATTTCACTTAGCATAAAGTCTTCAAGGTTCATTCAAATTATACTAGGTACCAGAACTTCATTTCTTTTGGTGGCTGAATAATATTCTGCTGTATGTATTTACCACATTTTGCCTATCCATTCATCCTCTGATGGATTCTTGAGTTGCTTCCACCTTGTGGCTATTGTGAATAATACTGCTATTATTGGTGTGCAAGTGTGCAAGTGTCTGATTGAGTTGCTGCTTCTAGTTATTTTGGGTGTATACCTAGGAATAGAAGAACTGGGTCACATACTAATTCTGTGTTTAAGTTTCTTCAGAAGTGCCAAACTGTTTTCTACAGTGGCTAAACCCTTTTACATTCTACCAGCAATGCATGAGGGTTCCAATTCCTCCACATACTTGCCAATATTTATTTTTTTCTTAGTTTTGTTTTTAATGGTAGCCATTCTAGTGAGTATAAATTAGTATCTCATTGTGGTTTTGATTTTCATTTCCTTAATGACTAATGGTGTTGGTGTCTTTTCATGTGCTTACTAGCCATTTGTTTCTCTTATTCTGGGAGGTGTATATTTAAGTCCTTTGCCCATTTTTGAATTGGATTGTTTTGAGTTGTTTGATATTTTCTTCTATTCTGTGGGCTATCTTTTCACTGTCTTGGTGGTGTACTTTGATGCACAAAAGTGCTTGATATGGTTTGGCTGTGTCCCCACCCAAATCTCATCTTGAATTGTAGTTTCTGTAATCCCCATGTGTCATGGGAGGAACTTAGTGGGAGGTAATTTAATAATGGGGGTGGTTAGCCTCATGCTGTTCTTGTGATAGTGTGTTCGCATGAGAGCTGATGGTTTTATAAGAAGCTTTTCTCCCTTTTGCTCAGCACTTCTCCTTGCTGCTGCCATGTGAAGAAAAACATGTTTGCTTCCCCCTTCCACCATGATTGTGAGTTTCCTGAGGCCTCCTCAGCCATGCTGAACTGTGAGTTAGTTAAATCTCTTTCCTTTGTAAATTCCTCGTCTCAGGTATGTCTTTATTAGCAGCATAAAGTGGACTAATACAGTGCTCAATGAAAGGTGTTTGATGAATTTCAATTTATCTCCTGTTCCTTTTGCCTGTGTTTTGTTATATCCAAGAAATAATTCCCCAATCTGGTGTCATAAATAATTTTCCATTTTCTTTTAAGAGTTTTATAGTTTAAGCTCTTATATTTAGGTATTTAATTTTGAGTTAATTTCTATATATAGTATAAAATAAGGGTCTTCATTCTTTTGCATGTAAATAACCACTCACCTCAGCACCATTTGTTGAAGACTGTTCTTTCCACATTGAATGGTCTTGGCACCCTTGTCAGTTGACCATATGCATATGGTTTTATTTCTGGACAGTCAAGTGTATGTCAGTTATCGACATGTCTGTCCTCTTACCAGTACCACACTCTCTTGATTACAGTTACTTTTACTAAGCTTGAAGTCATAAAGTGTGAGTCTTCCTACTGTAGTCTTCTTTTTCTTTATTGTTATAGCTATTCTGGATATCCTTGCAATTCCATATGGATTTTAGAATCAACTTGACAGTTTTTACAAAGAATTCCTCTGAGATTCTTACGGAGACTGTGTTGAATCTATAGATCAGTTTGGAGAATATTGCCATCTTAATATTAAGTCTTCTAATTCATGAACATGAGATGTTTGTCCAGTTGTTTGTCTTCTTTAATTTATTTCAACCATGTTTTTCAGTTTTCAGATGTTTTAATAGGTTATTCATATTGTATCACGTGTTAGAACTTCATATTACTATATTCTAATAACTTTTCTTAGGATATGAAACATTACATAGATTTGAAGACCTCTCTTTATATATCACCATATTATAGAATTTGGCATTTATGCATGCATCTTATACATATTTTAAAAATTTACCCTCCCATTAACAGCCTTTTCTTACTGATCTTTTATGTCCTCATCATTGCTTACATTGGCTAGATTTTTGCATTTTTGGCAGTCTGATAAGTGGTATCCCACATTTTTGTGGAGTTCCTAGGAAAAGCTGATAATACAGAAATGTGAGTTGTAAAGATTGAAAAGGAAGAAATAAAACAGGCATTGCTTGGAAATGATATGGTTGTCTCTCCAGAAGAGGAAAGAGATTTTACAGGCAAATTATTAGGAAAGGTATCTTACTCAGCAATCTTGTTCATTATTTCTAATAAATTGTAATAATTCATCTCTAGCTTTGGCTAGGAACTTTTACACAATGTTTAATAACAGTGAATGTGCCTCTTGTTTCTGTTTTAAAGAGAATGCTTCTAATGTTTGCCTTTTATGATGTTTTCTCTGGTTATTTGGAAGAGATCACTTATTGAATTAAGGAAATTCCCTTTTGTTCCTAGTTTGCTAAAACTATATATAATCATTAATTGATGCCTAATTTTATTATTTTCTCTTTCTAATCTTTGGAAATCACATGGATTTTATATTTTAATCTGTTCATGTTGTGAATTACATTAAAAAATATCCCTTTGCTAAACTAACCTTGTGTTCCTGAAATAAAAGCTCATTTGTCACGCTGTGTTTTGATTACCTCTCGTGTTCCCTTTCCCTAAAGGAGCTTTCCAAAACATAGTGTGACATATATATATATAAAATATAAATTATATGTCCTACACACACACACACACACACACACACACACACACACACACACTTTCTTCTCTTGCTATCTTTGAGTTTTAGGATTAAGATTTTACAAAAATTATAAAGCAAGTTTTAGATTATTTCCTCTTTTTCATTTCTCTAGACCATAATATAAGATTAAAAGTATCTGTTCTCTTTGGTAGAATCAACTTATGAAATCACTTGTATCTTATGAGTTCTTTTGTAGATAAATTTTTACTGATTTAATACTTAAATGTTGTAGGTGTCATTGATTCTCTATTTCTTCATGAGTCAGTTTTGGTAAATTATATTTTTCCAAAAATTTTTTATTGCATACATTTTCAGAATTATGATTATAAAGTTGTCAATAGCATTCTTTTCTTTACTTAATTCTGAGTTTAAAAAAAAATTCTTCAATTCTTTCAAGGAAATGTTTTAGTTTTGTTAATCCTCCCTATAGAATTGGTTTTTTAAAAATTTTATTCTACTTTATTTTTTCTGGTTTTGTTTGTTTGTTTAGATTTGTACTTTAACTTCTTGAGCTGGATGCTTACTTCATTGATTTTCAGACTTTTCAGGTTTCTAACATGGATTTAAGACTATACATTTCTTAAAAAATACAATTTTAATTATATACAACACATTTTAACATGCAATGTCTTTATTTTTGTTTGTTTTTATAATGCTTCTAATTCTTATTATGATTTTTTTCAGTTGCTGGGTTTGAATTTTAAATTCCAAATACTTAAGCTCTTGTTTCTGAGTTCTAAGTTAAGTGCATTGTGATCAGCTATCAAAATCTATGCAATACCAATGTTTGCAATTTGTTAAGACTTGCTTTATGTGGCTGCTGTATTCATGTGTGTGTGTCAGGAGGATCAATGTCTATTGTATCCATCAAAAGAGTACACATTCTCTAATTCTTAGTTGTAAGTTTCTGGGAATGTCTTTCAGTTAAGCTTACTGAGTTCAACTCATGTGCTGTATCCTTCCTAAATATTCTTTCTGCTTTGCCTTTTAATCAGTTGGAGAAATATGTAATATCTTCCACTATGATTATAGATTTTTGTCAGTTTTTTTCCTTGGAATTCTTTCTGTTTTTCTTTAATTATTTTAACCTTATATTATAAGGAATTTAAATGTTTACAAAATCATCTTTCTGGTGAATTGTCCCATATATCATTCTGTGGTAATAACCTTCTTTATACATTTACATTTATGTCTTTTCAGAAAGGGCTCAAAAACTATTTTATTTGCTATAATAAATTCACACAGCTTTTAAAAATTGGTATTTGTCAAGTATATCTTTTTTATGCTTTAATATTCAATCTGTCTTTATTCTTAGTTGTAAGTATATATCATAAACATTTACTTTCTATATATTTATTGCAGTACTTATTATAATTATTCTCTTATTTGAATTATACTTACCCCACTTTTCTGTGCTTTTCTTTTTCCTCTGTTATGCCTTTTTTTTTTTTTTTTTTTTGTACCTTTGTCATGATGTGACTTTTAGGAACATGATATAGTGTGCAAAAATTTTTGATGGTTTCTACATTTGATGGCATGTCTCTAGAAATATCCCCAGGAAGGATCACATTATGAACAGCTTTAGGAATTTAGAAACATTGGAGCAAAACATTATTTACATTAAAGTTGAGTTTAATAATGAGATCCTAGCATATTAATGTAAAATGTCTGCAAAATATAGTGGTCACTTAAACATCACTTAGCATAAACATTTTATCCTGAGGAGGAAAAATGTTTTCATTCTTTTCATGTTTTAACCTTCACATGCAACTTCCTGTGCCCCACTCTCCATCTCCTTCGTGCTGTCACCATATACTTAAGGATCTTGAGGGCTTATGCAGTCTTGCAAGAAGGCCTGGGTCTCAAATATGAAAAGGTCTCTGTTAGAGTAACTAGACTTTCAAGAAAGGAGATTCTCTAGTTCCCTTTTATAATCCATTGCAGCAATAGCAATTTTCACTTTTAGAAAATTAATCCCTTGTTTTATTCCGCTTTCAAAATGGAGCTGTTAAATGTTATGGATTCATTTTAGTTAAAATTACAAAGATCTTAGTGATCTGGCTCGTTTTCTTTAGTTTATAGGCAAAAGCCCAGAGAGTTTAAATACTCACTTTGCTTTTTAGTAGCAGACCATGGGTTCAAACTCAGGTTTCTCCTCTCCCTGTTCAATGTTCTTTATTGATTTTCCGTTTCCCTGCTTGACAAATCAGGTTTACTTCTGAAGGTCTATGGAGTTTAGTAACTTGCATAATGCTTGGCACAAAATAGGTACTAAAATAAATGCCTGTTGTTTACCATTTCCTGGGAAAGACAGGTGCACTTGGAGTTTTAAGTGGCTTGCACTTTGTTGTATGTGGGCACAGAAGAGGCACACTGACGTCAGCTGAGTTCTTTTTAGTATGGGGTCCATCTGCTTTTCCCCAAACCACTCTTAACAGAACATGTTATTGTATCCAGTAGTAATCATGAGAGAAGCTGATTTAGATGGATACATTTTCTCTGCTAGTCAGCTCAATTCAACAAAGATGGTTGAGTATAATTGGGTTTTTTATTTTGGCCTACGCTTTTGCTACAGTCCTTTGTGATGGGGAAAAGCAAATACTAAACATTTCCTGTGAGTCTTGATAAAAATTTCAGACATGTATTATAATATTTTCTCTTCAGCTAATTCTCATATAAGCCTAGTAGTCCCATTTTTTAAACTATGTTTATGGTTTCTATTTAGAAACCTTTCATAATCTTTCCAAAACTACAGAAGATGCCTTCCCCTTCTACAGATGGAAGAATTGAGGCATTATGAGTGTTGAATTGGAACCTCTGTGTGAAATTCACTACATCAGACTGAATTTGTATAGTATATGTGCTGTTTATAAATTAAAGAGCTTTCTTTTAGTAAGTAGTATATTTATGTATTAGATAATAAGAATATTTATGTTTATTCACTCTATATGATTTCTTAAGTCATAAGAACTTGTAGAAGGAGTAGTATGTATTTCTACATTGTAATACATATCGTAATCATAAAATTTAAAATAAATAAACATTCACTGAAAGGACATGCCTAGCCACTTTTAATAATATCATACCTGTGAATTGTTATGTCACGTGAAGTGACTGAAACTTATGATTTATGTGGGTACATTTGTCTTAAAAAATAAAATTGCATATCTCTGACAAGAAGTCTGCCTAACTGCTTCATACATATTTATACTATTTTTAAAAGGATAAGTCACAAAATGAGTTGTTGAAAAATATTTTTTGTAGGAGCTGAGTTTGATATTCAATTCCTAATATTTTAAAAAGATCTCATATGTAGTAAAAATATTAAATAGTGAAGAAACATTTGATTGCTACACTAGGAAAGAAGAAAGTATAGGTAGAATGAGATGATTTTTGACATAATCCAAATAATTTTTACAGATAACAAAGCTTCTATTCCATCTTGCAATGATGTTTTTGTTACAAGTCAGCACTTAACCTTGAACAGTCTGCATGTTCTCATAAATGACCTCTTCTGAAATTTTTTGTTATGGGCTATATAATATGAATGTTCCTATGATATACTGTCTTTCATATAATTAGAAGTTTTTATAATGGAAGAACTCAAAACTCTACTTTATGTTTGGCATCAGGTTTTATTTTGAATCACTGATAGATTGTCATATTGGCTTATTTTAATGTTTATAACTTTAAAAATAACCCATTTTTTATCCAATAATTTGATGCCTATTCAGAGTTTTAAAAATAATTAGCTGGTTAGCTAGTTTGTTTAATTAAAGAGATTTATATATACTGTTTTTAAAAAGTGTGAACAGTGATATAAACAATTAGAGATTTGTAGTGTCTTGATGGCTTGATTCCTGCCATGTCAGTTTTCTTCTGTTTTATGAGACACATAGAACGGTTATGGGAGAATACTTGTCACTGGTATCCATGGTAACTCCAAAGATACTTTGGAACTCAGAGGCACAGAGTGAGCCACAGTAATAGATCTCATTATAAGGGCAAAATACATAAAAGGTTCAGGCATTTGCTTTTAATTAGTTGCCAAAAATAGCTAGAACTGGAGAGGATGCAGTGAAATATTTTTCACTGTTAGAAATAGTATGGGCAGCATTTAATAGCCCATACTATCATCTTTTTTTCCTACTAAAGTAAGAGAGATGTACACTCCAAATACTCATAGTAGTGCGGTTTCTTAATCACAGTTTGGACATGGGAGTACAGGAGTACACATTCACAAAAGGGAATAGTATTTGCTTATCATTTTAAATCTTAGTTCTACAACACATTTTATTCAGAAAAGCACTTCGTAAGACTTTTCCTTGTGGGTGCTGAACTACCCCTGAGATTTACTTTCTATCTATACAACGTACAGAATGTGATTCCATGCATTTTTGTTTTAAAATGTAAATGATACAGTAGCTAAAATTCTTATTGTTCAGGTATATTAAATTTTCAGCCTTTTTTGGGACATACTAAATTTAAATTAGCTAAAACAGGATTCTGGAAAAGTAGACAAGAATAATTAAGTATGTTCTATTAGAGAATTATGATGGATAAAAGATTAATAACTCTTTTAAGACAAAATTCTTTAAAGATTTCCTTTTGAATTGCAATCTGTTTTTTTAAAAAAAATCTTGTATTGCATTGCATTGCAATTCAACACATTATTTCTTCCTGTTGCTATAGAAACTAATTCTGGTGCAGCTGTGATTGCTAATCAGAATTCTAACATTATACAACCTTTCCCCCCTTAGTATTTCATTTTATTTTTAGTTACAAAATAATAAATTTCAATGGCAAGTTCATAACAATGGTCAAAACATTAATGCAAAGATTTTTAAAAATTTAAGCCCTTTTCTTTGAAAATAAGGAGGTATTCTTATTGTGTAGTTTCAATATGAATAACAAGAAAACAAAGCATTTTAGCTGAATTACAAAGGTCTATAATTGCTGTATTACATCAACATTGTGAGGCACTTAACTGCTTCATAATCCTAAATTGCTACTATTTCAACCATCTATTTCTGAAGTGTCTGGTTACTTGGTATTATAAAAATGAAAAAGTAAAACATCCTCAGAATGCCTGAAGTCTTTTAACACAAAATGGGGATGAAACTTCTGTATTGTTTTATCTTCAAAGAATTGATATCACATCCCCAATTTTATGTCACAAGTAAAAGCTAATTAGTTCTCATTCTTGCCTTTATTGATATATACTCCCAACAAGCTATACTGTTAACATCACCCAATATAAAACCATGTATATTTTACAGGCCAGAATGGAGTTATGTTTTGTTTTGTTTTGTTTTGGTCTTTCTAAAATGATTGATTCTTTTCTATTTCATAAAACAAATATAAAAACTGATCACCAATTTTTACATGGCAAAAAATGTACCCTCTCTATATATACACATTCAACAGGCCTTAAGCTGAATCTAAAATCAGATATTTGGTATGGTATCAATTACAGTATGTTATTTGCTTATACTATCACAATTTTTATTTGGTATACCAAGATAACAAATAAAGATGAAATTTATTATTTCAAATTATTGATTGAGTTTAATAAAAACTCGGATGTAAAAACATAACCTTTTGTACAGTTTAACAGAGTAGACTTGTGTCCAAAATTAATCTGAAAACAAATTTAGAAGTTCTGTGGCCTTTTCTCAAGAACACTAAATAAAAACTGAGAAATACAGATCTAATTATCCTTTCTGAGCCTCACCTACCTCAGGGGGTTATTGTATTGATTAATGCTCCAACACTATGAAGCACTGTGCAAAGCACTTAAAACATTAACTGAATTAATCTTAAAAAATTACAGTAAGGTTGATGCTGTCACAATTCCTGATTTACAGATGAGCAAATAAAGGCATCAGAGATGTAAATAGGTTGTCCGCAGTCACACAGCTAGTGAATGGAAGAGGCAGAATTAGAACCAGGTAGTCTAATACCAAAGCCCACATTCTTAGCTCCAGTTAAGTACTGTGTAGATCACAAATTACTATATGAGCATAAGGTATTGATACAAATATAAGCATTCTTTGTCAGCCAACTGCTGCCCTAAAATTTACATTGTTTGTAAATAATGTTGGAAGAGGTATACTTCACTCTTTAAAACATTTCTGTTAGGATGTTCTCAGGTGACTATGCTCCCAATTCTATAAATTCTTAACTATCAGAAGAAAATGTCCTCCAGAAAGCAATACATGTTTTTCAAACTCTCTGTAATAGTGAAACAGGAAGGGTTCCCTTGTCCTCCCTTGCAGGACATGCGATCAAACCTCTATGGAGTCATACAGACAGGCAGGCTGTGGGTCTCCTACCCCATGGCAGTGTCTAGGGATGAGTGTTTACAACTGAAGCCCCAGTCGGCTTATGTCACAGGGTGCTCTTTTAGTTTAGCCATCCATAGGCGGCTTGTGTCAGCTCGATTAGACCCATGCCTTATGGCAAGGTCAGAGGGCTTGCTGTATCCCAGAGTTCTTGCCTTAGTGTACTGGAAGAATCGAATCACATATGGGCTTGGAGAATGAGTATAAGGTTTTATTGAGCAGAAGTAGCTCTCAGCAGATGGAGTACCCAGAAGGGAAATGGTTTTTCCCTGGAGTCAGACTGCTCAGCGGCCGGGCTCTTCTCCGACTGCCCCATTCAAACTCCACCTCATCCTGCCCCTTTTTGGCCTGTTGGCTGCAGGTGTCTGTCGTGTGCTCTTCTGCAGGTGTGCTGCCCACCAGCTTGCTCGTCTCAGTGTCCTCTTGCTGTCCAGCCATCTGTGTCTTCTTCTGCTGATGTCTTATTCTTGACATCCAGCCACTTGTGTGCCTGCCTGCTAGGGTCTAGGGGGTTTTTATAGGTACAGGATGTGGTCATGGAGGGCTAGGGTGGTTTTGGGAAATACAACATTGACATTGGGCGCAAAAACGGGGTGCCCATTCTTAACTAGGTCCATGGGTATAGGCCTGGGGATGGAGCCCTTGCCAGGAACACACCCTTCCCTTCCTAGCACTTCCTTGTCCCACTTCCATATCAACAGATTTTCTGTTACCAAATATATATCTTTGCTATTAATAAGGGACTTAAATTTGTGTTAAACAGTACCTACATGATGGATGTGTTTTTTAAATCTTAAGTATTATGTTTCATATAATTTTCTTTCCCATAGGTTTATCCCTTCAAGCAAGTAACTTTAAACTTTTTGATGGCAGCATTCTATCTTACTGGTTTTATGTTGCCTTCAACTAACACAGATTTGGTATTTCATTTATTCATTGAGCTATTACTCTGTAGACTTTGGGAATAGTAAGAGCCATTTTCTCCACTTAGAATCTCAGACACAAGTAGGAGAATTTTATTGAGATACTTGGCTTAATTGAATCTTTAATGATAATAAATTGAACCAATAAATGGAACCAATGAAGTATACATCGAAGGACAAAAGGGATGTGAAAACACGTTACCCTACTGTGTACTCTAGAAATATCAAGCAGTTAGATAGCTTGTCAGAAAAAATTTTCGTTGACCATCTGTGAATAATATGATACATGTATGAATTTTTTTTTGAGACAGGATCTCACTCTGTCACCTAGGCTGGAGTGCAGTGACATTATCATGGCTCACTGTAGCCTCGACTTCCCAGGCTCAAGTGATTCTTCTACCTCAGCTTCCCCAATAACTGGGACTACAGGGTTGTGTGCCACCATGCCTTGCTATTTTTTTTTTTCTATCTTTTTGTGGAAACAGGGTTTTGCCGTGTTTCCCAGGCTAGTCTTGAACTCATGAGGTCGAGCAGTCAGCCCACCTTGGCCTCTAAGTGCTGGGATTACAGATGTGAGCTTCTGTGCCCAGCATGTATGAGTCCTTTAAAGCTATAGTATTATAACAATTTTTTTAATTACTATTTTTTTAAGCCTGAGTAGATGACTTGTAAAACCATCTAGATCAGTGTTTCTCAACCTTTTTTCATTATTGCTCCCCTACAGAGATCATTTCCATTTAATTTAAATAACTATATTAAGTTAATTTGAATTTGATTTCTATATAATAGGGTACTGTGTTCACCATTTGCGTGATGGGTTCAGTAGAAGCCCAAACCTTGGCATCACACAATATATCCTTGTGACAAACCTGCACATGTACCCCCTAAGTCTTAAAAATTTTTCTGTCTAACAAATGATACATACGAAGGAATACATTTTTGTCAGATAGGGTTATGTTTTGGTAACCCATAAAACATTTTAATAGTGAAGATATTTTTGTCGTCACTCCAAGAACCAATTGCAGCTCATTTGGGAGTGACATTGTCCAAGTTAAGAATGCCTGATCTAGCTTATTCCTATTTTGTTTATGATTAGAAGAGCTGGAATCTCTACCTCAGCCTATGAAGGAGTAACTGCTAAAGGACTTGCTTTCCTGACGTAAATAACTAGAACACTAGGAAAAAAATGTAAGAATCAACTATTTTGAGTCATTGGATAGTGGGTAGGGCAGGGATATGATCCATGAGAGAAAGCAAAGCAATGAGGAAATACCTATGGGGGCCCCAGCTTGTTACTTCGAGACAGTTTTGAGGCTGCAGTGCAAAAAGGGAAAACCAAAATGCAATCCGGCAGTCTCCAAAAATACTGATTGAGATTAAAATTGTAATTTTGGACAATCTTCCTTTCAAAATTTAATAGGGAATTATTTATCAAGAGTCTTTTAGTTTTAGTATAGTTGAACAAAGAAGAAATTCTGATCATTGTTGATACTGAGTTGTCCTCATATTATTTTAAAGTTGGTAAATATATAGATAAATTTAATTCTAGATTTATCTAGTTATGAGTTTTTCCGAGGAATGCCAACTATCTTTTTAATTTTCTCCTCAAAAATTGCTGCATTATTTAGGATAATTCAGTGAATTTAAAGCAATGAATTTGAAATATCTGCTAGAACATGTATATTTCAAATGCAGTGAATTTGAAATATCTACTCTGTGTATTTTAAACCAAACCAGCCTTTTAGCAGGAACACATGTCGTTTCATTTAATTGTTTAGCAATTTTGTGAATAAAACACCCTCCAGTGTCCCCTAAAAGAGATCTTGTCATTTTTAGAATCATAATTTAGATTCACAATGTTATGTAGTCAGATTAGAAGGAAATTTTTTAAATTAATTATTTTCTTGGCTTTTTTTCTAACAGCCAGGTATTTCTGTGACATGTTTCTATTAGAAGAGTTTATAACTTTGAATAGTTAGTCCCATCTCTTGATACCATACTCTTTAATTTCCTAAAGTTAACAACAAAAAATATAGTGTGAGTTCATGACATGGGGGAAACCCGGAGGTTTTGCTGCCCTGCCAGTCATGGTTGGGTCACATTGAATACCTCTGCAAAAATTATTTTGCCCTTTATTCAACCAGCTGTTTAATAATTGTGATTTAACAATTGCGTTTCAAGCAAGTTGCTGGGCACTGCAGGTACAAAGATAAAAGAGACAGTTCCTGGTCTTTCAGGGAGCTCACATTTAGAACATCTAAACAGATAAAGATAGAAAAGTTGATGTTAAATGTTAACGTAGTAAATACATTGTAAATGATGGAAGCAATGTGTGCTTTAGAAGTAAGTACTTAGGACCACTTAGCCCAACATGCATGCATAGGTGTATGTGTTTGGGGAGAGGGTAGTTATGTTTGGGGATGGGTGACAAATGCAACTGGGAAGGATAGGAGAGAGTGAATCTTTGAAATTCTTCAAAGAGGTAACAACTAAGCTGATTCTTGCAGAACAATATGTGAACTTACCTAAGTAAAAAGGAGGAGGAAGTGAAGGATATCACAGGCCAAGGGAAGGCATATACAGTACCACAGCCAGCATAAAAGATCAAAGTGCATTGAGGAAATTACCAGTATTTTCCTGTGATTCACTTGAGGGGTGTAAGTATTCTGAGAAGGGGACGGCTGAGAAATAAAACTGGAGCAGGAGCTGGATATCTGAGACTTAGTACATGCTAAAAAACATTCAGGATATTGTCTTGAAAGTAATGTGTAGACCTTTAAAGAGTATAGAACCAGCTCTGAAGAACTCCAATACTACATGATAAGAACAAAACATTTCGTCCCTGGAACCTGAGCAAGGCTAAGTCTGCTTCTGGATATAGTTAAGGATGCACAGGCATACCTCGGAGATATTGCAGGTTCAGTTCTGAATTATTGCAATAAAGTAAATATTGCAGTAAAGTAAGACACATGATATTTTTGGTTTCCTAGTACGTGTAATAGTTATGTTTACACACTACTGTAGTATATTAAGTGTGCAATAGCATTATGCCAAAAACAATTTACATACCTTAATGAATACTTTATTGCTAAAAGTGCTAACAAAATGAGCACATACTGTTGGGAAAATGACACCAGTAGACTTGATTGATGTAGGGTTGCCACAGACCTTCAGTTTAACTCCAGTATCTTTAAGGCACAATAAAGTAAAGCACAATAAAACATGATATGTCTGTAGTTTTTAATATGATATAGAATAAACACAACTGGAGAGAGAAAACTGTAGCCTCAGCCTCGTGAGCATCATTGACTAGCAACTATATTAACCTGTACTTAGTTACACCTAGTTCCAGAGCACTTCACAAAACAGAATAAACAGTATCACAGTAATCCTATGATCATAGTAGCACCACAGTTTGTAGGGAGTTTGAATTAAAACCTGACAAGCATATGATAATGAAACATCTAGAAAGTCTTGATTAAAGATGAGTATGATTAAGCATAGGAAGTAGAGATTCACGTGTAAAAAACAAGTCATGCTGAGCTCAATTGTGGAAATTCCTTGATGCTGTTTGTAAAGAGAAAAGTTAGTGTTAAATGTTAAGATTTACAGTTGCTGTTTGACAGCAGCAGGAAGTCACTTTAAGGAGCAAAGCAAAGCAGTTGAGTAAAGGTAGTTGTTAGAATATTTAGGAGTGTTTTCTATCAGAGAAAGAATTAAACTTGGAATATATGGGGTTAAATTTTTAGAAATCATGATATTTGGCACATACTTATGTTTTAAGTTGTATTGGAAATGTCAATGTTTTCAATTCATAGAGCCATTCTAGGTGATACCAGTCTTCTCGTCTTTCTCCTCCCAAGTCCATACATTGAGCCAAACCATTGGCAGCTAGGCAATGATTGAGACCAACCCTTATTCTAAACAAAGTTGAATTCCCAGGAATTCTGTCCACTGAGGTTTTGCTTCTCTTTTATCTTTCATGGCCACCTCTGAAAGGTACCAAAATACCAGAACATTTTGGATCTTTTGGTGTTGGTATATCACTAGATGTAATTTGTTTTATTCAGTTAGCTAGTCATAATATATTCTCCATGAGGCTATGAGTATAGGTAAGCAAGAGAAAACAGGCATAACTGTAATACCTACGTATCCGTTAGAGCCTACTTAGTCTGATAATTATCATCCAATATATGCCAACTTTCCTTAAAGATGAATTGCAGCTGGATATCCTCAACTTACAGCTGAGGGATCGCATATTATCTGTTTCATACTGGGCAGGTTGGACCACATTGCTACTTGGTATTTCTTGGTCTTCCAGATAGCCTCTGTTTGATACTAATAGTATACCAAGAACCATTTCTCAAAACAGAAATGCTTTTCACTTTACTTGTTGATGTGAGTATAGTCTTGTTTTAGAGCTCTAAGGGTCAAGAAATGAGAGGCAGTGAATTGATTTTTCACTAGAAAAATAGATGTACTGAATGAGATTGTACTGGCAGAAAGTTGGTAGCTATACATAGAGTCTGGTTTGAGTAAATGGGTTCTTTTTTTTTCCTTTTTTTTTTTTTTTTTTTTTTTTTGAGATGGATTCTTGCTCTGTTACCCAGGCTAGAGTGCAGTAGCATGATCTTGGCTCACTGGAACCTCTGCCTCCTGGGTTCAAGCAATCCTCCCACTTTAGCTTCCCAAGTAGGTAGGATTGGAGGCATGCACCACCATGTCCAGCTAATTTCTGTTTTTTTTGTTTGTTTGTTTGTTTTATTTTTGTATTTTTAGTAGAGATAGGACTTCACCATGTTGGCCAGGCTGATCACAAACTCCTGACCTCAAGTGATCCACCCACCTTGGCCTCCCAAAGTGCCAGGATTACAGGCACGAACCACCATGCCCAACTTAGTAATGGATTATTTCAAACCATCAGGAAAATAGACTAATCAAAGATTAGACTTTCAAGGCATGGCACAAAAATAATCTGAACTTTGTTTTCTAATAAAATGTATCTGAAGGTGCAAAAGAAGATTCTTTATGTATTTATTTTGTAACAGGGTCATGCTCTATGGCTCAAGCGGTAGTATAGTGGCACAGTTACAGGGCTGTCTCAAACTTTTGGGCTCAAATGACTCTCTTCAGTAGCTGCAATTACAGGTATGTGCTACAACACTCAGCCAATTTTTGAGTTTTTTTTCTTGAGACAGGGTCTCACTCTGGGGCATAGACTGGAGTGCAGTGATGTGATCATGGCTCACTGCTACCTTGACCTCCTGGGCTCAAGGGATTCTCCTACCTCAGCCTCCTGAATAGCTGGGACCATAGACACATGCCACCACACCTGGCTAATTTTTGTATTTTTTTGTAGAGATGAACTTTTGCCATGTTGCCCAGGCCAACCTCAAACTCCTGGGCTCAAGCTCTCAGCCCACCTTGGCTTCCCAAAGTTCTGGAATTGCCAGTGTGAGCCACTGCACCTGGCCAAATTTTTAATTTTTTATAGAGACAGAATCTCACTATGTTGCCCAGGCTGGTCTGGAACTCCTGGTCTCAAGCAGTCCTCCCATCTCAGCCTCCCAAAGTGTTGAGACTGCAGACATGAGCCACCATGCCTGGCCTAGAAGATAATTTTTAAAAATCTATTGGCTTCCACTGCAATTTTACCATCAGGGCTTCCCAATGATACTTTTAGGCGTCATTACCTGCAATAGACATTTTAGCACCACTTGGTTTGCTGGGTCTCAAAGGTCAGGTGTAGAGCTTTCTCTACCGTATCCTCAATCGTCCAGAGAGACTTGCTCTGAATGCTGCTCAAAATATTAGCTTTTTAGTTTACCTTATAAATGGATAAGAACTATGTATTAAAATGTGGAATGTGCTGCTTTCACAGTGTAAAGAGGCCAACAAAGCTTTTTGTCTCCTTAGTTGGAAAGATAAGGAATATTAAATTCTCTTTGACTTCGGGAGGAATATTATTATATTCCTGAATCCTTGGGGAACATTATTGACATGGCAAGCCTCTGTATTTTTGAGGATTTACCTATTGATTCTGTCTCACGTGTATCTTACCAAGGCACTTCATCTATCAACTCTTCTACTCTCCTAGTCATAACAGCTTGCTGTCATCAGAGCAGGATTAAGTAAAAGAAGTATGGAATATTGAGGCAGCCAAGGTTTCTGCAGAGCAGATCATGATATAGAACAAAAATTCTTTATTTCCCTAAAGCAGGATGGTAGATGTATTCCTGTCCTTGCCAGGGTAAGACAACCTGTTAACTTTTGTTCTATCTGGATTAATATAAAGGAAAAGAGTATTTGTACGTTAAAGCTACATATCGGATACCAAGGCTGTCTTAATTTGCTCGATACGGAGACTCCATCTGGAGTGGCAACTGTAGCTGAAGTCATCTTCTAATTAAGTTTATGATAATCTGCCATCATTTTTCAAGCCTATTGATTTTTGCAGTAGCCAAACTAGTGAAAGCATTTATCAAACCTGCTATTCTCTAATTGCCGATGGTAGACTAGTCTCTCCTCTTTTTTTTGAGATGCCGTGTTACTGGAGAGAGGAAGCTCTGTTGGTTTTCAGCTGTCCCTTCCTATACCATATAGGCACTGCCTAGAATGCCAAAGTTTGGATTCCACCAATGCTAAGAATATACATTTTAATTACAAACCCAAGTGCTAGAAAAAAAATAGCAAGGTCATATCTTAGCATTATTCTTAAGTGATGTTATCTGATGCTATTATCTGAGATTTAAAAAATTTTTGCTAATTGTTCATTGTGTGTAGAAATTCATTTTTAAAAAAATATTGATCACATAGCCAGTGCCCTTGCTAAATTTATTTACCAATCCTTAATAGATTATCTATAAATTATTTTGGGTTTTATACAAAACATTTATCTTCTGAAAGTAATGACAATTATTTTTCTCATTCCTATTATTTTACATCTTCTTTTTCTTGCCTTATTGCACTGGCTGGAACCTTTAACATGGTTGAATAGAAGTGGTAATAACAGGGATCCTTGTCATTCTCAATCTCAGAGGTAAAACTTTCAACATTGCACTATTAAATATGATGTTTGCTTTAGGACTTACATAGATACCCTTTAGGAGAAAAGGGAAGTTGCCTTCTGTTCCTTGTGTGCTCAGAGATTTTATAATGAATGGATAATGAGTTTTATCAAGTGCTTTTAGTAAGTCTTTTACAATTATCATATTTTTATATTTGTTCTTTCAGTGCAATAAATTAGATTGATTCATTCCTAAATGTTACATCCACTTGCATGTATGGAATAACTGCGTTCCAAGTTGATTATAATATGGTAATATGGTATCCTGTTTGTATAACTCTGGGTTAGACTTGCTAGTATTTTGTATAGATTTTTTGGATCTATGTTCACAAGAGAGATTGGTTGATACTTTTTCTTTCTTGTAAGATACTTTTCAGGTCCTGATGTCAAGGTTATTATAGCCTCATAAAATAAGTAGTCCCTCTTTTTTGTATCATCTGAAAAAAATTTGTGTAAAATTGGTATTTTTTAATTCCCTTCTTTAAATAACAAATTCACCAGTGAAGCACTCAGAGCCTGGAATTTTCTTTATTAGGTAGGTTTTAAAATATGAATTCAATTTCTGTAATAGATTAAAGATGTTATAATTTTCTTTTTCTTCATGGGTTCATTTTGACAGATTGTGGAGTTATTTTGTAGAGGTATGTTATCTATTTTATGAGAGAGATTCTTCATTGCATTTTATCAAGTGGGGCACAATTTTAATTTGCACCATTCTTCATAATGTTCACTTCAATGTCTAGTTTAAGGTGGTCTCTACCCGGCTTCTCCAATATAAAGTTACCCTTATAATTAAAAAAGTATTTTGTGGGAGATACTGTGTAACTATATACATATCCTATTCCTCAAAAAAATTTTCATTTATTTATATCTTCATGACCTCATGGTTTTCATTTCTTAAATGAGCAATAATCAGTTACTGTAATTATTTATTTTGAGCTCAAACTATTAGCAGTCAGTGGGAGGACCGTCAAGCTGACTTCTTTGCCCTTTTGACATATCCCCATCAGTCTTTGAACATCTCCTTACTTTCAGTACCCAAGTTTTTCTAGGCTCATCAAGTACTTTGCCTGGCCTCACCCCGGAATTAGCCATTTCTTCAAAGAGTCCTAGTTCCTTTTAGTGGATAAGATATTTAGAAGCCAAGACCCAGGCACTTGGTGGACCCAGCACTTGCTATTGAGGT
This sequence comes from Saimiri boliviensis, assembly GCF_048565385.1. Classification (NCBI taxonomy): domain Eukaryota; kingdom Metazoa; phylum Chordata; class Mammalia; order Primates; family Cebidae; genus Saimiri; species Saimiri boliviensis. The sequence goes on from NC_133462.1 coordinate 62,329,011, forward strand.
GGTAGTGTTCACAAACCTTCTCAGCAAAGCTAGGATATTTATGTATGGATGTATGTGCAGATATATGCTCGTTTGTACTATATTTACTTCTATCTATATATTTTTAAACTATGAGTTCACATGTATTGTCCAATCTCAATCCAATATCACAGAATTTGTTTTAGTGTTTTCCTTTTCCATATTTGTAAAATTCCCTTGTCCATCAGTAAGAGACCTGGCTGCCATTAACCTTAATATATTTATTATTTGGTCAGTATGCACACATATCCTTCTGTCTGCACCCATGGCCCCGTCACTCTGTTTAGGTTCTGATATCTCATTCTGTCCTTCCTACTTGTGGGTGTCCTCACGACCATCCGTGTGTTGGCTGTGATACCTGAGCCCCATGTTGGATGCCCTCATGGTCCTATCTAGGCCCTGACCTTTTGCTTGAGTTTTAGCACCATGGTCCAGGACTCCCCCATCTCCACATAGTTGCCTTCTTCACCCCACTTTGCCACACTCTAGGCCACTGTCACACTGGACACCCTGTCCGTCCTGCTTAGGCTGTAGTTTCCTGATAGGCCACCTGTCTGTGCACATGCACACCTTACTTGCCCATGCTCTGATATCCTTCACCAGATACCCCTGTGTGTGGCACCCTCCTCACCCTCCTGGGTTTTTACAGCTCACCCCAGTCACCTGGATTTATGGCTCTGATGCAGTTGCTCTCTTCCTCAGTGTGAAAACACTCTTTATCTTGCTTGGGCTCTGTTGCCCCAGGCCAGGCTGCTCTCCCATGGGGAGCTTCCTTCCATAGCCAAGGCTATGACTCCCCTCAATGGGCCTTTCTCACCTGCTTGGGCTTCAGCATGCTCTGTAGGACTGCCCCCATGTTTGCATGCTCTCTTTACCCTACTTTACACCTCAGTCTGTCCACTTTCTGAATTGAAGACCCTTCTCACCTGCCCTTGGGTTCTGACACTCTATGCTTGACTGACTCCATGCTCTAGTATGGACATGGACACCCTTCTGTCATCTCACTGGGGCTCAGGCCCCAAGACAGCAAACTGGGCCGGACATCTTCCCATTTGGGCTCTGACATGTGGCTCTGGACCACTGCGGCTTCCTTTTCCACCATCAGTGCAGCCTTCTGCCTTCCTCTGCCCCACTCAGTGACTTTAGGGCTGAAATTTTCAGAAAGAAAAGAAGAAAGGGGAAATTGCTGTCTTTTTAATGTCTGAGATTTAAAATGATGTCCTCTTTTTATTCCCAGTATTAAGAGTTTATATAATCTCTCTTTTTTTTCCAGACTAATCTCTTCCAGTAGTTTATCAATTTTATTTATGTTTTCAGTGAATTTTATTTTGATGTTTTCTGTTATATGATTGGTTTTTAATTTCTGCTCTTTATTATTTCATTTCTTCTACTTTCTTTGGATTTAATTTGCCATTTTTGTTTACTTCTCGAAGTAGGATCTTAGACCATTGTTTTTCAGCCTCCCCCCCAATATTATATGCTCAGACTTATAAATTTCCTTCTAAGCACAGATTAGCCACATTCTACAAATACTTGGGTAAATTATTTTCATTATCATTCTCTTCGGGATGTTTCTAATTTATATTGTGATTTATTATTTGATCCATGGATTATTTTGAAATATATTTTAATCTCTAGTTATTTTTGTCTAGATTTCTATGTATTTTCTAGTTATATTTTTGTTTCAGATTTCTAGTTTAATTCTGTAATGGTCATGTTACCAGTGGATAGTCTTGACTATGAGTCCCCCAGATTCTTGGCGTTTTGAACAAAGAATTATACAAAATGCACAAACAAAGCAAAGAAATAATGAAGCAACAAAAACATGGATTTATTGAAATGAAAGTACACTCCACAGAGCAGCCCAAGAGCACTGGCTACAGAATTTTCTGGGGTTTAAATACCTAGAGGTTTCCCATTGGTTATTTGGCTACATCCTACGTAAATGAAGAACTGGCCTGCAATCAGTCCGATTGGCTGGAGGAGGCGACCAATCAGAGGCTGAAGTGAAGTTACAGAGTTACACATGAAGGCTTGGCCCCTCACCAGTCTGATTGTGGAGAGAACCAATCAGAGGTACTTCCCATTTTTCATCTGCCACACAGTGCAAAGAGAGTAGCCTCTGATCCTTTTGTTACTTGGGTGTGAAGAGGTGGGGTTTTCCTTTTGATTCATTTCTAGGAAGACAGCCTTAGCTTCCCTGCCTTTAGAATTTACTCTCCTGCCTCATTTAGAAAACATCCTCTTCCTGCTTCCAATTTGTGAAATGTATTGAGCCTTAACTTATTGCCCAGCATATAATCAGTTGTGGTAGATTTCCACAGGCACTTGAAAAAAATTAATTCTGCAGTTGTTGAATATACACCATTTTTTTTTAGAGCTGTGATTCTTACCACTGTTGTGAAAGCTAAGAAACACAGGTCATATTCTGTGTGTGCACACATGCTATTTTTTCTACAGTAGGAAAATACTTCATCTTGTTTTGTAGGTACTATGCAATATGCAGATGGTAAATTAAAATGCTTAAAATATATCCATGCCTAAATCCTTTTATAGATCTATGATTCATGTAAAAATAGAGGCATGAAATCAGGTAGTAAAGCAAGAACTAAAGTAACGGGAGGGCATCATCACGTGGTGTCTGATAGTTCTTCTAGAAGTTTCTTCTTAAGGTTGTTTACAGTGTAATTTAATAATATAAATTTTGTTAGTTTATAAAACAATTATTTAAAAATTTTTTCATATCAATTATATTTGAGCCAACAGTACACTATGTAGAATAAAAAGAGATTGCAAACATATAAAAAGGAGGGATCTTCATAACTGTATTTTTTAATGAAATTTTTATTCCACCTACATTTGTGTGTTCTTCACTTTAAAAAATAAAATGCAAAAATAAAGTGAAAAGTAAAGATAAAAGTGTGGCATTACTATTTTCAAAACTTGGAGGATATGGTGTGGCTAAAATAAATTATATATATTCACAGCTTTAATGTTGTTTCTCTCAAATCTAGAAAACAGTAGTGAAGTCTACCCATTGAGCCTACTTAACATCTTTAAATATCACAGGCCCGTTTTTGTGTAACTTGTGCCTTGGTCTCTGGAGCAAGAGAATCTAAACAAGCACCAGATGTCTGGTGTTCAGCTGTGAAAATAGACTAGTTGGCCCACCGCTAGGCAGGGACCTAATATAAAAAAGTAAGCCAAAGGAAATAAGGCGTAACGTTATTACCAGAAATTACACTGCACTGGCGTATCAAAATGAAGCTCAGAAAAGGATTATTATATTGAGGAAAAAAATAACCACAGAGAGAAAAAAAAATCAAGAAAACAGGCCTGGCACAGTGCCTTACACCTATAATTCCAACATCTTGGGGTGCCGAGGCAGGCGGATTGCTTGAACCTAGGAGTTTAGGATCAGCCTGGGCAACCCTGTCTCTACAAACAGTTTTTAGAATTAGCCAGACATGGTGGCACATGCCTATAGTTCCAGCTACTTAGGAGGCTGAGGAGTTAGGATCACTTGAGCCTGGGAGGTCAAGACTACAATGAGCCATGATTGCACCATTACATTCCAACCTGGATAACAGAGTTACACCATCTCTCCAAAAAGAAAAGAAAAGAAAAAACTGAGATGGAATTGCCAAATTAAAGGATGGGGAAGGCAAGGACTTTATCATGTTCATTTTGTAACCAATATTCTCTTTCATCCTCCCTCCTGGATCCCACATTGTTTAGGCATCTACTCTTTTCCATATAGATATGAACAGTGAAGCTGGCCCCTCCCCAGCTTCAAATTTTGATGGCTTCTGATTAATTTCAGCCAATTATGGCCATCCCATTTCTTCTACCAGTGATGAGTTTAGGAATAGACATGTGACCCAGTTCTGTGCAGTGAGATCTGTGAGGCACTATGCTCAAGACTTCTAGGAAAGATCACCTCTCTTCTAAGAAAAAAGGTAGGCGGGGCACAGTGGCTCAAGCCTGTAATCCCAGTACTCTGGGAGGCTGAGGCAGGGGGTCACCCGAGGTCAGGAGATCGTCACCAGCCTGGCCAACATGGTGAAATCCTGTCTGTACTAAAAAATACAAAACATGAGCCAGGCGTGGTGGTGGGTGCCTGTAATCCCAGCTACTCAGGAGGCTGAGGCAAGAGAATCGCTTGAACCCCAGAGGTGGAGGTTGCAGTGAGCCAAGATCGCACCACTGCACTCCAGCCTGGGTGACAGAGTGAGACTCTATCTCAAAAAAAAAAAAAAAAAAAAAAAAAAAGGTAAAGGAGTAGATGGTGTGCTGACTCCCAAAACCGCTTACATTGAAGAATGTTTAATTGACTTCATGTTACAGTATTTAGGTATTACCCTTTAATTCAATGGCTAATTAAACATGCACTTTTAAAGGAGTAGAGGATGTCAGTTGAATGACTGAAAAACTATATCCGTTGAGAATATATTTGGAAACAGAAAATCCAACTTTTTTTTTTTTTCTTTAACAAAAAGGGATTTGTCTCGGGCATCAAGTTTGGAGGTAGCTACTTGGTGATGTTTCAGGTACCCGGGCTTTTCATTTTCCTACTTCTGCCTTCCTAGCTTTCATTCTTATGCTTGTCACTGAATGGTCACAAGGTAGCTGCTACTCCTCCAAACAGGAGGCAGGGGAAAGACAAAGGGACAAAGGGACTTGCCTGTAGAGTGTGCCTGCTTTCATCAGGAAAACAAAACTTTCCTGGAAGGTCCACTCTGAAATCTGCGTAGATCTCATTGGGTACTCCTAATTGGAATGCTGCATAGGAGAGAAAGAGGTGATGGGTGGAGTCAAGTCAGTCTGCCAGCAGTGCCAGCCACACACACTCACCTACCCCACATAAATGGATCAAGCTAATTAACTGCTTAAAACCACTTGTCTTTTTACCATTCTGGAATTCTGTGGGTTTTTTTGGCTGCGACTTGCAACATGTCTAATCTGTCTTCTCGAATTTAACTTCAACTATATTAATTCAGTCACTTTTTTACTTTTTGCTTATGTTATAAACTAAAGTTAGTACAGCCAGCCCTCCGTGTCTGTGGGTTCTGCATCTGTGAATTCAACCTCAGATGGAAAATATTTGAAAAAAAAATGGATAGTTGCATCTGTACTCAACATGTACAGACTTTTTCTTATTATTCCCCAAACAGTACAGTTTAACAACATTCACATAGTGTTCATGTTGTGTTAGATATTATAAGTAATACAGAGATGATTTAAAGTATGAGAGAGGATATACTTAGGTTATATGTAAATACTACACCATTTTATAATACGTACTTGAGTATTTTTGGATTTTGCTATTTGAGAGGGAATGGTAGAGTTAGGACCAGTTCCCCACATGTACTGAGAGATGACTCTATGGTTATACCATTAGACTCACTAAGACATTGTTTTTCTTTTTTGCCAAAATTAGGGACTCTGAGCAAATATGTAAATTTGTGCCAAGTTTGTGCAAATTATTGTTTTTCATTTGAACTAATTATTGTGGTTATTTTTAAATGAGGCTTATAGTTCTTACGTACCTTTTTATCTTAGGAAGAACAGAGGAACTATTGAATATTTGAACTGAACTCCATAACAATGATAATACAAACTACTGTTTCCAGGGTCCCTTTTGAGAAAAGAGATGCCCAGTTCATTAAAAGAAAAAAAAATGAGCAGTGTTTAAATTTGATGTTTAGTATTGCATTCAGGACTTATCTACAAAGACTTAGGTGTTCTTAAGTTATGTACTGGACTCTATTTCCTTATTTCACTGCTGCCCCTAACTCTGTCCTTTTTCACAGATATGTTTATTCTGAGCCACTGAGATAAATCATTGAGGTAAAAATTAAAAGGATAATTTAACAGTGAAAGAAAATGTGGTTTCACATTAAATGCTAGAGGTGGAGATGCCTGCTATAAACAAGATGGAGTCATACTTTACAAAGAATACAGCCACAGTTGTAGGGTGGGATAGAATACTCTTATAATGGAGATGAGACAGAACACAGCCTCCAATCTTTGCTGGTTGATGGATGTTAGCAAACAGGGATTGGGTCTGATTCACAGTGCGCCTCATTTTAGGATTCTGGATCCAGGACCAATGTAGAAAAACGTTTCTGACACTGCTAGCAGTATGCTAGTTTAAGTTCATCTCAGTAACTGAAGAACATAGGTGAGTTCTTACTAAACATAGGTTAAGATCAAACAGGTTTTATGTTTGTTTTTCCCAACCATATTTATATTGCTTTGACCCTAGGGTGGCCACAGATCACAGGGTAATAGATGAAGTATGTATACATCAGGATTGTTTTGAGAGAGACAAATAAATAAGCTATTTAACTAATACTTATTACTCTTCATTTTTATGGTATGTAACAGGATCTTTCTTCATATATGACTTTTATTTTTCCTAATCTTATTATGCAGGAGGAGAGGCATGGGAAACCAGATTATTTTATTTGTGCCTCTGAACTAGGGAAAAAGAAAAGTCATTAGTAAATCTAATAGTTATGTTGCCATCAGTTTTTTAATCCAATTTTCAAAAGTTACTTAAAATTATTGTAGACTGTACTGCATGTTGAGGCTAATTGGAAACAGTGACCAGATTCTTCATCATTATCAGGAAACTGCATTCAGAGAATGAGAAGAACACCCCCGCTGGATGAATTGCAGCCACCACCATATCAGGATGACAGTGGTTCTCCCCATCTGTCATGTACACCCTCAGAAATTGGGGACAGTAAATGTGAATTTTCCCACTGCAGCAACAGTCCAAGATGCTCATATAACAAGTGCCCAAGTGAAGGAAGCACAGGTCATGAAATAGAAGGTTATCATAATAAAGGATATGAAGAAGATGTTCCAAGTGACAGCACTGCAGTCCTGAGCCCTGAAGTAAGTAAAAGCACATAGAAGTTTGAAAATAAGTGTTATTTGGAGGCTAATAATCCTGTGCTTCTCATCTTGGTAAGAAGAATTGATTTTATCAATATCTTGTTCCTTTGTGACTTATGGTACCAGTATCCATTTTTAGTCTGATCTTTATCCAACAAACTTATCAGGAATGTCCCAGCTAGTCTTCAACTGCCCCCACTCTCCAACCCCAAGCCCCACCACCAAAGGAGGATGGGTACTTAAGATTTAAAAAAAAAAACAACTTTATATAAAACATTCTAGAATAATTTACCTACTTATTTTATCTTGAGGTTACTATTTGTATTATTTTTATTTTATTTTGGATTTTTTTTTGCTATTGAGAAGTTACTTAGTGTTTCGCAAACCTTTCAAAATAACCTTGTTGTATTTTTATATCATAGAAAATACAAAGAATAAATGATGATCAGCTTTATTAATGAAATTTGAATCCATGGCTTCATGTTGTTTGGTTGAATTTTAAGTTTACTTACTGTTTTGGAGCAAAAATGTGGAAGTGACAACAAAGATAATTTTGTGGCAGTTTTGAAGTATTATCGTATTTGAAAAAGAATTTGTTTTAATGTTTATATCATGATGAAAACTATAAAGGCAATCTAGAGGTTTTATAAATTAGTATTTGTTTTTAGATTTACTTTCGGGTTTTTTTGTTTTTGTTTTGAGACAGAGTCCACTCTGTCACAGCTCACTGCAGCTTCCTCCCACCTCAGCTTCCCAAGTAACTGAGACTACAGGTGTGCACCACCACACCCACATATTTTTAAATTTTTTTTGTAGAGACAAAGTCTCACTATGTTGCCCAGGCTAGTCTCAAATTCCTGGGCTCCAGCAGTCCTCCTGCCTGAGACTCTCAAAGTGCTGGGTTTATAGGCATAAGCCTCTGCACCCAGCCTACTTAAAAGTTTTAGATTGCAAGTTCTTGCAAGTTTTTACACCTTTTTTTCCAGACAACATTTAGTAATACTGAAATATGTCTGTATTCTCACCAGATGAATTCTCAGATCTGCTGCCAAAATTAAATAATAGCTGTAGTTTCCTAAGACCCAGAGCAATTAAGCTATGGATAGAATTTCCTTAATTTTAGGTTTTTCTTCTATAATTGCTAAAAATACTTTGTATCTGTTACTGCTTTTTTAGTATTTCTAGTATTGCAGTATCTGACCCAGAAGAAAATTGTACATTGATACAGTTTAATATATTATTATTTTATGATTTTCCATGATGGATGTTTTTTTATGTTCCATTACCTAAATAAATTTGAAACAGCCATTTTGTAGCTTTGTAAACTATATGTATAGCCTACAAGTTAACAGTGAAGTCTGGACTGTGGGATTAACAACAACAATAATACCTGTCACCACTTTTTTCAGGAATTTTGCTATGAGCTTTATGTAGTCTGCTCATTTAATTCTAACAACCACATCTTTAGTAAGTTATTTCCATTTTATAAATGAAAACATTAAAAGTCAGAGAGCTAAGCAATTTGACCAAGTACAAGAAGCTCTTACATAGTGGAACAATAGTTCAAACCCAGGTCTGTCTGACTGCCAAAACAGTGCTCTTAACAACTATATTGTATTGAGTTTTTTCATCTAAAATGTTGTATGAGAAATTACTTTGATTCAGTGGTACCCTCCAAACATCACCAGGCAAACTCTCTCAGAGGACTAAAGACCAAAGTAAGATGTTCAAATTATGTGTGTGTATGTGAGTGTGTGTGTGTGAGAGAGAGAGTGTGTATGTGTGTGTGTGTGTGCGTTTTACATACAAAGCAAGAAGTAAGAGGAGCTAGATGAAATCAGTTAACACACAGATAAGCTGCAAGTGTGTAGAGGTAGCAGGACCACACCATGTGAGTCCTGGTTTTTGCAGTGCCCATATATCCTGTCCACTGTCTCTTTTCCATCAGCATTCCTATTTATGATGTAACAAGGACCAGAGTTGAGATTTGAACAAGGGTACCAAGAGCCGACAGCACGCACTTGTTTGTGGGAAAGATATAGTTATACACCTGGCCACCACTGAAACTTGTCAGTTAGCCTACTAGGCAGTTGTAGGTTTTATATGCATTTCTTAAGTAGAGCACATGGATGACAGAGCTATTAGCGCAGAGGCTACATGATCATGGCTTGTGTGTTTCATCCCTTTCTATAGGTAACACTCATTTGATTTATCGTATTTTTTATTAAATCTGTCTATCTTTGGCATATGTTGTAAGTTATTAACTGTTTATATTTAATATCTTAAGAATTCTGCCTGTGTCTCACAAGCTGCTTCTTTGCCCACTATCTATAGTTAACACATACTGTGAGTTTTGCCCATATTTCAGAAGCTGCTGACTTGCTGTCTGTAACCACTTATTTGGAATTTCCTCCATCCTGTTTATTTTTGTGTCTTCTCTAACAGCACTGAATATACTCAAACAGTATAGCTAATGCACATTACATAAATATTTATATATGAATGCTTATAGCCTATGCTAATATAAAATTCACTTTTGTGTTTTTTCAAGTTTATTTTACATCCTTGTAATAGATATTATATGTCAGACAGAAAATTCTCACTTTTCTCTTGGTTTAATCCAGGCTGTAGCTATCTTAGAGCCTATCCACATACATGATTAAACTGAGAGAGGAGAGAAGGTTCAGAAGAATTCCATGGGAAGGAGTTTTATAAACACTTTTGATGACCTATTGCTATCTAAAGGTTTTTTAAAAACTGATCCAGATGCCTTGAAAGGAAGGACTGTTGCTTATTGCCTATATTCAGAATGCAAATAATATCTTTTATCTGTAAAGGTTCTACCCTTTCAACACTGGGTTTCACAAGAATTGTTGGAATGTTTGGGGAAAAAAAAAACAATGAGGGAAACATCAAGAGAAACAAAATTCAAAAATAGCTGTCTAGGACCTGATAAACATTTTTATTGCTTGAAAATCTTAGCTGTCATGATACTGTTTTAGAAAATATTTAATTGCAATACCAAAGATTATATAACTAATAATTTTCAGTTACCAATTATGAAGTAGTATACATTAAAACATTTTGCTCTAAATTGTAAATTTTTTTTAACAGAATAAGAATATGTTTGTTGGCCGGGCGCGGTGGCTCAAGCCTGTAATTCCAGCACTTTGGGAGGCCAAGGCGGGTGGATCACGAGGTCAAGAGATCGAGACCATCCTGGTCAACATAGTGAAACCCCGTCTCTACAAAAATTAGCTGGGCATGGTGGCGCATGCCTGTAATCCCAGCTACTCAGGAAGCTGAGGCAGGAGAATTGCCTGAACCCAGGAGGCGGAGGTTGCGGTGAGCCGAGATCGCACCATTGCACTCCAGCCTGGGTAACAAGAGCGAAACTCCGTCTCAAAAAAAAAAAAAAAAAGAATATGTTTGTTTTGATTTTCTCCTACTACATTAAAAACTGAATTCTCCTATGGGGATTTATTCCTTCTCTGCAAATATTGTTCTTCTGTTGTTTTTCTTTCCTCCCATACATTATACCAACTAGCATGTAAGATTTCTAAGACCAAGGACTACTGGCCATGGTGGCTCACACCTGTAATCCCAGCACTTTGGGAAGATAGAGGTAGGAGGATTGCTTGAATCCAAGAGTTTGAGACCAGCCTGGGCGACATAGCAAGACCTTGTCTCTACTAAAAATATAAAAATTTATCCAGGTGTGGTGGTATGTGCCTGTGATCCCAGCTACTCAGGAAGCTGAAGCAGGAGGTCAAGGCTGCAGTGAGCCGTGATTGTGCCACTGTACTCCAGCCTGGTTGACAAAGCAAGATCCTGTGTCGGGGGGGGAAAAAAAATAGGGATTCATGTCTTTTTGGTTCTCTTTGCAGAAAGTAGCACTCTCCTGACCTAAAATAGGCCCTGGCACATAGTAGGTACAATAGTTACAGTACATATTAAGCTGCCACAACAAAAAGACTCCTCAGCCCCCACTAAATACAATGGCTGAAGAACACAGAAATTTATTTCTCTTTTATTTAACAACAGTCCAGAGAGAGCAGGGAGCTTTACTCTATGAGATTATTCAGGGACCCCGTTCCTTCTCTTCTGTTGCTCTGCCTTCCCTTGGGGTACTGTCCTAGTCTACATGGTCTAAGCTGACCCACACATCCTATTTGTATATCTGCTTGTGGAAGAGTGAGACAGAGAGTGGAGGGCAAGTAATTTCTTACATAAATCTGATCTAGATGTTTCACACATAAATCATGTTTGCCTCCCGTTGGCCAAAGCTGAGTCATGTAGTCATATGAACTGTAATAGAGGTACTGAAGTAGTCTCTTGTGGATAGCATTCTTTTTAAACAGAGTCTCACTGTCATCGAGGCCAGAGTGCACTGGCACAATCTTGGCTCACTAAGACCTCTGCCTCCCTGGCTCAAGCGATTCTCCTGCCTCATCCACCTGAGTAGCTGGGACTACAGGCACCTGCTACCCATACCTAGTTAATTTTTGTATTTTTAGTAGAGATTGGGTTTCACCATGTTGGCCAGGCTGGTCTTGAACTCCTGACCTCAAGTGATCTGCCTGCCTTGGCTTCCCAAATCTTGTAGGTAGTGTTTCTAGCTAACACTCAGGAAGGTTTTTGTTTGTTTTTAGTAAATGGAAGAAGAGAAGACTGGGATTCAGTAGTATTCGGTGCCACTCAAAGTTCAGAAAATTTTAAAAGTTTATTAAATTGGTCCACATTTAAAATGAGAATTATTTGAGATTTATTAAAATACTTAAAGAGGCAAAGTGGTATAATTGAAAGGTTAGAGACCTAGGTTTGATATTGTCAGTAACTAGCTAAAATTCCTGTTATATTCTAGATAGATAGACTGGCAGGAATTTGAGACAATCATAGGAAAAATGGTTATAATTTCTTTTAATTTCATAATTAAATGTACCATTTCAGCCTTTCTTGGACTTTTGTGATGTGTATTCTGCCATTTTCAATCGTCATTAATGTTAGAAAATAGTATGTTTTTAATTTTGGTTAGAAATTGAAGTAAACCTGTGTTATGTAGAATAAATATTTGACTGCTAACATTTTGAGGCCTTTTATTTGTATTTTTGTATTTCACATTTCCATTGATTTAAGTCAAAATATCTTTATATTTTATTACAGATGGGGGTGTTTTAGAACAAACTCTGAAAATGGAACCAAATTTTTCAATAGCATTATACTTGTATTTATGTTTCCTTTCTCTGCAGCCTGATACTGTGCTGTCAGTGGCATTGTTTATAAAATTGAAAGTAAAATGTAGTTGTTTTCTACAAAAGGAGCAGATATACCCACTAAAGGATATATTTTAAATTCTCATTTATAAAAACATACACTTTCTCAAAATTGTGATGGTGAATATTAAATTCTAAATATGTCTTTATTATCATAAGTTTTTAATTTAACTTACTGCTTATATAAACCTGGCCCTGTAGGGTAGCTTTTGGTTGTAGTTGACTGTTAATTATTATCGTATTACTTTCTTAGTGGCAGAATTGCTTTCACCTCCTAAAGAAATACCAAGTATTTATTTACATGCTAGGTTAAATAATTGAGTTAAAACTCTAACATTTAAATTTTCTTTTCTTAGGATATGTCAGCTCAGGGATCATCTTCACAGCTTCCTAAACCTTTTGATCCTGAGCCAGAAGCTAAATATGGCACACTGGATGTGACTTTTGACTATGACTCACAAGAACAGAAGCTTCTGGTAACAGTGACAGCTGTCACAGACATCCCAACGTATAACAGGACAGGTGGCAACTCATGGCAAGTACACCTTGTTCTTCTACCTATAAAGAAACAGAGAGCAAAAACCAGCATCCAGAGAGGACCATGCCCTGTCTTCACAGAAACATTTAAATTTAATCATGTTGAATCTGAGATGATTGGAAATTATGCAGTTCGGTTTAGACTGTATGGTGTACATCGCATGAAAAAAGAAAAGATTGTGGGGGAAAAGATTTTTTATTTAACAAAATTGAATCTTCAAGGGAAAATGTCATTGCCTGTGATATTGGAACCTTCTTACAATCATTCTGTGAGTATCTCATCAAATGGCCTGAATAGAATTTATGTTCATGGTTTATAGTATGCATAACTTTTAAAATCTTTAGTCAACACAACAAGTTTGTCAGTCTATATTTTTACTTAGTAATCATGCCTTTACAAAAATTTCTAAGTCCTGGATACATAGATAGCTTTTTCTTACCTATAAAAGTTACCCTTGAAGATAATTTGTGATTTGTGTCTTTTATTTTATCATTCGCAGAGTTTTGGCCCAGGGTTTTACATTTTTTGTTGTTGTTGTTGAACATTTATTAAATATTTGATTATGAAGTCATCCAAACCCCTTATAGTATTTTTTTTTCCAGGTTAAAAGTAGGTGATACATTAAGAAGGATTAGCCCCATATTTTATTTGCTGTAGTGCAGAAAGGATTTGCTCTTACAGAATATGCACTGCTACCTAGGTCATGACTGGATATATTTCCAGAACTTCTGTGAAATTACTTTAAAGTTACAAAAAAAAAAAAAAAAATCTGGCCTCATTAGACTGTTTACCTTTTTTTTTTTTTTTTTTTTGTGGAGCTAGAATCTTGCTCTATCGTTCAGGCTGGAGTGTAATGGCGCAATCTCCACTCAATAGAACCTCTGTCTCCCTGGGTTTAAACAATTCTCCTGCCTCAGCCTCCCAAGAAGGTGGGATTACAGACACATGCCACCATGCCCGGCTAATTTTTTGTATTTTTAGTAGAGATGGGGTTTCACCATGTTTGCCAGGCTGGTCTTGAACTCCTGACCTTGTGATCCGCCCACCTCAGCCTCCCAAAGTGCTGAGATTACAGGTGTGAGCCTCTGCCCCAGGCCGACTTTCAACCCTTTTTAAACAAAGATTTTGAAGTATTTCGGGAGAACCCTTAAGCTTAGTACTTTGAGCTAGTTCTCTCTTTTCTCTTTTTGTCCTCCAGATGATAATCACATATAAATCACTCTCTCTCTCTTCATATTTTTAACTAAGTTCCCACAAGGCATTGCAAATCACAGGAGAGAAATGTCTGCACTGTTTATTTAAACTAGGAAGATACATTATGCCACATAGTTATTTAGATTATGATAAAAAATCTGTGATATGCTATAAATGTGCATTATGGTTTATATTCTTCTCTGTTGTATTGAATAAAAAGCATTTTTAAAATATACGGATTTTAGAATAGATTTATATTTTAAAACAAAAGTATAGTATTTTAGGGTTGTTTAAAGCTTTTAAATGTGTAAGCTTCAGTCCAAGTAGTTTAGGGTCTTACTGCATTTACACCAGGCAACTTTTTATCTTGTAGGACCTTCATACACAGTCATACCATACCAGCTTAACTAAGTGATTTCAATGTTTTTAAGTACAAAATGATGGTAAATATGGTATAATCATATGGGTTTATAGGACAAGACTTAATCTCTATTGGGAAAATTGAAAACTTGTTATCCTTCTAAATTTTCAAAATTACCCTTTTGGAGAAATACCAAAATGGTAATTATTTTAGAACAATTTAAGTTTTAAGTAATTTTAAATAAGTATTATTTTAAAATAATAGCAGCTTATAAGAGGAAAGAAAAAAAGAAAGTACAGGCAATATTTCAGGGGGAAAAGAACAAATTTTTCATAAAATTGAATAATCTACAGTTATTAATATGATTTCTAAACTTTTTCATTATTTGGTCTGAGTGATCACTAGTTATTCTGTGGAAAATACGCCCTTATATAGAAATAATTCATTTAAATTAGAAGAGAAAGACTGTGTCATCAAGAGGTATGTAATTTATCTGTTCCCAATTCTGTTTTCATTTTATTCATTTCACAAAATGAAGCCAAAGAAAATAATACTGTTTTATCTCTGTTCAAACTAAGCAGTTTTTAATGGACCTACATTATGTGTGTTAGCTTATAGTCATTGATTCTGTAATCTTTTTCTGCCAACCAGTGCAATACATTTTTGAGGAGTGTTTTCAAAAAAGGAAAAAATGCTAAATAAATAGCTTTTAAGACATAACTTTTTTTAAAAACTTTCATTTTAAGTTCAGGTTTACACATGTGCAGGTTTATTATATAAGTAGACTTGTGTCATGGGGGTTTGCTTTACAGATTATTTTATCACCCAGGTATTAATTCCAGTACCTAATAATTTTCCTGATCCTCTGTCTTCTCCCACCCACCACCCTCTGATAGGCCCCAGTGCCTGTTTTTCCCCTCTAAAGATAAAACATTTATATTTGAATAAAACTGTCCATCTTCTGCTTTTTGAGAATGTTTTTCTGTGTTGATTTGCTTCTCAAATTCAGTACCCTGTATGTAATTGTTCCTCTTTCTTGCTTTCCTTCTCTTTCCACCTTCTCAAAATCTCATTACTTGCTTTTGGCTTCTGTGCTATCAGTTGTTTAGTCATTAAAATATAATGCCAATAGAAAGTATGTATTCTATCCGTACTATAGTATTAATGTTCTCTTTGCTTAAGTTTTAACATTAACTTTGTGGGGAGATCTTGTGATTATAGTTTACTTGGGTGAGTCTGGCTCTAATTTTTGTAAGTGTAATAATATATCTGTAAGAGATATATTCATAATGAAACATTTGTTCTAGTTGCTTTTCTTTTCCCAGAGTCTGGTTGTCACTCTGGGAAAAGTCAGGGTCACCCAGGCTAGGTTGTAGTTGCGCAATCATGGCTCACTGCAGCCTGAAACTCCTGGGCTTAAGCAGTCCCATCTCAGCTTCTCAAATAGGACTACAGGTGCACACCACCAGGCCTGGCTAATTATTTTTTAAGAGATGGGATCTTGCTATTTAGTCCAGGCTGGTCTTGAATTCCTGGCATGAAGCGATTCTTCCACATCAGTCTCCCAAAATGCTGAGGTTACAGGGATGAGGCACCATGCCTGGCCTTCTAGTAGCTTTTGAATAATTACTTATTATTGTTGTCATTTTTGTTGTTGCAAGAATATTAGCCTTTTGGCAAGGAAAAGTTTTAATCCAGCCAAAGAATTTGCAAACTGCAATTAAAACACATTTAAGCTTACAGTTTTTTTAAAAAATAGATAATAGAAAAATAAAATTTTGCATATAAAATTTAGTTTGATAGCTAGTTTTGCAGGAACTGATTGAGAGAAAAAAAAAAGACCAATGTTACCAAAATGATTTTCTGAGGACTAAACAGGTAGTTTTCCTGAGAATAAGAGTAAAGTTTAACATTTAAGATACAGTTTGAAGTGTGCCTTCTTGATCATTGCATGATAGAAAATATGCTAAGAGTTGAAAAAGCATAATTTCTTTCTACTAAGTAGCCATGTAAACTTAAGTAAATCATCTGATCATTTTGGGCATCAGGTTTCTCATTAGTGAAATGGAATCTGGAAAGGTGTATCCATCTCTGATATTCTCTATTTATGTTAAAATATATTGGAAAAGGAGTTAGGTGGGAACAGAAAGTGGTGAAATTTAGATGAGTTTTGTATGCTTGATACAACATTTTGTGGCAGATATGTATTATGTTTTCTCACTCTTCCACCTTTTCAGTAACTATCTGGGAATAACTATGTCTACCTCCCTAAGGTAAGCCATAAAATTGACTTTCCCAGTTTCACTGGTAGGTATGGCATGAACTGTGTGACGTAGACTCTGCCACTCATATTCGTTTTCAGAAAACCTCAATACAGACTGAACAAAGAAGCAGGCACTGCACTCAGATTATGTTTCTGTGGAGTTGATGGTGGAGGTATCTGGTGTTCAGAGGCAATAGTAACTGTTGAAAAATAGCTCTGCTGATGCAGCAATGGTATTGGTGCTGGGCCGCTAACAGTTGCAATAGAGAAAAGCTCTTGGCACAAGAGAATCCAGTGAGAACAGCAGCAGGTTTTCCTCCCCTGACCAATTCTGTAGTATGGCTTGTAGACTTTATTCTTGAGAAGCTTAACCATTAACTTGATTCTTTATTCATCCCCATTCCTTTAATAAATTACCGTTTCACTTTATGGGTCAGAGTTAGCTTCTGGTATTTTCAAATAAGAACCCGGAAATAGCCATATGGTTTACTGTTTGCTTGCTTTAGTCCTGTCTTATGCCAAACACAATAGCTAGAATGTCAGTTACCCTTCCTACCATGGTATATCCCTGTCGTAATTTGAACTTTTCTTATATACTCAGCTTTGTTCATATGGCACTGTTTCTCAGTGTATAACCCCAATTACTTTCTTCACTTGCGTTTTTTGTACTGTGTTACTCTCTGTAACAGTTGCATAAAATGGCCTTTCCCTTTTTCCTCATCCTGGTTTTATTTCTAATTTTAGCATATTAGATTTGTTAATATTATTAAATTGATTGATGATGAAACTTTATTCTTTCTCTCACAAACATCCACACAAACCTTCCTGTACAAACAGTACTTAATTAGCCTGATCTTTTCAGAGTGGCTAGCAATAATAATAGTGAGGGTACCCATACATTGGACAATTCTCAGAATAGAGGAATCTTTATTAAGTCCTTGGTTTACTTTAAATAATTTGTATGGTTTTTGGGGAGTTGCCATTTAGGAAAACTGATACTTGACAAAGCTGTGGTGTGTTTCATCTTGAAATAAGTTTCTCTACATTGGCAGATGAGCTGCAGGCATACCTGTTAAGTTTTTCTTCTGTAGACAAGTGGTTCTCAAAGTATGATTCCTGGACCACCAACATCACATCACATAGGAACTTCATAGAAGTCCAGATTCTCAGTCCCTCTCTGAAACTTTCTGAATTAAAAAACTCTGAGGGTAGGGCCCAGCAAATCTATATTTTACCAAGCACTGTACATGATTCTGATACACGTTAAAGTTTGTGAATCATTGCTTTTGACTAGAGTTTGCAAACTATGACTTGTGAGTCAACTCTGGCACATAGCCTGCTTTTGTAAGGTCTGTTGCTCCTCTCTGCAGAAGCAGCATACATTAACACTGTTGAACTTAGGTATGGCCAGGTGACTTGCTTTTATCTTCTGTGCATAACCTTTAAGAATCAGAATAATGCTTTCACTATCATGGAAGCTTGTGTGGAAATGGAACCTCTTTGAGCTTTAAAGGAAGCGTCTATTGCCAATCCAAAATTGATTATGTTGTATAAGCAAGAAGTAAACCATTGTCGAATTAAGCTACTGAGAATTTGGAGTTCTTTGTTACTATAGTATAACCCAAAAACGTTTGCTCTTCTGACTAAGGAGTGTATAAACCCCTGTGGTCGAGAATCAGATGAAGCAGGTGATATAGTTTAGATGTGCCCTCCAAATCTCATGTGGAACATGTTGAAATATAATCCCCAATGTTGGAGGTGGGGCCTGGTGGGAGGTGATTGGATCCTGGGGGCAGGTTTCTTACTCATGGTTTAGCACTATCCTTTTGCTTCTGTCCTCACGGTAGTGAATTATTTATCATGTGATCTGATGGTTTAAAGGTGTGTGGCATCTCCCCCTCTCCCTCTCTCACCCTTGCTCTCTTCATGTAACATGCCTGATTTCATTTTGCCTTCTGCTGAGAGTAAAGCTCCCAGTAACCTCCCCAGAAGCTGAGCAGATTGCTGCACTATGCTTGTGCAGCTTGCAGAACTGTGAGCCAATTAAAACTCTTTTCTTTATAAAGTGCCCAGGTATGTCTTTATAGCAACATAAGAATGGCCTAACTCAGCAGGGAATTGACTAACAAAGTTGCCTTCTTCTGAAAGAATCTATGGCTCCTATGTGTTATAGACTGGATTACCTGGGAAGCAGACTCTCAAAGGGAGTTTAGTGTGCAAAATGTTTGTTAAGGAGTGCTCTTGAGATTCATACTTGTAAAAGAGAGGGGATGGAAGCAGGATTCGGCAGAGAGAAGTCAAGCTCCAGTGCGTGCCCAATGAGTCTTAGTTAAGCCGCAGGGAACTCTGGAACTAAAATTGTCCTTCAGAGTTGTCCCCATTTGGCTGAGATGGCCAGACCTTTATACCCCCATCAGTCAGTCATTGGATGTTGGTTACCCCTTGTATTAGTTTGTTCTCAAGATGCCCAAGACTAGGTAGTTTATAAAGGAAAGAGGTTTAATTGACTCAGAGTGCCACAGGACTGGCAAGGCCTAAGGAAATGTACAATCATGGCAGAAGGGGAAGCAAACATGCCTTCTTCACATGGCAGCAACAAGGAGAAGTGCCAAGCAAAAGAGGGGAAAGCTTCTTATGAAACCATCAGGGCTTGAGAGAACTCACTCACTATCATGAGAACAGTGTGAGTGTAACTGCCCCTGTGATTAAATTACCTCCCACTGGGTTCCTCCCATGGAAACCGGACAGGGTTTAATGCTGCTTTTCCAAAGTAGTGCCAGTTTAGGCAGATACTGAGAATTTAAAGAAAACTGGTTGCAAAAGTGTTTTTCTCTCTAGAAAACTTGAGATTTAATTTCGAAAAGAGGTATGTATTTATGTTCTTATAATGGAAGAGAACTTAAGAAATACTGAATGCAGCCCTGGGACACAGGAACTTAATTTTAAACATTTTAAATTGAATGAAATTGTTTATTAGCAGGTTTCCAGTTTCATAGTCACATTTGTGCAATGGACTTGGTAGAGACTTGTAATGAGTCACAAAAATTTCTATTTGAAAGTTACATTTAATTTTATGCAGGAAAAAGGATAATTCTGGTCATAAAGTTATTGTTCATGATAGACCAGTATATAAATTTCCTGATGTTTATTTTAAGCAAATAGATTTAAATTTCTGTTATTGAAAATGAACATGCTCCTGCAAGTACCATGTGTTCATATTCCAGGAGCTCCTGTTAGAGTAAAATATACATTTTTAGGTGTTGATTATGCAAAGATGTTCTCATAAAAAGGCTAATTCTCCATAGTACACACGTTAGAATTGAGATAGTAGTGCCAGCTTACCTGGGAACTTCACAAGGTTGTGAAGTTTAAATGAGGTAAAGTATGTGAAAACCTTTGAACTAACTATAAATATTAGTTGCTTCTCTTTGAGATAAAACAGGTGTCATTAATTTAATTTGAGTAATTATACCATTTTTATAAAGATATTCTCTGATCTTACAAAAGGTGTATATTGTTTTCTTTCCTGTATCTCTTAGAATTGTTTTCCTGTATCTCTTAGCTATTTACCATGTCCTTTTTATAGCTAGTCACTTTTGGAGCAACCAATCATTAGAATGGTACTAAATTACGTTATTTTGCTAGTAGAAAAAGCTGATAGAACTAATAGAAACTGAAAACTTAAGTTTGGTACAAATAGTTTTGTTATATTTTGGAATTACCTGATATTATAATCAAATTATATACAGTCATACACCACACATAACATTTCAGTCAACAACAAATCACATAATTGATGGTGATCCCAGAAGATTATGACACAGTCTTTTTACTGTATATTTTTTGGTCTTTTGTTTTGTTTTGTTTTGTTTTGTTTTGTTTTGTTTTGTTTGATATCGGGTTACTCTGTTAGGCTGGAGTGCAGTGGCACAATCAAGGTTCATTGCAGCCTTTACCTCCTGGGCTCATCAGCCTCCCAAGTAGCTGTTACACCTTTCATATGTTTAGATATGCTTAGATACACAAATACTTGCCATTGTGTAATAGTTGCCCACAATGTTCAGTACAGTAACATGCTATATAGATTTGTAACCTAGGAGCAATAGGCTATACCATCTAGGTTTGTATAAGAACACTCTATGATATTCTCACAATGACAGAATTGCCTAACAGTGCATTTCTCAGAATGTATCTGTGTCATTAAGTGGCACATTACTATAATTTGTATGATAAAAGTTTTATATATATATATATATATATATATATATATATATATATATATATAATAAGATACATTTTAGTTTGTGGAAAACAGCATATTAGAAATACAGTTTTTATGTTAGCCAATTTACTTTCAGTAATATATTTCTCCCTGAAATGAAACTTAGCACTGTCCCTTAAGCTGTGTTCAAGTTATGAAGAATTTTTATACCAGCTCATTTGTGATTTGTCACAAAATATTAAAGAATTACTAGATAGAAATCTGCCATCTTAATGCCAAAATTGTTAGATATTCAAGGCCAAGTTTATGTTTGCATTTAGGAGGGTTGGTATAAAGTTGGGGCATCCCACTCCATCCCAACTGTATGTCCTTAGGTGAAGATTCAGCCTCTCTGTGCCTCATTTTCTTCATTTGTAGAAAAAAAGAGATTGTAATGATAACAGCTACCTCATACAAGTTTTGTGAGAATTAAAAGAGACAGTCCATGTAGGGTCCTTAGAACAGCATCTGGCAAAGAGTGGGAACTTGATAAATGCTATTTTTATTTGATCTTATCCATGTATGAGAATATATTTAATGTTCTAATTTGGTGGTAATCTTAGATACTAGTCTGCAAGTAAAAAATTATTGCACTGTATTTTTTCAGGTTTCCAGATCAGAAGGAACATACCAAGCTGGAAAAGAAGAGGCTAAAAGTACTATTCTGGCAACAACAGACGTAGCTAGTAATAACTGTTTTCAGAAACTAAATATAGTGCAACCCTCAAATGTTTTTGAGACATAACTTCTTAGAAATGTATTTTGAGTAATTATTAAAAAGACTGAATTACAAACATTCTTTAAGTAAATGCGGTTTTATTATTTTCAGGCCTATGTGGTAACTCATATTACATTGATGTGTATCAGGCAGCTTAAAGTAGGCTATTCTGAGGTAACAAATCCTGAAACTTATAAATGTCCACAACAAAGGTTTTTTTCTTAGTTATGCTAAATGTTCCTTGTGGGTCAATTACAGCTCTGTTCTATGTTTTCTTCACTCTAAGATCCAGACTGATTGGGCAGGTTCTTTCTGAAACTTTGTTGGTTGTCATGGCAGAGAGCATAGCAAGCTAATTCTTGTCTCTTAACGCTTTTGCCCAAAATTGACACATGCCACTTCCATTCACATTTCATTTTCTAAAGCAGGGGTTGGCAAACTTTTCCTGTAAAGTGCCAGAGAGTTCACTTTTTAAAATTTCACATATGGTCTCTGTCGCATATATTTTTTTTTTACAATTCTTTTTAAAAATGTAAAACCTTTCTTAGCATGCTGGCTGTACAAAAAAAAAAAAAAAAAAAAAAAAACAGACCACATGCCACATTTAGTTTACAGCCTGTAGTTTGCTTACTTCTGATCTAAAAGCAAGTCTTATGGCCAAGCCTGGTATCAACAGTGAGGGGCAGTGAATAACTGTAAACGGTATTCCATACCGTGAATTCTAAGATTAATATAATCTGTATATTCACATTATGATTTGCATATCCGTAGTTTGTAAATAAAATTTTGCTTTTATATTACATGAATTTGCTCTCTTGAGATAACATTCTCTTTTACATCTTACTTAAATAACAGATTTGCATAACAAAGCCTTTTCTAAATCCTAAACTTTGTCCAGTTACCACAGTTTCTGAATCCAGGTGCTTAATTTATAAAAATATTATTGAACTTGAAAAACTTAAATATATGACAAGTCGTAGTATGTGTTAAACAAGTTGGCCTAGACTGGCACTGCCAGAAGAAAATGTAAGAAAGGGTTTAAGTTTATAGTGAAAGGTAGTAGATTAGGCACGTGTAATTATTTATTCTTCCTGTAATCTCCACTGAAATGATAGTATCATAGTTTACAAAAATAAATACATATATATATATTCATGTTTATACCCATAAGGTCCAAATAGCTGGAAAGAGGGCATCAGCAGATGGGAGATACCACCTTCAGGAAGACATTGTGGATAGAGGCTGGTAACAGACTGATTAGAAAGAACGGAGATAACCAAGCATAAAGTGCACATAGAAGGAGGTTCTGATCACAGAACCGTGAATACCACCAGGTACAGCATGGGTTAGCATGAGTCTGGGGATTAAAAGCAAGAGAATCACTAAAATCCTGTGAGATGTATAGTTGTATCTCCATCCAGCATGAAGAATGGTGTCACACTTGTGTCTAGCCCTTGGGCAGTAAATATCGTTAAGTTTCTTGTCTGGAAAAGCTCAAGATTCCAAGCAAATATCATCCCATACTGACATTTAGGAGTCCCCAGGGAAATTGCCTTATCTCCATCTAATCACGCTTCTGCCTGTCAGTGAACAAACTGCATTTAGATGTGTAGAGTTTTTTGGGAATGTATTCTTAAATATAAACAGGCAATCATGGCTGAGGAGATAGTAAGGGAAAGCCTCCACCAGGAAAGAAAATCCAGGATAAATAGAAAATAAAATTATGCAACAGAAGGAGTCTGTAATGCAAAGATGACAAGAAAACTAAAAACTAATTTTAATTAGTGTTTTCAGAAAGATCTGAGAAGACATAAATTTTTTTTGAAAAGAAAAATGCTCAGAAAAAGGAACAGTCATAGAAAAAAGGGGCTCTTGTAAATTACAAGTATGATTGCCAAAACAAAGCAAATAGTAGAAGGGTCAGTAATGAGATTGATAAACTATGGCTTTCCAACTGTTTTTGTAAAGAAAGTTATACTGATACCCTGCCCTGCCTATTTGTTTGCATATTTTCTATGGCTGCTTTCATGCTTCAACAGCAGAGTGAGTAGTTATGACAGAGATCATATGTTCATGAAGCCAAAAAAATTTACTATCCGGACCATTACAGAAAAAGTTTGCTAACCCATTAATTAGAAGACAGAAGTTAAAAAAAAAAAAAAAAAAAAAAAACCTCCAGGAACTAAAAAGGAAAATAGAGTAGAAAAGAAACAGATGGAAAGATTTAAAAAAGGATTAGAGACTTAGATAATCCAGGAGGTTTTAAATATGACTAACAGGTGATTCATAAAGAAAGAAAACAGAGGGGAGGAGGTTGTGTTAAAAATACAAGGCAATGTGCCAACGCTGAAGAGCACGTCTCTGAAGGGACCTGAACAACAAATGAGAAAGTCCAGACCTAGACACATCATTTTGAAATTTTAGAACACCAGGGGTAAAAGAAAAATCCTAAAAGACTTCCAGGTGACATACATATTACAAAGATTAGAAGGGCATCAAACTTTTCAGCTGCAAACCTACATGCTACAAGACAGTTAAGCTAAGGCTTCAAAATGGCAAGGAAATGTTATTTTCACTATATTAAGTGTTTTCTATGTCTAATATCTTTAAATCCTAAGCACAACATTATTATGGGTAGGACATCACTATTTAATCCCTATTTTACAGATTACAAAACTGTACTTTCGTGACTTTGACTATCCCAAAGTCACTGTGTTACATTTTATTGCTTGGCAAAATACAAATATTTGCAACCCTTTCTAGTTTTTTTTCCTGTACTTAAAGAGAAATATATTTGAGATTTAGTAGCGTTCCGGGTGCTAATCAGGTTCCAGCAATTAAACATGAATGTGCGTGATTTGCAAGGTTAAAGTGAAGGCAGAGGCCATTTTCTTATTGCTTCAGGCAGGCAAGTTCAAGGAAAGATGTTTTTCCTCCTCCAGTAACATTCTTTTTCTGTTTTTTAGATTCAAGGGGTAGGTGTCCATGTTTGTTACAAGGATACATTGCATAATGCTGGAGTTTGAGCTTCTGTTGAACCCATCATCCAAATAGTGAGCATCGTACCCAATGAGTAGTTTCTCAATCCTTACCCCATCCCACCCTCCCCACTTTTGAAATTCCCAGAGTCTGTTGTTTCCATCTTTACGTCTGTGTGTACCCATTATTTAGTTCCCATTTCTAAGTGAGAACGTGTGGATTTGATTTTCTGTTTCTGCGCTAATTCACTTAGGATAATGACCTCCAGCCGCATCCGTGCTGCTGCAAAGAATGTATTTTATTCTGTTTTAGGGCTGCATGGTATTCCATGGTGTATAGCAGCTAGCCTACAGCTTCATGTACACTAAAGGTAATTGCATGGTCTGTAAATACTTCCTGATCTCTCGATCAAGCTAAAATAATACATTCTTTAACTCATATCTTCCCACCTTCTCACTACATAGTAGCTCCTTTGGTGGACCAGGTTTTCTGTGCTCTAGGGGTCACTTCTGCAGGTCTATCCTGAACCTTGCTACCCCAGCTCTTCTAACAATTTTGTAAGCACCTAATTTTCTGAGTTAAATCTCTTTCTTAGAATACCCAAAGTGATTTCTGTTTCCTTCACTGAATCCTGACTGATGTAGTTCACAGTAGAAGTTTAGTATTAATGATAGAATAAGAAGTTTTCAGATTTCAAAATTTATATCTAGGCAGTCCATGCTATCCTAAAACACCACCAGTCATAAACAGGTTTTGATTTAGTTAAAATGTTTTTTTTACATATAATATCTCAGAATATTTACATTAGTAGAAAGAGTTGAAGAAAGGCAACATCCACTCACTTTCTTCAACTTGAATAGTGCTTCCATGTACTGGATGCAGTTTTAAACATTTAAACGTGATGTATATTAACACATTTATCCCAAAATAGGTACTATTATCCTTAATTTATGGCTGAAAAAAAAACAAAAACCGGTATAGAAAGGTTAACTGAATTGTCCAAAGTTCACATGCTTAGTAAGAGGCAGAGGGAGGATTTAAATTCATCTGTCTCCACAGTCTGTTCTTTTAGCTATTCTGTACTTGATGAATGTATCTTTATAACACTAAATTTGACCTGAAAGGGGGTTAGATTTGTCTGAGATTGCTGATAGAAGCAAGTTTAAAGTAGGAACGTGTCTTTATTCCCATGTAGTTTGTTTTTCATTAGATATAAAAATCTTTCAGAATCCCTGAAATGTCAAGATTGTGATTTTTAGGACAAAAATATAATGTAAAGTAGATCCAGAAATGAGACTAAAAGTGCTCTTTTCATCATCAGTACTGGTATGCTGCTGAAAATATATTATGACCAAAATAATTTTATGAAAAAGTGCTGGATTCTCTCTTTGTGGATCCTTGCCATTTCTTTTTAAATTTTGGTCCTTTTGGATGTTTCTCACCATTTTCCTCTGAATCTTTTATGATTCCGTACCCTAGAATGTATCATGAAATATGTTAACTCATTAACAATCCTAAAATTTCATGGCTCTAATCAATTTAACGGTTTACTGAATTGTGTGAGTGACCTATAGAGAAGTAGAGGCTGTTGATATTGTTATGTTCCTTAGTGGATGGGGTTCTGTGGCTGTTGAGTAGGCAGGGGCTTAGATATTTAAAATGGGAAAAATGGCAAAATGTGCTTTCACAGGTAAATGTATATCTAGACAGTCTGTGCTACGCTATACTGCCTGTCATAACCTACCTAATGAATGTGTTGCAGTCCCATACTCGTAAGTTCAAAGTTCTTTTGCAAGTCAGCATGTCGACAGTGTTTGGACGTTTGAACTAAGGCTAGGTATTGTAAAAGCGCTAAAGAGTCTAGGAAAACTTAAGTACCAACTTTATTTTCATTGGATAATAAGGTAGGTATATTTCACATTCTTACCCTCACTCCTGGGGCAGTGGCTTGAGCATTGTAGAAGTGGAGATCCTCAGGGAGTTGATAAGGAGACCCTCCATTGAGGACTTTGGCAGAGGAGGTGACATTTTAAGTATGGCTGTTAGTGATGGCTACAGCAGATGCCCTCAGCAAACTTCCTCTTAGAGTCCATTGGTTAGAATTTGGTTACATACCCGTGGTCTCTGCCAGAAAGACTGGAAATTCAAGTGCTGGCATTTTTAGTCTCTAAAGTAGGAGGGGAGCCCTTACAACAAGAAATAAAGAGGCTGGCAGTGGCTGTTGAGTGGGCAACTACCAGTGTTCACTGTGGCTTATAACCAGGGATTTTGGTAACAGTCTTCAAATTTATGCTTTTATATTATACTATCTTTTTTGAAAACTGTACCTAAAATGAATAGTTTCTTCTTTAAGTTTCTCCTCTCTTTCCAAGTACGTAATATTTTATTTTTAAAATTGGATGATCAGAACAGGGCACGGTGGCTCACTCCTGTGATCCCAGCACTTTGAGAGGCCGAGGTGGGTGGAACATCTCAGGTCTGGAGTTCGAGACCAGCCTGACCAACATGGTGAAACCTCGTCTCTACTAAAAATACCAAAAATTAGCTGGGTGTTGGGGGCAGGTGCCTGTAATCCTAGCTACTTGGGAGGCTGAGATGGGAGAATTATTTGAACCCAGGAGGCAGAGGTTGCAGATCGTGACCAAGATCACTCCATTGCACTCCGGCATGGGCAGAAAGAGCGAAACTCCATCTCAAAAAAAAAAAAAATAGATGATTAGATGTATGACTATTAATTATTTTCAAGGTAGATTTATAAGGCCAGGTGTGGTGGCCCATGCTGTAATCTCAGTACTTTAGAAGGCTGAGGCAGAAAGATCACTTGAGGCCAGAAGTTCAAGACCAACCTGGGCAACACAGGGACACCGTCTCTATAAAAACTGTTTTAAAAAATTAGTTGGGCATCATGCCTGTGGTTCCAGCTGCTAGGGAGGCTGAGGTGGGAGGATTGTTTGAGGCTGGGAGATTGAGGCTGCAGTGAGCCATGGTTGCACCACTGTACTCTAGCGTGAGTGACAGAGTGAGACCCTGTCTCAAAAAATAAAAGTAGATTTACAGATGTAGTTCTTCACTAATGAAGAGCTATCTTATATTGTAAATGAGTTTACAACTCATATAAAATATTTCTTTTTCCATTCATATATATTTTTTTGAGATGGAGCCTTGCTCTGTCACCAGGCTGGAGTGCAGAAGTGTGATCTCGGCTCACTGCAACCTCTGCCTCCTGGGTTCAAGTGATTCCCCTGCTTCTGCCTCCTGAGTAACTGGGACTACAGGCCTGCGCCACCACACCCAGCTAATTTTTGTATGTTTAGTAGAGATGGATTTCCACCCTGTTGGCCAGGATGGTCTTGATATCTTGACCTTGTGATCTGCCGCTTTGGCCTCCCAAAGTGCTGGGATTACAGGCATGAGCCACCAGGCCCAGCCTCCCCTTTATCTTCTTTTAATGAGATATTGGGCTTATTTACTTTTGGAAAATATTTTGTACCTTTTATATTACATTAGAAATGCCATGCTTGAAAAATCAGTATTTAAAATGCAAAATTAAAAGCTGAAGTGTTTGTTCTGAAACAGATCCACTACCCTCTTCTGTCCTGCAGAATTTCTGAGTAAGCTCTACCAACCATTTGCATCAGAATCTTGTGGAATATGAACAGTATCTATTTTGGGGACTCAACACTAGATCCACTAAATCAGAATCACTGGAAAGCAGCCTAGGAATCTGTTCTAAACAAATTGCCCAAGTGATGGTAGCATACACTAAAATATCAGAGCCACTGATATAAATCGTTTTCCCAAAGAACATTGTGGATATGAGTGAGTTGAAGTATATATTTTGGAATAAGTTCTGAGGATGTATTTTTGTCTGTTTTTTTTTTGTGTGTGTGTGTTTCATCAGATCTTTCCATCTTTTACTGCCTTTGATCTCCTTTTCAGATATTTAGTAATGTGTCTTCATTAGGTATCCAAGAAATAGCTTCAGGAGTAGAATTATAAAGTAGTATAAATGCAATTATAGTTGAAATATGAAGAAAAGTTTTCTTTTTAGAAATCCCCCTACCGTCATTTAATCATAAAGAGCCAGATATTACATTGAATAGTTATTTGCATCAGTTAAGATTCTGTCAGTTTCAAGTGAATGCACACCAACTCAAAATGGCTTCAACAATGATAAAGATCTGGAGAGCAGGCCTTTCTTCAGGCATCACTGAAATAATATTACCAAGGTGCTGGCTTATCTTTCTGCTCTCTTCCCTGACCCTGACTTTCCATGTATCCACTGTATAATCAGGTTTCACATAGTGGCCCTCTTGAAACTCCTTGTGTCTCACTGAGTTATGTGCCCAATCCACAACCAATCACAGTGGCTACAGAGATGGGCTGCAGTGATTAGCTTATGCCCTGGACCTGGGTGGTAGATCACCTTCCAGATCACACTAGATGAGAGTTAGAAAGGAGTTTAGTTCATGGTACCACCACTAAAAGGAAGTGATGAATGGATGCTAGGGAGATAATCAGCTAATGTCTAATATGATGTTTATTTAAATTTCTTGATAATAATGTTCACTAAGGCTTCAGTGATTGGGTATATTGTAAATGAAATCCTTTTCTAATTTGTTTGATGCTACATCAGAATTAGGTAGAATTTTCTGCACATTGCCTTTAAAAAACTTCAGGTCTTTGTTTCACATAATCAGTGCCTTTCTGTTATGCTTAATTGGCTATGAGCTAAGTAAGCCTTGTAAACTGTGATTCTCAATCTTGATTACACTAGAATGAGTTGGGGAATCTTGAAAGTAAAGATGTTCAGGCTCCCACTTAGATTTGTGGGGCCTGAGTATATGTATCTTTTAAAAGCTCTACAAGAGACTCTACAGTATCAATTGCCATTGCCCTATAGAATCTTTCTTACTTTCATATCTTTTTCTTCACTCTTACTTTCTGGATAGCCCCAGGACTGCAATGAGTCACTGTCAAGTTCTGAAGTATCTGTTGGTTCTGACCAAAGACGTAACATGAAACAAACCACATCATTCAGAAAACTATTTTAAAACTGATTTTTCCAAAACTGCTCAAACTACAACCAGCTAAACCTTTAATATGAATAATTTTATGAAAAATATTTGTAGAATTGAATTTTATTGAGTAGTTTGAAATAGGTCTGAATGGAAAGTAGAAGTTATACACACTATTAAATGTTAACCATTTCATTGCCTTTGGCTTCTTTCAAAATTTTACATTTCATATATACTGTAAAATATTAAAATTATTTATCTTTGATTTGTTAGAAGCTTAGCATATGTTGAGAGAAAAAACATTTTAAGAGGAATTAAAGTCATGACCATGAGAAAAAACATATTCTTTTTTTTAACCAGTGTTCATTGTATGTAACCTAGAATATTATAGATTATATTTTTCTTTGGATTCCATTTATTTAAACAGTTTATTGTGGCACTGAAGACATTAGAACTAAATTTTTAAGAAACTGACAAATTCATCATTTCCTGAGCTTCAGTCTTTTAGGAACACTGATTTAGAAAAATATGCCAAGTGGTCCATTAATTATCCACAAGGCCATTATGATATGTAGTCCCACCTGGACCACCTGGACTGTCCTGAAATTCACAGTGTAAAATGACAGCAGGAATGAAGATAACATTAAAAGATTTGTTCCAAAATAACACATCATGACAAAGTGAAATAAAAACCATTGCTTTTTCTGTAGTTATTATCATTTCATTTCCCGGGAAATGCTTTTAATGCTCTATGAGGATATATACAAAAACAACAGTAATAACATCATATGTAATAACTCAGGTAGCTAGAGAATTCACGATGAAGTTGGTCTCTCAGAAATAACCTTCTGTATTCCTATTTTAATGAACATATGAATCATACTTTGCTATTATATTTGTCAGTAACTTATTCATAACATTTGAAATTTGAATCTGAACTAATCTTCAGTCTATTTTGTGGTATAAGAGAATTGTTATTACCAATTTAAAAATAAGAAAGGAAATTTGAAACTCAGGTATTCATAAATTTAAACTGAAATCATCATTGTCCTAACTTCTAAGTGAGAGTGTGTTTAAGATTTTAATTCATATGAAGTAGTTTAGCACAGTTCCTGGGACTTTGCAAATAATCAGTAAATATTAGTTGTGTCAATATCATCATCATCATCATCATCATCATCATCATCATCACTACTGTTACTTCTATCATCCCCACTATGACTACCACCTTTTACCCACTTTTTTGGTAAGAATAGTTTAATCTGATTTCCTTTTAGTGGTAGTTGACAGTTTATTTGTTTTCATAATCCATTTTGTACCTGTGATCATCTTGCAGGAATAATTTTTAAAAATTTTCTCCCTTTTTTATGGATAGTCTTAATATGTGTAGAACTTGTTATAAAATATGAAAGAAAATACAAATTGTTGAAGTCTTAATTGTACACTAGAATGTTATATACCATACTAAATATCTTTAATGGCTTATGCCACCTTTTCATAGAGGCAAGACTTATGGAATATTATCCTTCTGTTTTTTATCATTATTCTATTTATATATATATATATTTATATATATATATACATGCATACATATATTTACATTTATGTTTATTTCTATGCCTATATATTGAAAGCCATGCATTCATATTGAGACTGCCAATTTCAGTTCAGCACCACAGGATTCATACTAATTTTCTCCCTTTTTATATTTGTAGCTACCTTCTTCCATAGTGAGAAGCATGGCTTCTGTTATCCTTAATGTACTAACTCATTTGATCAATCTCATTGAATGTAGCCAATGTTCTGTTGCAGCTATTTCTTCATCCATATAAATGTACCCATTCCCAAAGTCAGGTTCTAACTCCCTCTGTTTGTTTTCTCCCCTGCATGAAGTCCTGGTTGTGTTTGGCCTCTGACATCAGTTAAAGGCTCTCTTCACCCTGCACAGGATTTGAAGCCTTATACCAGGCTGCCCCGATGCGGGACACCAGCCTTAGTTACCATACTTGGGCTCTGACATCCCACACTAGACCACTCTTCTATGGAAACACTCTCCTTACCCTACTTGAGACCTGACAGCTGCACTGGCCCATGCCTTTGAATGGATGCCCTCCTCACCCTACAAAGGGCTCAGACATCCCATTCTGTGTCACCGTGTGTTGCCTTCAGTGAAATGTCTTCTTTACCACACCAAGGCTCTACACCCCAGGCAAGGTCATCACTCTGTGGAAATGCTCTCCTTATCCTGCTCAGGATCTGATGGCCACCACCAGGCTGCCCATCTGGGTTCTCTCCCCATGCCAAGTCACCACTTCATATCTTTCTTCCCACCCTGGCATGGACATCCTCTTGACCCTGCTGGTGTGCCACTCTTCTGTGAGGATGCCCTCCTCACCTTGCTTGGACATAATTGATTTTTTTTCTAACTTTTATTTTAAGTTCAGGGCACATGTGCAGGTTTGTTATATAGGTAAACTTGTGTCATGGGGGTTTGTTGTACAGATTATTTCATCACCCTTTATTGGTTTTTGTAAGTTAATGACCCCTCGACAGTCCTTCGGTTAAGTCTAAGACGATGATGATTTTATATATGTATAATACACACAGACACAGACACACACACACACACACACACACACACACACACAGACACACACACACACACACCCCTAATAATAATGATCAGATGTGGCCATAGTCTGTGTCGCAGATAATTCAGATGTTTCCCTTTTCAAGATATCTATAAATGGCCTCCAAGTACAGAGTATTGCAACTGGATATAATTTTTGGCTTTCTGGGATTAAAGACAGAGAAACTGTGTGGGAGCTATCCGTGGTACTGATAAGTCCCTGGCCTCTTCTGGATTCCATTGTAGCTGCCTTAAATCTGATCATTGTGAATCTTCCCCACTGTTACAGATCTACCTATACCTCTTACTTGTTTCTGAGATTTTTTTCTAAAGCCCTGTAAAATTGACTTCATTCCCACACTTTGGCTAGGAGCTTTTGTAAATCTATATACCATTCTCTGAATTTATTATATCTTACTCTGATCTCTTTTTGCCCCTACAATGGCCAGAAGACCTTTCTGTAAGCCAGCTGGAGGATAACTAACTTTAAAAGGTGGTACCTTCTCTTAATTAACAGACATGCAGTTCTTTTATGTTACAGTACTAATATTGCAGTTATACCTCTTTCTAGGAGGAGAACTTTCTGAAAGTGCGCATAAATTTCTAGTGAAGCATCTTAGCAGTTGCCCTCAGGTCAGGTTTTCTGGAGAATCAGAATCAGTTTGGGAGACAATGGTTACTTTTACTCTGTTCCACTGGAATATAGATTCTTCAGCTTTTATTATTCCTAGAGTGGGTGCAGCTTTTTGTGACAATAAACCTCAAATTTACACCAGAAGCTGTTTTCACTGGAGAAGTCCTCAGATTCATATCTTGCTCTTCATATTTATTGAAAGTATAATAAGAAATGAGTTAATAGACATTACATAGCAAGTAGGTTTATTTCATTTGATAGCTGAGTATGCCAGTAAATGCATAAATCTGACTGAGTAGCTGGAGTCAGCCGATAGTGGTACCAGTAATGGTGGATCTGAGTATTAGTTAGTGTTTTATCTTGCCTTCCATATTTTATTAATATATTCACTTATGCATTCCCAAGTGAAGTGACAGATCAAAACCTCTGTATTTTCTAAAATATTCTTTTTGCTTCTTGTGCAAGATATAGGCAAATAAAAATTTGTAAGACTCCTAGAGCTGAGTGCTAATTTTGATGTTTTTTGGCAACTGTCTAATTGCTTATTTTTGAGAACCTAGCCCAAAAGATACCTGACTTATATCTGATTATCTTCTTTACTCTTTGTTTTTTTCAAGAGCTTATTCAAGTATAAAGTGTGAGGATGGACCAGCCAAAAACACCAACTCCATAGGAATGGAGTTGGCATTCCCAAGTAGGGAAGTTAAGGTCTCATTTCTATAGGGAGAGACAGAGGAGCTCTTGGCAGGGTTACAACATTATTCAAACAAGCTTGACACGTAGTTACAGCAATTTGATTGGTTAGGTTTTTGTTGTTGTTGTTGCTACTGCTGCTTATTTGTTTTGAGACAAGGTCTTGCTCTGTCACCCAGGCTGGAGGACAGTGGTGCAATCATGGCTCATTGCAGCCTCAAACTCCAAGGCTAAGCAATTCTCACACCTCAGCCTCCTGAGTAGCTGAGACCACAAGTGCATGCTGCCACATCCAGCTAATTTTTAATAGTTTTGTTTTTTTGTTTTTGTAGAGACAGGAGTCTTGCTATGTTGCCAGAGCGGATCTTGAACTCATGGGCTCAAGCAATCCACTCGCTTCAGCCTCCCAAAGTGCTGGGATTACAGGTGTGAGCCACTGCACCCTGTTTTGATTTTCTTACTCTTGACTATGCCTTATTCCTATTTATTTGAACATCTGTATCTATGTTTTACAGTTTTAAGCTTAGCATTATCATTAATATTATAAATAGATCCCTGAGTTTCTTGCCTTAGTTGAACACATACTTAAATCATTTGTAAAACTCTTCAACTGGTTAGAGTGCTTTCACATGTAGTATACCTTTAAAGCTTGATAATTTTAGTCCTTAAGCTCAGTGTGTACAATATTGAACTCCTTTCTGCCCCTACCCCTAAACATGCTTTTCCTCCTCCTCCATTTCCTAAATCATTTTACAGTACCACTGTACAAATGGTTGATAAAGCTAGGAGCCATAATTTCATCATATATATCTCATCTTGTTGATTGGGGTTCACTGAGCTCAGAGGTTTGGATTTGTAGTTTTAATTGAAGGAAACCTTTTGCCAGCACTTCTTCAAATATTAGTTCTGGCCACATAACCCCGTTCTGAAATTCTAATTACACATATATATATGAGACCCTTTGAAGTTGTCCAAAAACTCACTGATGCTCTGTTCTTAATTCCCCCACTCCCCATCGCCTTTTCTTTTCTTTCTTTTTTTTTTTTTTTTTTTGCGAAATAGAGTCTCACTCTGTCACCCAGGCTGGAGTACAGTGGCACAATCTCAGCTCACTACAACCTCCGCCTCCCAGGTTCAAGTGATTCTCCTGCCTCAGCCTCCGAAGTATCTAGGATTACAGGCATGTGCCACCACACCTGGCTAATTTTTTGTATTTTTAGTAGAGACAGGGTTTTGCCATGTTGGCCAAACTGGTCTCAAACTCCTGGCCTCAAGTGGTCCACCGGCCTCACCCTTCCAGAGTGCTGGATTACAGGCATGAGCCACCAAACCGGGTTTCCCTGTCTTTTTTATTTTTTTTTTTCTCCTCTCTGGTTTGATTTTGGATCTTCTATTGCTATGTCTTTGGATTCATTGATCTTTTTCTGTGTAATGTCTGTGTTGATAATCCAGTCCAGTGTATTTTTCATCTCAGATATATTTTTCAGTCTCCGTAAGTTAAATTTGGGTCTATTTTATGTAGTCTCTGTCTCTTCTTAACAAGTCCATGTTTTCTTCTACATGGAACATATTTATAATAGCTGTTTTAAGGTCCATGTCTGTATCATCTGTTTTATTTCTGGATCAGTTTTTACTGATGACTTTTTCCCTTAATGTGGATTTTATTTTCCTTCTTTGTGTGCTTGATAATTTTTAATGGATCCCAGATATTGTGGATTTTACATTACTGGGTGCTAAATTATTTTGTTTTCTCATACTTTTGAGCTTTGTTCTTGGATGCAATCAGGCTACTTGAAAGCAGTTTGCTCCTTTTGAGGCTTGCTTTTAAGTTTTGCTACGGAAAACTAGACATGCTTTATTCTAGGGTTAATTTGGCCCCACTACTCAGGCAGTTTCCTTCTAAGTACTTAACTCAGTGCTCCGTATATTACATTTTCTACACTTTGTTCAGAATGTGAATTGTTCCCAGGCCTATGTGAGTTCTGGGGATTGTTCTGCCTGATTCTTTCCAGCACTTCTTTCCTTGGCCATAGGTAGTTTGGGATTCAAAATGAATTTTTAAAATATGAGTGAGACTTAAACATATTTAAATATTGCTGAGACATACTCATCGAAGAATGATATTTAGGATGTGAGACAAGAAGGCTGTAGAAAATAGGATCCAGACAGCAAATGGAGAAATTGGTCTGAAATACAAGGGATGCCTCCTCTTAACAGTGGTAAGAAAGAAGGGGAGGATCCAGTCCATTAGCATGAGATGTCTTTTCATTTATTTAGAACATCTTTGATTTCTTTCAAAAATGTTTTATAACTTTCAATATAATACAAGTTTTACAGTTTCATTAAATGTATTCCTAAGTATTCTATTCATGTTGATGCTATTGTGAATGGAATTTTTTTTTCATTTTGCCTTCTTATCGTTGATTGCTAGTATAAAGAAATAAAATTGATTTTCATATATTGATCACAAATCCTAAATCTTTGCTGAACATATTCATTAGTTCTGCTAGTTATTGTGTGTGTGTATGTATGTTAGGATTTCCTGCACAGGAGATCATGTCATCTGAATAGAGGTAGCTTTAATTCTTCATTTCCAATCTGAATGCCTTGACAAAGACATTCTCCTAGAATGGTTGCCCCCACAGTTTGTTGTTGCTGCTTGTTGTTGTCATTCCTCTTTGATGACTTTCTTGGATTAATATTGTAAAGTCTGTATTATTGTCATATGCATGTCGGTTAACATTAGTGGTCAGCTAATAACTGGACAGAGATTTCATTAAGTCTTTGCTGAGGAGCTCTGTGTGTATTGAGCCATGCCTTCAGTGCTCCAAGAGTCAGTTTACAATTGTGTCTCACTTTCTGCGTGCATGGAGCAACAAGATCAGCTAGAGGTAAGAGACTAGGACCTTCTCAAGTTTTCTTCATGACATGCACATAGCCATGCACGTGTGCATGGACTGCTGGATTTCCAGAAATGTGTTAGAACTTCTCATTCCCTAGATGTTCCTCTTATTTTTTTTGATTAGCCGGAACTGGTACTGCTTCTTAGTGGCTGCAGTGTTAAACAATTGCCACTAATTGTTTCAACAAATGTTCTAAGGATACAGCTGTTGCTATTCTGTTCACAGAGATCAATCTCTGAGCCAAGTAAAATCAAGGCAAAGCCTGAGAATGGAACTTTTCACAGAACTGTGAGACAAGTCAAGTAATGTCATTTCTCTAAAGATGGGGCTCCTGGGCACTCCAAACCCATTCATCCTCCTCCAGCATCTGTGAGGCTGCTAGATTTCATAGTTGCGAGTGTTGGCTTTCAGCACTGCTAGGAAACTGGGGAGAGGCTAATGGGAAGATGGTACATTTAAAATGCTACAAACCTTGTCATTCCCACAGTATTCAGCGGTTTTTCTTGAATAAATGCTCCTTGGAGTGTTGCATGCCTTGAGTTAGTTCAGAGTTCTGAAAAAATTTATTTTGACAATGTTTGCTAGTGTTTATGTTGCTTTTATAGAAGAGCAGACTTTCAGAGGTTCTTACTTCACCATTCTGCCCTTAAGTGTTTTTGAGTAGAGGTGTCTCACCTCCAAAGCCAGGTGTATGGAAATCTAGCTTACCAGTGTCTGATGTTCATATGCTGGCATGGAGATTGGTGAACTGCAGTGTGGTGAGCTGATCCAAAATGGCCATCCAGTTAAAGAAAACTGAGATTATCAGAAGAGAGATACAAGGCCAAGAGTTCAAAGATTTAAAAGTAAGTAACAGTTTGAGCTGACATGGAAGATGACCTGATTGAGCATAGGAGACCTGTCCTGTGCCTGCTCTCTGCACCCCTGCCTCCCCCATTCCCGCTGTATGCATCCACGGCAAACTACACAGATAACGGTGTACAAGAAACATCAGAATGTGGAAAAGATAACTAAGATGAAATTGCATTATAGAAATAAGTTATAGTGATCTTTTTTTAAAACACGTTTTCGCTCTTGTAATCTTATCACTTGAGTGAACATGAACATGAATTTCTGCTTTATAATGGAGAAAAATGAGACTTTCAGTAGGTCAGTTACTTCCAAGGCTTAGGACTAGCAACAGGTAGAACTGCTCCTAGCTTTTTTGATTTGTGAAGTACTTTTTGCACTATTAGATAATAACACTCTATTAAAGGAGTTGTAATAGTAAGGAAGAGCCTATTTTGAGATGCTCTCTGGAGGAAAAATCACCAGTGTATTTCTGGTTTGTCTTGTGAGATTATGAAAGAGAAGATGCCCAAAAGGTGGAAAAGGTAATGCATGAAAAGTGTAATTTTCAAACATGGCAGCTAGCCAAAAAACAAATGCCATTCTAATGTAGGGAAATAAAGATCAAGTTGCTATTAATTCAGTGAAAGAATCCTGGAAGTAATTACTGAACATTTAATTTAGCCAAAAATGTATATATTTTGCTAATTTTTCACCGGGTGTCAGCAGCACTGTAAACAGTAGCAATTATAGTAGTTACTTGGAATTGGATATCTACACAGTTGGAAATATATTATATTCATTTGCTACCACCGTTTATTGTTTATACTTTAATATCTTGATAAATGTCATAAATTATTGAAAGCTTCATTCAATATTTTATCATCTGTATTATTACTGTCCCGCAGCCTACTGGAGAATTACTTAACTATAATACTGTAAGTTTTGACTTAACTGATGACTCAAAATATTTTGGAGAAACTGGGTCGGTAGGGGGCAGCACAATCTAACAATGTTTAAAATTTGGTCATTTGAATGACCATTCAGAAATAGTATATAAAGATAGTGTAGTTCAAGGCTTTTCAAGCTTTTCAAGCATTCAAACCCATTATTTCAAATCAAATATTATTTATAACTCATATAAGCAAAGAAAAGTGATATTTTAACTAACAGAAATCTTATTTTTATAATGTTTACTTGTAACATCTAATGTTGAAAATGATAGGGTTGTTTTGATGAATAAAAAATTGAGAATAAAATTTTCTAGAGGGTACTATTACTGTATTATTTTTACATATGAGGACATTAAGTCTCAATGAACTTTTAAAACGTCCAAGGTCACAGAGATGGCAAAAAGTTAGAGCTTATTCATAAACTCAACAGTCTTACTCCAAAACACAGGCATCTACAATTGCTGCTAATACATTTTCATTTTGCTGCAGCTCTAAAATCCAGTGCAACGTGTTTCTTTTGTTTTAATTATACATTTTAGAGAAAATTCTGATTCACATAGATGAGGAGTTACAAATGATAACTTTTTTTGACAGCTTGCTCTGTAAACTTCAGACATTCTCAATTAAACAGAAATGACAGGCAAATCTTTAGTCCAAGATACAAACAATAATATATTAAATTTATATGCAGTACAAATAAATGCATCAGTGTTCTCTAATATGTTAACAAGTGGTATAACTACTAAGGAAGCAGACATAGTTATTCCACCTCTTAGATAACTGAAGTGTGGAGACGCTAAATACCTGACTAAAGTCACAGTCCTGTAACTGACAGATCCCTATAAATCTGGCTCCAAAGTTTTCTTTCCTTATGAGTTCACGATATCACCCCTATTTTATTACTCATTCATGTACTTGTATTGTTTTTATTTTAGTTTTTAAATAGCTAAAATTATATTTTAAACATGAAAATCAATAGATTTCACTAACCAAAGTTGGAAAACCAATAGTTTATGGATAATTATAATCCAAAACATAGAAGACATTTAGAAATCATTTGGGACTGTTATATTAATATTTTAATTGGCCTTCTATGTAGTTTTCCAATAATAAAAACATTTATATTAAAAGCATAGATTCAAGTCATCTCATTTAAGGTAAATTCATTAAAGGGAACATTTAACATAATTGGATATATCAACTTGCATGGGAATAACTGATTCTAGCACTCTGTCTGCTGAGTGACCAATTTAAAAAGCTCACACTTCCCCCAGGTGTAAATGTGAGAGTATTTCTGGGATACAGAGTCTTTACTATTTAGCAGCCCACTATGTGTCAGCAGTGACTCAGATATCTCATAGAAAGAAGGCTTTTGAAATTTTCAGAAATGTGATAGACTAGTAAGAAATCAAGGAAGTCAGCTACATTAATTTTGAAGCAAAATGTATAGTTCTTAATATGTGCTAAAGCTCCTAGGTTAGAAAAATCTTATATGATTACTCCAACTATAACATGTATCTAGATCACTAAGATAGATTATAATAAAACAGATAAAAGTCTACGTTTTGCTACAGGGTAAAAAAATGCAGTTTTTTGCTCGGGACGTAAAATGTGCTCAAAGACAGACTCCAAATCTTATCTCAAGTAAAGACTTATCCATCACTTCACTAGCACAGCTAAGTAACTTGTGATCCAAGCACTCAGTTATGCAGTATATTTGGCCTTATATTATTTTTTGAAGACATATATCTGAGCATGTTACTCCCCAGTTCAAAATGCCTCGCTTGCTTCTACTACTTGTAGAATAGGTCCAACTTTTCTTACCACATTTCATGTCTTTCATGATTCATTATTTTAATTCAGCAATATTTATTAAGTGACTGCTGAGTGATAGGGACTGTACTAATTTGAGGACATACAAAGATGAATAAAACAAAAGTTCTCCCTTCAAGGAGTCTAGTGAGAAAGACAAAGCAACAGTTTTAGGACAGAAAGTCTCTAACAGAAATGCTCATACAGTGCTGGTTAAGGAAAATTTGGTTTCAACCTTTCTTTCCATCTACATTTTCCACCTCCTCCCCATGTACACATAACACTGCAGATGAGTTTACATTTACCAAACATGATACCCACTTTTGGGGCTTAGCTCTTAATTTCTTTGTATGAAATGCCCTTCCCTATGCCTTCTGAAATCCTTTTAGTACCAACTTCAGATATCTCAGGAATATTGTTTCTGTTACCCAGAGTTAAACACATCCACACATTTTCTCCCATAAAATCTCTAAAGGCAGTTTATCATAGTCTGCCTTGAAATCAGTTCATCCATTCCCTTGTCCAGTGCCTGTGCAGAACAGACATTCAATACACCTCTCTACTGGTGAGTCTCTAAGTAACAATTTTATTTCTATTGTATTCTGTTTGCTTCAGTAAAATAAAACAAAATTAAAAAACAGTATGGCTGGGCATAGTGGCTCACATCTGTAATTCCAGCACTTTGGGAGGCTAAGGTGGGCAGATCACCTGAGGTCAGGAGTTTGAGACCAGCCTGGCCAACATGATAAAACCCCATCTCTACTAAAAATACAAAAATTAGCCAGGCGTGGTGATTCGTGCCTGTAGTCCCAGACAGTCTGGAGGCTGAGGCACAAGAATCACTTGAACACACAAGGCGAAGGTTGCAGTGAGCTGCACTCCAGCCTGGGCAATAGGGTAAGACTTGGTCTCAAAAAAAAAAGAAAGAAAGAAAGAAAAAGAAAAAACAGTGTGAGGTCTCTTTATAATTTTTTGCAACTGGCCTGAAGCTGGGTTACAAATAAATTAGGATTATGAGATGAATATGAGTGTTTCTAAAAACTATTAAAATGTGAACATTATAGATACTAGAGTATAATGGATACTGTTGGTTTTCTGCCAGTATAGTATCTCCACTACTTCTTTCCTTAAATCCTACTTTGTTCAAGAAGCCACACTTAGGCAATACATTTCCCACAGAAAAATAATTTCTATTGAAGATGAACTCACATTTTAAAAAGTATAGGCAGGAAGAATTGGTCCACCATGAATG
Source organism: Saimiri boliviensis (assembly GCF_048565385.1). Classification (NCBI taxonomy): domain Eukaryota; kingdom Metazoa; phylum Chordata; class Mammalia; order Primates; family Cebidae; genus Saimiri; species Saimiri boliviensis. The sequence continues at coordinate 62,370,244 of NC_133462.1, forward strand.
ACAGCAGACCCAAGAGAAAGATGTCTTGGCAGCTCTAGAACTAGTAGGGCTCTGTCAAAGAGATTATAAAATAAATGTTCTTTAAAAGAATAAAGAGATAAAATAAGCAATAGAAATTACAAAAAACGGATAAGACAATGTGGGAAAAGAGGTTGATTTAAATAATGACGATATTGAACTTCTAGAATGAAAAAGTCATGAAAAATGAGTGAATAAAACTATGAAAAAGTTTTGGAGGTTGAAATAAGAATGTTAAGCGTATTCTTTAATAAGGATTCCAGGATTTGGAATCCTATGTATTTCAAATATTACCTTTCATTTTCTCTAGCGAAAATTTCATTTTCACTAGAGAATAAAGCATAATTAAAATTGAAAATATTTAGCCACAAACACAAATGAAAATACTTAAATTTGTGGGTTTCAGCCCTATCAGTATTGTAAGGAAATATCTAGCCTTAAATATATTTCTAAGTACATAAGAATGATGCAAATTGATCAGCTGTCAGCATTCTTCAACTCAAAAAGTTAGAAAAGGAAAACAGAATAGAAGTTAAAGAAAAATTGTAAAGAGGTCTAACATAAAATCTTGTTCTTTGAAATTACTAATGAAATATACAATACTCCTGGAGATGCTGAACAAGAAAGAAAGAAAAGTATGTCAAATTAAAAGGAGGGCATAACAACCAATTCAATGGAAATCTCAAAGTTATAAGAGAATGACTTTAGGAAAATAAATTTGAAAACAAATAAAATGAGCAATTTTCTTGAAACATACGCATGTCTAAAAAGTGATTTAGGAATAGTAGAAAACATGAAAAGACTGATTATCATAAAGAAATTCAACCAGTAGCCAAAGAGTCCCCTTAAAAGAAAGAAAGAGGAAAAAAAGATGATCGAGTTTCAGAAGCAAGTTTTACCCAATTTCAGTGAACAAATAACTTCTGTGTTACATAAGCTATTTCAGAAAATGAAAGGTACCCAACTTCTCTTTCAAGGCTTATATAATTTTGACACCAACTAGACAAGAATAACATGAGAAAATTATAAACCAATCTCATTTATAAACATATATGCAGAAACCCTAAATTAAGCATTTTAAAATAATTCAGCAAAAAATATACACATATGCCTATATTTATACATATATATTCTTCAAATAGGTATTATTTCAGGAGAGCATGAGAAAGAAATTTGTAAACTTTATAAACAATCTCATTTATAAGCCTATAGGCAGAAATACTAATTAAATATGTTTATATTGCATACAGCAAAAAAGTGCATAGGTATATATACATATACGCACATATATTTTGATCATAGGAAAGTTTTTTTGAGGTTTTTGTTTGTTTGTTTGTTTGAGATGGAGTATGGCGATGTTGCCCAGGCTAGAGTACAATGGCATGACGCATCTCGGCTCCCTGCAACCTCTGCCTCCCAGGTTCAAGCAGTTCTCCTGCCTCAGCCTCCCAAGTAGCTGGGATTACAGGTGCCTGCCACCATGGCTGGCTAATTTTTGTATTTTTAGTAGAGATGGTGTTTCCCCATGTTGGCCAGGCTTGTCTCGAATGTCTGACCTCAAGTGATCCACTTGCCTTAGCCTCCCAAAGTTCTGGGATTACAAGCATGAGCCACTGCACACGGTGGATCATAGCAGGAATTTTTATGACCATTTCCACATGATGCCATGGTCAAATGCTGATGATATAAAATATCTTGTTATTATGGTTATTTATATGGATGTTCTATGATTCATTTTTCTTCTATCTGAAATCTTATCAGATGTGTTCATTTTTAGTGTTAATATATAGGGCTTATGAAAGAAAAAGTGAACATTCTCTGCTTTTATTGTAGCCCCTCATGTAACCTGAGTGTTATTGTAGCCCCTCCTTATGTAACCTGTGCTCCAGGAGTGTGGTAAAATCCTGTTTCACTGAACCGTCTTTTCATCTTCCTTGGCTCCTGCAAGGCTAATAACTGCCCATCAAACCCAACAAGAGCCTGTGCAGGGTACTTAGAATTGGAGCAATAGCAGCAAGATCACCTGCTTGCTCCCCAGTAGCGTGGATAACTGTCCTCACCGAAGACCCAGAGGGAAAAAGCAGGGACAGATGACTCAGTTGAGTGGGTTATGTGGTGATCTCCTCCTTACCTAGTTCCCTGGGGCTAGGAAAAGGCCCTGAGGAGGGAGCCTTGCTGCTGGAAATGAAGCCCACCATTAGTGGCAGCTCTGATTTTGCAGCAGGTGACTTCCCTTGTTTTAACTTCAGCACCCTCTGTGATCACCCCATTTTCAGAAAAGTATAATGGAAGCATTTCACATATAAATAAAATGTAAAACTGAATGCTGTCTTCCAGACACAGTGAGAATTAAGTTCCACAGATACTATTCAATAGGTAATTCAATTATGATAATTATCGTTGTATAGTTCAGTGGTTTCACCTTAAAAAATATTGAGTATAAGTAGTTACAAGTAAGTTGGAAGCAATGTAATATTAATACAAAGCCCAGTATGCTTACTTGTGAGAATTATATTGTATTTTTAATCATATGGTTTTTCTCTATGTATTTACAAGCTTGCATCTGATTTTAACGTATTCACATTATTAAGGAAATGTAATGGCTATCTTAACCACTAATTCTGGTTATGGTAAACATACAGAGTACATTCATTCCTTTAAAAATTACATTTACTTGCACAGAATTACTTGTAATCCTTCACCCTAGGCAGAAGACCCGGGGAAGGAGGGGAAGTATAAAAAGAAGTAAAATATTATGCAAGATGGGAAGAAGTTTTACTTTGGGGAGGCTGTGGGACTGTTCCTTTAAACCTAGTTATGATTGGAATTTGTTTGACTTTGCCTTAATCACCTGCAGCTACTGCTACCTAGGCAAGCCCCAGTTATAAATTAATGATGAGGTCTAGAGAGGGAGTAGATGGAGATTCCTGAATGTACACTGAATGGAGCAGCGTGCCCTGAGGAATAGTCTGAGGAAAGATGCAATTTGGGCAGATAGTATCAGTATTTAATTTGAGGTTGTTTGTTTTTGAGACAGATCTAGCTATGTTACCCAGGCTGGTCTAGAACTCCTGGGATCAAGTGATTCCCCCCTCTCGGCCTCCCAAGTAGCTGAAATTACAGGCTCGTGCCACTAATTTTTTTTTTTTTTTTTAACCTACAGTGATTCTGTTTACATAGCTATTTTTTTCCTGCTTTTCTTGTATGAGTGATCTCCTTAGACTGCCACAATTCTACCCATGTTGACTGGACAGTTACACTAATGTCAATGGAAGGGACATGAGATTAGCACTTTTTGTAGGGCATAAATTCATAATGAACTCTTCTAGAGAATACTTTCCTGTGTTATTTAAACACCACTATATTTCAGCAGGGCTTACTAAAACAACGTGCTCAACAAGGATCTTAATGCTCTTGCTTTTTTGTTAGGCTTGAAGATAATGATTTTCTCAGCAGTGATGTGGGGAGTGTTTTCCTTAGGTTTGAGAAAGGCCTCTCCATTGCTTTCTTTGGGTATCGATTTGTTTCTCAAAAGTGGCAGTATGACTTCTGTGTTGATGAGCAACTATTAGGTTCACATCTTATTATCTGACAGTAGGTTAATGCGAAAAATACTATATTGTGAAAAAGTATTTCACAATATTCTAACAGATGCTGCTAGTATAATAGCCTAATGTAACAAATGCACCAAATGTGCTCAAGCATGTTTTTGACACTGTTTTCATAAGTGATGATATATCCTAATTGAAACTTACTAAAATTGTTTTCTTCTCCAACTGTCATGAAAACATACCAAACTATGTGTTTTGTGTACCCATGATTTAAGAATATAAAATGTATATTCCTGTTGCCTTCCATTCTGTAGTCTAGAGTTAAAAATGTGAGATTTTAGCCTTCTAAATATTAGTCCAACAAGTTAGTTCAGGTCCCAGGTATGTATTAATTCTCCTTCACTAATTCTACAGCCAGTAGTAGGTTTTAAACTCCAAGATTCTTATAAAACATTTTTAAAAAATTTTTAACTACATTGTTATAGGGAATAGTGTGAGTCTTTTTTTTTTTTTCTTTTCTTTCCTTTTTAATTCATGGAATGGATCTCTTTGGGAATCTTCAAAGAAAGTTCTGGATATTTATTTTTATCATTGTATGTTAGTGTATTATGTGTCTTTGTATCATGCAATTCTTGTCTTAAATCTTCTTTCTTGAGAAACCCAACACATACTAGAAAACGGTAAAAAATGCAAATGTACAACCCATTTATCATAAAACAAAACCCATGTAATTACCATCCAGGTCACGAAATGAAATGTTGTCTCAGTAACCCCAGAAACTCCCATCCTGCCTTCCCAATCACTGGTCTCTCCCACCTCCAGAGTTAGCCACAATTTTTACTTCATGTTAATTACTTTTTTTGCTTTTCTTTATAATTTTACCACCTATTAATACATTGGGAACATAATGGTTTATTCTGCCTGGTTTGAAGTTTTGATTTTGGGGTTTTTGGATTTTTGTTTTGTTTTTGTTTTTGTTACTTTATATAAATGGAATAATTATGCAGCTAGGTATCCTTTTGGGCCCAATATGTTTTACTCAAAATGATATTTGTAAATATAGTTATAACTGGGTTTCATTGCTGTATAGTATTCTATTGTGTGAACTCAGTACAATTTTTTTGTCCATTCTATTGTTTGTATCCCATATGAATAATGCTGCTGTGGACATTCTTTCATATGTTTCTTGATCAACATTGCACGTATTTCTTTTTTTTTTTTTTTTTTTTGAGATGGAGTCTTGCTCTATCGTCAGGCTGGAGTGCAGTGGCACAATCTGGGCCCACTGCAGCTTCCACCTCCCAGATTCAAGCAGTTTTTCTGCCACAGCCTCCTGAGTAGGTGGGACTACGCCACCATGCCCGGCTAATTTTTGTATTTTTAGTAGAGATGGGGTTTCACCGTGTTGGCCAGGATGGTCTCGATCTCTTGACCTCATGATCCGACCACCTTGGCCTCCCAAAGTGCTGGGATGACAGGCGTGAGCCACACGTCTGGCCCATCGCACGTATTTCTGGTGGGTATATGTGAAGAAGTGGAATTGCCAGATCATAGGGTATGTGTATTTATAACATTTAAAAAATTGGGGCCAGGCACAGTGGCTCAAGCCTTTAATCTTAGCACTTGGGAGGCTGATGGGGGCGGATTGCCTGAACTCAGGAGTTTGATACCAACCTGGGCAACATGGTGAAGCCCCATCTCCACTAAAATACAAAAAATTAGCCGCATATGGTGGCATACACTTATAGTACCAACTACTTGGGAGGCTGAGGTAGGAGAATTGCTTGAACCCAGCAGGTGGAGGTTGCAGAGAGCTGGATCGTGCCATTGCTCCAGCCTGGGAGACAAAGCAAGACTCCATCTGTGTTAAAAAAAAAAAAAAAATGCATCTCTTCACATTTCCACAAGAGAACTGTGACAGTTCCCAGTGCTTTGTTCTCACCATATTTGGTATTTTGGTGTAGTATTACCTCATAGTTTGCATTCCCACTCCCCTGATTACTAATGAAGTCAAACAATTCAAAGAAACCTGCTGATATTTTTATTAGAATTGAATTTTATCTATAGATCAATTTGGAGAGAATGTTACAAAATTGAGCTTTCTAATACAGTAAACAGTTTATATAGTAGTTTTTTATTTCTCTCAGTGCTGTTCATAGTTTTCTGTATAGAGGCCTTGCATATTATTTATTTATTTCTAGGTATTTTATATTTAAATGCCATAATAAATGCTATTGTAATAAATTTTATTTTGTTTGCTTCTGATATATAGTAATGTATGGATTTCTAAATTTTACGTCTGTATACAACTGCAGTTCATCTGTAGATTTGTTCCTGTGTGCATAATTATGTAATCTGAACATAAGGACTTTTTTTTTTAATCTAGTTTGCTTTCAAATCATTATACTTTTTATTTCATTCTGTTGTCTTTAGTAAGGCTAGGATCTTCACTAGCTGGTATCTCCAGTACAGTGTTGACTAAAAGTAGTCAGTTGGCAATTTCGAAGGGGAAACTAACATTTTTTGCTGTTAATTATGATTTTGCACATTGCTAGATTTCATTTGCTAATAGCATATTTAGGATTTTTTAATCTAGATTCATGAATGAGAAAATCTTGTAATTTTTCTTTTTTATAATGCCCTTGTTAAATTTTGGTTTTAATGTTTTGCAAAATTCTTGAAGTTGAAGAGTGGTTTCTTTTTCTCTACTATGTGAAAGAGTTTGTGCAAGACTAACATTATTAATTAGAATTCATTAGTGAAGCCATCTGGGCCAGAGTTTCTTATTTTTGTTTTGTGTGTATATTTGGAAAGGCTTTTAATTACAAATTCAATTTCTTTAGTAAGACTTTCTGAACAGTCTTCCAGTGTCTCTTTTGGTTCGCAATAACTTTCTAGAAAGACATCTATTTCAGAGGCCCCCAACCCCCAGGCCGCAGACCAGTACCAGTCCCTGTGCTCTTAGGAATGGGGGCTGAACAGCAGGAGGTGAGCAGCAGTGAGCTAGTGAACCTTACCGCCTGAGCTCGGCCTCCTGTCAGATCAGTGACAGCATTACAGTCTCCTCTACACCTTGTCCATGGGAAAATTGTCTTCCGGGAAACTGGTTGCTGGTGCCAAAAAGGTTGGAGAGCGCTGGTATATTTCTTCCAAATGTAAAATTTATAAAAAGAAAGTTGTTCATCCTATCCTCTCATTTTTTCATGGTCTGTAAAATATGTAGTAATGTCTCCGTTTTCATTCCTGATAATTGTTATTTGTGCCTTCTTTTTTTCTTGATTGGACTCTCCAGAAGTTTATTCATTCTATTAGTCCTTTTAAATCACTTTTTAAAATATCATTTAGTTATCTGTGGGTTACTAAAAGCATATCTTTAATTTCCAAAAGATATATTTGATTCTCCTCTAGAACAGAATTTGGATTTCTAATCGATCAAAAAGCATAATGAATAATTTTCCTCATTTGAAATTATTTGCCTGAATTTTTTAAAAATTCTACTCTGTGCTTGGGAAAATTATATTTTGTAGTTATTAGGTATAATGTTCTGCATATGATCATTAGGTCAATTTTGCTTATTGTGATATTCCAATCTTCTACATCCTTAGAGTACTGATTTGTCTATCCATTAGGCCAGTTACTGAATGTGGTTGGTTATTGAGGGAAATGTACTTACGTCTCCAGTGATTATGGATGTCTCTTTTAGTTCTGGCCATTTTTGCTTTCTCTATTTTGAGTCCATGTTACCAAATGCGTCCAAATTTGGGATTCTTTTACTTTTTAGTGATTTCAATGTTTTATCATTATTCAGTACACTTCTTCATCTCTAGTAGTGATTATTGCCTTAAAGCTGACCCTGACTGATACTAATGCATCTACATCAACTTACTTGATTATTTTTTATGTGATATATTTTTCAACTTTTCTGTATCTCTGTGTTTTAGATGTTGGCTTATAAATAGCAGGTAATTTTGTTTATTTAAAGGCACAGTTAGGACATTTGATGAATTATTGAGTCTAAATCTTTGTTAGCATTTTAAGGTTGATAGTCTTTAAACAATAATTTTTTCATATTCAGAAAATAGTTTATTAACATCTATAAGTTTAAGAAATTTATTTCTCTGATTTACATATAAATATGCACGAAGTTATGAAATCTTCTCATTTCCTATTACTCCTTTGACTTTGATATAATGAAAAAAAATCCAGGGACTGAAATATGCTGAGGACAATAATTCTAATCTGGTGTTTGGTTTGGTTTACAACTCATCTTTATTGTGATTTACGTACCTAATCCAAATAATCATGGCATAACAGTATCTCTCTTAATATATCTCTCTTGCAAAATACTATAAAAGTTTTATTATTGATTATAGGGCTGTGACTCCCAAGTGAGCGTGTCAGAAGTGTCGTGTAGTGAAAGTACATCCTCATGTCAGTCTCTTGAACACGGCTCAGTTCCAGAAATTCTCATTGGCCTGCTTTATAATGCCACAACTGGAAGACTATCAGCAGAAGTGATAAAAGGTAGCCACTTCAAAAATTTGGCAGCAAACAGACCACCCAGTGAGTGAAACAAATTTTTTTATTCTAATGTTTTCTGCACTTTGGGACTCAGTGTTAGGCACTTCAATCCCATCGTTTAGTCTTAACCAATCAAAATGAAATGGTGTAATCATCAGCTAATCTGTTTCATGTTTTCTATTTCCAGTCATTTGGGAAGTAGAAAAATTTGAAATTCAAAGTATTGATTGTAAGGTGACAGACTTTTAATTCTTCATAGTGTCTGCGGAATAAATTATCTCCATCATAGCCATTAACTTTTAATGCCAGACAAGGTTATAGGGCCTTCAAAAGTGAGTAATGTTCACAAATATGAACAGGAATTGTATAGCTATTGTTGTTAACTGAAGTTTAATGTGTTTTCTGTCTGCATGCAGTACTATGAACTATTTTATTTACTTCTGTATTTTCCCCTCATTCTCCTTTAACAATTTAAGAAGAAACTGTTACTTTACATTTTTTTCTCCTTTAAAATTATAACGCAGTACTGCCAGCAGAGACTTTTCTTAGATGGAATGAGCTTTGCTTTTACCAGGACAAACAGAATAAGGAACAGTTTGCTGTTTGCCCTGGATGCTAAGAAGGGAAAGCTAGATGGTATACCTCTGCCCTGACTGTATGCGTGTTATGCCTGTTACTGTTCTCTCTCCAGATCTCTCTCCAAGTTTAGCAGGGCCAGGGTAGGTTATGGGAGAGTAGTGAAATTGTCACCCAATATACTTCTAAAATGTTGGTAAAGTAAGAGGTAAACTGGAAAAGTGGCAGCTTCTTTATACTTATCTAAAATTAAAGCTGTTATTGTCCTAAACTAAAAATTGAAAATAAATCTGAAATAATAACACCACCTTAAATTTTCTTAAAGAATTGTTACAGACTTGCTTAATGCAGTATTTTATTCCAAATAGCAAGTAATTATTATAGGAGAGGGCCAGGCACAGTACCTCACACCTGTAATTTCAGCATTTAGGAGGCTGAGGCTAGAGGATCACTTGAGCCCAGGATTTCGAGACCAGCCTGGAAAACAGACTCATTCTCTCAAAAAAAAAAAAAAAAAAAAAAAAAATTAGCCAGGCATGGTGGCTTGAGCCTGTAGTCTCAGCTACTCAGGAGGATGAGGTGGAAGGATCACTTGAGCCCAGGAGGTCAAGGCTGCAGTGAGCCGAGATTGCACCACCGCACTCCAGCCTGGATGACAGAGCAAGACCCTGTCTTAAATAATTATAAGAATAATTAATTAAAATTAAAAAATAAAGGAAGGGTAGCTTTTTTTACCCTTAAAATAAATTAACTTTATTTCTAATTGTCACAAAAATTATTCAATGGAAGTAAAAAGTTATTAAAATATAGATACCTTCAATGATATATGCAAGAAGTAAAAAGTTATTAAAATATAGATACCTTCTATGATATACGTAAGAAGTAAAAAGTTATTAAAATATAGATACCTTCTATGATATATGTAAGAAGCAAGCTTTCCAATATTATTTGGAAACATATATATATATCATAGAAGGTATCTGTCTCTGAATTAAAAATCTGAAGGCTTAAATTAGTATTTCTACCCTTGGACAGATGACCTCACTCCCCTAAGTCTGTTTCTTTATAGATAAAAATTAAGGTCATGTCTCTCACAGGGTAATTGTGAGACTCAGATCAGACAAAGGTGCATAAAAGAGGGATGTAATTATTATTATTGTCCCCCTTCTCATTTCAGAAGGAGAAATTGAATGGGAGAAAAGAAACAATTCTAGAATAAACAGATTTGGTAGTGTGACTTGATCTTTATTAGTATAGACTTAAAATGCAAACTTAGAAGGCCTGGGAGATAATGAGTAAAACTCAAAGATGGGGAGATGATGAGGCCTGAGACAAATATGAGAGGGCACACCCTGCCGTAAGACACTCAGATTCAGATTGTCAGCACTGTGCGGGATAAATAGAACATGGTTCAGGGTCACATTGAGCCCCCAGGTATCAGTTTACCACTTGTGCTTTAGCTAATAATTTACTACACTTTTTTTGGCAAATATTTAGCTGGAGATGCTAAAAAATATAATGAAGTGGTATGTTTGCTTTTCTATCCTTAGTGTTGCTCTGATAGAGCAACATGAATCACAGCTAAAATGAAGGGAGGTGTGGCCAAGTACAGGGTTGGATAATAAACAGATGACAAAAGATTAGCATCCACAACATGGAGTCAATGTTTCAGGTTACAGAGTAGGTTACAGCAGTTGCCATTATTTTACCATTAGATCTTCAGTATAAAGGTAATTCTTGGTGTTAGGTGGGAGGTAACTAGCAAGTAAGTAGAAGTCAACATTTAAAGTAATTTTGTGAAAGTGGAATATTCATAAAGTAAAAGGTAAAACAGTTTTATCAGTTTATCCGAAACAGTATAAAGATTATAGCCCCACATAAATACCTAGGTTCTAAGCTTTGAACTATGTTATAGACTGAATAATCCTCATTTTTCCAAAGAAAGAGCAATATTTAAAAGCAAAAATTTAATTAGCCCTATTATGTTTTGCATAATTAATTTTTATATATTGGGAGTAATAAAAGTCTTTGAAAATTAAATGGTTAAGCTTTAAATTTAGCAATAATAATAAGCATAATTATTCTGATGGTTCTTATAAATACTCTTATTTAGTCTTTGTCTGATAATATGCATGATTCTATGTTCAATGTGCTTTAGACCAAGAGAATATCATTAAAAAGATGTCCCCCTTTTAAAAAGTGTAATTTTTGTTTAAGATTACACAATAACCTTAAAAATTCTCATCCCATGAAATTTACCCAACATCCCTTTTGTTCAGTCCTCTATCTGAATTAAAATGCTAAAGTTTTGTGTTCTTCCACTCCAGTGAACAGTGTTTCCTCTTTAATTCTAACCTTTGACCCTCTTTCACCCAACGATTGACATCTGGTCATTATTTCTTTTACTGCTTTCCACCCCCTGTTGTCAGATGGACTGTTCTGTTGTCTAAAACACTTGATAGGTGGACAGGTTTATATAATCCGAGGTGAGTTCCTGTAGAGGCTAATTGGATGTTGTCTTTTCATGCAAAACCAAAATACCCTAAAACTTGCCAGCAGTGAAGCTGTCCACCATGTTGGTTTCCAAAACAATGCACATTTATTATCTGTGGTACTTTAAATAAAACTAACTTAGAATTTATCTCTGATTATGGATGATGGTATTCAGAGCATATATGAAATAAGCAAAACTTTTTTAAATAAAAATTTTTATTTTTTCATTCATTTGTGCTTTGATTCATACAATAGAAATAGATATTTCATGATAAATATTGCAATTTTCTTTAAAATTAATTGAAATTTTGATATGAAGTACACATGATGGATCAACATGCTGAAGATCATTTGCATGAGTCTAAAAAACTTGAAAACACAGTCTTATAAAGAGAAGATTTGTCTCCCAAAGAATCAGGCAATGAACTGTTATGTTTCACTTTGTACACTAAACATCACATCAATTTTTTTGTAATTCATAAAAATAGTTAAGATATCATTCTTAAAATTTTACATTAAATTTGTGCCAAAAAACAATCCTGTAGTATTTTAACTATCCTGAAAGCACATTAAATGTACTCTTGCATGAAACCAGGAGAAAGTTTTACTTGGTTTGCTAAACTTTGAACCCTTAATGCATTTGGCTTCATTTTTGCCCTTTAATGTTTTAAAAGTATATTTAAAAACCACATCCATGCAGAGATTTTTTTTGACATTTCATCCTAAGCTGTTTTGATGTCATCTTTGCATTCTTGTCTTCCTCTTTTCCTCTTCACCATTTGCCTTCATTTCTATTTGTTTGTTTATTCTTATTCTCTGAAAACAGTGGAATGCTTTACAGTGTTGTGGCTAATTGAGCTTGCTAAGTGTTTATTAATGCTATGATGTTCTGCTTAGTGAAGCTAAATGGGAATGGTAATGGGCAGGGGAGGGTAGTGGGAGGTCAAGGATGGGGTGGGAGGGTAGAGGAAGGATTATGAGGTATACCTTTAAATTCTAACTATTACATAGAAATAGTAAGGTTAAGATATTATTACTCTCAAAATATTATTGGCCTACTTAGCATTTTCTGTGTTTGTCACATAAGCATCTACATCAAAATGGAATTGGTTGAATTTTCATTAAACATGGTATACACCATATCCTTTTAAAGTATACTTAATTTTCTTAGCCTATAAGAAAATCGTTTTGAGTTTGTTTCAGATGATATTTGTGATACGTTGTTTTTTTCTTCTTTAGATACATATGTTAAGTTAACTCTCCTGAATTCCATGGGTCAGGAGATGTCCAAATGCAAGACATCCATCCGCAGAGGGCAGCCAAATCCAGTATACAAGGAAACTTTTGTTTTTCAAGTGGCCCTGTTTCAGCTTTCTGATGTGACACTCATACTGTCTGTGTATAACAAACGCAGCATGAAAAGAAAAGAGATGATAGGCTGGATTTCTCTAGGTCTAAACAGCTCTGGAGAAGAAGAACTCAATCACTGGATTGAAATGAAAGAGTCAAAGGGACAGCAAGTATGTAGATGGCATGCGTTGCTAGAGTCGTGATGAATAGAATTAAGCAAGCAGTCACCATCCAAGGCAGCATATTTCCAGTTACAACATTACTGTTTCTACCAAGTCACCATTAGAAGAGCTGTTCTATGAAGAATCATATTCAACCTTCTACCAAAATGCTTTAAGTTCTATGGAAAGAATATCTAATACTGACATAAATGAAGAAAATATATGTATCCGGTAGAGCTTGTTTGGGAAACTGAGAAACATACATTATCATTGCTAAACTAACAGTCCTCTGGAAATTTAACAAGGTGTTTTTGATTTGAAGTTAATTTTAATTTTGCAAGAGCCAGTAAGTTTATGAAAAATCAAAATTGTAAGTGATTTTAAAAACCAGAATTTTAGTTGCAATACGATTTTAAAATCATCCTACATATTATTTATAAAACATAGTTTGACTGGCCAGTCCCTGGTGATTGTAATGTTCTTTAATATGAAAAAGTAGTTCTCCAACTCTATCATACGTCATATGTAATGGTGAAGGGTTTCAGTCACATTGAAAATTGCTTTATTTCAGACATGTTCCCTTTGTGCACTTAGTTTCATTGTGCCTCAGATCCTCTCAGCACTAAATCTAAGTGCAAACAAGTATTCATTTTCATACAGGAATGTTTTTAATACATTATTTTTTTAAAAGTTCATTTTTCATTTGCCTCTGCTTTTGCCTGATCCAAAGAGACCAAGTCACTGTACTGGTCCCTTGCAAGTCTTTTAGACAGGTTGTACTGTAGAACTACGTAACTTTCTGTTGAAAGCACTTCCTGTATTCTTGTATTCCAATGTAGGAAGCTAATAGAGCAGGACTTTACTTTAAAATATCTTTCAGTGATTGACTCTTCAAAATTGCAGTAAGTTTGAAAATACTTTTTTTACAAACTGAAAATACAATAGGTAAGCTGTTGAAAATGGAAAACAGTTCAATTTTAATTTTCTGCTCTGAGTATTTAGTAACCGACACTGCGTAAAGCAGGTAGCATCCAAAATCAGAAACTGTTCTTTCTCTAAATCTTCACTCTTACTTCAACTTGTATTTGTGATGTAAAGACTATCCAGTTCTCAGTTTGAATCGGAACATCATGTTAAAACAGTTCTGAGATTCCTTATGACGTTTCTAATAACTTGTGACTAGACTTTATGAAATTTACAGATAAAAGTTCTTCAACGTGATGTCATCTTGTGCCTTTCATGTAAGTTGAATTTGCTCATACAGCTTGCAAGTTGTATTTGCAAAATTAAGCCTTCGATTTTTATAAATGTAAAGATTCCTCAGAACAGTGTCGCAAGATCTTTATTTCCTCTGAAGTATGTAAAACTTGTATCATGTGCTAATTTTTTTAATGGCAAGGCACTTTCATTTGTTTGTATATTTAGGAACTCTAATCAGGAATATTATAAGCTGTTTTCTTTTTAATTTTGCTTCTTACCTGTCATTTTATGCATATACTTTATTAATGTTTTATATATATTAAAAATAGTTTCTTTTTTCTCCTTCTCATTTCTAGTTAATATAGACAAAAACATACTATTTACCAGTTACTAAAAAGCAGTATATCATTGCTCCTAGTCCCAACTAAGTACTATATATTATTGTAAACTAGAACTTATTACCATAATAACAAAACAATGCATAGATATTACTCAGCTTGGCTGTACTGAAAGGCCTTAAAAGAACTCCAAAAAGACCATGAACTCCTATCTTTTTTAGTTTAAAAAATGGCAGCTCTATGCATTCATACACATGAATTATAAGAAAAAATACAAATGCTATATTGAATGACATGAGGTTTAAGAATGTATGTTATAGGGCTGCATTAAAGGGAAAAGTCCATCTTTTGTTGTTACATCAACGAGCTTTTACCAGGATTTTTTAAATAAACAAGTAAGAGTTAGAACCTGAATCAAATGGCAAAATAATCTCATTTAAGTGTTTTCAGCAACAGTGTGGAAAGACTTGAAGAGGGGATATAGATTTTACTGAGAAATTGGACTTAGGCATTTGAAGCTACAGTGATCTTTTTTGCCTTTGAAAGAACTGACTCCATTGCTAACAACTGTTACCTGCCTAATAAAAAGTTACCAGTCTTATTTGTAACTGTTACAGAGCTTAGTGAAACACGTTAGTAAGACCAGCTTGGTGCTTTCACTCTTAGTGAGAAAAAGACTCAACTAATTGTTATTTGTTAAATCTACCTTTTTTCAGACTATGCCCAGAATTGTGTGTGTGATTTGATATATCCATAGGGAATTATCTGGTATAAGTATCAAATCCTTCATAGGCTAAAAATTAATCAACAATTTTTTAGTATTTCAGAAAAGACCCTACCTCCACCTCAGCTGCCAAGTCCTCAAAGAGTCTAAATTCTCTATATGGGTGTGTAACTGTATACACACATGCACCTACATACATGCAACATAAATATGTATAGGTGTATTCATTTGTAAAGGTAAAGGTGCCCTGGCTTTTTCAGATAACTGAATGGAAAAACATTTCAAAGTTTATGATTATTTTTCTCCTCTGTGAATAGAATATTTACCAGATATTATATTTGGTTTGGGGTGCTTTCTGCTGCTGTTCTTCATACACACCAAAATATACATTTGTTTTTGTAGATTGACACAACTTATAGTAATTACTCCCAAAAATGTGTCTGTTCTTTTAGAAAAGGATTAAGTAAGGCTCAGAGGACCCACTTCAGTCTACTGAATCTAATGTACAGGACAGTGCTGCTGCTTTTTTGTGTGCTTGAATTTGCATGAAAGCTTAACAGCAAAGTCTTCTATCTCAGTAATTATAGTAAATAGGGACACACTGGTAGGGAGCTGATGTTGGCTCAGAAACTTGAAAAAGACAGCCCACTTTCATATAGTTCCGTTAAAATTCCCCAAGTTTTCTAATAAAATGATATAGTCCCAATATGGCAATTGACTGCCATTTATGGGAGCCTCTGAACCTGGAATTATGGGCTTTATTTGTCTCCCAAATGAGCTGCAAAAGATAGTTATTGCTGCCCAGGAAACAAAAATGTATGTCAAATAAGTAAAGAATTTGTTTAGTATAATATTGTCTTATCTTTCAGAAGCTTTCTTCTATATTCTTGTGTTTTTGGTACAATCCACATTTTGTTTGAAATATATTTGCATATTATCTTACTGTGCATTTAGTGAATTGTCAATATTGTATTTGCTAACAAGAATAATGAATTGGACCACAATTTTAAAAAAGAAAACCCAATGAGAAAACATCTAAACTGTAGGGACTGGTAAGGCAGTTTCATCAACCTAGTGAAGAGGCCCAGGGCTGTATGTTAAGTCATTTGCCTGATACCATCATCATTTTTATTTCACTTATCAACTGAACCAGAAACATAATAACTGCAAAGTAAGGTAGTATCAGTAGGGGAAAAAGGGGAAAGAATTGAGAGTGTTTGTCAATATGAAGATGAGTGGAGAGACTGAATGATACCATAGTCTTTCCAATGAAAGAAAAAGTAGGCTATCTGAACATGTAAATTTTCGATGGAGCAAGGAGAGTAGTCACCAACAAATATTTTTCAAGATCCCTATCCAGATATGGATAGAAAAGACACAAATTCATTTGCATAAAATTGCCATTTTACATAGACTAGACAATTCATAGAGATTTTTCACATTGACATATGCTATATTATGTATATAGTTGTTCCAGTTGTCACTATATTATTTCACATTGATAGTTTTTATTTCCAATTTTTTTTCCCATTCACTGTCCCCAGTTCATCTCTGACCTACATTGAAGGTAGCTGTTGGTATTATAACCAACCAAACTTAATATTGAATACAAGTTTAAGCATGCTGCAAAGCATTACTAAGGTTAATTTTAAAACATCGTCTCTGCCCTCCACAGTGATGGTAACAGCTATAATTTACTAAGATCTAGCACAGTAATTTATTTGCTTGATTCTCAAAACAATGTCATGAGGTAAGTAATATTATCAACATTTTATTGATAAAGAAACTACAGCGTGAAGAGGTTAAGGGAACTTTACCAAGGTCATTCAATAAGTAAGTAGTAGAACTGGGGTTGGAACTCAGGTGTAAATTATTCTAAAACCCATGCTATCTATGCATGTTGCATTTGCCTCCCTGCTTGAAAAAAAAAAAAAACTACTTAGGACATTATATTTATTAATAATCCCACTCACCTTGATTGAATGGCAGAACTAGGGGGGCAAAACAGCTGGGAAAAGAGAAAAGAAGATCAGAATTTTTTCTTCTTCTCAGGACACAAATGGTGGTACTTTTGTGTCATTTTGTAGATGACTTTGATTTTCAAAGATTTGGAATTGATTTATTCTGCCAGGTTAGCCTATGCTTACATCGTGAAACTATATTAATCAGTTTGTTCTGCTCTTTAACCAATTTTGGGAATCCAAGGTGTTTTAGTTATTACGTGACCCCCTTACTACTCTATGAAGGGCATAACCTATGTGTCTAGCCCGTATCTCACTAGTATCAGTGGTAAGACAAAAGATTTGTCTTCTGTCCTCTTATTGCAATTTATTTATGTTTCTTTTATTCTCAATTTCATTAAGGTTTGTCAGGAATCATAGCTAGTTTTCTTATTACCATATGTCTCTCTCCCCCAGGTAAGTACTCAGTGCCTTGTTAGTATCTTTCTGTACCCTTTTGCTCGTAGTAGGCAGACAATAAATATCGAACTAAATTCCTTATGGAAGAAATCAGTCACACTATTATATGAGTCTTAGTTTTTATGAATCTTGTGTTATGCATGGATTTATTTATTCCTTTAGTTAATATGTATTTAAGAGTACCAGATATATGCCGTGTGTTGTTGTTCCAAGTGCTGCAGATGCAGAGATAATAAATTGATCAAAGTCTTTGCCCTCATGGGACTACATTCTAAGGTAGGAAGATAGCCACAGAATGGGATAATTTCAGTCTAGTATAATGAAGCATTAAGATAGAGGCATGCATAGAGTACTGTGGGATTTAATAGAAGAATGCAACGTGGAATTCAAAAAAATCTTCCTGGAAAAGATAACCCCTAAGTTGGGTCTTAAAGAACAAATACACGTTAGATTCCCATCAAACTTGAGGACACATGTTCTTTCCAAGAACAAAATATAAAATAATGGTTTCTAAACTGTAATATCCTTAAGAATTATTTTGAAATTTTAACTTGGGCCAGGCGTGGTGGCTTACACCTGTAATCCCAACACTTTGGGAGGCTGAGGTAGGTGGATTACTTGAGCTCAAGAGTTTAAGACCAGCCTGGGCAACATAGCAAAACCCATCTCTACCAGAAATTTAAAAAATTAGCTGAATGTGGTGGTGCCAGTGGTCCCAGCTACTCAGGAGGCTTAGGTAGGAGAATCACTGGAGCCTGAGAAGTCAAGGTTGCATTGATCCAAGAAAGCGCCACTGCACGCCAGCCTGGGTGACAGAGCGAGCCCTTGTAGAAAAGAAGGAAGGAAGGAGGGAGAGAGGAAGGAAAAGTAGAAGAACGGAAGGAAAGAAGGAGAAGGGAAGGAAGGGAGGAAAATTTAACTTGTATTCCAAAACTCTACCTCCAGAGATTCTACTTCATTTGGTCTGGAAGGGACCTCAATAATCTCCATTTTATTAAGCTCTCCAGGAAATTCTGTCTGAGATCTGCTGATACAGAAATTAAGTGTATTACATAGCATTATTCATGAAATGTTTCAGTGCCTGTAGATCAGACCTTTTAAGTGTGATAGTGATAGTAAGAGAGATGAAAACGAGGATTAATGTTACTGATCTTTTCCTCATGCTTGGAAAATATTTAATGAAAGAAATTAATATTTAATAATGAGTTTCTGTACATTCACATTCAACATACATTTTTCAAAGTGTTTCTTGCTATAATAAATACGTTGATTTTATGATTTCTGAAAATTCCATTGTTTAAATATTCTAAGTTACCTTTAGAATGCTAGATTAAAAGCGAAGAGTGTCTGGGGAGGTATTTAGTAATTTCCCTATCAGTATCGTCAATGAAATAAGACTGACCTTTGAGCAAATGTATAGTAGCAGCCATAGGTGCTGGCATTTTTGCATTCTTGTATACAGTAAGATTTCCTGCTTCCCTTTATCGTCATCTAAATGGCTTCATTGTCATTATACTCATCAGATGAACTGTGTCCCGGATTCTTCCCTAACAGCAGCGTTTCTGTGACTGCTGCTCCAAACTAGTTCCTTGGTTGTTTTGTTCTTAGGATCCTTTATTTCAAATAGCAAGTTAATGCAGCAGCCTCAGGACCTTCTCTTTCTCTCAGATTAAATGCTGTGAATAAGGTACATCTGAGTTTCCATTTCCCCTCATTCCAAATGTAGCCATATTTCCTTCTCTGATGTAGTATTTTGTATGAACACATTTTACATTTTGAAGTTTTCTTTTCCCCCACAGAGATCTGTAATTACCCACTGAAAAATGAGCTTATTTGAATATGTGAAACAATGTTGTCCTGGAATTAGGCTGTTTTGTGACTGCTGATGGATCACTGTGTTTGATCAGGTGATAGCTTGAGGCCTGGTTAATATAATCTTAAGGTAATACAGCTTGATAGGCTGGAATTAATAGTTTATCATCAAAAAATGAATGTAAAAATATTGCTCTTTTCTCTCCCTGTTTAGACTAGTATGTGCCTTTAAAAAAATATTTCCTCTTTCTTCCTCCCTGCCTTTATTCCCACTCTTATTATATACTCAAACCAGATACCAGAGTTAGTTCACCAAAGCTGAATAATATCTACCAAAAAGTGATACCCTGACTTTTTTCTCTTAACTGCCTGGACTGGACACTAGGCAGGACCAGAGAGGCTTTCTTGGGTACTACAGAAGGAGCAAAGTATAATACTCTAATCATAGCATGTTTGTTGTTGCTGTTTCGGTGGTGGTGGTGGTTGTATGCTTGAATAGTGTGAAGTACCCTAAAATTATGTTGTATGGGCTGGGAGCAGGAAGGAAACTGGTTATTAATCTAACAAAAGTTTGGCATCATTTTGTTGTAAAATTCAACAGCTTATAACTGAAAATTTCTAATTAATTATAAGAACCAAGTCATTGCTGTGGCAATAATTGTGCAAGATGTTTGACATTATTTCTGTCACTGTCATAATCTGTCCTATAAATTGTCGTATTAGGATCCTTCTTCAACCCTCTTCTTTATTATTCTGATTATCAGTAAATCCAGTTTGTACTGTTAGACATTTGAGTTTCTCTTTTAAGTATTCATTCAACACTATTTTAAAAAGAAAAACCTTAACATCTTTCTGTTTATTACATTAACGTGATCTCTGACCTGACAGTGTGTTTAAAATGAATTAATAGATAAAATATAATACTCTTATATACTGAAAAAAATAATTTTTCAAAATTTGTGTATTCAGATATGGCTGGCAGTTCATATTAAATATGACTATTTTGTTTAATGAGAAAATAGGAACTTTTCCTTATCTCTAAGACTTACTGCTTCTCTTTGCCATTCACATCTGGTTGAAAGTGGATGATTGTGAACCTCTTAATGTCACTTCATCTGTCAGTTTCTAAGTATGCTAACCTCCTCCTGATGGTTTAATTTTCAGTTACGATCAAACCATTTACCTCAGGGGTTGATCCTTGTAGTGATTCCTGTTCATAACCCCATTAATGTGGATGGAAGTAATTCATAAGCACCAGTAGGAGAGAAGGCCCATAGAGGATCAGTATCCTAGAACCCTGAAATAGGACGGCTGCTTCAGTACCCAATGTCATTGCAATTCCAATTTGTGGAAGTGAGGATCTGAGATCATGATGTCGTATTCTCCCATTTCAGTCTCATCCCTTCTCCCTCTAGCTTGCACATTCTTTTTATTTTAAATTTTGCGAGAAGGCTTCTTTCAAAGACCTGGTTTTTAAAATTTCACATGTTGCTTTAACCAGGCAATTTCAAAAAATAGAAAACTGAAGTAAATACTATAGAGTCGAAAGAGGTTTGGGGGCTTTTTTGTTTGGAGTTTTGTTTGTTTGTTTGTTTGTTTGTTTAGTGTGGAGAGTGGGGAGGAGGAAAAGGGAGGAATCATGCTTGTTTTGGTTTTGTGAAGTCTTCTTGGGAAAATATTGAGAATATTTATAGTATTCTGTAATTATGTGACATTTGTTGTGTGAGGGGAGACCAGAGTAGCTGTTGCACATAAACTGACTCTCTTAATATTTAAGCACATTTAAACAGTTGTTTGAAACACAGCTAGAAATTAATGGTGATACTTCCAACAGCATTTTGATGTTATAAATATTATTTTAAGATTATCAAGTGAAAAATTCCAGGAGTAGCTTGCATTATGGAATTAATTGATTTTTTATGTTTTTGCATAATTTTATTGAGATTGCTTTTGTTTTTGTGGTGAAAATAATATAGTGGCAACAATTTTGAGGAATCTTTAAAGCTGTTTGGAAGAGACGGCTAAACTTTGGCTAGATTTTTACTAGAATTTTGAAACAAGAAAGTGTATAAATATGTTTTCAGTTAAATTAGTCTTGAGGAAGAATAGTTATATGAGTTTTAAGGATCTTGATAAATGTTGGGATCTATTCTAAAACTCATGAGATTCCTCACTGATCAGTACGCTTGCATTGTATTTTATTTCTCAAAATAATGAAATTTTTATGGAAAAGCTCAATTAGTGGAATCTTGTATTCAATATTCCCTTTTTCTTCTTTCTTCCTTCTTTCTTTTCTTCCTTTCTTCCTCCTTCTTTTGTTTTTCTTCAGGCAAGAAGCTTCCTTAATAATATAGTTTCTACAGAGCTTTCTTACTTATTTTTCTAATAATGGATATAACCATGTGATAAAATTTAAATGCTCCATGAGCAAAACACTTATCAAACAACTGAGGAAATACATTGCGGATTAACCTTTTCTTTGGTCTTGAATTGTCTCCAGCATATTTGCTAGTGACTCTAAACTGTTAATGGATCTTATTAATATAAACAAGTGTCTGTGTGGTTATCAACAGTGTGGTATTATTGTCACATTTATTTACATTTTTGGTCAAAAATATAAACAGATGTGTGTGTGAAGCAGTCTGTTTTATAGAGTGAGCATATATCTAATCATTTTCATGTTATTGAGAATGTGCTGTGTGTTGCATTTTATTCTCATATCGACTTTTCTACTATCTATACACCGATTGTCTCGGTGCCTTTTTCCTTTTGTATAATTGTATTACACACAGAAATTGCCGACCTCTGTGAAAACAGTGTAAAAAAATGTTAAAATTATTATTCCAATGAGATTTTAATGGCAACTTAATTTTCCAGAGAATAAATTTTGTGTGGGTTAAAAGTTACCTTTCTTCACCTTTATGTAAGAAATCTGTTCACATTTTAGTACTCACGTGGAATGGCTAAACATCTGACTTCATTGATAATGATGCATAAGCATCAGTCCTAATTCTTGTCATTGACAAATAAATGTTAACATGACTGTTACACAAAATAAAATAGTGTCAGTTACATAAGGAAATATTGAATGGATATATGTAAATGTTTTTCAGATCTTGGGTTTGAAAGGGATCTCATCTAAATGTGCTATAAAATATTGCTCTCGAAATGTTTGGGTCATAGTATTTAATTGTAAGTCAAACCTGGCTTCCAAAGAAAATAGACTTACAAATTCAGACATTTAAAAATAATATCCTTTAAAGTTCATATAAATCACAAATTAAACTAAGTAGCTTTAAAATGGTCTATTTTCAGCTGGAATATGAACTGTTACCTAGCTTATTCTTTCATTTAATGTGAATTTGTTGTTATTCACATCAGTATTGCTATCTTGTTTAGCAAAATAATTTTCTCTTTGGCAATAGTAGCTTGTTGATTTTTAATTCTCTTTTGTTAGATAGTTGTATTATTTCCCAAAGACCTTGAGTTTAGATATTTTTTATATCTCATTACCGTGTCCATTTTACTTCCAGCAACAAAGATTTATAACAACAGACTTCACAAGTACTATTTTGCATATGAAAAAGAATTTAAACATTTGGTGCTCTAAAACTGACAGAAATTAAAATTGCTACATCATCTAATCTCTGATTGTCTTTGAATCCTTAGTTCCATAAATTATCCAGAACCTTTTTTAGTTAACATTTTTAAAGAGGGGAACACCAGTGCCCAATTGGCCTGGTTGAGCTTTTTCTTTTTTGTTTTTGTAAAGTTGTCTCTACTGAAATATAATGAAAACATGAAACACTTCTGCTCAGAATAAATGGGTTAATAATGTAATCTCCAAACTACAATGTAAGGAGTTTGTATCCTTTCCCAGTACTAACTGCTGGATTATTCACCCGCTCTCAAACATTTTGGGCTTCTCTTAAGACATTTAAGGTTAAAGAAGCAAAAGTAACGGATTTCCTTGAGTGTTGACAAAATTTTCTGAATTATAAGTAATATCTTAGGGATAATTTATTATTTAATACTTTGAAAAAATTCTTTTCATTTGGGTCATGGCTTATTGTCTTTTAGAGAATTACAATTAATATGAAGAGAAATCCCAGCAGAAAATTGGTATATCTGCATTCTGGCTAACAAATCATTATCATTTTCTATTGTTATAAATTGATTTAGTAGTTATTATAGGTTACTATACTTAAGATATGTTTTTTGTTGTTTTTCACTTTTTTTAAGCCAAAACCTCACCAAAGATTATATTTTAATTGCAAATTGATTATAACTCCTTTGATCTCCGATATGCAAAATAATATTTAAGTCAGCTTTTCTTTCCATAGATTATCAAATATTCCATGATGTTTCCCATTTGAAAATAAAGTCATTCCCAATTTTAAAATAAATGGTCTCAGTAGAGGTATATATGGAATATTTTATTAGTAATTTATAATGAATCAAAAATATAACACACTACATGTTTCCATGAAATTAAATGCCAAATAAATTGGGACAAATTGTGTAAGGATCTCATAAACTTATATTGATTAATAAGAGAAAAAAATGAAAGCATCTACTCAGCATAAAGAAAATGTATCTAAAGGAAAACCGTCCAAACAATACTTATAATATGTGGTAGAAACAGCCAATTCTTCACCAAAACCCATGTTTTTCTCTTTTTCTTGGTCATATGGCTAGCTTACATTTCTTACCTTCCCCTGAAATTAGGCATGGCCATGTGACTGAGTTCTTGCCAATTGAGTGTGACCAAAGATGATGTGTACCAATTTCTAGATGGTACTTTTTTTTTTTTTTTTTTTGAGACAGGGTCTTGCTCTTTTGCCCAGGCTGGGGTGCAGTGGCATGATCACAGCTCACTGCAGCTTCAACATCCCAAATTCAAGCAATCCTCCTACCTCAGCCTCTCCAATAGCTGGGACTACTGGAGTATACCACCATGCTTGGCTAATATTTTTATTTTTTGTAGAGACAGGGTCTCACTATGGTGTCCAAGCTGGTCCTGAACTCTTGGGCTCAAGCTATGTGCCTGCCTTGGCCTTCCAAAATGCTGGGATTACAGGTGTGAGCCACCACGCCCAACCTAGGAGGCTTTTTAAGAATCAAATGTGGCCAGGCATGGTGGCACATGCCTGTAACCTCAGTTATGTCGGAGACTGAAATAGGAGGATCACTTGAACTCATGATGTAGAGGTACTAATGAGCTGAGATCGTGCCATTGGCATGATCCAGCCTAGGCAATAGAGGGAGTTCCTGTCTTAAAAAAAAAAAAAAAAAAAAAAAAATCAAATGTGCCTTCTTCCTGCCTTCTTTCACTTTCCACTGGTTGGGATACTGAGAAAACTGAAAGCTTTCGGGAATGCCCCAACTTGGAGAGATTCTGGGTCACTGAGTCACTTCACAGAAAACTGACAATCAGGTATGTATGCCTCAAAATGACAGCATAAATAAGGGAAAATCTTATATTCTGTTTGAGCCATTGCATATTTTGGAGTACATCTGTTACTGCAAACAACCAAAACTAAAAAAACGATATCTTTCCGTGGGGTTCTGTGAGAATGAAAACCTAAAATATTTTACATCAGCTTAGCAGTCCAGCAACCAATGGTGAGGAAATAAATATAGCAGCCGGGAAGCCTGTAGCTGTATTTCGAAGTGGCAAAGCATGGATAAACCGTTTCCTGTATACTAAAGGTGGTCCGTGTGATTACTGAAACTGTAGTTCAGGGGAAATGGATGGAAAGAGCCAGAGGAGCGGTGTGTTTGAGAGTTCCTTGCTAAAATGTTTCATGAGAAAGCAGTAAACTCAGGCAGGAGTTACATGGATTTCACAGAGATTGAAGGGAATGGAAAAGAGTTCTGAGAGGAGGTGCCTTGGGTTGAAAAAGTCTACTGCTTCTGGACCCCAAGTATTAGGAAATTGAAAAAAGTATTGAATAAGAAAAGCCCGTGGAGATTGCTCAACTAAACATGAGAACTCAACCTCATGGCAAAGATCAGAATTGTTTGTGTTGCCTCCCGTTTCAGAGGGACTCCAAGCAAACTTTTATCCTCACGAAGCAAGGTATGAGAGTTGTGTGGCTTCCAGGAAGGAAACAGTTCTCAATACCTACTTCAAATGAGACCATAGCGTGTTACATGTTACAGTCTTCTGACTTCTCAGAAGTCAGAGCAGGGGACCACTGAGAATAATGAATAAGTGAGTTCCTCTTAGAAAATAGGTGGAGTCAAATAAAAAACTGCCTGTAGGCCAGGCATGGTGGCTCACACCTAAAATCCCAGCACTCTGGGAGGCTGGATGGAGAAGAGGGATGCCAGGAGTTAGAGACCAGCTTGGGCAACATAGGGAGACCCAACCTCTACCAATAAATAAATAAATAAGCTGGGCAAGATGGCGTACGTGGGTAGTCCCAGCTACTCAGGTTAAAGTAGGGGGATGACTTGAACCCAGGAGTTCAAAGCTGCAGTGAGCTATGATCGTATCACTGCACTCTTGCACTCCAGCATGAGTGACAGAGTAAGACCCTGTCTCTACAAAACAGGAAACAAAAAGAAACGTTTAAAAACTGCCTCTACTGAGAGAATTGGGAGCAAGGGTTTCACTGCTGTGAATCAATGACTGCTGTAGATTCTCATTCTTCCCTTTTTCAAACGGAAATTTTAATGTCAGTTATCTTCTTCCTGCTCTGCATTGTGTACTTGGTGGAAGTTGGTGGGGCGGGGTGGGGAAGATATCTTTAACTTCCCAGGTCACTGGACTTGATGGAAAGGAGCGTGTATCACCAGAGACAGAGGACATGGAGAAGACTGCAATAATTGGATGGTACTTGAGGTGATCTTCCTTAGGGAGAAAGTAAGCTGAGTAACTAAAGCTTTGTTCTCTTCCTGGACACACACTAGGCTACATTTCCCAGCCTCTCTTGCAAGTATCTGTGGCTATGTGACTGAGTCCTAGCCAACTGGAATGTGAATGGGAGTGATATGTACCATTTCTAGGCCCATTACCTCCATAGTCTTTCTCCCCATCCATTAGCTGGTTACAGAAGATGGCAAGTATGCTAAGTGATGGTGAAAGTCACAGATGAAAGGAGCCTGGGTCCTTCATTCACCACTTGAAGGTCATCTACCCATCAACCGGTAATATCTTATGCAGAGTGTTACATGAGAAAGAAAAACTTCTGTTGTGTACTTGAGCTGTTATTCATTTGAGGTCTATTTTATTCCTGCAGCACTACCATACAATAATAGGTAGACTCATAGCAACTGAGGAAAATCTAGGTAGCACTGTAGCAAAAAAAACAAAGGTATCAAACGATATCCCAAAAAGCAAGGTCTAACATCTCATCGTGGGGGGGCAAAAAACAAAGAATAAGGTAAGTCTCCAAAACACTGCCTGCCAACAGTACTGGGAGGAGTTATTTTAGGAATGGATGGTAAGGCTTTTAGAGAGATTAAAAATGCGTAACTCTCCAGCTTCATTAAACTACAAGAAATGAGTTTAACTGTGATCCAAAGGATGGAATGAAGTGATAGGTGAAAAGCCAGAGGAACACCTAAAACCTGAGAATCAAACCTAGAGACATAACTGAAGCAGTAAGAATGTTGGAGGAATATATTAGTAGGGTAAAGAGAGGAAGAAATCAAGCAGTGAATCAGAGTTAAGGCAAGGACACCAGAAATCTCATGAGGGACAAATGAAAACCAGATTGTCAAAATCCTTGAATCCAGGTAGAGATTTGTATACTTAACCCCATAAGGTTTAGAGTAGAAGGGTAGTTAAATAGGGGATAAGAATCAGAAAGAGAGCCATTGGAAACTCTTTTTTTTTTTCTTTAATTGAGACGGAGTCTTACTCTGCCGCCCAGGCTGGAGTGCAGTGACGTGATGTTGCCTCACTGCAACCTCTGCCTCCCAGGTTCAAGCAATTCTCCTGCCTCAGTCTCCCAAGTAGCTGGGATTACAGGCACCCACCACCATGTCCAGCTAATTTTTGAATTTTTAGTAGAGATGGGGTTTGGCCATGTTAGCCAGGCTGGCCTTGGACTCCTGACCTCAGGTGATCTGCCCACCTCAGCCTCTCAAAGTACTAGGATTACAGGTGTGAGCCACTGCACCCGGCTGGAAGCTATTTTTTTTTTAATTCAGATGTTTAAAATCGTAAGTGACTAGATATAAGGTAATACTAGTAACCTAGATCATGTGAACAGCAAATTTTTTTTCTTTAATGAGATGAGTGGGAGAGACATTGTAAAGGAAGTGTTCTGAGAATTGATGACCAATTCAATGAGGAGTCATCCAAAGGACTGGAATGCCCAAGTCACAGGAATCAAGAGCTGACATCCTCTCACTAGAGTATACGTTCCCCAATGGCAGAAACTTTTCTCAACTGTGTTCCCAGTGCCTGAGCAATATCGAAGGCATAAAATGAATTAATATTAATGAATCTTTATTTCTGATGGAGTTTGGGACACTGGGAAGTTTGAGGGGGCTTCAGGGTTGTTTTTGGGGGTGTCTTTTTAGGCAGCCAAGTAGAATCAACCAAGAAAGGTTAGATTACATTTAAGGTGCATTATTTGCTAAGACAAGAAAAAATATACAAATATATATTAGAAATATATTCAATAATACCTGAGATGAAAAGACTACTTGTTCAACAAAAAGAAACTGATTTATGAAACCCAGTGTCCTCTGTGATTTCTGGTTCATTAATTGATTATTTAAAAAACCTCTATTTCTGACATAGCTATAACTGTTAATAGGAAAACAATACTAAGCTAACACCAAGCTTTTTTTCCCAATAAACTTCATTTTAGAACACTTTTAGATTTACAGAAAACTTCAGATGATACTACAGAGAGTTACCAAACACTCTGTACCCAGTTCCTCCATTAGTAACATCTTACATTGGTACACTTTGTACAACTAATAATCCAATATTGCTTCATTGTAAATAACTGAAATCCCTGGATTAATCAGATTTTCTTAGTCCCCTCTCCTGGCTTATCTAACGCCCTTTTGCTGTCCCAGGATCCTGTTTAGGATCTTACACTGCATTTGTTTATGTCTCCTTAGGCTTCTCGTGAGTGACAGTTTCTCAAACACTCCTTGTTTTTGATGACCTCGACAGTTTTCAGAAGGACTGGACAGGTATTGTGTAGACTGTCCCTTAATTGGGATTTGTCTGATGTTTTCCTCATGTTTACACTGGGTTTTTGGCAGGAAGATTGCAGAGGTAAAGTGCCATTTTTCACAAATCATAGGGAATCATACATACTGTCAGTATGATATATCACCATTAATGTTGAGCTTGATCACCTGGTTAAGGGAGTGTTTGACAAGTTTCTCCACTGTAAAGTTACTCTTTCTTCCCCTGTGTATGATGTACTCTTTGGAAGTCACTAGGTATCTACACTTAAGAAATTATGCTCCCTCTTCATGAGGGTGGGGTGTGTACATAAATTATTTGGAATTCTGCACAGGAGATTTATCTTTTCTCCCCATTTATTCATTCAATCACTTATTTCTATCAGTATGGACTCATGGATATTTTATACTTTGGGTTATAATCCAAGGCTACTGTATTTATTTTGTTCAAATTATTTCAACTTTGGTCATTGGGAGCTCTTTTATTTGGCTCCTGTGTCCTTTTCATATACCTTCATGGTAGATTATTTTCATTTTTTTCCTCGAACTTTCTTTCTGGTCGTATATTTGAGATGCTGCAAGCCTGGCTCATTTTCATATTTCCAGCCCCAGTCTTAGAGTTAGCCATCCAAGAAGGAAGGTCTGGTTCCTGTTCTTGGGAAATAGCTTCAAAAATCAATATCTGGGCACTAGTTATACTTATTGCTACTGGCATATTGTCAGCTCCAGGCCGTTACAACTGATAGAAAATATATAGTGTTATTAAAAAGTCAAAAAGTAACAGATGCTGGCGAGGCTGTGGAGAAAAGGGAACGTTAACACGCTGTTGGTGGTGTTATAAGCAGAATTTTCAATGCCATCAAAGAAGTAACACTCAAATATAAATTTCCTTAGCAAGACAATTTACTTCTATAGAAGGGTGCAGCTCACAGATGGAACAATGGCAAGTGCACACCTGGACAAGGAGGGGGAGGGTACTTATGCCTCACAGGGGTCGTCCCTACTGCTGTGTCCTTCCCCTATTGGCTAGGGTTAGACCCACAGCTAGACCAATCCCAATTGGCTATTTTAAAGAGAGCAGGCGTTGGAGCTGGAGTGGCAGGTGGGTGGTTTGGTGGGAAGGACCGTTACGGTCAGGTCAGAGCAGGTTGCCAGGGGTGACTAGGTCAAAGAAGGTGACCAGAGCAGTTGACTGGAGCAGGTGACTGGCATGAGTCAGGATGGAGCCGGGGGGCCGGGGGATCAGTTGTGAACCACTGATTAGAACCAGTGGAAAAAGTTGTTTACTGAAACTACAAGGAAGTTAAACTTTAAAATAGAGAATTAAAAAATAAGAGAGCTGAACATACTGACATACTAATTCTTTGAAGAGAAACTTGAGGTCCACTATATCTAAGAGTGGGAATGTAAATTAGTTCAGCCCCTATAAAAGCAGTTTGGAGATTTCTCAAACACCAAAAAATAGAACTATCATTTGACCTAGCAATCCCGTTAAAGCTGCATCGTTCTTCTGGGATAAATACCCGAGGTTTGTCGTCTCACCTCAAGGAAATCAAGGACGTGGACACACAAGAAGTGAGTTTAAGAGCGGATGTTTAATCAGTGAGAGAAAAGAGAAAAGAGAAGAGCTCTCTCTCTGCAGACTGGGAGGGGTTCCTGAGTGGGTCTTCCGGTTCCATGGTGAAATGCACGGGGTTTTATAGGTGAGCTTGAGAAGTCTGTGTCTGATTTACATAGAGCCCAAAGACTGGCTGGACCAGGTGTGCCATTTACAGAATGCATGAAGAAGCTGGTCACCCCACCCTATTCTTTCATTATGCAGATAGGGTCTCTACCTGGCCAGAGCCATGTTGCCTGCTTTTTCTTTTTCTTTTTTTGTTTTTGAAACAGAGTCTTGCTCTGTTTGGTGTTGCAATATAAAAAAATACTTATATTCTGTTGGGTGTGGTGGCTCACCCTCTAATCCCAGCACTTAGGGAGGTCAAGGCAGGTGGATCACCTGAGATCAGGAGTTTGAGACCAGTCTGGCTAACATGGTGAAACCCCATCTCTACTAAAAATACAAAAGTTAGCTGGGTATGGTGGCAGGCATCTGTAATCCTAGCTATTCAGGAGGCTGAGGCATGAGAATCACTTGAAGCTGGGAGGTGGAGGTTGCAGTGAGCCTAGATCGTGCCACTGCACTCCAGCCTGGTGACAAAGTAAGACTGTTTCAAAAAAAAAAAAAAAAAAGGATTTAGAGAATTTAAAATTTGGAAAATAAAATGTATTAAAGATATTAATATTATTTAGAAAAATGGCCGGGCGCTGTGGCTCACGCCTGTAATCCCAGCACTTTGGGAGGCCTAGGCGGGTGGATCACGAGGTCGAGAGATCGAGACCATCCTGGTCAACATGGTGAAACCCCGTCTCTACTAAAAATACAAAAAATTAGCTGGGCATGGTGGCACATGCCTGTAATCCCAGCTACTCAGGAGGCTGAGGCAGGAGAATTGCCTGAACCCAGGAGGCGGAGGTTGTGGTGAGCCGAGATCGCGCCATTGCACTCCAGCCTGGGTAACGAGAGCGAAACTCCGTCTCAAAAAAAAGAAAAGAAAAATGATGGTTGATTTAATAAGGCCCCCAAGCATATGAAGTGACTATGCCAAAGATAACGAGTGTCCTTTCACTAATCATGAAAAGATGAAAATAAAACTACATGAACACTTATTAAGTGTTAGATAACTCACCTTGGTCAACCCATTTAAAACTCATAACTCCATGCTGAGCAAAGTAATATTTTCAGATGAGAAAATAGGTTTGTAAACCAAAAAGTATCTGAGGCAAATCTCAATCACTTTGGAAAGTTTATTTTGCCACGGTTAAGGTTTATGTGCCCATAACACAGCCGCAGGAAGTCCTGACAACATGTGCCCAAGGTGGTCGGGGTACAGCTTGCTTTTATACATTTTAGGGAGACATAATACATCAATCAATACATGTCAGATTCCCATTGGTTCAATCTGGAAGGGTGGGACAACTAGAAGGGCAGAGGCAGGGGTGGGTGGAGGGCTTCAGGTCATAGGTACCTTTAAACATATTCTGATTGGCAATTGGTTGAAAGAGTTATTATCTAT
The DNA here is from genome assembly GCF_048565385.1 of Saimiri boliviensis. Classification (NCBI taxonomy): domain Eukaryota; kingdom Metazoa; phylum Chordata; class Mammalia; order Primates; family Cebidae; genus Saimiri; species Saimiri boliviensis. The sequence goes on from NC_133462.1 coordinate 62,401,686, forward strand.
GGAAAGGAATGTCTGGATTATGTTAGGGATGGTGGAGACCTAGGTTTGATCATGGAGGTGAAGCCTCCAAGTAGCAGGCTTTAGAGAGAATAGACAGACTGTAAATGCTTCTTATCAGACTTAAGGTCTGTGTTTATGTTAATACCGGAGTGGTATAATAAGGCGTGCCTGACCCCCACTTCCTGTCATGGTCTGAACCCATCTTTCAGGTTAAATTTTAGGATGCCCTGGCCAAGGAGGGAGCTCATTCAGATGGTTGTATGGGGACCTTCAAATTTTATTTTTGGTTTACAAGGCTCAAGTTTGGTTAAAAACCTTTTAAGGACCTCTGGTTTCAACTTCAACATGTTATGATATTGGATATTGTCACTTACATCCTTAAGAAAAAGCTAAGCAGACTGAAAAAACTACCTTTTTTTGAATTGGAAATTAAATAATAACGTGCTTCTAAATAACACATAGGTCAAAAAGGAAGTCTCAGGAGAAATGGAAAAATATTTGAACAAATGATAAAGAAAAATGCAACTTATGAAAATTTGTGGAATGCAGTGAAAGCCATGTTCAGAGGGAAATTTACAGCTTTAAATGTACCTATTAGAATGAAACCATAAGAAAGAAAAAAGTAAAAAAGAAAATAACTTTTAAAAAAGAAATGAAGGAAGACCTAAAGTCAATCATCTAAGTTTCTACCTTAGGAAACAAGAGAAAAAGAGGTGTTTTTTTTTTGTTTTGTTTTGTTTTGTTTTTCTAGACAGACTCACTATGTGACCCAGGCTGGAGTGCAGTGGCACGATCTCAGCTCACTGCAACCTTTGCTTTCTGAGTTCAAACGATTCTCCTGCCTCAGCCTCACAAGTAGCTGTGACTACAGGCGAACGCCACCATGCCCAGCTAGATTTTTTGTAATTTGAGTAGAGATGTGGTTTCACCATGTTGGCCAGACTAGTCTCAAACTCCTAATCTGAAATGATCCACCTGCTTTGGCTTCCCAAAGTGCTGGGATTACAGGCGTGAGCGACTGCGCCTGGCTGCACGTCTTTTTGGTAGAACAATTCATTTTCCTTTGGGAATATACTCACTGATAGAGATACAGGAGCTAGAAAAATTATTTAAGCAGGTAGGGTAAGAGAGTCCTTGGTAAGGTTTCCTTTTCATAAAAAGCAGCCCCCCAAGTCATTTCTTTTCTAACAAAAAGCAGCCTGAAAATCAAGCTGCAAGCATAGATAAGCAAGCTAAAAACTTGCATGGGTAAATACCGGCAGCTGTGACAATAGAAAAGGGATACCTGGAAGCCAGGTATATTCAACATGAAGGTTCCCTCTTCTCTTCTTTGTTGCTACGTGTGCAGTAAAAAAGCAGGCAACAGCCGGGTACGGTGACTCACACCTGTAATCCCAGCACTTTGGGAGGCTGAGGCAGGTGGATTAGTAATCCCAGCACTTTTGGAGGCAGGGCAGGTGGATCATGAGATCAGGAACCATCCTGGCTAACTCGGTGAAAACCCATCTCTACTAAAAATACAAAAAACCTGGCATGGTGGCGCACGCGGGTAGTCCTAGCTACTGGGAGGCTGAGGCAGGAGATATAAATACCAATGAGAATTAGTTCTTTCCCAAATGAAGCATGTGATTGGGTAGTGGAAGACAGACCCGAAAACAAAACAAGGCAAAAAAAAAAATTATAAATGTGCAATGATAGAACTTTGCAAATGGCCCAGGGCCCACAATGTCATGGGGTTGATTCTTCTTTGGGGTAGGGGGTTGCATCAGAAAGGATTCAACAAGAATTTAATACCTGAATGCAGTGTAGAAAAACCAGTGCTGTACATATTTTCTAGGGAACTGGGATGAGGGAAATAGCACCTGAACACAGGAATGGAGATACAAGGCGGAGTGCTTCTTGATGAGTACCGTAGTCATGGCAGGAGCATAGGAAGTGAGGACAGTAGCTTGAAAGATAACGCTGTAGACACAGGGAGAGAACAGAGCAGAGGGGGGCTTTGTTTGCCTTGCAAAGAATCTCACATTTATCAGTAGACAATAGAGAACCCCTAAAGAGTTTTAAGCCAGATAGTAACATGATGAGATTTTCATTTTATTTAGACCATTCCTGTAGCAATTTGGAAGATAGGTTGGAGCAAGAAGAAAAACTGGAAGCATATGGCCTATAAATAGGCCATTGCAGTCATCTAGGTGAGAAATATTTGAGGGCTCAAACTAAGGTAGTAGCAGACGGAATGTAGAAAAGGAGACAGAAAAAATGGTCAAGAAGCCTGGGCAGGGTGGCTCGCATCTGTAATCCCAGCACTTTGAGAAGGCCAAAGCAGACAGATCACTTGAGATCAGGAGTTCGAGACCAGCCTGGCCAACATGGTGAAACCATGTCTGTACTAAAAATACAAAAATTAGCCAGGCGTGGTGGCTCACGCATGTAGTCCCAGCTTCTTGGGAGGCCGAGGCAAGAGGATTGCTTGAACCCAGGAGGCAGAGGCTGCAGTGAGCTGAGATCGAGCCATTGAACTCCAGCCAGGGCCACAGAACAAGACTCTATCTCAACAACAACAAATAAGAAGACTCTTGGTGACTGACTAGATGTGGGGGATTAAAGAAAGGGAGATGTCTAGGAAGATACTATTTCTGGCTTGGGCTGTTGGATAGAGGATGTTGCTGTCTGCTAAGAGAGGAAGAATAGGGCGAGCCTTTCTGAAGGCAGAAATACTGAATCAGTTTGCCAGTGGTGATATCCCAAAGATTTCCAATAGATTGTTGCGTATGCAGGTCCAAAGCTCAGAAGAAAAACCTGAATGAAAGGTATGGATTTAGAGTTCATCAAATTTCAAATCGGTTGGAGTCTAGCTAAATGGGATTTGTTCTATGCTGATGGCATATAGTTTAATCAATATATGTTATGTAGATGAACATTTAAAAAATCATTTAGGTAATACTAAACCCAATGGGATGATGGCATAGAAGACTCCAACACTCCTACCACTCATTAACAAGGACTATTATAAAGTAATTAGAAGAGATTTCAAATAAATAAATAGAATGTAAACAGCCACCATAATGAATGTTATGCTTACTCTAGTTGCTGTTATTCCTCTGCCAATTAAATCATTATTGGGAACTAGTTCTTTTTCTTTGTTTTTTGTTTTTGTTTCATGTTTTTGTTTTTGTAACTAGTTTCTACCACAGATGTTTCACAAATGTTGGATGAAGAGTAACTACTAAATAAATAATGAAAAATGTATGTGCTGCTTAAAGTAAAAGCTTGAAACATATCAAATAATAAAACTGATTTTAGAAACAAATATTTGTACATAACAATGAGTGTTGTACTTTGGTGGTCTGAAAAACCGTGGTATGCTATTCATCTAATTAAACAGTACTGCCTAATTAAAACATTCTGGAAACATCGTCTTTTGGTATTATTTTCAGAGCCCATCTAGCAGTCATGTAAGAAAAACACCCCAATGATTTATAGTCAAAACTGATTTTTGACAAAAATCAGTACTTTTATCTTTTTAAAGTTTTTATTATGGGAAATTTTAAACATCTACAAAATAAACAGAATAGAATAATCAACTTTCATGTACTACTCATCCAGCTTGAGTCGTTAACCAACATTTTGTCATTCTTATATGATCTATAGCTTCATGCACTCCTCATGCCCCCTTAATTTTTATTACTTTTTAAAAGTTTTAAGGTAGATTTTGTATGCTTTTATATACCTTACATTGAAATGCACAGATGTTGCCTGCACAATTTTAATAAATGGATGCACCTTTGTAACCCACACCTCTATATAGACCATTTTCATCTACCAAGAATGTTTCCTTGTATTATTTCTTGTCATTTGTACCCAAAGGCAATCATAGGTCAATGTATTCATTTAGATTAACTTTGCTTGCCCTAGAACTTCAAATAAATAGAAACATACCATGTGCACTGTGTTCTCAGTTTCTTTTGCTAATCATAGGATCTTCAGATTCACCATGTGTTGCATTTACCAATACTTCATTCTTTTATGTGGCCGAGTTCTATCTTATGTGTATACCACAATTTGTTTTCCATTCTCCTTGTCCCAGATTTCTATTGCTGCACCACAAACCACCCAAACTAAGTGGCTTTGAAAAACTGACAGTCACCTTTTTCGCTCATGAATTAGCACTTGGTGCATGGCATAGCAGGGGCAGATTTTCTCTGTTCCGCATGGCACCCCCAGGGTGACAGAAAGCCTGAAGGTGACTTGATGGTCAGAGGCCAGAATTATCTTAAGATTCACTTATATACCTGGTGACTGAGGCTGGCTGTCAGCTGGAACCTTAGCTGGAGCCTATGCACATGGCTGCTTGGATTCCTCAAGGCCTGGAAGCTGGGCTCAAAGAATAAGCATCTCAAGAGAGCAAGGCAATTGCAGGTGGCATTTTTATGACCTATCTTTAGAAGTATTACTTTCTTCGTACTCTATTGGCCAACACAGTCACAGAGTTCTATCCAGGTTCAAAGGTACAGAGCAGAGACTCCACGAGTTGGTGAGGGGATAACAATGTCACATTCTAAGAACACATGGGATAACACATGTTGTGGTGGCCATCTTTGGATAATGCTATCTGCCGTAGTCTCCCTTCTGGCCACAAGAGTTCACATCTCTCCCACATGCAGAATACACTCAATGCTCTCTTCCAAGAGCCCTAAGTCTCTTACCATTATGGCATTAACACACAGTCCAGGATCTCTTCATGTCAATTAGGTCTGAATATGGATGAGACTCCTTGGGAGCAGCTCCTGCATTCAGTTCCTTCACTAGCATTCTGAGGAGTTGTGAACCAAAGAGAGAAGTTACATACTTGACACATACCCAACAGATAACAGAGGAACAGGACAAGGATAACCACTGTAAACCTTACTGCTCAAAAAGATGTTCATGCTCTGGGATTTCTTCCTTTTGATAAAATGTAGCTCATGTTTGCAACTAATACATTGTATTAGACTACTTTCTGCCTGTAGAAGTTTGGGGGCCCAATGAACTCTTTTCTTCTTGTACTGTCTTTGTTCCCTTCAGTCCAGGCAATGCACTTTTTCTTTAAACCTTGTGAGCTTTGTGTGTATTAATCTCCAATCTACTATATTAGAGAAAAGTCATACCCACAAATCTCTTCAAGCGAAGCCCTACTTTACCTAGAAATATCTATGAGACTGCCATGGGACAACCCTTTCAAGATCTTTAAATGCCCCATTGTTTAGCAGGGAAGATCTGTCAGGCATTTCCTTAAGATCCTTAGAAGGACTTCTGTCTACCTGAAAAGGTATATAAAATACCACCTTATGGCCAGATCTTCCCTGATAAACAATGAGGCATTTAAAGATCTACATGAGGATGGCTTGAGCCCAAGAATTCAAGATCAGCCTTGACAATGGTGAGACCCCATCTCTATTTAAAAAAAAAAAAAGTATTTTTATAATGAGCTGGTCCTGGTGACATGTGCCTATAGTCTCAGCTACTTGCTTAAGCCTGGGAGGCCAAGGCTACAGTGAACCGTGGTTGTACCACTGCACTCCAGCCTGGGCAACAGAGTGAGACCCTCTCTCAAACAAAAAAAAATTTTAGTATCACTTTAAGTCTTTCTGACTTCTGACTTTCTCTTCAGTCCTCACTGATAGCCTCCTCAAGGTCCTTTAAGCCTCTGCTAACACTTTATCTCCTCGAGGCCCTTCCAACCGTGCCTACTATCCAATCCGAAAGCCAACGCCACGTGTCTTAGGCTTTTTGTTTTGACAGCACCCCATCTCCAGGTACCAATATCTGTTCCAGTTCTCTATTGCTAAGTAACAAATCACCTTACACTTAGTGGCTTAAAAAACCAACAGTCATTTATTTTACTCATGAATCTGCAATTGGGCAGAGCTTGACAGAGACACCTCATCTCTGCTCAATGCAGCATCAACTGAAACAACTCACAGACTGGAAATTACTCCACAGGTAGACTCTGAAATCATCTGAAGGCTCACTTACCTGTCTGGGGTTGACAAAGGCTGTCAACTGGGACACTGAGGCATGAAATGTCCTGGTTAGTTTTCTTGCAGTACAGTGGCTGGATTCCAGGAACAAGCATCTCAAGAGAATAAGACAGAAGTGTGTGGCATCTATGACACAGCCACATAAGTCTCAAAAGTGTCACTTCCTCCATTCTTGGTTGATTGACACAGTCACAAAGATCTTCCTAGCCACAAGTAGAGGGAACATAGGAGATGTGATATGAGGTGGTGGCTGTCTTTAAGAAACGAAATCTGCCATAGTCCTTTTGCTATTACTTAGTTTTAACCTGTATCTTACTCATAAGTCTAGATTCCAAATGATATTTTATATTTCTGATGATCAAACCCATTTTTAAGGTGCCATGATTGAGATATTGAGAATGCATGGAGTTCAATTCCAAAAGAGTTTTTAAAATATTTTGAACAAAACCATCATCATTGTAAGTACTGTTTTAATCTATATGCAATTCTAGTTATCAGTCTTTTAACACAGTTTATACGTGTAATTGAACTGCATTGTCTACTCAGACTGTAAACTACAATGATTAGATTATCACTATTGAGGAGAATTAAATTTGACTGGCAAGAGATAACTAATTTCTCAAGCTCTTCAACACCTGAACAATCTTATAAAAATATTACGAGGCCCTTGGTATCATTCATTATTAGCATGCCTGATTCTTGTTTTCCCACCAGCACACTTCTATGAAGAAAATTAACTCCTACATATATTTTTGTGAATATAAATAACTCAAGAGCATATAACAATCCAATTATATGCATAATTATTTCAAGTTGTCTTTTAAAAGTTAGTCCTAAGGATCTCTTTTGCTAAACCCTGTATCCAAAGGAGACCAGAATTGACACGGACTTTTAAGAAAACCCTAGGCCGCTTTTCCGGACCTGAGGGAGCAGGAGGCGCCATCATGGGAGTTGGCATCCGTCACAAGGACTGAAAGGTTCAGCGCAAGGAGCCCAAGAGCCAGGATATCTACCTGAGGCTGTTGGTCAAGCTGTACCGGTTTCTGGCCAGGCGAACCAACTCCACATTTAACCACGTTGCGCTGAAGAGGTTGTTTATGAGTCGCACCAACCGGCCACCTCCGTCCCTTTCCCAGATGATCGGAAGATGAAGCTTCCTGGCCGGGAAAACCAAACGGCCGTGGTCGTGGGGACCATCACGGATGACGTGCGGGTTCAGGAGGTGCCTACACTGAAGGCGTGTGCGCTGCGTGTGACCGGCCGGGCCCGCAGCCGTGTCCTCAAGGCGGGGGGCCAGATGCTCACTTTCGACCAGCTGGCCCTGGACTCCCCCAAGGGCTGCGGGACCGTCCTGCTCTCCGGTCCTGGAAAGGGCCAAGAGGTGTCCCGGCATTTCAGCAAGGCCCCAGGAACCCCGCACAGCCACACCAAACCCTCCGTTCGCTCCAAGGGCCGGGAGTTCGAGCGCGCCAGGGGCCGACGGGCCAGCCGAGGCTACAAAAACTCACCCTGGATCCTACCTTCTTAATAAAAAGATTTTGGATGCGAAGAGAGAAAAAAGAAAGAAAGAAAAAAGAAAACCCTAGGCCATGTGTCGTGGCTCACACCTGCAATCCCAGCACTTTGGGAGGCCGAGGTAGGCAGATCGCTTGAACTCAGGAGTTCAAGACCAACCTGGAAAACATGGGAAAACCCCATCTCTACCAAAAATACAAAAATTAGCCGGTGTGATGGCTTGTGCCTGTGGTCCCAGCTACTCAGGAGGCTGAGATGAGAGGATCACTGGAACCCAGATATTGAGATGGCAGTGATCCAGGATCACACCACTGCATTCCAGCCTGGGTGACATAGTGAGAGCTGTCTCAAAAATAAAAAGAAAGAAAGAAAGAAAGAAAATCCCTGAGAAATATTTAATATATAATCCTTCCTGCATTGATATTTGATACACCCAATTGTATCAGGAATAGTCCACAGATATAGAAAGATGCTTCTTTTGAAACATTTTAACTTTAAATAAACCATCAATCACTGAATATGTATATATTCTTGTCACTCCCCTGCCCCTTGCCATTTATAGGGGGAAAGGCAAAACAAACAAATAAATAAATAAATAAACAAATAAATAAATAAAACATGGAAATATCAGTGATAATCATTTAATCTCATTGGTTGGGACCAGTTGGAGATGAATAATCTGATTTGCTAAGAGATCATGGCACACTGGCTATAAAAGAAAACTGAGCACAGGGAGGTAAATGTCCAGGCAGCTTGCAAATATTCTGGAGCACTGTACTCAGCCTGAATCAGGCTTTTGACATCAACATAAGAGAATGAGAGTGAGTCACTAAAAAACTTCCCACTCAAAGTTGATTTGTAAGTGATGAGTTATGAATTAGTGATAAATTAGCAGGTTTTACTTGGATGTCTTTTTACATGCTTAGTATACAGGTATAACATTTTAGATCATGTCAGTAACACAGGTTCAACTTTTAAAATAGATATTAAAAGAAAAAATAGCACAGTTGCATGTCAAATAAACATGCCTAGAATGACAGCCTTCAGCGGGGACCATGTGGCTATTCTCAAGGCCTCACCGCCATCCAGTGTCACTCTACCGCGATTGCAGAAGGAAGGAAACACACAACATTTTGAATACTGGATTTGCAAATATAATCATCGAAAGGTTTATACTTTTTTTTTAGAAAATAGCTTAAGTATGATTTTAAAGAAAAAAAATGGCAGAAGAATTTCTTCCTAATTCTATTATGTGAAGCATCCTCACCCTCCCCTCCTAGTTTTATCTCATTTTTTTTGTTTGGTTGTTTTTTGTTTTTGAGACAGAGTCTCATTCTATTGTTGAGACGGAGTCTCAAGGCTGGAGTGCAATGGCACAATCTCAGTTCACTGCAACCTTTGCCTCCTGGGTTCAAGTGATTCTTTTGCCTCAGCTTCCCAAGTAGCTGGGATTACAGGCATGGGCCACCGTATCTGGCTATTTTTTGTATTTTTAGTGGAGGCAGAGTTTCGCCATGTTGGCCAGGCTGGTCTCCAACTCCTGACCACAGTAATCCACCCACCTCAACCTCCCAAAGTGCTGGGATTACAGGCATAAGCCACCATGCCTGACCTTCCCTTCTAGTTTTAAACATTAACCTATTCTTCAAAGTCAAATGGTCTTCTCTTGTCATTGAATTTTGGTTGACTCTATTTTGTTGTTGGGAACATTTTCTAGTTAAGAAACATTATTTCACAGTGTTTAAATTATCAGTAGTCCATAGGAAATCTTAAAAGGTGAAAATAGACTTGATTATTCATATTATTCAAAGCTTTTTAGTCTTTTTTTTTCTTGGAATCCATGAATGAATGGCCATCTGGCCTTCTTGTTCCCACTAAAAACACAATCATTTTTTTTCCCAATAAAGTTATTGCTGATTCCCTCTTGATTTTGATTTTGTTCTAAATGGGTCTTTTTTTGACAGCCACAGAGTGAAATGTCTTGAAGGAGAAATTGCTCCATATGGTAGTATTGAAATAAAATGCCTGCCAAATTGGATTGATTGGAGCTCTGAATGCAGCAATATTAATATTAAGTGAAAATGCATATTTCATAAAAACCTTTGGGTGAAATAATACATGAGTCACAGAGCTATATTTCAAGATGTCAAATGGGAGTTCATGGTATGAAAATAAAATCCTAATTAAAGTAATGCCGGGTGTAATAGAAATGAGAGAAATGTGCCTAGGTCTTGAGGTACAGAGAAGACAAAACTATAATTTGGATAATAATACAGGGTTTTTAGTCTTGAAACCCATTAGTGGATAGTCATCATTGCCTTCTCATTGTCACTATACCCAGGCTTTGTTCGCAATAAAGCTGTTTCTGATTCTCTCTTTGAATTTGATTTTGTTGTTGACATAAACAGAGTGAAATGTCTCAAATAGCATTTGGAAAGTTAAGGGATGAATTGAGAGAAGGAAAAAGACTCATGCTTCTCTGTTCTCATATCAGTGGTTCTCAAACTTTCATATGCTTAGGAATTATCTGGGGAGGGAGGCATAGTACAAATACATATTTTTCAGGCCTTATCCTCACAGATGCATTCTAAGGCACCCCAAATATCAACTAGCTTTATCCTTATGGCCCACTGAGTAACTCATAACTGGATCTATGTATCAGTTTTTCTCAACATTGCAGAAACACCCTTCCTGGTTCCTTCCTCTTAAAATACCACTCTGCATGTTTCTTCTGAAATAGCCTATGCTTGGGGCTATTTCAGAAGAAAATACTAACGTCACCTAGAAATACTGATGTCAGCTAGAAATGTAAGGTTCCAGATCTACTCTCAAACATCTTCGGGCTTTGAACGAATGTGTGGCCCTGGGAAGTCTAAAAACTGTTGTGTGGCTTTAATGTTTATTACAGCCCCAAATATTTATTATGCATTTACTATTGTTTAAAAGTTGCTTCAGTAATTCACGTGTTCATCAAATATATTTGTATAACAAGATATTTTATTTGGGCAGGAACTTCTCTTTACCCTTGGCATTGCTAGAATCTTCTTTGGTCTGAGACGAAGTTCAGAGATACTAAAGTGTAGGTTCAGTCAGCTTAACTTCCGTTGTATCACTTTACATCTACTGATTTGCAAATGGGCTAAAGAGACCCCCTTTAATAGAAGGAGGGGAAGACTATAATTCTAGCATCCAGTGAGGTTTAACAAAATAACATTTCTGATGAACTGGAATAGGATCAAACCAAGTCTGATGCTGAATACCAGGATACGGCAACAAGGTCCCTAAGAAGGAAGAGGGATGATTGAATTATTTATTGATAAATAATAAACACTCCCAAATTTAGTGGCTTGAAACAAAAACAATAATTTATTTTGCTTATTAATCTGTGAGTCAGGAATTGAGATAGGTGAGATAAGAACAGCTCTTCTACACTCCATGATATTGGGGGTCTCAGATGGGATAGTCCCAGTACTTCAGTGCTGGAACACCTGAAGCTATCCAGCCACCCAAAGCCCTCTCTCTTACACACAGCCTCCCTACATGGCTAGCTTGAACATCCTCAACACATGGCAGCCTTACCATTGTCAGACATCTTGCATGGCAGTCAGAGCTCTAAGAGTGAGTTCTCTGTGAGGCCTGGGTGAAAGCTCCAAGCTTCTTATGACCTAGCCTCAGAAATTCAGAACATCACTTCTGCCACATCCTATTGGCCAAATGCGTCATTAAGACCAGCCGGATTCAAGGGAAAGAAAGTTAGACTCCACCTACTGGGGGGAGGAATAGCAACAAATCTGCAGCCATCTTCGGTCTTCCTGTGTTTGTCCTTCCTTCCAGTGTCCTCTGCCCACCAATCATTTACATTCATCCCAAATGCAAAATATGCCTACCCCCTCCCAAGGTTCCCAAAAGTCTCATCCCATTTCAGTGTTAGTCCAAAGGCCAGCATCTCCTTATGTAAATCGCGATGAGGATCCTTGATGTAGTTCCTTAAGGATGGTTCCTCTTGATCTGAAGACCATGAAATGAAGATGCAAGTGGTCTGCCTTGCCTATAAACCCAATATCCAACAGTAACACAGGGATAGAGTAATTGCTTTCAACACAGCCATTCAAAAAAGGGAGGACAGAATCAAAGGTTTGTGGCAGCCACTAGTCTGTATTTATGAAACCCAACCAGACCCATATCAATAGTTCCTTTGCTCTGAAGCCAATTCTTACTCTGACAATATTTTGTTGAAAGAGATGGGGGGTGGGAGGGGGACTTTTATTTTCAAATGCAACAAATTGGGCCTTCTTAATATGTCCTATAAGTTCTAAAAATAAATAAATAAATAAAGAGTTCCAGCTTAATTTTTTCCTCACTTCTCATATTTTATTGTAGAAATAATAAAATTATTAGAAAAAACAAATAACAGTTTCAGCATTCTGCCTGAAAATCTATTTAGCAAGAACCTCAAGACCTTTCTTTCCCACATGACTCCAAGCAACAGTTTGACTAACTGTTCCACTAGGACACATCTCACATGCCCTTTCTTCCAGCCTTGGATTTCCTCACTACACTCCAAAGTGTCACTTATAAGGCCATTACAAATTTCACAAATAGTCTTTCTTTCTTTCTTTCTTTTTTTCTGAGACAGAGTTTGCTCTTTTTGGCCAGGCTCGAGTGCAATGGTCCAATTTTGGCTCACCACAACCTTCACCTCCCAGGTTCAAGCAATTCTCCTGCCTCAGCCTCCTGAGTAGCTGGAATTACAGGCATGAGTTGCCACACCCAGCTAATTTTGTATTTTTAGTAGAGGCAGGGTTTTTCCATGTTGGTCAGGCTGGTCTCGAACTCCTGACCTCAGGTGATCCACCCTCCTTAGTCTCCCAAAGTGCTGGGATTACAGGCATGAGCCACATCACCCGGCCACAAATAGTCTTTTTCAGGCCCAGTGTCCACCTGCTACCTAGTCACCAAACTAATATCATATGTTTTAAATTTTCTTAAGGTAGCACTCACTCTTGGCACCAAATTCTGTTCCAGTTATCTATGCTATATAAATAACTACTCAAAACGACATTTTTTTTTTTTTTTTTTTTTTTTTTTTTTTTTGCTCATAAATCCATGGGTCTGGAATTTAGGCACTGAACAATGGAGATGGTTCGCCTCTGCCCTGCATTGTCTGGGGCCTCAGCTGTTATGACTCAAATGACTGGGTGTTTGAACAGGAAATGAGCTATATTGAGGGTTTTTACAGTGTGGTCTACATTAGATCGGTAGCTCAGGGCTCCAAGAATGAGTATAACCAGGGGCCTGTGCAGACGCTGCAAGGCTTCTTATGATCTAGCTTCAGAAGTCCTAGACTGTCACTTCTGCCACATTCTGTTTGTCAGGCAAGTTACCATAGCCAGCCCAGATTCAAAGGGAGTAAAATTCGACTTCATCTCTTCATGAGAGAAGTAGCAAAGAGTTTGCAACCATCTTAAATTGATCATAAGGGATATTGTAGACAGCAAGAATTGGTTTCCTCCACATCCATTTCAGCTTCATTTTCTCACTGCAGAGGTTAGAAAGCTAAAAGCTTTTCCTCCATTCTCTTGCAGTTGGGTTTAGAGGTGTGAACCAAGTTTCGTAAGTGGAGAGACAAGGCATGGGGCCTCCCCTTTTCTGGTCTACAATACTGCAGAGACAGAGGATCTACAGTTGGCGTCTAAAATAGTTGTGTGCTATTTTAGTGCTATGCAGTGGTAGGCAGAATTCTAAGATCACCTCTAAGATCCCCTCTCTCTGGTGTACACACTGTATCCCAGTTATTGAATAAGACACCAATCTAGGTGCTGCTATGGAGCATTTTGCAGAAGTAATTGAAGTCCTTCAGTTGCCTTCAAGTAATGGATATTATCTTGCATGAGCCTGACGTGATAATCAGGCGAGTCCCTAAAAGAAGTGAGAGAGACACTCTCCTGCTGACGTTGAAGGAACAAACTGCCTTGTGGCAGGGAACGGCAGGCAGCCTCTAGAGCTGAGAACAGCTCAGCTTAAGAGTCAGCAATCGAGCAGGAACCTCAGCCCTGCAACTTCAAGGAGCTGAACTCTTGCCATCAGCCAGTGAGCTTGGAAGAGACCTTGAGCCTCAGATGAGATTATTGTCCCAGATGACACCTTGATTTCAGCCTGGCGAGACCCTGAGTGGAGAACTCAGTTCAGCTGTGCCTTGACTTCTGATTTACAGGACTGTAAGAAAACAAATGGGTGTTGTTTTAAGCCATTAAGTTTGTGATACTTTGGTACATAGTGTCTTAGTCTGTTCAAGGTGCTATAACAAAATATCTTAGCCTAGATAACAGACATTTATTTCTCATGGTTCTGGAGACTGGGAAATCCAAGATCAAGGTACTGGAGATGTCTGGTGAGGGCCTGCTTCCTCAAGGTTGGTACCTTCTCACTGCATCCTTACATGGTAGAAGAGGCCAACTAGCTCTCTGGGGTCTCTATTATAAGGGCACTAGTCCCATTCATGCCAGGAGAACCTTCATGAGTGAATCACCTCCCAGAAGCTTTCTCATACTATCACATTGAGGATGATGTTTCAATGTGTAAATTTTAAAGAAATGGAAAACATTCAGACCACAGTAAATAGCAACAGAAAGCGAATACAGGCAGCATTGCCATTTGGTTGGTAGCTTTTTGTCACAATTCAGAGTGATTCTACAGTCAGAAGATGTAGCACAAAAGATTCCTGATTCTACAATCTCTTGACCATGCAGAGGCTGGAAGTCCAATGGCCACAAGTTTGTAGTAAATTTGGTAGTCATTCCTAAACTAGCTTAGAATTTCTTCCTTCAGTTTTTTTTAAGCATTCAATAGCAACAGTAGGTTCTGTTTTCTGCATTTGACTAATAGAGTTTTGCCTGAACCCACAAGCCAGACTCAGCACCAAGACCTAAAGTTTAATGGAAGCACTACTGTATCCTACAGCTGGCAAAGGAATTCATCCCAAACCAATTTTCTTTGATGCTTGATCCCATCTTGGGGCAAATGTGTCTATGTCATTATGAACTAAAAGATCTGTATCATTAAAGACTTATTATTCAGAGCACAAGATACTTTGCTGTAGAAAACTGTCTCATTATAACAAAACAGAGAGTATTCTAGCTTTCATCACATGAGCTATTGATGACCATGTGATCAATGAATTCAGTGACACAACAACATTGACAGAGCTCTACTGAATTCAGCCAACAACCAATGATCTTGAAAGAGGGCATCAAGTGGGTAATAGATGTAAAGTTGAACTTCCAGAAGGACCCAGGCATTCTCCCTCTACATACAGAAAAGTACAAGTTGCAGATACACACACATACATATATGTATTTATCTGTATATATGTATCTATGTATGTATCTATGTAAGTATGTAGCTATATATGTACATATGTGTGTGTGTGTCTCTGTGTGTGTGTGTCTGTCTGTCTCTCTGTGTGTGTATATATATATTTTTTTTCAAGAATATTTAGAGAACAGAGTCCTCATTGAAGATTTAGGCAGTGTCAATGACTTCAAACAGAGATGGGTCAGTTCTCTTTGATTCTTCTGGGCTGGCTCAAAATGTGGCAGAAAGGTACATGCAGGTTCTGGTGCCTGACAGAAGACTGATGAGTGGAACCTGCACATGATGGTTCTGTGTTATGAATCTTGTTTAGTATAGGATAAAGTTTGTAAAATACAGTGACAAGCATCTGGCATATAGCAAATGTTCAGTAAATATTAGGTTTTTTAAAAATCCTTTTTAAGGCCGGGCACGGTGGCTCAAGCCTGTAATCCCAGCACTTTGGGAGGCCGAGGCAGGTGGATCACGAGGTCGAGAGATCGAGACCATCCTGGTCAACATGGTGAAACCCCGTCTCTACTAAAAATACAAAAAACTAGCTGGGCATGGTGGCACATGCCTGTAATCCCAGCTACTTAGGAGGCTGAGGCAGGAGAATTGCCTGAGCCCAGGAGGCAGAGGTTGCGGTGAGCCAAGATCGCGCTATTGCACTCCAGCCTGGGTAACAAGAGCGAAACTCCATCTCAAAAAAAAAAAAAAAAAAAAAAAAAAAATCCTTTTTATGGAAGTAACTATGTACATATAAAACTTTATACATAATTACAATAAAACATGTGGTTTCTACTTTCAATGAGTTTCTAAACCAACAGATAAACATTTAAAATGGTTATTTCCTGGCCAGGCGTGGTGGCTCATGCCTGTAATCCCAGCACTTTGAGAGGATGAGTTGGGTGAATCACCTGAGGTCAGGAGTTCGAGACCAGCCTGACCAACATGGAGAAACCCATCTCTACTAAAACTATAAAATTAGCTGGGCATGGTGGCACATGCCTGTAATCCCAGCTACTCAGGAGGCTGAGGCAGGAGAACCACTTGAACCCGAGAGGTGGAGGTTGCGGTGAGCCAAGATCACACCATTGTACTCCAGCCTGGGCAACAAGTGTTTTTTGAAACTCCATCTCAAAAAAAAAAAAAAAATATAATACTTTTTGTTTTAAAGAGATATTCTTACTAAGATGATGGGATATTGATTTTATAATATACTTACATTAATTGGAACATAATTTATTGTTGTTATTGTTGTTTTTGAAATAAAATCTCACTCTGTCTCCTAGGTTGGAGTGCAGTGGCATGATCTTGGCTCACTGCAACTTCTGCCTCTTGGGTTCAAGTGATTCTCCTGCATCAGCTGCCCAAGTAACTGGGATTACAGGTGCCCACCACCATGCCTGGCTAATTTTTGTATTTTTAGTAGAGATGGTGTTTTATCATGTTGGCCAGGCTGGTCTCAAACTCCTGACCTCAGGTGATCTACCCACCTTGTCCTCCCAAAGTGCTGGGATTATAGGTGTGAGCCACCGTACCCAATGGAACATATATATATATATATATATATATATATATATATATATATTTTTTTTTTTTTTTTTTTTTTTTTTTTTTTTGAGACGGAGTTTCGCTCTTGTTACCCAGGCTGGAGTGCAATGGTGCGATCTCGGCTCACCACAACCTCCGTCTCCTGGGTTCAGGCAATTCTCCTGCCTCAGCCTCCTGAGTAGCTGGGATTACAGGCACGCGCCAACATGCCCAGCTAATTTTTTTGTATTTTTAGTAGAGATGGGGTTTCACCATGTTGACCAGGATGGTCTCGATCTCTCAACCTCGTGATCCACCCGCCTCGGCCTCCTAGAGTGCTGGGATTACAGGCGTGAGCCACCGCGCCTGGCTTCGAACATAAATATTTTTTAATAATGCAACACTAAACAATAGCACATAGTATGGGAGCAAATGGAAAGTGAAATGGGTGATTGAGTTTAATCAAGAAAAGCATTTAAACCATAGGAATGGTGCATTACATAGAGCTACACATTTGGTTTCATGTTTGAATACTTTCAACTTTGCAAAATTTCTCTCAAATATATTTAGACACAAGGTGTCAGCACAACCTTGAGCTCAATTAATTCTCATCAGAATATCCAGATAATCAGGTAAGAAAGACGATCTAAAGACACCAATGTAGCTTTGTTTCTCTCTTGTATTAAACATGCTGCTTGGTTATTTAGTACTGATGAGTTTTAAATGCTCTAATATAAACTCCAAGGGGTGCTCAAACATAATATTAAGGCAAAGCACAAAACCACAGGAAAACAATAAAATGTATCTAACGGGATTATGTAATAAATCATATAGATTTTACATAAACAACTTATATGGCAATAAACCCCTAATATGATTATGAAAAATGTGTAAAGGTTAGTGTTGTTTGTTTCATGCCTAATTAGATATCATGCATCTCAGACTATTAACAATAGAAAGCAATTTCTACAAATACAGGTTATCACTGACATGTACCCGCTCAGGCTCAGGCAGAATCCAATAAACTGCGTCCAACAGGAAGTTAATGAATGTATTTTCTAGACTTCCACTTCTTATCACAGGTGTTTCATTTATTTGTATCCATCCATTAACTGACTTTCAGAATATTACTGTTCACAGTGCTTGGGAATAAATCAGGATATTACAATAAAAGGGTCAATTCACCCAAAAGACATAACAGTCCTGAATGTGTATGCACTCAAAGCTGAATTTTTCTTCCTCTGCCTTTTTCTTTAATATTTAAATTTGCTAGATCTAAGTATGTACATCTTTAAGCCTTCTGACAAATCATGCTATAATGCCCTCCAGAAAGATTGCACCAATTTCTACTCCTAGCCAGGATATGTGAAAAATGCCTCCTCTCTTCATTTTCACCAATACCAGATGACCATTCTATCTAAAATAGTCTTTAGATGTGGTTTTGCTTCTTTCCCATTTCTCCTACTAATGACAAGTATAAAAGCATAGGGATTTTTTAAAGTATAAATTCTTATACCTGCTTTCAATAACAAATGAATTATGATGCTATTTATATGTAAACCTAGTGCTTCAGAAATGCTTAAGAATGGTTCAAAGGTTTTATTTGAAATTTGATATGGAATTATCATTTTGCACAAACGTGTGTGTGAGAGAGACAGCGTCAAGGTAAGTAAATTCTCCTCTAGTAACATTTGTATACATCTTTATCACTAAATTGTTACCTTATTGCGATTTTTTTATCAAAATCTTGCTCTACTGCTTAGGCTGGAGGGCAGCGGTGCACTCACCGCTCACTGTAGCCTTGACCTCCCAGGCTCAAGGGATCTTCCAGCCTCAACCTCTCAAGTAGCTAAGACTACAGGCATGAGCCACCATGCCTGGCTAATTACTTTTTTATTTTTTGTAGAGTTGAGGTCTCCCTATGTTGCCTAGGCTGGTCTCAAACTCCTGGCCTCAAGAGATCCTTTGGCTTCTCAAAGTGCTGAGATTACAAGTGCGAACCACTATGCCTGGCCCATTTTTGATAAAGTTTTGCCTCATAGATTGTGACCCTCCTTAATGGCAGAGTTCGATATGTTTTTTAATGTCAGGAGATTACAGAGTCTGGTGTAATAATCACTCAATAAATGTTTGAGGGAAGAAAGGCTGAGATAAAGGAAGACATGAAGGAAGGAAATATAAACTTGGTACTTATCCAAATTGCACAAATTTCAGTTAACAAAAGGAGGTTAACTGTATTCACTTTATTATTATTATTATTATTATTATTAATTTGTTGGCTTCTAAATCAATTGACCATATTAAAAGTCTGAGGGCTGCCCACAGTGGCTCACACCTGTAATCCCAGCACTTTGGGAAGCCAAAGTACACGAATTACTTGAGTCCAGGAGTTCGAGCCCAGCCTGGGCAACGCGGCAAAACCCTGTCTCTACACAAAAATACAAAAATTAGCAGGGCATGGTTGTGCATACCTGTAGCTGCAGCCACTCTGGAGGCTAAGGCAGGAGAATTGCTCGAACCTGAGAGGCGGAGGTTGCAGTGAGCTGAGATTGCACCCTTGTACTCAAATACCCTCTCTTTTCCAATTTTTAAAAATAAATTCCAGTTGATAGTCTGCATTTCATATGAAAGAATCTGGGCTGGTTGACAATGTCAGAATGCTCTGTGTGAACCACCTCAACCCATGTTGAAGTGAGTTATATCCTTTCTTTCCTGGTTAATTACTGAATTGGGCTTTATTTTGTAAAATGAAGGCAAATTTTTCATTACAATTAGAATTTTATATTTGTGAAAAACACTTGTAAAAGTGAATCTAATGAGGATTCCATTAGCCTGAAACTTCTATTTAACTAGAACTTTGCTAGGCTGTTCACAGTAATGACTCTATAAAGTATGCAGTGTTTTGAAATGCATTCTGAATTACCAAGGATTTAATTATATGTAATACAGGTTTAGACATTGTTTTCAAGTAATTTAAAAATTGATGGTGCATTAAGAATCAACAATGGTTTTAGAGCTATAGTTGATTTTAGTGATTATCGAATTCAAATGCATCTTTGTACACATAAGAAAACTGAGGCCCTAGGCAGGTGGACTTATCCAGAGTCACACTAGTTAATGTCACAGTGGAGCTGGAACCCAGATTTACTGAATCCAGCCAACCATCATATCCATTGATTGGACAGACTAACTAACAGACCACTTCTTCTTCTATTTTTTTTTTAATTGACCTTAATTCCTCACTTAGAGAATAGAGAAGTTTTTCTGTAATAATATATAAAACAAAAATAGGTCAAATGGCCAATTACAAAAAAGACATGGAGATCTGTCTTTATGATGAGGAGAAACTCAGTTAATTGCCTAAAGTCTGATTATTTTGAAATCAAAGTTTTCAGAATAAGTTCTTCAGTCCAGGATCTGCCCTTTTATAGCTGTACATTTGGCACAGTGCTGCCATCTGCTACCTACTTGTTAGCTAACAATGAAGAATGATGAGAATTAACAAGAAGCAACTCAGACTTCATTCTTCCCGCCCTTCATGATCAAGTTGAGCATCTTTATCTCATTAACATCTGACTGTGAAATCCCTTGACACCTGAAAAGACTGGCAATTTATTTGTAAGGATATGGTACCTGATTGTGAAGCTTTCTGCCAGCAGAGATTTTTCAAAGATTTATCTTTCTCCTGCAGTAAATATCATATTTTTAATTATTCATAATGTTTCTCCTGTTTTACCACAAGCTACCTCAGAGGACAGAAGTGCATTAAGACTCTTCTGTTACTATAAGGGTGTGAAGTGTGAATAGAACATACATTTTTTAGCATTTCATCATTATTCTGGGCAAACAAAATTAAACATGATTTGCAAGTGCTGCAGTCAGAAACAACAAAAGGTGTAATGTGAGGCAACAGAATTTATATTGTATGCACACCAGAAAATTTAAATGAAAAATGCTCGTAGTTGAAGTGAAAACTGAAAAGATATCATATTCTTAACAGCTATATTAGAGAGGTAAAAATGTGAGCATGCCTATAAATATGACCTGAAATGCTTTATTTAGATTTGTGCTAAAGGAACACTCCACAATTTTGAGCGTATTCTATACAAGCTAAATTTGGTAACCTGCCTTTTCTCATATTGAATCCTTAATAATTAGTCAAAGAAAGGGAAACTTTCTTCATATTTTTAGGTTAGCTTATGTTATTATGTTGTAAGTGCTAATGTAAAAAGTGGCCCTGTTGGCTTTTCTTTCAGGCTCATTGAGGTGTAACTTACACATAGTAGAATTCATCATTTCTGGTGTAAAATACTATGAGTTTCAACACATACAGTCATAACTATCACCTCATTCAGGATAGAACAGCGTCCTGTACCCAAAGTCTCAGCCAGGCACGGTGGCTCACGCCTGTAATCCCAGCACTTTGGGAGATCAAGGGAGACAGGTCCAGAGATTGAGACCATCCTGGTCAACAGGGTAAAACCCCATCTCTACTAAAAATACAAAAATTACCTGGGCATGGTGGCGTGCACCTGTAGTCCCAGCCACTCAAGAGACTGAGTACTCGGGAGGCTGAGGCAGGAGAATCGCTTGAATCCCGGAGGCAAAGTTTGCAGTAAGCCGAGATCACGCCACTGCACTCCAGTCTGGCAACAGAGCGAGATGCTGTCAAAAAAAAAAAAAAAAAAAAAAAAAAAAAAAAGTCAAATGCTCCTTGGTTTGCAGGAGCCTACCCACTAGCATAAGCTACAGCTGGCTCATGAGAAGTTGCCTGCTGGAGAGCTGGAGGAACTTACTGGAAGTTGAGTGGAGAAACTTGTTTGAAGGCAAGTGCCAGGGAGCCCTCTGCACATCTGTTGGCAGCTGCTCACGATAACTTGGAAGAGAAACACTTTTATCTGCCATGCCTTGGAATTTTTTTTAGGGCCCTCTATTGACAAAAGCCTAACATTGCTCCAGCTGGCAAAGGAGAAATTATAGGGGCCAGCTCCAATATCATAAAGAAGCACGAGAGAGCTGAGATGCAATAAATTAATAACTGGCACACAGAGTATCAGAAAATCTACTTCCTCTGTGCCTTTCTCTGGAAAGTGACTCAAAAATATGATCCACCAAAAGGAAGTAAACTAGAAAAGAATAATATATGAGATCCAAGAAACAAGAGAGCCCAAGAACAAGGTAAAGTGAATTCCAGGATGTTGACAATGGAACATCCAGGATGACAGGGGATGCAGCAGGACTAGTGAGCAACCAGTATCTCTGACTAGAGCAAGAAAATAGATAACTCCAGAAGGGATGGCTCAAGAGACTGTGTGTGTGTGTGTGTGTGTGTGTGTGTGTGTGTGTGTGTAGAAGGAAGAAATGGAGTAGGAAGAGGAGGAGGGGAAAAAAAGAGGAGGAGAAATAAAAGAGGAAGAAAAGAAAAGAGACTGTATGTTTGAACACATTGAAAGTAGTTTTACACTCTGTCAGTGAATTAATGATAGATACATAGAAATTTAAGTGAACAAGTAACAGACAATTATTAATCCAAGAGGAAAAAAAGTTTTATAAAAAAATTGTAGTTCACTACATGTCTAGTTATGAAAATATTTACATGGTGTTAAAAATTCAATGAATATTCAACTGATCAAAAATTATGGTACAACTATATTAGGAAGATGAAGTGAGAATAGAAGAATCGGGAGGTACAGGAGAACTGAAGCCTCATCTTACCTAGCAGGAAGAGAATAACAGATGATAACCAACATGTTAAAATATAAGAAAGTAACATTGCAAAAATGTTATTTAAAAATATGAAGGTGAGTACCAAGAGAAAGACCAAAATGTGTCCTAAGTGGTGGTTTCTGGATAGCAGGAATTGAGGGTAAAGTGAAGCATGATGGAAATTGTTCGTTTATTAGAAGAATTATAGCATTTAAACATTTTTAAACTATGCCTATGGATATCTTTAATAAAAATTGAGGAAAAATAAGAAGATAATTTATTTCTTAAGTTTGCATTGGAACTTAGGTCTGGGTTAAATGCATTTCTTCCATTTATTTCAATTAAAGATTGGTCCTAAAACATACTTCTCTGCTTTGGACATATTTTCAGGAGCATAAAGTCTTTGGCAACAAGGATGCTCTCCCCAAATTATATGAGGAGTAAAACCGCAGTGTGCCAGAGGGAGTGAGAAATGACAGTGTGACCACAGCCCATCTCTAGAGGACAGAGTTAACTTTAGCCAAGGGGAATCATGGAAAGCTTCTTTTCATGTCTTATCAGGCCAGGTGCTGTGGTGCACACCTGTAATCCAGCATTTTGGGAAGTTGAGGTGGGTGGATAGCTTGAGCCCAGGAGTTCAAGATCAGCCTGGCCAACATGGTGAAATCCTGTCTCTACAAAAAACAAACAAACAAAAACCCTCAAAATTCACTGGGAGTGGTGGTGCATGCCTGTAGTCCCTGTTACTCCAGAGGCTAAGGTGGGAGGATTGTTTGAGCCTGGGGAGGTCCGGGCTTCAGTGAGCTGTGATGGAGCCACAGCACTCCAGCCTGGGCAATAGAGTGAGCCCCTGTCTCAAAAATATATAAAATAAAATAAAATAAAGCATATCTATGTTATGGAGGACAGTGGAACTTTAAAGGGAAAGAAAAAAATTTGGATTAATTTTGCTGCTAAGTTAATAGTTACACTGACATCAGAGCTTTTCAGATATTGTTTCCTCACAAGAAATGCAATTCCCTATAGCTTTTCACAGGCATATTACCTTCTAATTTGGTTCTTGAAATATATATGGAAAAATTCATTTATGTATTATGGGTTGAATTGTGTTCTCCCAATATTTATATGTTAAAGTCTCAACCCCCAGTATCTCAGAATGCAACCTTGAAATAAGTTCATGGTCGATATAATTAGTTAAGATGAAGTCATTAGGATGGACGCTAATTCAGTAATACTAGTGTTCTTTACAAAAAGGGAAAATTGGTACACACACACACAGACAATGCCATAGGAAGATGAAGGCAAAGATGAAAGTAGAGATGGGGATGGTGCTTCTACAAGCCAAGTAACACCAAGGATTGCCTGCCAACCACCAGAAACTAAGAGAATGGTAAGGAACAAACTCTTCCTCAGAGCCCTCAGAAGAAATCAACCCTGACAACACCTCTATCTCAGGTTTCTAGCCTCCAGAACTACGATTAACAATACATTTCTGTTATTTAAGCCACCCAGTCTGTGGTATCTCATTATAGCAACTCCAGACAACTAATATGATGTTTAATGGGCTCTTTCTTTTTTCTTTTCTTTTCTTTTCTTTTTTTTTTTTTTTTTTTTTTGTTGAGACAGAGTCTTTCTCTGTCATCCAGGCTGGAATGCAGTGGTGCGATCTCTGCTTACTGCAACTTTCGCCTCCCGGGTTCAAGCAATTCTCTGTCTCAGCCTCCTGAGTAGCTGGGATTACAGGCGCCTGCCACCACACGTGGCTAAGTTTTGTACTTTTAGTAGAGACAGGATTTCACCATCTTGGCCAGGCTGGTCTTGAACTCCTAACCCCTTGATCAACCTGACTCAGCTTCCCAAAGTACTGGGATTACAGTGCAAGCCACCGTGCCCAGCATAATGTGCTTTCTCTATTAAGTGGTAGTCTGGTCCCCAGATTTTCTTTTTGTTGTAAATATTATCCAAAGAGTCAATATACTTACATTATATCTTCTCCACATATTTATATCATCAATTGAATTAAAAATTTTTTGAGCTACGTTTGTATCGTTGTGAATAAAAGTTGTTGGGGGAGATAACAGAGAAAGAAAATGTGATTATTGATTTCTTTAGACTGAATAAATAAATTTAGTTTTCCATCAGAGGGTGGAAAGGATCAGACTAAGACTTTCCAGTTGCCTTCCTTATTTGATTTTCTAACTAATTCAAGTCCTTTCAGTTTGTATTTGGTTTGTACGTTTTCTTAAAAGATCAGTGAATGCACATAGTTTGTGTATACATTGCTCAGAATCTATACACTGTAAGGCAAGAGTGAACCTGTCTTTCCATTTAAAACCTTCCTTGCAGCAGGGCATGGTGGCTTACGCCTGTCATTACAGCACTTTGGGAGGCTGAGGCAGGCAGCTTACTTGAGGCCAGGAGTTTGAGAACAGCCTGGCTAACATGGCGAAACCTCACCTCTACTAAAAATGCAGAAATCAGCCAGGCGTGATAGTGCTCACCTGTGATCGCAGCTCCTCGGGAGGCTGAGCCATGAGAATAGCTTGAATTCGAGAAGCAGAGATTGCAGTGAGTTCAGATCATGCCACTGCACACCAACCTGGGCAACAGAGTGAGACTGTCTCAAAAAAAATAAGAAAAAGAACAAAAACTAAATTGTTCTCTGCTGGCAAACTACTGAGAGTCTGAACTAGACAACACTGTCCTAAATCCTACGTATTACACAAAAGTTCAATTGGTTTAGGGATCTGTGAAAACAAATAGAATTGAAAATTTTTACCTAACACAGATGTTTTAATCAATGGTGTGTATGTATCTTGCACAATTAACCACAATGTCTCCAGAAGATGCATCCTATTTCAATGTGCACATGGGAGTATCTCTAGCACAAGGACCTGAAAAAGTCCTGTTGTTCTTCATCTTACTAAGGACTTCAATTCTGGCACTTTATGCATTCACAGTAGAGTTGAGAATCGTGATATAGCTATGCTGATAATTCAAGTTAAAAACACATTTTCTTTGATTATCTGGATGTTGCAGGCAAATGTAGGAACCTATTAGCATGAATTATTATCCAGAGAATTGGCTTGATTTTCCACTTCACTTTGCTCATGTAAGCATGGTCTAAATCATTGAGTGAGAAATATTCTTAGCAATGCACTGCATTTAAAACTCTGGTAAAAAGTCATTTTTAATGGGAAAATGTAACAAATATAATAACAGTGATTTCTTACACTTACAGGGTTGACACTGGTGAGATGTCACCATCAAGGAATTTGATGGAGATTAAGAAATTTAGAGCTCATGCCTCCTAGTTCAGGGTATTTCAAGGTTCTTTTCTTTTCTTTTCTTTTTCTTTCTCTTTTCTTTTTTTTTTGAGACAGGGAGTGCAGTGGTGCTATCAAAATTCATTGCAGCCTCCGCCTTCTGGGCTCAAGTGATCTCCCACCTCAGCCTCCCAAGTAGCTGGGACTATAGGTACACAGCACCACTCCTGGCTAATTTTTTTAAATAAATTTTTTGTAGACATGGGGTCTGATTTTGTTGCCCAGGCTGTACTTAAGGGGTTTTTAGCCTTTTATGTGCCATGAACCTCCTTAGGAATTGGTGGAATCATTTGGACACCTTCTTAGAAAGATGTTGTAATGTATTTCTAAAACACCATAGGATTACAAAGAAAACCAATTAAATTAAAATACAACCATCAAAATATTTTAAAATTTCTGACACTGTAGTACATGTGCATCTTTAATAACATATTAAATATCAAGATACAGTAGCAAATCTAGTAAGTGTCATAATTTCAATGTAGTGTTGGGTGTAAACAATAAGTCAAGATATTCACAACAATTGTGATGTGCACATATCTGTGATTTCTGTTGGTAACAAAGTCACTGATATTGCTACATATAAGACATTGGGAGTTACCAATACACATTAATCCAAACAGGATGTGGCATTAGAGTTTTTAATTGAGATAATTATTTATTTAATTAACTGATTAATTTTTTTGAGCGAGAGTCTCACTCTGTTGCCCAGGCTGGAGTACAGTGGTGTGATCTTGGCTTATTGCAGCCTCAGCCTCCCAGGTTCAAGCGATTCTCCTGCCTCAGCCTCCAGAGTAGCTGGGGTTGCAGGTGTGTGCCACCATGCCCAATTAATTTTTGTATTTTTAGTAGAGACAGGGTTTCGCCATGTTGGCCAGGCTGGTCTTGAGCTTCTGGCCTCAGGTGATCCCCCTGCCTCAGTCTCCCAAAATGCTGGGATTACAGGTGTGAGCCCCTGCCCCCGGCTGAGATAATTATTTAACCAGTTGTTGGGTTCTGGTGAATGAGACTAAGATCTTGGGGCAGCTCAACATTGAACTAGGTGTAAGGACAGAGGGGTGCCACGAAAGGTCTAAAACCTAATCTGAGTGATATGCATCCCAGGTCAGGAAAGCTCTATAAGTAATATTGCAATGACATTCATTCATTCAACAAGTACCTTCTGGGAACCAGGAATTGAGTGGACACTTCCTCAGCAACTTGGTTCTATCTTCTGATATTCAAATACTAGTCATAAAAATCCAGACATCAGTGAGAAACAAAATTGCATTAATTCAAGAAAAAACTATTCATCTTGATTGGATTGGGCTTCAAGACAGGAACATGTATCTCACATCTTGCTACTCCCCTGATTCTGTCAGTAATCTTGACCCATTCCCTTTTGTGTGTGTGTGCCAGAACATTTGTATAGACTTTATGTTTTTAGAATAGTTTTAAATTTACAGAAAAATTGAGAAGATAATACAGAGGGTCCTTGTACCCCCTACAGTTAATTTCCCTTATTATTAATATCTTAACATTAGTATGGTACATTTGTTACAATTAAGGAACTAATATTTATACATTATGATTAAAGTCCATACTTCATTCAGATTTTTTAGTTTTTGCTGAATGTCTTCTTTCTGTCCCAGGGATGCCACATTACAGTTGTCCTGCCTCTGTAGACTCTTAGACTTCTCTTGACTGTGACAGTTTCTCAGATTTTCCTTGGTTTTGTTGATCTTGACTGTCTGAAGGAGGACTGGTCAAGTATTTTAGAGAATGTCTCTCAATTGGGATTTGTGTGATATTTTTGTCATGATGAGACTGAAGTTACCGGTTTGGAAAGGACTATCGCAGAAGTAAAGTTCCATTTTCAAGACCTCATATCAAGGGTATAAGCTCTCAACTTGAGTTGTCACTATGGATGATGACCTTAAGTTATCACTGTTGATGATCAAGTGACTGAGGTAGTGTCTGTCTGGGACCCCTGCCAATTCAGCTTTTGCATTTCTATAATTAACTGCTAAAGAGAAAAGAATTCTCACTACACATGATAACCTCGTCCTTTACAGAATCACAGGTCTAGAAGAGATTGTGACAGTTTAGTTGGTCCAGCCTCTTGTCTCTGTACCCAAGCCATCCTGCACAGATGAGTTTGTGGTAGGCCTATTTTTAAAGATAGAAAGGGGCTGAGCGTGGTGGTTCACGCCTGTAATTCTAACACTTTGGGAGGCTGAGGTGGGTGAATCACTTGAGCCCAGGAGTTTAAGACCAGAATGGGCAACATAGTGAAACCCTGTCTTTACAAAAAATACAAAATTTAGCCAGGTGTGGTGGCATGCAACTGTAGTCTCAGCTACCCAGGAGGCTGTGGTGGGAGAATCACCTGAGCCCAGAAGGTCAAGGCTGCAGTGAGCTGTGATTGTGCCACTGCAAAAGAATTCTGAACTCTTGACAAATGATTCAATCAATCAACAAATATGCAATGTAGAGTGTTGGAACGATATGCAAGCTGCTTAGATATCTGTGGAACTCTAAGCCACTTATACCATCTTAAATCATTTCTGGAACAAGATGGTGTATGAGTGAAGATACAAATAATTTTTTTAAAAAGCAATGTAACACAGTGGGAATCAGTGGGTTATAAACACAGTTTTTGGACCCATAAGGTTTAAATTTACTTTCCAGGTCCACTGAATGAAGACATGCCACTTTATACAAGTCAGTAATGCCTTTCTAAGCCTCAGTCTCCTTAGTTATAACATGGGGATAATTGTACCCATTATTAAAAGTTGTGCAAATCAAATAACATATCGAAAGCATCTGGCACATAGTAGGTCTTCAATACCATGTAGCTATTGTTATTAAACAGGAAATAATTATATGACACTGCAATCATTATATTGCACAGTGTCATAATAGTTAATATGGCACTGTAAATGAAATGGAGTGTGTTTTAGAAGGGCTTTCTGCAGAAGGAATACACATTGTGGATCTTTCTCCTTAGTTTTCTTTCTGCTTCCCAGCTTCCTGCACTCTCTACTTTCTGTCTTGTTTGTTCTCGGATTTCATTACCTCCTCCCAGCTCTCTTAGCAGTTGGTGCCTTCACATCATTCCCCACGGCCAAGCCCTTTTGTTACACTGGCATTTCTGAAGCAGCTGAGTTTCTTAGCGACCGGTAAGAACCATTTCTCCCCCAGGTAGTCAGGGTGGGGCAGAGAGCTGACAAGAGTGGAGAAAATGTTTCTGTGTACAGGATTTGGATTCCTGCGTTTGTTTGTTTTGTTTTAAGTGGTTGCTTTTCTGATCCTATTACTGTAAAGGGTAATGACATTTGGGAATGAAAGTCTATGAATAAGTAATGATAATAGAAGTAAGACCCAGAACTGTAGGATAGAAAGCTTGTGTTAAAAATAGTCTGTCATTTTCCACTCTGCCTACTAAGCCTTTTCCTAGACTGAAAGACACAGATAGTGCTTCTGCGAGCTGAGCCAACACAGCATGGCAGGAGTCATTCCACAACCCAAGGAAAACCGTGCTCCCGAGCAAAGCAACTTTCTCTTGTGGTCAAACCACGTCCACTGGGTTTCTCTGATGTAGGCAATGAAACTTTTTCCCCCAAAGCCTGGTAACCTGAGTAAAAAATGTAAAATACATTTATTTTAGCATGGAAAATACAAAATGAGAACACATTAGGCTCTGAGAACTTTGTTTTTTGAGATAGTGATTCTTAGTTATTTGATTCAATGAAAACACAGACATGAACAAGGTGAAGCATAAGCAACTGTGATAAGACACTTCAGCTCAGGATGAAAATGTAAACCGTAGCATCAGAGGCACCATGCATGTCATTATCTAGAAGGTTGGTCAAACTGAAGTCCTGCAGCCTCAGCACAAATGGCTGCCAAACCCCAATTCTAGTGAACTAAGAGAAAACAGACAGTGATGCAAGCAAGGACTTTGTGCTCCAGTTCAGGAAGCCCAGATCCTAGGAGTGCAAGCCAAGACATTACAACCAATGTGAGCGATTGCTCTGGTGCCAATCGTGGCCTCGGATTTATTGCTTTAATGGCTAAGGTCACAGGCTAAGGCATTCTCCAGATTCTGCTATTGAATACAGACACCACCGCCCCTCCTGTCTCCCCACCATCAAACACCAGAGTCTGGTAAGGCAGAACTGTACAAATGGGAAACACCCATCAAATGCAGCAGGAATATTAACTTCACTAGGAAGCCTTTATATGCCATTACTTTAGAAAGGATTCCTTGTTAGTCCTACCATTAAACAATTAAATTGTCAGAGATGAATTCTGTGCATGTGTGTGCAGAGCTTGCCTGTGTGTGCACGATGTGTAATTTCCCACTCAGGTGATGTCTGCTGCAGGTTGTCTTTCTCTCTTTCTCTCTCTGTTTCTCTCTCTCCCTCTCCCCCCCCACAAATTGCTTTTCCCTTTACATTGTTGAAAATAAATACATCTTTCTGATGGTATAAGCAGTTTTTGCTTTGAACTTTGATATGCCTACACATTTTATCCCACACAGAAAGTAGTAATATAAAATGAAATGCTCAAAAATTAATTTGTCTCCAGGTATTTCTCGGCCAGAATATGATTCCTTAGTTCCTCTCTCCTGACACTAGTTATTGATACAGTCAGTTTACTCTCCTTGCATTCTATACATGGATGTTGTATCAAAGAACTCTAAATCAAGTCAAAGCTAATGCTTACAAATGGGAAGAATGATGAGCAAATGCTGAGTTTCCCTTGTTTTCATCCTAATTAGAAATTTATGCTTTCATAATTCTGGTTTACATATCCTAGTTCCCTACTGTAAAATGTTTGACCTAGGAAAATCAATGCTTGTGACAAGTACACACATTTCACTTAAACCTAGTAATAATTATTTTAGTCAAGAAAAAGCATACTATCTAAAATAAATTTAATGCTATTTAATACATGTAATTAGGGCCACACTTAAATCTCCTCTATACTTTCTTACATAACTCATATTTTTACTTAATTGGAATATATTCTTGCCCTTGTCAGTTACCAAAACTTTCCTTTGAGGCTTTAGTATTTAAAAAATGCTAAAAACAAAATAGACTAGCTGTACATTAAGATGAAAAGACTTTCAGAAATGCCATATGCATAAAGTGAAGGGGCCAGGTGCAGTGGCTCATGTCTGTAATCCCAATTCTTTGGGAGTCTAAGGGGGCAGGATCACTTGAGGCCAGGAGTTTAAGGTTACAATGAACTACGATCCCACCACTACATTCCAGCCCAGGTGACAGAGTGAGACCCTGTCTCTAAAAACGAATTAAAAATTAAAAGAATAAGGTGAACGACGAGCTTAAAAAAATCCTGCCAATATCTGCAAATCCTCCAGCTCCTAAGAAAATTATGTTGGATTAATTATCTATGTGCTGGTGTGACTATTACTCACTTAATAAATGCTTCTTGATTGTGATAACATCACAGTATCACAAATATATCCCATGAATGAATATTAAGCCTCATAAAATGTTTTATATCTGTTTTATAACAATGTGCAGAAGGGGCAAATCGAGAAGGCAAGGAGGCTTGAAATCAGATTATTAGTAGCTTCAGTTTCTGTACCGACTGCCAGTTTTTTGGATGTCATTTTCTTTGGCTTATGATATGGTTTGATATGTCCCCTCTGAATCTTAAGTTGAAATGTGATTCCTAGTGTTGGGAGTGGGGCAAATTCCCCATGAATGGCTTGGCGCCATCCTCGTGGTAATGAGTGAGTTCTCATTCCATGAGTTCATATGAGAGCTAATTTTTAAAAAGAGCCTGTCACCTCTCTCCTCTCTCTTGTTTCCTTTCTCTCTATGTGATACAGGCTCCTCCTTTGCCTTTCACCATGATTGTAAGCTCCCTGAGGCTCTCACCAGAAGCAGATGCACAATTCTTATACAGCTTGCAGAACCCGTGAACCAAATAAACCTCTCTTCTTCATAAATTACCAGCCACAGGTATCCTTTCATAGCAACACAAACAGACTAACACATCTTATATCTTTTTTTTTTTTTTTTTTTTTTTTTTTTTTTTTTTTTTTTTTTAGTCAGAGTCTCGCTCTGTCACCAGGCTGGAGTGCAGTGGTGTGATCTCGGCTCACTGCAATGTCCACCTCCCAGGTTCAAGTGATTCTCCTGTCTTAGCCTCCCGAGTAGGAGGGACTACAGGTGTGTGCCACTACACTCAGCTAATTTTAGTATTTTTAGTAGAGATGGAGTTTCACCATGTTGGTCAGGATAGTGTCGATCTCTTGACCTCATGATCTGCCTGCCTTGGCCTCCCAAAATACTGGGATTACAGGTGTGAGCCACCATGCCCAGCCACTTATATCTTTTTTTTAAATAGGATGACATGTATATGATTTTTGGAAGCTCCTCCTGTTGCATGGCCAGAGTTATATTTAGGTGTAAGCTGGGGTACATGCTATTTTCCAGCTGTGGGGGTCCTCACACAGCCCCACACAGCCTCTCCCAGTCCTTACCAAAATCTACCTTCAGATTTTGGATGAAATACTTCACTCCTTCTTCAGTCATTCATATTTCTGAATTTGTGCTCTGGCACCATGCAGACCCATGTATTTAGATTTCTGGTCAAGAAAAAACTGTACAGACCTTTACTGCCAAAGGTAGGAAGAGGATAAATGAGGAACATTCTCCTTGGAAGAAGAGAAGGAAAGGGGAACAAAGAATGGTAGTATTCCCAGAAGATATCCGTGTCACCATTTTTCTTATTTACTTACTATCTCATTTCATTGTGCAAAAAGTTTGAACTGTCCCACCTCTAATATACACACATACCCCACACACTCTTTCACCATCTTTTACTTAAATAACTTCCTTCCACCTTCTGTGCTTTCCCTCCAATAACACTGTCATCTTCTCTCATATGACTATTTTTAAAGTTGGCTTTAACTCATCCAGTGCCCTCATGCCTGGCACATTCTGTTCTTTCACTTGTGGAGCTCATGGATGTTATCCCTTAACCTCCAAGAAGGTTCCCTTCCTTCTCCCCTCTGGTTATCTAGGTCCCAACCAAATTTCATCCCTAACTTAGGACCCATCTTCTCCCTGAAGACTTGGGATGAATATTGAGGTTGATGTGCACATGGTTACCACACTCATTTTTATTATTATGATTATTATTGTTCTTAATATAGAGACGGGGTCTCACTATGTTGCCCAGTTTGGTCTTGAAGTCCTGGGCTGAAGCAATCCACCTGCCTTGGCCTCCCAAAGTATTGGGATTACCGGCGTGAGCCACTGTGCCCGGCAGGTTATCATACTTTTTTAGCTGATATAATATTAATAGCATTAAATGTATTTGAACTGAAAATCTGTAATTGAAAGTTACCAATGATGTTAGAATAAAGTCTTTTTACAAATAATTGGTATGGGTCAGGTGTGGTGGCTCATACCTGTAATCCCAGCACTTTGGACCAGCACTTTGGGAGCTGGAGGATCACTGGAATCCAGGAGTTTGAGACCAGCCTGAGAAATAAAGCAAGACCTCCATCTCTACCAAAAATTAAAAAATAGCCAGGAGTGATGCTGTGTGTGTGTGTAGTCCCAGCTACTTGGGAAACTGAGGTGGGAAAATCACTTAAGCCCAGGAGTTCAAGGCGGCAATGGGTTGTGATCACTCTATGGGACTCCAGCCTGGGCAACAGTGACACCCTAACTCTAATTTTTTTTTTTAATTAAAAAAGGATTGATATGTTTACTGTAAACCTTTCCTACCTATTTACTGATATAGGTTTTCCAAAATAGTACCTTGAGCAAGCTTCTCTCTCTCTCTCTCTCTCCATATACATATATACATATATATGATAATTTTCATTCAGAAATAATACTCATTAGCTTGTATTACATCTGAAATCATGTCATTAGTTATTAATTGCTTTGATTAAAGTTTTTGTAGCATTATGAGATGCCTATTAAAATACAAATATCCCGGAGAGAGATAACACTCCAAGCTCATTATCAATGATTTACATCTTTTCAGGAATTATTGCAGGATTACCTATGAAATATCAAATCACTTTCCACCTGTGATGGTAAATAAGTAAATTCAGCCACATGAGAAAGCCCACTCACTACATGACTGCGTCTGTGTCATGATATCAGGGCAATTAGAAGAGACTGCCTGCTACCCAAACTCCACCATCCCATCCCAAATATTTTATTTTAAGTTTTAGCCAAAAGGGTTTTTGTATACTATTAAATATGGATATTCCTGAAAGAGGTCACACATGAAGCCCATGTTATTTTTTGCATCTCTGAACAAATGTCTTTATCAGATTCTTCAAGATGCTAATCTAAACCCTTTACTGTTTAATTCTCTGAAATGTCTTCAATAATTATTAAGTCCTAAGACTTAAACCTTAATGTTTATCGAAATAATCATAAACTTCTGTGATTTGCTCTCATATGGTGTCCACACCTAGACTGGAATAGTCAGCTAACTAGTGGACATCCCCATCTACACTTCATACTCAAAATGCCCGGAACCAACACATGCTATTCCCTTCATATCTGCTTTTCATTTGCTACAGGTTTACTCAGCCACACAGTAGTAGTAATATCACTCAAGTAGTAGCGTCCCAGACATCTTTCTTCTCTTCCCCACAGTCAGTGATTATATCCTGAAGATTCCAACTCAGTGATACCTCACATTGAAGCGGCTCTCATTCAGAAGCCCCTGTCTCATGCAGACCTGCAGTTTTCCTCCCTAGACTCCCAAAAGAGCTTCTTACTCACAATTCCCAGCACCACTCCCCACTGACATCCCTCTTCCTAAAGCTCAGCTTCGACCGTATCACCGTCCAGTATGAAAACTCAAATGTTCCCCATTGCTTATTAAATTCAGACCAAACTCATCTTGCTGTTCAGTATATACTATGATACACTGTATTATGTAATATCCTACACCGTATTATCATACACAATGTTAAGATACACTGTATTATGATACACTTCTACTTTCACATACCCACTAGTAAAACCAGAACACTCACTCCCCTCAAAGATTCTGTTGCTTTCCAGGCTACGTGCCTTTCCTCAAATTCTTTCCTCCACATTTCACTCATTCCCCATTTCCACCCATTGAGAGCTACCTATCTTCAAGATCAACTTCAGTTTTACTTTCTTCACGAAGTCTTTCTGGCTCTCCCAGCTGGATGTGATCGTCTCACCGTGGAACTCCCATGGCGTCCGCTGTGCCCTGACTTCCTAAATAGTACCATCATGTCTACGAGTGTCTTATGCTACTCACTATGTTGACAAACCGTTAAGTCCAGGAACAGTGTCTTATTAATTTCTACCTCAACTGCAGTACCTAGATCAATTCTCGTGTATAAAATGCACATAATTATTGAAGTGCTTCTGAATGACTTTTGAAGGAGGATAAGAAAAAAAGTGGAGGAGTTCTGAAAGGGTGGCTATGCCAAGAAATTATATCACAGGCTCCTGGAGAGCAACTTTACACACTTTGTAATCTTGCATAAGACTGTGGCTTAGCACAAGCGTCTTGGCAATGATGAAAATCGGTGTTGGGGGCAAGGCAGGCTGGTCCAGAGCACCAGCATCCACTTGGATAAAATCTAGTACTAGGGACTTTCAGGTAGGGAGGGCAACATGAAACCACTGCGTCCCAGGAATCTTGGTAGT
Source organism: Saimiri boliviensis (assembly GCF_048565385.1). Taxonomy (NCBI): domain Eukaryota; kingdom Metazoa; phylum Chordata; class Mammalia; order Primates; family Cebidae; genus Saimiri; species Saimiri boliviensis. Next base: position 62,436,825 of record NC_133462.1, read on the forward strand.
ATCTTCAGGTCCTGGAAGGCTGCGGGGAAGATGGCAGCTCTAGGCCAGAGGATTCTGGGAGGCAAATGAGGTAATAAAACTAACTGCCTGTTTCACCATTCTACATACACTAGTTTAGACTAGCACTATTTTAGTCTTGTTTGGGTTCTAAATATCTGTGAAACTATCAGTCAGTTGTTCAATCAATCCTTACATATTTATTGTGTGCTTTCAATACGCCAAGCACTTGCACTGGGCTAGGTGCTGAAGTGATGGGGGCTAACGAAAAAGACAGAAGTCCCTGCCCGTATGGACCTTACTTTCTAGTGGAAGAAGAGACATGATAAATTGAAAACATGCATAAAAGATTAGAAACTGATCTTTGTTTTATCCTCTAGATGAAAATCAAGCAGGCTATAAAGGTGAAATGTGAGAATTTCAATCATAGTGGTCAGGGCTTATGAAGAAGATGATAGTTGAGCAGGGATGTGGAAGACGTGAACATGTGTCTGTGCAGCCACCTGAGGAAAAGAGCTCCACAGGAAGAGGACAGAGCCAGTGCAAATGTTCCGAGGAAAGCAAGGCTGGTGGTTAGAGAAACAGAGAGGAGGTCAGAGTGGCTGGAGTGGTTGGAGGCAGAGTGAGATCAGAGAAATAAAGAGAGACTTCTAGTCTTCGTAGGCTATGGCAAAAACATGGCTTTTACTTTGGAATGGGGAGCTCCAGGAATAGCTTTGGCAAAAATTGACGCTATTGCTGTTGACCTGGGTTTGAACTGGAGAGAGGACCAAAGCAATAAGCAGGGAGACCAGTTAGCAGGCCACTGTAAGATCCTGGGCAGAAGATGATGATGAAAGTGTGGACCAGAATGGTGGTGGTAGAGATGATGAGAGGTGATCAACATCAAGAAAAATTTTAAAGGTAGTGTCTCTAGGACTTTCTGATGTATTAGATAGAGGAGATGAAGAAAAAAAGTCAAAGATGACTTGAAGGATTTTTGTCAGCACAACTAGAAAAATACTACCGTTTATTAATGGAGACTATTAAAGGTGGCATAAGTTGGGAAAGCAGAAATAATTAGGGGTTGAGTTTTGGATCTATAAAGCGTGTGATACTTATGAGACATCTACATGTAGTCTGGAAGTCAGGAGAGAGTCTGGGCTAGAGATATGAATTTGGGAGTCATCAGAATATAGACAGTATTTGAAGGCAAGAGACTAGATGAGTTCACAAGAGAGGGCCATAGAGAAGAGCCAAGGTGCAAGGACTGAGCTTGAGGCACCCCAACATCCAGAGGTCTTAGAGGAGAGGGGGAACCAGCAAAGGAGGCTGAGAAGGAACCACCAGTGAGGCAGGAGGCAAACCAGGTGGGTGTGTTGTCCCAGGAGCCCAGATACAGATGTTTGAGGGAGGAGGGGGTGGGCAGCTGGGGCAAATGCTGCTTACACGTCAAGTTAGATAGATGCAAAATGGCCTTTGGATTTAACAACCTGGAGGTCATTGGTGACATTGACAAGAACAGTTCAATGGAGTGATGGGATAAGAAAACCTCAGAGGAAAAGGTTTGAGAATAGAAGAGGAATTGAAGAGATTGGGTACAGATGCTTCATCTTGTCACAAAAATGTGGTCTTTTATTTGTTTTTGAGATGGAGTCTTGCTCTGTTGCACCCAGGCTGGTGTGCAGTGGCACAATCTCTGCTCACTGCAACCTCTAGCTCCTGGGTTCAAATGATTATCCTGCCTCAGCCTCCTAAGTAGCTGGGAATAGAGGTGTCCGCCACCACACCCGGCTAATTTTTTTATTTTTAGTAGAGACGGTGTTTCACCATGTTAGTCAGGCTAGTCTTGAACTCCTGATCTTAGGTGATCTGCCCACCTCGTCCTCCCAAAGTGCTGGGATTACAGGCATGAGCCACCATGTCCGGCCAAAAATGGTCTATGTTTTTAAGCCAGTAATTCAAACTTTCAATTAATCCAAATGGGCACTGTGTCCACAACAATCTGAATAAGCCAAATTTTACTTGTGAAATCTCCCTATCAGACAAACCACAAAAAGGTTTTGTGAAATGGGTTTCAGCAATTTTAAGTCTGGAAGTCTCTTTGTTAACTGAAGGAAAATAAACACTTCCTTCAGTAAATTTGCAGCTCAAAGTATTTTAAATTTTATAATCAAACTTCTATTTGGAATGTCTCACACACACACACACACACACACACACACACACACACAGAGCCCCCGAAATGATGACATCATAGTTCTCAATTGAATATTGTACCTCATTATAAATAACATTTACTCATTCCTAATATTTCACTATTGATTTATAGTTACTTTTTTTCATGTCGTAGCTACCACAGACTCACCTTAAATTTGTAATAAGGTTTCTCATTACATAGACATTTGACTGCCTTTTGTACTTGTAGATACAGGCTCATGTTGTCAACAGTTGGGCATTGGATCTCAGAAAACATTAAGCTTGGGATTAAAAGCAGGGCAGAGAAAGCTGTCAGTAAAACATGCTAACCTAATGTATGTGGCGAGGACAGGGTCTAGTTCACATCCAGAACTGCAAGGATGCTGTGAAGTACAATGACTTGATACTTGTGATATCATTTTGTTGTAACATTAAATCCAAGAGTCTTTTCGACCCAAGGGCAATGCCAGTTTCCCAGAAGGCTCATTTCTCAGAGCCACTGCTCCAAAGATGCCAGTGCACCCATGCTGATACTTAGTCTCATGTTATTTCTCAATTTTATGCTTAATTTGCTCCTTTTGGTTTTATGTATTTTGACACAGCCAAGTGTACGTGGGGATTTCCCCATAGTCCTTTAAATGCTATAAAACTTTAATATAGGGAGATAAAAGCCATAATAAGCCATGCCTTCAAGCCCTCACATTTAGTTCTTTATTTGAGTTTGACAATAACCAGTTTTAGATACTGATTTGGATTTCTAAGTACGTGCACTGCTTTAAATGCCCTTGTGCCTTTCCTGACCCTCCTCTCCCACCCAAATGAAAATTATATTCTACCCTTAACCTGGACATGCAACTTCCATTGACTGCACAAAATGGCATCTTTACAATTCTTAAATTAACATCATAATGGTCAACATCATGGATGTGAGCCAATGAAATTTAATATGGTTCAGAATAAAGCCAAGATGGATGCCCAATTCCCAATTTTAGGCATCCAACCCTGGAATGTCTTCTGGAAAAAATGAAGTAATGCTCCTGGTAGGCTGTTGGGTTTGTCTGTTTTCAGCATAATTGCCATCTCTCAGCTTCCTAATACCCTTAAAAACCTCTGAGAGTCTGTAATGTACAAAGTTCAACAAAAACACCTTTAAAACAGATTATTCTAATTATGTTTAATATTGGTTTGCTGCTTTATTGAATAAACTACATTTGCTTAAAAAAAAAAAAAGGAATTTCACTTAACTGCATGTCAGTCACCCAAGTTTTAAGTGTACAAATGAAATGGAAACATTTATTACACAAATTTAATTACAATTCTAAGAAATAAACATGCAAATTAGATAGAGTTCAATTTGCAGATGCTAATCCTCATCCTTGATCTTGTTCCTTCCTCCCTTGATTTTCAGTCTGTGCGGCTTCTTGATTCCTAGGGAGTCAGGCAGCCAGAGGTTTGGTTTTTCACAGTTGGAGGATCACTGTTTTAAAGAAGTGTTATATTTAGCACATCTGGCATAGTGGCAGTAAACAAACATTATAGTCTTTGTAACACTTTTGTGCAGGTGCCTTCTCCCGATTTTATTAGGTCTATGGCTTCCAAGCCTCTGCCTTCATTACACCTGAAATGACCTATCTCGACTATAGAGGGGTCCCTAGACAGAAGTTATGAATTAATGTTTTTTAAAAACAAACTCTGAGCCCATTATAGGAGAAAATTGCTATTTGCAAAGTATTCTGATTCCAAGGCTTAAATTACATTCTCTTGAGCAAGGACAACCTCTTGTATTACTTTTTATTTCCTGGAGGTTTTCCCTGGAGGCTCCCCACCCAGAAAGAGTTGCCAATTCAAGTTGTAGCAGGACCATGGTTGCTTTTTTTTGTACGTACGAAGCTCAGGCGGGGGCGGGCGGCGAGGGGAGAATAACTGTTTGGTCCTGCAAAGACATCTGTTTCTCATCTCCGTTTGCTGTGGCAAAGGAGAAGAAAGTCTTTTGCAAAGGGTGGGAAAGGCACAGTTTTTTGTTTTGTTTTGTTTTGTTTTTTTAATCACACGCACACACAACAACAACAAAACTAAACCAAATTTAAAAAGACAAGACATCTCGGAAGGTTGCGGAGTGAATATATTATTCCGCTGGAGCGGAGCCCCCAGGGTTAGGGCGGGAGCCCGAGAGCGCGTGGGGTCTGGGCTGCGGGCTGGAGCTGGGCCCGCGTGTCCCCGGGCACCGGGAGGGGAGGGGAGGAGAAGGAGGAGGGAGGGCGGGAAGGAGGGAAGGAGGCAGGGGGCGGGCTGGGGTGGGGGTGCGGGAAAGGCGCCCCGTGTGCAGCCTGAGGAGCGGCGGCGGCGGCGGGAGCAGAGGGAGGGAGGAAGAGCGCGCGCGCTTGTCATGTTCCCTCTCTCACCCTGGGGGCATCCTGCAGAACCTCTGCTCGGAAATCCACGGGGAAATGGCAAACAGGATTGACGGGTTTCACACGCTCCTCGCTAGACAGAGCCGCTCATTACCATAACCGTCTGCAGCGACGGCGGCGCAGCGCCCCAGTCGCGGCGGCGGGACCTGCCGGGACCGTCGCCCGCCGCACAACCGCGGTCACCGCCGAGCGGGCCGCCGGGCCGGGACCGGGACCTGCGCGAGTGTGCACCGGCGGCCGGGCTGGCGCCCAGCCCAGAGCGGACCAGCAGCAGCTCGAGCGCTGCGGCCGCCGCCTCCCGCTGACCCCGCGGTAAGAGCCGGGCTGGGCGCGGGCCGCGGGGGCGGGAGGGCCGAGCCGGGTGGAAGGCGAGGGTCCCCCGGGGCTCCTGCCCGCGCAGACGGGCACCCACGCGGCCTCCCGCGCGCTCTCCCGGCACCAGGGCTGCGCCGAAGTCACCGAGTGGACTCGCAGCGGGGCCGGGGCGGCGTGGGGGCCAAAGCACAGCTGGGCGCGGAGGCGGCGCGGGCTTTTCCCAGGGCTGGCTTGCGCCGCGGCGCCTTCACCAGGGCGGGAACCGCCGCCTCCTCTAGGGCTGCTCGGGCTGCCACCCGCGCGCACCGAGACAACTCCAGGGGCGGGTGGGGTCAGCACTCTGGTGAGACCTCAGGGTCCTCGGTGGCCGCTTAGTCCCTCATTCTCGGGAACCGGGGTCAGTAGGAGGGGTGCCCCCAGGTCCGGACGCCGCGGCGCTTGGCAGGTGGGAATGGAAGGATTGTGGATGTCAGGAGCGCGCGTTTGCAAGAAAAAGGAATTGATGCAGTAGCTGACACCTTCTGTCCCCCGCCACCTCCGCCCCCGCACCCTCCTCCCCGGCAGCCGAGCCGCGCTGCGGGCGGCGGCGGCTCCTCTGTCCTCAGCTCACCTCCCCGGCGGGCTGAGGCTGCTGCCCGCCTGGTCCACGCCTCCGCTTCTCTCCGCCCTTCTTCCCCTCCCGCCTCTTCGGCCCTAGCAACTTTCCGAGTGCCCGGCTGCGGCCGCAGAAGCAGGCAAGAGGCGTCCTCGCCGCCAGGTCCCACGGGCGCAGGGCGCTTCCGCAGCCACGGGCTTCCAGCCTGCTTGGCCGGCGAGAGAGGGAGGGCCGGGCCGGCATCTGCTGCGGGCTGGAGCGCGGGGGCCCGGGCCAGCCCCGCCAGAGCCCTGCCAGCCGCCGTGAGTCATTTCCTTGGAATCCTACCTTTGGTGTTTATTTCCCTTAGAAGGAAACTTGGCTGAAAAAAAAAAAAAAAAAAAAAAAGGATAAGACATAAAGAATAATAATAGCTCTTATTCTTCAGAAGAGGCACACGGCTCCGGCACCGTAGGAAGACAACTTGCCTTTGTTCCCGGACACTTGGGGTGTTTACTTTCTCCTGTGGCTGGCGGCCGGCGGGCGCTGCTGGCTACCCCAGGAGGGGCTGGGGGCTACGGCACCGACCCCCCGGGGGTGTGTCTGTGCGGGAGCCAGGATGTGGTTGGTGGCTGCCGTCTGCCTTCAAGAGGTCTGCCCTCCAAACCTCGGACCGCTCCCCCAACCTTGGGCACCTCTTCATGCTCCTTAGGCCCAGCACCTGCAGCCCCAACCATAAGACCCAGCTTCAAGCTCTTGGCCTCGCGGGGCTGCAGCTGAGAAATGTACTTTCCAGGGCAGACAGGTGTACTGCAGGGACCGGCAGAAAAGCGACATCTGTCTGTGTAGAAGGGTTGAAGGATTTTGCTCGCCCATCTAGGCCCTTCCACTACTACCACCAGGAGCTGGAGAAGCTGTTGAGATCACTTTAGGACAATGTGGAGGTCAGGGGCTTGATGCCATTTAAGGCTGGCAGCATGGATCGGGGGTGGAAATAGCCCTGTAATTCCCTGCTTTCCAGTATTGGAATCAGACCGCTAACTGCTATAATGATCTTAATCAAATGGTGTCTAATTTTCAATGACAGATGGAAGAAGAGGTGGGCAAAGAATGGCCTGGAGCCCCTTGTTAGAGTCAAAGTGCCGCTGATTTCATAGGTACCCTGTTTTGTGTGTCAGCACCTCCTGTTAGCATCATAATTGCTTCGAGGAAAGAACAAGCCCAACTCATCTGGAAAAACCAAATTGTATAGAAATGTCTGGTAACTTTAGTATGAACATTTGCCAGAAAAGCTTGACATTCTAGCCCTCAGTCTTCTGGGGAGGCTGGACGTGTCATTCCACTACATCCACCTGGGTGACAGAACAGACATGCAGGAGCCTGAGAATGAGGGGTTAGGGCTTTTTTTTTTTTTTTTTTTTTTTTTTCATCTTTTAAACCCATGCAGAGACAAAACACACTCTGACACCTGCGTGTTGAATCCATCACCTCCGATCATAGAAAATAAATTTTGCCATAATGTATATCTTTGTCTTTATTTAATATTAATAGAACATGAATTTGTGGACTTGAATGGCTGACGTCAGTAGCAGAATTATAATGTAAATCTCATCATACAGAGAATTATGACAGTTTAGATCTCTACATGTAATATGAAGAAAGATTCATGTTAAGCATTTGTGCTTACCGCTGCACGGTCCAATTTTTCGTGAACATTGAATTTGCCTTCTTAATCTGTTAACAGCTAGTGTAAGTTCTAAATAGACTAGGAAGACTCAATTGCAAAATCTCTTCCCTGCTTCCAAATAATCCCAACTCATTCATGATTTATTCAGATTTACATAAATCACTTGCAGAACTCAGTCTCTCTAGTTTAGGATTTTGTGTGTGACAGTTCTCAATTTAAAAAAGAAAAACTTTCTAACATTAGATAATTAGATATTAAAATTGAGATATTGTAGAAAAAAAATAGCCAAGATAAAAACTGTTATGCCATGTTTCAAGTTCAAATGCATAAAAGGATCTCATATGGTGGAAATAATACTAATAGAAACACTGAAATCCTCAGCAACCAAAAAATCTACTACCAAAAAGTTATTAAAATATAAACAAACTCTGAAGAACATAAAACAGCACAGGGCCCATATAATGTCCTATTAAACAAAAGTAATTGCTGCAAATGCTTTTCTTTCTTAAGGGGCATGAGTTTGTTAACCTGCTTTTGTTTACATGAAATAAAATTCTGCATAGGCAAAAGGCTTGGATCTTATTTCCATGATCTAACACGAAAGTGTTAGATTTTCAAGCTAGAAAATATTGATTCTCTCAGTAAGAAAGGGCTGCTTACTCTTGAAAAGCTACAATTCATGTGCTCTTGGCAACAGCATTTCCTGATATGATTGTCTCTTAGAATAGGTTAAGAAACTGGACCATTTCATGAGAGCCTTCCAGGGAATAAATCATCATGAAGTTTGATACCCTACTTGGATGTGGAGTTTGAGAAGTGACGATAGACGGAAGAGCTTAATTTGTTAAATCGATGTAGGCTAAGTTGCTTTGTTGATGACTCAAAGAGAAAAATAAATGACATGTCCCATCATTTCTTTATAAAGATTTAATTGAACCTTTCTTTTCCCCACTTGTAAAAGGTTTTCTAATAAGTCCTTACTGATGTCTCCTTGGAGGGCATCTTAAAAGAGAAGGGGGAGGTGGTTTAGCAGCCCAAATCAGTTGAGTCTAATTCTCTCCACTGACCTGTACACCTTCCCTGTCTGTCAGAAGGTCTTACTTCATTAGTCAGTGTGGTCGGGACAGAATTTGAGACCTCAGAGAGAAGACTGGGTGAAAGGTAGAGTCATCTCTGCCAGGAGCTCATCTTTTAGTCAGAAGGACATTGTCACTTTAATGATGCTATTTCGCCTTATCCTGCTGTGTTTCCTCTTTCTTGGAAGTGGACCCTTGTTATATCATGTAGGTGATAATAGTCTCCCATGAGACAGTGATAGATTCACTGTTTCCCAAAAACATTAGCAGCTGTATAATTTGGAAAAGAAAGCAAGAATTGGGCCCTTAGATTATATTCGAAAGACAATCAATCTTCAGAAAGCGAGCTTGACATCACTTGTGTGACAGTTCTTGAAACCACAAAGTGGGATAGTGGGGGCTTGGGTCTCTTAAAGGGATTGGCAGTTAACAAGGCACTGAGGCTGCGCTACTGTCACCACTGGTCTATGGCCCTAGGTCTTTTTACTTTCCTATCAGACTCTCTTCTCCCTTGAACTTACTCTTGACCCTACCTTGAGACCTGCATAGGACCAAGTGAAGTCACAGAGCCCCCATGAAAGTGACCTCACTGCCTGAGCTATGGAGGGGCCCAGGAAGCCTAACAGAGCAGAGAGGCTCCCATCTCCCTGCAGGCCCAAGGGAGCGAAGGGCTTGAACTGGAGAGAAGGGCAGTGATGTGTTGCCTCTTGGAAAGTTCCTGCTCTGTGTCTGGGCTTTGCAGTGTAAAGAGTTGCTGGCTGCCTCTGGCCCCAGAGCCTGGCTCCTGTTTAATATTCTGCCTGCTCCGTTGATGTTGTGCTTGGCTCCTGTGGGACTGCAACTCAGGGCTTGAAACTGGAGCCAATTTTCTGTCTTCATCTCGCAGTGTTTTGACTGGAGGCAGATCCAGTTCAGGCCGATCAGGGCTGGTGGAAACAACTACCAAGTGTCTCTCTGTCTGCTTTGCTTTGGGAGAAGAAAGTGGAGGGAGCCCCAGCATGTTGTAGAGGAACTACCCTGCGGAAACGAGAGGAGGAGGGTGCAGGGGGCAGCGGAACAGACCGAACCTCAGAGCATCAGTCGGAATTACGGTGGAGATTTCTGCTTCCCCTGCCCTTTTCTTTTGATTGATTAGTGGATTTCATCAAAGGAGGCTCCTGGGGGATTGACTAGAAAATTGATTTTGCCTTATTAATAGAAAGGAAGCGCAAGGGTTTTGGCTTCTTAGCGGTACATTTTCTTTGGAAGGTCAGAAGGAAAATGTGTTTGGGAGGCAAAGCAGCTGTCTAAAAGAGGGCTGAGGGGAATCTGAGAACAATAAGAAATGGGATTTTAAAGATCCACCCATGAAATGCAGATTGCTGAACACAGAGGCTGAGCTAATAGCAGCAAGAGAGTTTGCCGAGGTTTTCTTTGAAAAAATAATAAAATGTTTCAGGGTGAAGGGGAGGGGCAAGAAGTAAAAGTTTCCCAAAGCAAAGAAATGAAGATGCCAAGGCCCTCCCTTGGCTGGCTCTTGATTAGGGCTGTTTTCTTCATTCTTTTTTTTTCTTTTCAGATCTGAGGCTGTCAGAGATGACTCTGGTTCTGTCCATGAATAGATTCTGCGAGCCCATTGTCTCGGAAGGAGCTGCTGAAATTGCTGGGTACCAAACGCTATGGGAGGCTGACAGCTACGGAGGCCCAAGCCCCCCAGGGCCAGCACAGGCTCCTTTGCAGGGAGACCGGGGAGCTGGTCCCCCGCTGGCAGGTATTGCCCTTGATTTCCGCTCCGCCCCCCCCCCGCCCCCCGCCCCGCCCCGGCCCCTCGCTGCCCTCTGCCGCCAGCCTGGTGGACAGGAAATGGTGTCTGGGGTGCCCTTCTGAGCCAGGAGAGCTAAAGCTCCAAGGACTTCCCGGGCTGCCTGTGTGCCTCTCATAAGTGAGTCCAGAGCTCCAGAGAGAGGACCAGAGGCGCTATTTAAATTGCATTTAAACCTGTGTCTACCCGTGGTGCTGCTTGCGTGTAAGTCATGTGTCTATACTACTAAGAGGGCCAAACTGATATTGAAACTCTGAGTCTGGGTTTTGGTTTTCCACCCTGTGGAAGCCGATGGTTCTCTCACAACTATGAAAGCTCTGGTGGGCTCAACAATGACACCAAGGAATCTGCACTTTGGGCCAGCAGCTATGTGCCTCTTTATTAACCCATTTATGCCCAGTGTTCCATTATTGGAACGCTAAGCTTGAGGGAGTTATTTATACCCTACTACTTAAGGTCATCACCAAAGTCAGACGTTTCACACACAAAAAATTGCAACCTCTGGCATAAATGGGTTAAGGACACAATTGGCTTTGGGACTGTAGGGAAAAAAATTAAAGCCAAGAAAATAAAAATATGTTCTTCCTGATTCTTTCTTCTTATGGTTTAAGTTCCTCTGGATTTCTGTGGAGTACTACCTATTTTTTAAAAGAAACTAAAATATAAAGCAAGTACTCAGTGCAGTTTGTTTTGCTAAAAAAGATTGAAAGCTGTGGTCTTCATGGTTGACACACTACATCTTGGAGAATGAAAAGAACATTAGTTACTCAAAATTTTAAATCAAAATTTAAAAATTTGAATTTTGTATTTTGAAAAAATGAATATTATAATTCCAATGTGCAGATAACCATTTGTTTACTAACCTAAAGCAAATAATGTTTTAAAGTTGTTTGGTTATCCGTGGTTAAAAATGTATACATTTGAACAGTGGTGCTATGTTATCATGGATTTAATTAAACCAATTAAATAAATACTAATATATTTTAGAGTAATTACACTCCTCCCCTTTATGAATGTTGCAGTTTTCTTTTGCATAAAATTAATATTCTGTGTATTTAGTAAATGCTAAAATATGTCATTTTCCTCTATAATTGCCTAGAAATCTTTTCCTAGCCTGGGTCATAGGATTCCATATGATAGCAACTATTAAGACAAATGTTTATTTTTAATCACCACATGTACAGACAAATATGTAGCCAAGTTATCCTCTAGAAGGAAAGGAAACGAAAGTATTTTGTTTGGAGAACCTCTGGCAAACCGCATGTCATTTGTCATATCTGATTTATTACCACAGGATCACATTACAGGGGAATTTCAAATCCTATAACAACATCCAAGATCACATACTTTAAGAGGAAGTATGTGGAAGAAGAGGATTTTCACCCACCACTCAGCAGCTGTAGCCATAAAGTATGTTTTTTTAATAGTCATTATTTTTATTAAGAATTTAAGATACTTAGTAACAGTTGCTTGATCCACTTCCAGAAATTAAATTGTTTCACCCAAGCAATGAAAATGAGCCACTTCTCAGTGGAGCCTCATTAATTGTTGTCACTTTTTTGGGTCCTGTGTTATTTTTCACAAGTACTTGAAGAAAAAGCTGGCAAGAGCTCTCCTACCCAGAAATATCAAAATTATGTAATCCAAGAAATTTTTTTTTAACGTATGCTTTAATATTTCTCAGGTTGCATTTCGGGTTATGGTTCTTCCGCACTTTTGTGTCTGGGAATGCACTTGTTCTTTCCTGTCGTGTTCTCCCCAGTCTGAGTTCTGGCTCCTGCAGCCAATGCTACATCCATGTGTGTCCACGTAGGGGTGGTTACGCAGGGCTTTTCCCGACTTCTTATGGGTAGACTCACCATCCTTGAATGTGTGCATACAAGTAGAAATATGCACGACATTGGACGTTGGTTACATATAAGTTTGTTGAAACACAGACTTGATTCCAAGAAAAGACCAAAGCTAACTTTTCTGTAGGTAGAGTAAAAAATAATAATAACAAATGAAGATATTCCATAGAATTATGAAATTGGGCACTAAACTTTTGAAATATCACTTCTTTTCTCTTTAAGTAACTACTTTCCTTCAATAACTATCTGCTGATTTAATTGAGGCGGGTATAACCCCAGACCATAGTTGTCTGAAATGCAGAGAGAATTTTCAATTCATCTTCCTCTCTGTCTCCTCTTGCCGTCCCCCTCTGTCACCTCATCCTTTAGATTGCTTTTACCTTGCTCCTAGAATGACGGCAGAATGCATTGGTAGGCACTGGGCTTTTCCCTGCAGGTGGAGTCCCTGCCTTTGGTCAGTCTGAGCTGGTTCAGTCCACAGCTCCTCAGGTTACGCTGCCAGTTTATATTTTTGGCGACCTGGAATAACTGGTCCTCAGGACACACGCCGTTTATTTCATTTTTAGTTTCTGTGTTGTGCTTATAGCAGTTTCCCAGTTGCTACTGGATTTGCACCAACCATCACATAGTGATAGTGTCGCGCAGCTCAGGAGCGAGTCCTCTCATTTCCTCTCCCCATCTTGTCTCCCGCTCAGCTCCACAAGGAAGCCACTTTGGTCCTTCAACTGACAGATTCTGTCAGGGTCTGAGCCTCATTAATTATTGTTGTCCTTGTATCAGGCAAGGATAATTGCAAATATGAAACCCAAAGAATTAAAAGGGGGACAGCATTAAAAGCCAAATATCATGCTTCTTGATGGCTAGACCTGGGTTTGAAGTATATTCGTTATGACTTGCATCTTGGCATCATTTTAGAAACATGTATTGATGTCCTGTGTGTGTGTGTGTATTTGTGTACACACACATAAAAAAGTACAAGTATCATAGTACAGCTTGATGAATTTCATGAGGTGAACATGCTCATGTAACTTACATCCAGGTCAAGAACCAAAACATAACCAGCAACCAGAATCCTCCTTGTGCCTGCTTCTAGCGCTGCCCCTCACCCTACTCACCCCAACTCCGAAAGTGCCTGCTCTCCTGATTTCTAATAGCTTAGATTAGTTTTGTGTTTTAGCATCTTCCTTACTGGGACATAATAGATCAACCACCTGACCTGTCCCTCCTGAGGTCTGCACTGTGATTTGACTCGCTAGTGCTTGACCACCCCATCGAGTCAGGAAGTGGGTAGGTGCTCCAGCCAAGTGAGGAAAGGGAACATCGGCAGAACTGGGGACAGGCTCTCTAAATGAACCCTGGGGAACAAGATGGCAACATGCCCAGGCCCAGACAGTGCCAAGAAAGAAGTGTGCTGTGATGATATTTTTATATAGTCCATTTTCTGAACTGTCTCTCTTCCTTTTCTTTCTTTTTTTTTCCCTTTGGTTTGTAGACCATCTCAGTTTTTGAGGAACGAGCCCACATCCTTTATATGTCCTTAGAAAAGCTAAAGTTTATCGATGATCCTGAAGTGTATCTCCGAAGATCTGTCCTTATAAACAATTTGATGAAAAGGATCCATGGAGAGATTATCATGCAGAATAACTGGTGCTTCCCTGCCTGCTCTTTCAATGGCACCTCTGCCCAAGAGTGGTTTATGGCTCAAGACTGCCCTTACCGAAAACGACCACGGATGGCCAAAGAGGAATGTGAAAAGTTTCATGCCTGCTGCTTTTACCAAGAATGTGGTGGCCACTACCTAAATTTACCCCTTTCTGTCAATGCTAATGTTGGAAGTGCCTCCACTGCTGCCTCCTCTCCCTGCACCTCTTCCTCCTCCTCCTCCTCCTCTTCCTCTCCCTCTTTGCCTTTACCAAGTTGCTCCCACCAGGTGGATTTTGATGTAGGCAGTGCATCTGTTTACAAGAGTGATGGCCAGATACCTGCCAACGAAATCTTTGTCACTAATGTCAGATCACTTGGCGTTCAGGAAAAGGCCAAATTAAATGATGAGAAAGCAAATAATGACACCAACAGAGATGGTGGCCCCCTCAGCCATGAACCTGTGGGAAATGACCTTGCTTTTGAGTGCAAGGGCCAATTTTACGATTATTTTGAGACCGGATATAATGAAAGAAACAATGTAAATGAATCTTGGAAGAAGTCCTTAAGGAAAAAGGAGGCTTCACCACCAAGTAACAAACTGTGCTGCAGCAAAGGAAGTAAAATATGAGCCATCTTCTCACCGAACTTTGAAGCATGCACAGCATGATCAGTTAGCGCTCATGAATTTTATTTTGAATGGATTTTGTAGTTTTGTACAACTGATAAAATTATGCCATGAACATGCCATGTCGTTTTAATGCCTGGAGAGCGGATTGCATAAAACATCTGTATAGTAGGCAACAACGAGCTTCCTGATAAATGTGGCGATTTTTACCAAGAAAACAGTTGAACTTAATGCTTAAAAGTATATCATAGTTTTCTTACAGAGAAGATCAGTAGATTATATTAGGGGACAACGTGCCCTTGCAATATTTCCATTGCCCCCCAAGGAGCCTGTCACTAGCTAAGAAATTTCAACATGTTTGCCAATTAATTAGGGGGTTACTTGGTAAGCAAATCAATATAACCAGCAAAGTTAACTGCTTCTATATGATACAATATTTTTTTAAAATAAAAGACTGAAGACAGGGAGCTAGATGAAATGGCTTCATGGTGCTGTTAAGTATTTGTACCTAACAGTCTTGTGTGACAGATGAAAATAGGATGTAACATAACGAAACACACCTGTCTAGGGGCGGCAATCAGCAGTCTTACACAGAGAGGGAAGTCCCTGCAAGTTCCTAGCTTGCCTGTGATGGGCGATGAGGCTTTTAGAGAGGTGTTATACAGGGCGAATTTTGGTGCCTTACCTTATCTTAATTTTTGCCAATGTGAAAATTAAGGATAAATCAGAGTTACAGCAGGGATTTAACAAACAGGAGAAAAAAAACAACAACACAGGGTGGATCAATATGGTTTGGAAACTTAACTTTGAACTATTGTGTTCAACTTTTGATTCGACATCTCTATTCTTCCTTTATTTTTGATGCCCAATTGCTTTTGGATTTGGCATTTTTTTCAGTAGGGATGGAGGAAATGAGAAAGCTGTTAGCAAGCAGCACTGGCTGCTCCAGCTTTTCTCTGGCAACTGTCTGTTGCTGGGGTTTGGGTTTTCTGGGTTTTGGGTTGTTGTGTTTTATTTTCTTGTCCAATGAAGTTCACGAACCAGTGGCATGCATTATACTTTTCTCTGTTTTGCATCATTTCACTCGTTTAGATTATAAAAGCATGTGGGTTTTTATGTATGAACTTTGCTGTTGATTAAGAAGCACAATGTTAATAAATGACGTGGTGATCAATAAGGTTTATCTTAAAGAATGTAAAGACTTTAGTTTTTGGAAAGTTATTTTGGAGAAATGGGATTTAATCTATAATCATTACTATGTATTTGGTCTACATGTTCCAAATAATATCTTTAATTTGTACATTTGAAAAGTGTTCAGAGTGGCCCTCCTGCCATCCTTCCTTCCACTCCAGCCAACTCTTCCTGCTAAACTGTATTCCACTTTCCAAGTTTACTAATTGACTTGGGCCTCTTTAAACAATACTTCACAGAAACCAAATGCCAAATGGAGGAAATAAGTGAGCCCTCCCAGTTTCTCCAAGATAAAGCTTTTTTTTTTATTATTGCTATTAATATTAAATATAGGTCTCATTCATACAGTGTATGAGTCGGATCATTTGGACAATTGTCCACAAGGACCAATTTTTAAAACATTTTCTTGCGTCATAGCTAATAGTCTAGTAATGTTTTGTCCTTTATTTTCAATATTTGATAAACATTTGATGTTCAAAACTTAGATAATAGATGCTTGTATATGAATGTGTTGTAATAAAGTGACGTTTTCTTGATATATATTTATTAAAATGATAAAAATTCATTAAGTTTTTTTAAAGTTTAATGGCTATTGGCTATGTTTCTCTTTTCCATTATTCTCTCTCCTTTAAAAAACTCAAAACATCTAGAAACGCTAGTGGATAGTGGCCACACAGGAGTTTTCTAAAAGAGTATTTTAAAATGCCAATCTGAGAGGTGTTTTAGAATGATCCCAGTTTGTAAGTTTAAGTTTCTGTTGATTCAGAAGCACAATGTTAATAGATGCTGTGGTGATAAATAAGGTTATATCTTTAAAAATGTGAAAATTTTCTTTCTGAAGTGTCTCTGAAAAAAAATGTAAAACATGAAGCCGTAAATATTGAATCTTAGCTGACTCCATTATGAAATGTCAAATTGTAAGGATGACCCATATGTAAATGGTTATAATAGCTACAGATTATTCCTAGTAGCATTCTATACAATTCTGTATTAATATTCTTAAAAGCTAATACTTGATTAAGGGGAAAGCTAGTTGAAAGATAATTAATTTGTCAAATATAGCATTCTTATTGCAAGTGTAATATCTCATGGAGATTTAAATATGAATGAAAGGACTTATCCTTCCGCTTTTTAAAAGCCCCCAGCATTACTAGATAGTGTTTTTCTTGAGGGCCAAAACCGTAAAATGACAAAGTTGGTGATTCTCAGCGGCATTCACCTGAGCTGTGAGCGCCTGCACCTGCTCAGTAGAACCCACGAGAATCACTTCTCTGCAGGATAGGTGGTTGGTACCTTTGAATTCAGCAGCATAAAAATCTGTTCTTTTTAGTTGTCAAGTTTTTGTTACCAGGATATTTCTACCATGGCAAAAAAATGTTCACCAAAAAATCATTTGTAAACACCCATCCAAAATACAAAAATTCTCTTGTTAGCAGGTGAGAGTGCCAGGACTTCCTGTGTTCACCTCTTATGTACCCAACATTGTCTTCTATGCATGAGATATTCCATTAGATTTTCCTAGAGTGGCCAGGACACCCTTCATAGTAAGTTAAATCTCTTAACCGGATTTTATAGTTTTATCTTGAGCAACCTGGAAAAGCTAAGACATCCTCCACCCACACTACTGTCTACCCGCCTGGAAGCAGCACCTTCTCTCATTGCTGTGCTCTGCTTTAAGGAAAACCTGATATGACAGAATCAAGACTATTAAAAGATAAATTGAAGGGAAGTCTTCATTTAAGAAAGTGGTCTTGCTCCCCAAGAGTGCCTTTAATTGCTATTCCCCTAGGCATCTGGGTGCGTATCATTAATGAAATCATTAACCTTTGTCTCTGATCCTGCCTTTCTAAAAATGGCAGATTATAGAAGGTGGTCTGGCAAAGAAATTTTCAAGGGGCAAAAGTCTCAACATCATCTTTCCACTCCAAATCCTATTATTCTAAACCTCACTTTCTAGGGGTCCTAGGGACAGGATTGCAGGGACAGGACATGGAGGAAGAGAGAAAAATTCAAAACCAGCAGACGCCACTATCTGGCAATGAATTGAAATTTGGGATAAAACATCTTTGGCATGATCTTTTATTAAGACAACAGAAATTTAGAATATTTCACATGCTACTTTGTTAAACGGTGCAGGAGGTGAATGGAAGTATTTCTTTTTAGAGCTCATAGTTAACTCCATCAAGACATGGCTACCCATCCCTCCAATTATGAACTTGTATTACAGCTCCACTTAGTGACTTCCTTTCTGTGTATCAGGAGGAGAGCAGAGGACAACTTGCAGAAGACATGGTCACTAAGAGACATCAACTTCGAAACAAGTATAAGACAAGGATATAAGGATTCTTCTGTGATGCAGCTAGGCTTTTATATCCTTCTAACAAATTGTGAGCAGGAAACGTTTTTGGAAATAATTAGTTGTTAAATTTCATCTTTCTGACAGCCCCTTAAATTTGAAGTCATTTCATTTGTAGTTAAGTTTACCACATCCCTGCCAATTTTACCAGATCTTTTCAGAGACAAGGATTCAGCATGGCATTAGTAATGATGGTTTAAACTAGATGCAGAACTGTCCCATGAAGGGAAGAATGATACCAGTATTTAAATAATAAAAGAAGAGACAATGTATGGTTTGTAGTGATTCATCTTTAAGATTGCTGTGTTTTGATTCTGTGGTTTAAAATAAATGCGTTAAGGATCTTTTAAGTTACTACAAGATGCCTATGTTGGTTTCTTAGCTATAGTGCCTAAGCAAGGTATATTCTCTTGACATGGGTAAAACGTTTCAGTTGTATGTGCTATAGCTACGTGGCCTGGGGTGAAACAGTTACTAGCTTGGAGATTATTTCCCAGCCCTGGGTACATGCCATATTTTAGCTGTGAGAACTCACTTAGGAAAAGCACTTGCAAAGATGCAAGTTATGAACACTTGAATCTCGTATCCTGCCATAAAGTGCATCAGCAAGTGAGTTTAATAAAACATGCTGTTTAAAATAGTCTGTAATTTCCTGTTTCTGCATTTCCCTTCAGTATCTGTGACAGGCTGAAGAACGATGACTAAACGAAGGGAATTTACACAAGCTAGTCTGGTGGTGTTTGCAAACCATCACCGTGAGCTTCATCTTCTTTGGTAAACAATCCTCTGGTGGGCTGTCTGTGGTTGGTTTTTTTTTCCTTGTTGTTGATACAATTTGTTAATTTTGAAAATGCAAACTACTTATTCATAGTGTGGAAACACCTGTTTTTGACCATAATAAAACTGATAGAAGGTATGGAGATGTATAAGTTGTTCTCATGAAATTTCTTTTTTTTTTTTGAGATGGAGTCTTGCTGTGTCACCCAGGCTGGAGTGCAGTGGTGAATTCTTGGCTCGCTGCAACCTCTGCCTTCTGGGTTCAAGCAAGTCTCCTGCCTCAGCCTCCCAAGTAGCTGGGAGCACAGGTGCCTGCCACCACACCTGGTAATTATTTGTATTTTTAGTAGAGATGAGGTTTCACTATGTTGGCCAGGCTGATCTCAAACTCCTGACCTCGTGATCCCCCTACCTCTGCCTCTCAAAGTGCTGGGAGCTGCACCTGGCCACAGATAGAAATTTCTCATATTTCTCAACCCCTTTGGGGAGGACCTGCCTATGAAAGAACTTGCAGAGATATAAGTTATGATCTTGGTTTCTGCCAAGGTCTCCAGAACAATAGACAAATATCAGAACTTTCGGGGAAAGTACCTTAGGCACCCTACAGTCCTAACCCTACAGTCTCATGCTGCCCAGAGCAGCCTGGTCTTCGGCAGGCATTGCCTCTATCCAGATCTTTCAGTGGAAGCAGCTGAGTCCAGGCATCAAGCATGTGATTCTCCACTGCCTCCTCTGGTCAGCACACACATGAACCCGTGTTTGATGCTTCTAGACACAGTGGTTTTCTTCAGATACCTTCTAAGATGCCTGCAATGAACTAAGCTCAGACGTGGTAAGACCCTGGTGTCTTCTCAATCAAGGGATGAGTAGATCTCTCTGAAATACACTTGGCATAGCACTCAGACATCTATACCATTTTCAAAACTCACAACACCCCTGTGTGCACAATAAGGAAAAGAGAGAATGACAGGCTATGCCAGTGATTTTGGCAAAAGGTTGGGGGGTTGATCTCTGATCGAGTCCAGTGAAGGCAGTCTGAGAAATACGGTGCCCCTGTACACTGTGGAGTGAATCCACTCTCTTTAAGGAAAAGTCTAAAGACTGCAGAGGAAAGAAGACAGACTTTTTTGTTTCTTTGTCAAACCTCTTTAGGAAAAAACATTTCAGGGACTGAAGGATTTTTTTTTAACTTTTTTTGCAGGAAGAGAGAAATGGCTTGTCTGCCTTTTCTGGAACTGGGAGGGGTTTTCCTTGTTTTCCACGTCCTTAGATGCTATGTTTTTCAATAAAACCACCAAACTGTCTTTGTGAATGGGGATAGTCATTAGCTCAAGGAATCTCTCTCCTGTTCAGTTTAGGCACAGAGGTTGTGGGTTTCTCACAAGACCAGAGTACAGCAGAGGGTTAAGAGTAGGGGGTTTGGAGTTAGACTGCCCGGATGAAAATCTCAGCTCTGCCAGGGTAGCTGTGCAACCTTGGCCTCGGCCAACAAGCCACTTTACCGCCTAGTTCCTTGGTTTACTCGTCTGTAGAATAGAGTAGCACACATTATTCACCTCATAAGTTTGTCAGGATGAAAGGTTTTAATATCAGAGAAATGACTCAGTATTGCCTGGGTGTACATTATGGGTTTGCAATGATTGAGCCTCCAAGACGTCCTTGAATGCCCTGCAGGTAGAACCCAACAGTGCCAGATCCTCCTTTTGGTGGAAAGGATTCAGCCTCTTTGGTTCTGTACAGCAAGCTTGAAGTTAAACAGGTATGAAACCTGGGGTCCCAGAGCCATTAGCTATGAAAGTAGTCATTGGTGTCCTTGAGGTATGTTTAGTATTTAAAATACCTTATTGCAAATCATAAAATTTTCTGAAAGTGGTTGCACAGGCCAACCCCACATCAAATTTCCTTACCTTTGGCTGGAATTAAATCAGCTCCAGGCTATCAGAAATGGAGAAGAAACTCTGATAGGGAAAACGAAGCCATTATCCTTAATACATGCGATTTGTTTCTCAGACAGAATCTTTCAGAACATTGGCTATGTGAAAGGAATAAGAGGTGTCCCTTACAAATGGAAAGATTAAAAACCGCTAACCTCTGACTCATCTTCAGGATTTGCCAGAGTTCAAGTTTATTTAGTTACTGTATCGAATGCTTTTCTTAAACTTAGTTTAAGAAAAGAGTTTACTTAGAGAAAGTACAGTATTGATTTAGGGAAAAAAAAGTGGGGACGGGCTGGGTGGCTCATGCCTGCCGGTAATCCCAGCCCCTTGGGAGGCTGAGGTGGATAGATCACTTGAGGTCAAGAGTTCAAGACTGGCCTGGTCAACATGGTAAAACTCCTTGTCCACTAAAAATACAAAAGGTAGCCAGGTGTGGTGGGAGGTGCCTTTAATCCCAGCTATTTGGGAGGCCAAGGCAGGAGAATTGCTTGAACCTGGGAGGCAGAGGTTGCAGTCAGCTGAGATTGAGCCACTACACTCCAGCCTGGATGAGGAAGTGAGACTCCATCTCCAAAAACAAGGGGGTGGGGTGGGGCACGGGAGATAATTTAGACTAAATGCTATTCCTTGTGCTCCTGATAATTTTGGAGACCAAAGCAGAATTTTCTGGATAACCATAACCAAGAACAGGGCCTCTTATAAAAGAACTGAGATACAGTTTCCACTTAAAAGGACAACTAGAGGTTGGTTACCCCTATTTTTTTTTTTTTTTTTTTTGAGACGGAGTCGCTCTTGTTACCCAGGCTGGAGTGCAATGGCGCGATCTCGGCTCACCACAACCTCCGCCTCCTGGGTTCAGGCAATTCTCCTGCCTCAGCCTCCTGAGTAGCTGGGATTACAGGCACGTGCCACCATGCCCAGCTAATTTTTTGTATTTTTAGTAGAGACAGGGTTTCACCATGTTGACCAGGATGGTCTCGATCTCTCGACCTTGTGATCCACCCGCCTCGGCCTCCCAAAGTGCTGGGATTACAAGCTTGAGCCACCGCGCCCGGCCGGTTACCCCTATTTCAAACTCTTATCCCTTCTGTTTTGCCATTAAACTCAGAAAGCAACTGACAATTTCAAAACAGAATTCCATTTACAAAATTACATTCCATCTCTCAATTTTTGAAGAGTTTATATTTTTCCATACATGAGGCTCACTTGCAGTGAGACTCGCTGACGGGTAGGTTCTGAAATGAGAACAGAACTGAACCATATGGCTTGAGAATGAGAAATGGGCACCAGAGTGTAATGAGAGCAAATGCAGTGTTGTATCATGGGGGTCCCAGGACTTCTTTGCAAAAGGCTCCCCACCTATCTGACTGGGCTAGGATCTCATGATTGGCAACAATAGTTGCCATTTGAGCCAGCTGAGAGAGGCAGTGGGAAGCCAGGACACCTCAGCCTGCCCAGGGAGGTGTAGGCTGGCCGTCTCTAAACCTTTGTCTTCTCAGAGTTTGGAAACCCAGCAGCTGGAGTAGATATTTTAATTTTCCAATTAGTAGGATTTTAACCAGTGAGGATGATCAACTATAATTGTCAACCAGCACAATCTTGACCTAGCTGGTTTTAGACAAGATGACTTAATGCACAAGAGACATCTCTATCTGGAGATGATATTGGTCCCTGAAAAGAAAGAACTCTTAAAGAAAACCTGGGACCATTTATCCATGTGGGTGTTTTAAGGGATGAATAAAGAAATATATACTAGGAAGAATCCTGGGATGGATTTGTAAGAATTAGTTGACTTCTAACTTTTATTCTTATTATAGATCCAACAAAGCTTGACTCAATCTTTCTAAAATTTCCTGTTAGGCCAGGCATGATGGATCACACCTTAATCTCAGCACTTTAGGAAGCTGAGGAGGGAGGATCACTTGAACCTGGGAGGTGGAGATTGCAGTGAACTTGCAGTCCCAGCCACTCTGGAGGCTGAGGCACAAGAATCGCTTGAACTCCGGAGGTGGAGATTGCAGTGAGCTGAGACTGCGCCACTGCACTATAGCCTGGGTGACAGAGCAAGACTGTCTCAAAAAAAAAAAAAAAAAAAAAAAAGAAGAAGAAGAGGAAAAGTAATCCTAATTCTTTATTTGCTTAGAGTCAGTCTATTGTATTGATTTCTAGTCAAATGACTGCTGTTTCTTCACTGCAAGATTATAACCAACTTAGTGGTGAGAACTAGATTAGAAGTTAGGAGACAGATTCTTGCCCAAGTCTGCCACCCACTAGCTGTCTAACCATGAACAAGCCCCTTCACTTCTCTGGATCTTGATTTTCCATTTGTCAAATGATGAGCCTGGACTCAAACAATCTAAAAGATTGTTCCTGTCTGGCCCTCTCTTCTGAGTCTAACAATTCCTGATTCTAACAATAGGAATCTTTCTGAATATTTTCACTTGAGTTTTCTGCATGTCACCCTTTCCTTTCCTTCCCCAGAATGCCTTTTTTCTCTCCCAGTGAAACTGAGAAACTGCTTCTGAAAATCTTTCTTTAAGAATACATCTCTGAGTTTTCCTGTCCGGAATGACTGTTTTCTGCATATGGCGGCTAATCTATTGTCTTCTGAAATATGCATTCCTCCAGATAGGCCATGCTCCTCCATCCTCACTGCAGTTCCTCTGCCCCTCCCCCTGGAGTGCTCCCGCCCCGCCTCCGTTAGCCGATTAGCTCCACATACCCGGAGCCAGCCAGGCACAACGCGGCTTCCCCTGGCACACGACTGTCCTCTTCTTCAAGAAACCAGCCTGCCTACACCATGCAGGCAGGAGACCCGCGAAGCCTCTTCTCTCATGCTTATGCGTAATAAAATAACGGACTTTCCCCCTTCTTTTTATGAAGACAGTTCTTGAAGCTGTGACAACTGTTTTTTTTTTTTTGTTTGTTTGTTTGTTTTAAATATCAGCCAAGATTTTGGTCCCATAACCTAATTAGTGTCATTTGGTTGTGGTCCAAGGGTTTCCCCTGCACGAGTTTTAATTTGGGGATCCCCGGAGGCTGCACTCCACATCTGTAGCCGGCCTGTTCTTCCTCTCCCCTTATTTGCTCGAGGTTTATGGGAGGATTAGCTGTGTGGTCTGGGAGGCGGCTGCTCCCCTTTCATCCTCACAGCTCTCGAGCCGCCGAGGAGCCTTTTACTTTTCATCAAGCCCTGGCACCTGGAGGGCGGGCAGCCCGGGCGACTGGAATGAATCAGAGGATGCCCTGCAGGCCCCAGGGGGCGCGGCCCTGCAAGCGTGGGGGAGGGGAGGACGGGGGAAGGCTGCTTATTGGGCAGCTCAGCACCCGGCCAGGCTGGGCCAAGCTGGGACAGCGAGGGGATGGGGAGGGGGGCGGCCGCAGGGTGAGGTGCCCCCCCCTCCCTGCCCCCACTCCCTGGCTGGCGAGGGCTGGCAAGGGCTCCGGGCGCTCATTGTGCAGGCAGCTGGCACCAGCTGGGAAGGGGAATTAGCATAACAAAGAGCCGGAGCGAGCGCGGCGCGGCCCGGCGGGGGCTCTGCCGAGAGCCCGGGGCTCGGAGCGGAGCTGTTAGCGGCTGCAGCGTGCTCGGGCCGTCTGGCCTGAGACCCTCGGAGCCGCGGGGTCCGGTCCCCAGCAGGCGCGCTCTGCCCGGGTTCCGGCCGCAGGACTCGCCGGGAGAATGCAGTGGGTGTGGGTGTGTCCGGGACCGCGTGAATGGGCGTGGGTGGGTGTGTTCGGCTGAGTGTGGGTGCCCGTGAGAGTGTCCGGGCGTGCGTGCAGCCGTGTCCCTGGGCGTGAGAATGCGGGTGTGAAGGGGTCGCCGGCACACGGGTGGGGACCCGCCAGCCCTCTTCCCTCCCTCCCCCCCACCCCAGGAAGGCCTCTTTCTTTCCCGAGACCGCAGTCCTTTTTCAATCACCAGTTTTCAATCCTGACTGCACCTCGGAGCCCCCTTAGGGAGCTTTTACAAAACCCTTAGGCCTGAGCCCTACCCCAGAGGCTCACGAAGAATCGGACTCTGCTGAGGCCCCTAGCGGATGTTTCTTCAAACGTCCGCGTGGATTCCGATCTGCTGCAGGGCTGGGAACCGCCGGGCACGCCACCCCCACCCCCACCATCCCCAGCCCTTGCCGCCGACCCTGGACCCCAGCGAGCACCAAGGAGACCGGGGCCGGCTGTGCCTTGGGTTTAGGGCCTCGAAGCTTATCCTTCGCCTTCCCTGGTTGAGGTCAAGTGCACATTCCCTCGAAACTAACACTGGGTCTTAGGCTTCCGACTGGGCAACTTCACCTCCATTATTGCATCTAAGCCTCACAGCAGCCCCGTGGGAAAAAAGCTGTCGGGAAACGAAGCTCGGTTGAGCGTCACAAAAGGTCACAAAGCTAAATGTTCGGCCCACCGAATTGGAGTCCAGGGCTGCGGGACTGCAAAGTCCACGTTCTTTCAACTGTAACATTGAAAAGTAAAAATTAAACAGCTAAACAACTAAATCAAAAACCACCGCTGCTTTTCAAGTGCTGCCAAGACCTCGAGCTGACCGGGTCCCTGGAAAAACTCTGGGAGGACTGCGGGGGAGGCGGGGACAGGGTGCCGCGGGATCCCCGACTCCAGAAGGCAGATACGGCCTAGACGACGTCGCTAGAAAACGCCGGGGGCATCTTGGGCATCTTCACTGCAGCAACCTTCTGCACTGCCTTCCACCTGGGTCGTCTCCCGCCCCACCCGGGCCCCTCTAGACTCCAGCTCCCCACCCTCTCCCTACAGGAAGGAAATGTGACAGCACAAGCCGTTCGCCGTCACCCAGGAGCTGTCAGCAGCTGCGCAGCCCGGGGCAGGGTGGAGCGGGGCGGGAGAGAGAGCTGCGGTTGGAGACCGGGGGACCCAGGGATCTGGGAACCTGGGAGCTGCACCTCCGCGCTCCGGGCCCCGCGCCTGGGCTTCGCCTAGCTGCACCGCTCCTGCTTGCTCCTAGTGAGAGCCCAGAGTCTCTGAGTCTCCTCGACGGCTTCGCGACAGGAGTCTCTTGCCTCAGCTGCCTGAGCAGCCCTCCCGGAGAGGGAGGAGAGGAGGATGAAATGAGCTCCGGGCTCTGCTAGCCCCAGACTCCCCCATTACCCAGAGGTGTGCATTTCCACGAGTGCAGGCTCCATCCGGAGCCTTAGCATCACCGAGCTTCTGAGGCCATCCAGGCCCACCCACTCTTCTCACAGCCCGGGAGATAAAGGTCCAGGGAGGTGAAGTGACTGGAAGTTTCACAGCCTCCTGACTGCCTGCCCAGCTTTACTCTGGCTGCACGAGACCCTTTAACAGGCAAACCCGTCAGCGCTTACTTACCGGGGACACTTTCTACGGTGAGAACCTCAGTGCCGGGGAAAGGAACAACTATGGGCTTTCAGGCAGCATCTGCCCACAAGGTGCCCTGGACAGAGGGAGAAGTTGCAAACCCTGGGCCCCTAGCCTAAGCACTATCAGTCTGAGTTTCTGCGGCCTGACGGGGCTGGTGGTGGCTGCTGTTATTACCAAGAGTTCAGAATTCTTAGGTTCTAACAACTGTTCATTCTCAATAAATGGTTTCTTAATAATCGTTTTAATTAGCAAAAGGCTGTCTTATTAAAGCTAATTAAAAGCAATTTGGGAAGCTTATTTTCATACAATCATAAAATTAGAGAAACAAGAGGCAGGAGAAATGGGGAAAGTCTCAGCTTTTCTGCAGAGGGGGCAGGGAGCAGCTGGGGAGACCCTGTCTCCAAGCCAGGTGTGCCGAATGCCAGTGCCTAGTGGGTGGACTGGAGCTCCTAGATTTGGGTGTGGCCTCCGGCAGTGCTGGGGACCAACTGCAGGGAGGGATACTCTGTCCACATCCTCCAACTGGAGTCTCAGAGTCACCTGCACTCCTCCTGCTGCTTTCACACAATGAGTCAATTCCCTCCCTCTAGTTATCTTTACATTGAAAAAGAAGGTGCTATCATTGCACCTGACAGCCATAACCTAGATCAACCAGGTGCCTTAGTATCGCCAAGGTCCAGAGGGGCCCAGGCTTCTGAGCACCCAGGCTCACCTACCCTTCTTGCAGCTGGGGAGATAAAGGTCCATGGAGATGAAGTCCACAACCTCAGCCCTGCCCAGAGCTCTCCCTAAATTCCCAAGCGTTTCCTCTCTGTCCATTCTGTAGCTGAGCATCCAAAATCACCAGGCAAACAGGCACTTAACCTCCCAGGTTTGACTTTCAATACCCTCCAGACCTCAGCCCAGGCTACATGCCCAGCCCCACCTTCTGCTCCCTGGGGGGAAACTTCTGCTCCAGCAGCGTCTCTCCTCTCAATGTCCTCTCCTGCTGACCTGCAGCTTTCCACCTCCCAGCCTTCACTCCTGCTTTTCCCTTAACCCGGGATAACCTCTCCATGCCCCCACTTATACAAAGACTAACTTGCCCTCAAGGCCAATCCAAGGTTTACATTTTGTGTGAAGCCTCTCAGGGCTACTACAGGTCTGTTTTGTGACACATAAAATGTAATTTATATCCTTCGTCTCTAGAATTACTTTTCAACCAGAATCATAGTTTTGGGGGAGTTTTGTTGTTGTTGTTGTTGTTGTTTGAAGGCACTATAAAGTAGAAATTAAACATGGGCTTTGGAATCAGAGAGCTTAGTTATAATCCTGGCTTCCTATAACTCTTTGACCTTGATTAAGACTTCTCTAAGCTCTGGTTTCTTCATGAGCAAAATGAGTCTGACAATACCCATACCTAAGTTATTGGGATGGTGTATGTAAGTCACTTTACATAATGCCAAGCACACAATACAAATACCTCTGGGATCCTTGTCTTTGTTGATCTGGAGAATAGTTTAGGGGGACAATTTGTTGATGTATGAACAAGTCCTCCTGAAAAAGAGAGCACCCAGTCAAAGGGATTCTCTGGCTATCTGAACTTCCATCACACTTATCGATAGGTGTTCTAGTGCCTCAGTTCCCACCCCTATTTCTTCTCTCCAGGGCCCCTTCCAAATCCTAGGAAGGGACTCTTCCCTTGGGTCCATGGGATAGTGTTTTATGGGCACATACTTACTGTAAGTGTCTAGTGTCAGAATTCTACACAAGAAAGACAGTGGACAGGAGTTAGATCCTTGCCTTCTTCTTTTAAGTTTCCCGATCTCCATCCTCAGTAGGCCTCCCTATAAATAACCCATTCTGGCAGGAATCTAACAGTTTATAAGGGCTTTCCAGTAAATCCTACCATAACACCAAGAATTCTTGCCTGTCCTTAAAAATGCAGCTTGGTAGGCCGGGCGCAGTGGCTCATGCCTGTAATCCCAGCACTTTAGGAGGCTGAAGCAGGGGGATCACCTGAGGTTGGGAGTTTGAGACCAGCCTGACCAACATGGAGAAAACCCAACTCTATTAAAAATACAAAATTAGCTGGGCGTGGTGGCTCATGCCTATAATCCCAGCTACTCAGGAGGCCAAGGCAGGAGAATCGCTTGAACCTGAGAGATGGAGGTTGCAGTGAGCTGAGATTGTGCTATTGCACTCCAGCCTGGGCAACAAGAGCAGAACGTGATCTCAAAAAAAGGAAAAAAAAAATGCAGCTTGGTGTATAGGTAGATTTTTTGTACAACAGGCCTTGTCCCTCTCCTTGTCTGTTGCTTAGGCCATGGGACAGTGGGTGGCCATGAATCTGCAGGGGCCTCCCCTTCTGTGCACCCCTGAACATCCTCTGGATGAAACAACGACAGCAAAACTGACCTGGGAAGAAGAACAATGAGCCCATGCATGAAATACTCGTGTTCAGCTGCCTGTCTCAAAGCAATTGTTTAAGTAGGGGCTGAGCCAGGCTAATAGCTATTATCACAGGACTTTATGTCTATTATTGTCTCCTCAGTAGAAGGAAGTGCAAATCTATGACATTCTGATTGTGATAAGCAGCACACTTTCACTTATGAGGGGCTGTAATCGAAGCAGAAGTGCCACACGAATTAACTAGCAGTCCCCTGCACATCAAGCACAGAGTATATTTTCTCCATCATAGGTAAGAAAGAGACTTATTTCCCATCCTGGAGCGTTAGTGGCTGTGTCAGCCCCAGCACAGCTTCTGATGGGGCTAGAGCTACACTGACACGTATGATTAAAGCTCCATGTTATATACCACAGTGGCTGCCTTTTCAAGGAGATAGAGGAAACCTCACAGGACCCCTGGGGCAGGACACAACACTGCTCCTCAGAACATTCCTTTTAAAAAAGTTGTCATGAAATCCAATTAACCAGCTGGAAGGCCAGTGTGGGCAGGCCTCCTCGGGGTTAATAAATAATAGAATATGCCCTACATTGGAAGGGGCATCTCTCTTCTCTAAGCTTGCAGGCTGTGACAAGGATTCCCGGCAGAAAGAAACATGTACTACCACCACGTCCTGGTCCCTGAAACTGCAGCGAGTCCAGCAGTAAATGTCCCTTAGACAGATGTCCAGAGTCCTGGGACACCTTCCCCCTCCCCTGCCCCATGATCCACAATCCACAAATTAATCAACACAGCCCCAAGTGTGAGGGAATGAGGGGGCTTGTCTTGAAAGAACAGAGCATTAGAATGGGTTCAGGAGCTTTAGTTCTAGCTCCAGGTCAGTCTCATTCTCAGGCAATCTATTCAGAGGTTCCTTTTCCCAGCTGAACAAGACTAATGGTGGTGAAGACTTCAAGGTGGGCACAGCAAGCCCTCTTTCCCTGGTCCCCTCTCCATGGCCGATCCCCCTGGGGGTAACTCTTTGCTTTTGTTAGACCAGCACTGCTCAATAGAAGTATAATGAGAATCATGAATGTCATTTTCAATTTTCTAGTAGCTGCACTAAAAAAAAAAGTTCACTTAAAAAACAAAACAAAACAGGTGGCCGGGTGCAGTGGCTCATGCCTGTAATCTCAGCACTTTGGGAGGCCAAAGTGGGTGGATCACCTGAAGTCAGGAGTTCAAGACAAGCCTCACCAACATGGAGAAACCCATCTCTACTAAAAATATAAAATTTAGTTGGGCATGGTGGTGCATGCCTGTAATCCCAGCTACTCGGGAGGCTGAGGTAGGAGAATCACTTGAACCCAGGAGGTGGAGGTTGCAGTGAGCTGAGATGGCACCTTTGCACTCCAGCCTGGGCAACAAGAGTGAAACTGTCTCAAAAAAAAACAACAAAAAGCAAAAACAAACAACCAAAAAAACAGGTGACATTAATTTTAATAATAAAGGCTGAGCATGGTGGCTCACCCCTGTAATCCCAGCACTTTGGGAGGCCAAGGCTGGAGAGTCACTTGAGCCCAGGAGTTCAAGACCAGACTGGGCAATATAGGGAGACCTTGTCTCTACTAAAAATTAAAAATTATCCAGGCGTGATGTTGCACGTCTGTAGTTCCATCTACTCAGGGAGACTAAGCAGAGAGGATCACTTGATCCCAGGAGGTCAAAGCTGCAGTGAGCTATGATTGTGCCACTGCACTTCGGCCTGGGCAAGAGAATGAAGCCCTGTCTCAATTTAAAAATTTTTTTGGCCGGGCCCGGTGGCTCAAACCTGTAATCCCAGCACTTTGGGAGGCCGAGACGGGTGGATCACGAGGTCAAGAGATCGAGACCATCCTGGTCAACAAGGTGAAACCCCATCTCTACTAAAAATACAAAAAAATTAGCTGGGCATGGCGGCACGTGCCTGTAATCCCAGCTACTCAGGAGGCTGAGGCAGGAGAATTGCCTGAATCCAGGAGGCGGAGGTTGCGGTGAGCCGAGATTGCGCCATTGGACTCCAGCCTGGGTAACAAGAGCAAAACTCCGTCTCAAAAAAAAAAAAAAAAAAAAAAATTATTTTTTAAAAATTATTTTTAGGCTGGCCACCGCGCCCAGCCTAAATTTTTATTTTTTTATAGAGGCAAGGTCACACTATGTTGCCCAGGTTGGTCTTGAACTCCTAGACTCAAGCAATCATCTCGCCTCAGCCTCCCAAAGTGCTGGGATTACAGGTATGAGCCACCACACCCAGTTCCTTAATTTTTTAAAAATAAAAAAAGTTTTAAATTATAAAACATTTTAATAATATATTTTACTTAACCCAAATATACAGTATATTTGGGTTAAGTAAAATATATTATTAAACATGATTTCCACATGTAATCAATATAAACATTTTGAATGAGATATTTTACATTCTTTTTTGTTTTGTACTAAGTCTGAAATCCGGTGTCTAGTTTACACTGACAACACATATCACTTAGGACAAGACACAGTTCAATGCTCAATAGCCACATATGGCTAGTGGCTACCATATTGGAAAAGTCAAGTCCTGAATCTCCGTGTTCCCTTGTAAGGGGAATCATGTAGCTCTCATCTGGCTCACAACCACATCTCGTCTCTCTGGGCCCTCTGGGCACCATATTTTTGCTTCCTGGGGACCCTCAGCCCATCCCTCTAGTTCAAGCCTTTGGAAGGCCTGGGAAAGGCAATGGAAGCTGCCATCACTCCCAGGAACTGCCCAGTGAAAACTCCCAGGCACCACAGGGTCAACATTTTGGGGTTTGCCGGCTCTGGTCCACACCCTCCAGCATCATCCCCACTGCCCAGGGAGGGTTGTGTGGGGCCATCCTAGAGTGACAGAGCCAAGGACTGGGCAGGCAGGTTGGAGGAGAGGAGGAATGTTCCTGGAGTGGTGAGAGCTTTAGTTAGGAACAGAGCGAGGAACCTTTAATCCTCTCTGTTACCAGAGAGGAACATGTGGGTGGCAAGTAAAGTCTTGTCAGGGAAAATACTGCCAGGAAGGTGAGCCACATGCCCGAGTAATCACCGACTCCACTGCTCTCCTTTGATGTAGCGCCTTGGTGCCATGCAGGCCAGGCCAGGCCTGTGACAGACAGGCCTTTCCTGGGCGACTGTGACTGTGCGTGCGTGCGTGCGTGTGTGTGAGTGTGTGTCCTGGCTCCTTCTCAAGCTGCAGATGCCTGTCTCTGCATGCCCTTAATCTGACAGCATCCCAAGGGGAATAAGTCCTAGGTTCATGTTTTCTGAACCTCGACTTTAGACATGTGGCCTGAGAAATTAGGAGTGTCACGGCGTGGACCACAGGCTGGGACGGCGGATACTGTACTCACCATGCCCGTCTTTCCTCCCTGACTACTCTGGACTACCTTGTGGAATAGCAGTGGATGAATGAGCATGTGCCTGTTCCAGACAGCAGGCAGGCTCAGTCAGCATCCTGAGTAGAAGAGGGCACCGCAGGGAGCAGAAAGTTCCAGTGGAAGTGCTGTTTATGGGCCTGGAACAGTGGAACAAGAGGAAGCCTCAGTGAGGTCCCATGGCAGCGGAGAGAGTCACCTATTTGTAAGAGACAACATTACTGGGGTCCAGTAATGTGTGGTACCAGGAACTCTACCAGCTCTAGCCTGATGTTGTCACCATCCCTCAGGCTTCAGAAAGGGGAAAGGGAGCTGGTTGTTTGATCACTCTTATAAAACGCTTTACAATTTACAAAAAACTTTCACCTCTATTACAGTGTAATTCTCTGAACAATTCTATAGTGTTGACAGGACAGCTATTGTTATCCTTATTGTTATTATTATTTGAGATGGAGTCTTGCTCTGTTGCTAGGCTGGAGTGCAGTGGCATGATCTCTGCTTACTGAAACCTCTGCCTCCCAGGTTCAAGTGATTCCCATGCCTCAGCCTCCCAAGTAGCTGGGATTACAGGTGTGCGCCACTATGCCCGGCTAACTCTTTGTATTTTAGTAGAGACAGGATTTCACCATATTGGTCAGGATGGTCTCGATCTCCTGACCTCGTGATCTGCCTACCTTGGCCTCCCAAAGTGCTGGGATTACCATTATCCTTATTTTATAGGTAAGAAAACTGGCTCAATGAAGGGAAACACTCTTTCAAGGGGCAGAGCCAAGACCAGCAGGCAGGCTTTTTCACAGAGCTCTCCAGAATCATTGCTCAAGCTGACCTTAGAGCAGGGCTCTTATAATTTGGGGGTCATAGATCCCTTTGGGAATCTGATTTGAAAAAAAAAAAGCCTTGAATCTTCTTACTGAATAATGAACTTTAAACAGTCCACAATGCCCTTGAAATTTTACAGAAAATATTGTCTATACAGTTTTTAAGGGGAAGGATTGGGGACGGAGGAAAAAGATCAGATTTTTTTTCTAAGACAGGTCTTCTCTGTTGCCCAGTCAGGAGTGCAGTGGCACTATCTCAGCTCTCTGCAGCCTCTGTTTCCCAGGTTCAAGTGATGCTTCTGCCTCAGTCTCCTGAGTAGCTGGGATCACAGGCACATGCTGCCACACACGGCTAATTTTTATATTTTTAGTAGAGATGGGGTTTTGCCGTGTTGGCCAGGCTGGTCTCAAAGTCCTGACCTCAAGCGGTCCACCCACACTGGCCTTCCAAAGTGCTGGGATTACAGGTGTGTGCCACTGCACCCAGTCAAAGATTCCATTTTTAAGGGAGTCTATGACACCTAAGAGATTAAAAATTTGTAATTTAGACCAACATTTTCATTTGGCAGATGAGGTCAATGAAGCCCAACATTAGCCAGTGATTTGCCCAAGACTGCACTAGCCTCAGAGCAGAGGTGGGACTTGAAATCTGAGTCAGTCTGCCCTTTCACTATACACCAATATAATGAGGTTTACAGATGCCTGAGCTGTTCCTGGCTCCAGCGAGCCCTAGCTTGGGAAACACCAAGCCCCTATATAATGAGATCCAGATGAAGAATGGATGTATCATCCCAGCTCCACAACTGTCCTCCACTCTCTGCGCATCCTTTTACTTTCCAGAAAGAAGCATCCCCTGACCTCCCTACTTCTGAAGAACAGTGTGAGGAAGCAAGGACATGAAATGTGATGGAGCTCCGGAGATGGGCCAGGGAGGGGAGGAAGAGGGAAGAATAGAAGAGAGCAAGTGGATAGTCAGAGCCGGTGGGGCTGGCCACTGAATAGATGGGATGGTTTTGTTTTATGCAGTGGTTTCATCCTCTGGGGATAAATTTCCCCATCTGTCACACTGTAGGTATTGGGTCTCCTCAAACTTTGTCCTTGAATCATCTGAACTGATGAGGGCTCTTCTTTGTAAAACAAAGCAAACATAAAATCCTGAAATCCTCCCCATCTGTTTTAAGCATGAAGGGATTCAGTAAGGATATTGGGAGGACTGAAAAACAGACTTGGGGCTGAGCTTCCAGGATGACTCCCAGAGCCACACTACAGAGATGGCTGCCAGGGGAGCCACGGCCTCCGTCAGGAGCAGGAAGCTGCCAGTTCTAACCCACTATGGGCCTGCTGTGATCTGGTGCCAGCAAAAAGGGAGGATCCCTTCCTGCCATGTCCCTGTCCCTAGGTAACTCTCTTCAGAGACAAAGACTGACTCAGATTGGTGCAAGAGAAATCATTCACCTCCCCTAGCCGCATTGGAAACTAAAAAATAAGGGCGGTTTTCTTTTGTTTTAGTTTTCATTGGAAAGGTAGGATGCAACCTTGAAAAATCATAAAAATATCAAGAGGGTGTTGAAAACATGTGGGCAGCCATGAATACATCTATGACAGTGCCCCGTGGGATGCTGGGGACATCATCCCAAGAGACTTGCTATAACAACTGTATTTTGAGGTCTCTCATTTCAACTTTAATAATTTTTTTTTTTTTTTTTTTTTGAGACAGACTCTCACTCTGTCACCCAGGTTGGAGGGCAGTGGTGTGATCATGGCTCACTACAGCCCGGACCTCCTAGGCTCAAGCGACCCTCCCACCTCAGCCTCCCGAGTAGCTGGGACTACAGGCATGTGCCACCATACCCAACTGATTTTTGAAATTTTTTTATAGAGATGGGGTTTCACCATGTTACTCAGGCTAGCGTCAAACTCCCAGTCTCAAAAGAGACTCCTGCCTCAGCCTCCTAACTTGCTGGGATTACAGGCATGAGCCCCCACACCTTGCCTAATTTCAACAAATTTTTAAAAAATTCATGTGGCTTCTGTATTATATGTGTATATATCTCTTATCATCTATCTAGAAACAGATATATACATCTATTCATATATGCATATGCTATTTATAAGCAAACACTGTATACACACATATATTTTATCTACCATAATAATCACGTTTCTCTAAAACTCAGGTAGAATTGAGGTGTTGAGGAGAATATTTGAAGCTAATCCTTCCATTTCTCATAACCCTCAGCTATACACACACACCCAGGCCCTTAAAGATCTTAGAAGGGAGGGAGGCTGAACGTCCTGGTTTATCTGAAACAGGCATGGTTTATGCTTGTGGACCCAGCATAATGATTAATAACACATCTTCCCTCTCCAAAGTCCCCATTTAAATAATAAATTATACAGTCATCTTATTCCTGGGGCACACCTGACAGTCCCTGGCTTCCGGGATGTGCTGACAGAAACGTCATTGCAACCTGACCCAGCCAGCACTTGGGGAAAACTAGGTGGTCAGCTGACTTGTCTGTATTCTCCTGTTTTGAGAGGTTGGAATTCCAGGCCCTATCTCACCACCCCCAGCCAGTCAAACTGAGACCTCTGGGGACATGGGTTCCAAAGACCTGTCCTCGAAGAATCAAGAATGCATAATCACAGATGCTCACACACATGCTACTATCCTAGCCAAGCCCTGGCCATCTTGCTGCTCAAAACTTCCCTTCTCTAGGAACTATCCCTAGCCCAGATCCACTGTAAATATAGGTCCTTTAGTATATGATGTCCCCACATTGCATAAAACTCGCTGAACCTGCTTACATGACAATTCTGTATGAGTTTGATTACTGTTTCATTTACTAAGTCCTGCCTTTCCCACAAGACCAGGGATTGCAGGGTTAGGGGCTATCTAGTAGGTATCCCCAAGTATAGGATTGAGTTCTTCCCCCATCAAAGGTCTCTAATGGCAGGAGCCTGTCACTCCGATAGGATGGATAGGAGTCCTGCAACCTGGAAGACAACCATTTTATGTTCTTACTTCTGCCCTTGCCTTCAGTGTCCAACCTAGGTTCACGAGAAAGTGTAGGTATGGGTCTTGTTCTCCTGACTACCCCGCACTTGAGCTGGGTGGAGGGGTGAGATTTGTTTCTGAGACTCCCTCTCAAAGCAGTTCTGATTTTTCCAGTCGGCCTGGGCCTCCAGGCTGCAGAGCAGACTCAGACTCATGCTTAATGAAGCGCATTCTCCATCTGTGGTCTGCCCCTCCTGGCAGCTCCAGCTGCCTGAGTCCTGGCTTTGGGGAAAGCAGTAAAGAAGTTCCCTCATCTCAGGCTGCCCCCACTACAGACACACCAGGGGATCCACTCCCTCAGGCCAGCCCCACCCGACCCATGTTAGGCTAATGAGATCCAGACCCCACACCAGAGCTGTCCTGATTGGGTTGACCTATTTAATTAAAACAGCAGCTTCCAAAAACGGAGGTTCTGCTCCAAGGCTCTATCCCTGGCCACAGAGACAGACTCTGGCTGTCTCTGGCCAGCTCGGACTTTGGCACTTCTTCTCAGACCCTGACTTTCTTCCCTCGCTCCCTCCTTCCTTCTCCTCATTTTTCCGACATCTGTGTCCAGAAAGGAAGAAAAACCCTGTTTGGACTGGCCTCCTTCCATCCATCATTTTTTTCCCCCTTTCAAACGTCTTGTCTAAAGCGGAGTCAGTTACATAAACATTCCACCTCTTTCCATAAATTGGCCGCAGTTACTGAACAATAGCGTTACTGTGCAGGGGAAGAGGGAGCCCAAGGCCACACCCCGCAAGTGCTGGTCCCCTAGCCAAATAGAACCAGAGACTCATTCTTTGAAAGAACCAAAGAGGAAATCCAGAATCTTCAGGCGAGACCTTTTCTGTTGTGCTTGGAGTGGTTCCTTTACCAAAGACCCTCTCTGCTCTGCCCTCCTGGCAGCCGTCTTCCATCTCTTAACTCAAGCTGTCTGAACGGATGCCCAATTTCTGCTTTTTCCTTAACTGCCTGACAGCGTGTGTCACTGTGTGTCCCTGTCCTGAGGGCAGAGTGTGTGGATGATGGAGGTGGTGGTGGTGATGTGTGCCTGGGTGTGTGCGTGTGTGTGTGCGCGTGCGTGTGCATGCATGTGTGTCTTTTGGCAAGATTGTTGGAGGCACGCCCTCAAGATTTTGTTGCCTTTTTCTTAAATAGAAACAGTTAGACCTCACTAATTCAGACCAGTTGGAGAAAAGTCCACAGGGGAAGAAAAGTCTGACTTAACAGAACACAGTTCTCTCAGGCTGTCTTACTTCTCCCAAGTGCACCCAGTTACTGGAACTGGACTGACCACATTGGCAGATACTTGCTCCATGAATAGATCCAGACCACTTTTTCCATTATCCTGAATACCCAATTAAATGTGAGGGCCACTCAGGGTGTGAAAATGCTTTTTTTTTTTTCTTAGTAGGTCAGATATTACCATGCCTGGCTAATTTCCAGACAAGGATCATTTTGATTGTAGTGTGAAGAACAAAGCGGAGAGAAGCAGGCTAGCTTTGGGAAGACAGGAAACTACTGAGGGGTGCAGACAGGTTAGGCATGATGCTGGACTGGATCAGGGCGATTGTGAGGATATGGAGAGGCTGTGACATAAATCTCACATACATTTGGCCAGATGCGGTGGCTCAGGCCTGTAGTACCAGCACTTTGGCAGGCCGAGGCACGTGGACTGCTTGAGGCCAGGAGTTCGAGACCTGGCCAACATGGCAAAACCTGGTCTCTACTAAAAATACAAAACTTAGCCGGGTATGGTGGTGTGCACCTGTAATCCCAGCTACTCAGGAGGCTGAGGCAGGAGAATTGCTTGAATCTGGGAGGTGGAGGTTGTAGAGAGTTGAGATCATGCCATTGCACTTCAGCCTGGGCAACAGAGAGAAATCCTGTCTCAATTAAAAAAAAAATAGGGAGAGAGAAACATTTATTGATGAATTTCTTGTGGACCAGTGGGGGAAAAAAAAATCCAGGAGTGCGAGATCAGCCTGGGAAACATAGCAAGACCGTGTGTTTACAAAACATATCTCTACAAAAAGCACCAAAAAATTAGCCAGGCCTAGTGACTTGTGCCTGTGGTCCCAGCTACCTGGGAGGCCTTGATGACAAAGTAAGACCCTGTGTCAAAAAGAAAAAAGAAATGGAACAGAAGCCAGATTGGGTGGACTGAAGAATCAGTTGGAGAAGGGGAGTATAAAAAATGGGTTGGGGAGGATAAAGATGAAACCCCTGACAGGACAGTTCCCTCTTCTCTGTAGCGTGTCCTATTATCAGGCTGCACTAGAAGGGACTGAGGCCCCACTGTGACTGGCAAGGGACCCAAATGAATTTTTGCTGGGCTCCACTCAGCGTTGTTCGGGAGTACCCGAGAACGTGCTGCCTTGTGTAGTTGCAGCCTCCAACCCTTAGTCAATGGCTCTGTCATTTTCTGCACCCCCATGGATTATTTCCTGGATTGTTTCTTCATTGCTGCCAAACTCCATCCTGAGCTTGCAGCCCAGATTCTGGCCACATTGATCTCCTCAAAAGCTATGCCTGAACTCCCCTCCTTCCTTCTATCTACCCATTTCACTATTTGAGGTCCACTTCAAAATTCTTTCGCCATGAAGAAGGACCCCCGCCAGCCCTCATGGCCACCCTTACTCACTGAAGGCTGCACTGAGCTCAGCTCTGTGCCATGCACGGTTCTGGCTGGCCTGTGATGTTTGTGTCTTAATCTTCCATACCACAGGTAACTTATTTGAAAGCGGACCAGGATGGAGATGTCTCCTATGTCTTCACAGTGTCCCTGAGGGAGCTCGATATTGGACTAAGTAAACAGCAGGGGCTCAATATTTGTTGCTTCTGTTGAATACTTGATGCAGAGCCCACCTGTGGCCTCCCACACTCGCTCCAGACGACCTGTCCTGTGAGCCTGTAGCAGTAGCTGAATCCAGGATAGGAATGGGGGCTGCTTTTCTCAAGAATCTGCTTGCAGAGCTCCTAGGGAATAAACAGCAGGAGAGGCCCTCTCTGTATTCAAGAATCTTAGAGTTCTATCTGGGGATAGAGGAAGAGGGATATAGTTCCCTATAAGTGCCCCACATAAGTTAAAGAGAACACACCGGCCCACAGCAGTAGCTGAACAAGTCCATTTAGGTATGGTAAATAAAAGATTCACTGAGGCAGGCTGATCCTCTCTGGTAGAGATTCCTCCAAGTGAAAAAACTTGATGTGGAAAACATAGAAACACTGCTTGTTAGATGTGCCACCTTGCACAAATCACAGAAATTCCTCTGAGCCTCCATTTCCCAACTTTTTTTTAGAAATTGAGTCTCCCTGTGTTACTTCGGCTGGACTACAGTGGTGGATTCACTGCAGCCTGGAACTCCTAGGCTAAAGGGATCCTCTTGCCTCAGCCTCCTGAGTAGCTGGGATTACAGACATGAGCCACCGTGTCCAGCTTCCAAGTTTTCTAATCTTTAAAATGGTAATAATAATACATACCACAGGCTGGATATGGCAACTTACACCTGTAATCCCAGCACTTTGGGAGGCGGAGGAGGGAGGATTGCTTGAACCTAGGAGTTTGAGACCAGCCTGGACAACAAAGCAAGACCCTGTCTGTACAAATAATAATAATAATAGCAGAGAAGAAGAACATGAAAAAAAATCTCATCATCACTGGTCATTGGAGAAATGCAAATCAAAACCACAATGAGATACCATCTCACACCCGTTAGAATGGTGATCATTAAAAGTCAGGAAACAACAGATGCTGGAGAGAATGTGGAGAAATAGGAACGCTTTTACACTGTTAGTGGGAGTGTAAATTAGTCCAACCATTGTGGAAGACAGTGTAGCAATTCCTCAAGGATCTAGAACCAGAAATACCATTTGACCCACAATCCCATTACTGGGTATATACCCAAAGGATTATAAATCATTCTACTATAAAGACACATGTACATGTATGTTTATTGTGGCACTGTCCACAATAGCAAAGACTTGAAACCAATCCAAATGCCCATCAGTGATAGACTGGATAATGAAAATGTGGCACATATACACCATGGAATACTATGCAGCCATGAAAAAGGATGAGTTCATGTCCTTTGCAAGAACATGGATGAAGCTGGAAACCATCATTCTCAGCAAACTAACACAAGAACAGAAAACCAAACACCGCATGTTTTCACTCATAAGTGGGAGTTGATCAATGAGAACACATAGACACAGGGAGGGGAACACCACATGCTAGGGCATGTCAAGGGGTAGGGGGCTAGGGGAGGGATAGAATTAGGAGAAATACCTAATGCAGATAATGAGTTGAATGGTACAGTCAACAACCGTGGCACATGTATACCTAGGTAACAAACCTTCACATTCTGTACATGCACCCCAGAACTTGAAGTATAATTTATAAAAAGAAAAAATAGTAATACCCACCACATAGAATTGTTACGAGAAGTAAATGGGATAACGTAGAGTTGATTCTGTTAGTTGTGACCTCCATATTTGCAAATTTGCCTACTCACTAAAAGTATTTATAACCCCAAAATCAATATTTACAGTGCTCTTGGGGTCATTTACAGGCACGCACAGAGCAGCAGAATTCAAATCATGTTCCCAGCAGAGGTGGGGTAAGGCATGCTTTCCCTTCTTCTTCAGCCCTCATGCTATAAACAAATGTCCTTTTAGCAGTCTATTGAGTGTCATGATTTGGGCTTTTTTTGTGCTTTTTCTTGGTGATTTCACTGTTTAAAATGGTCCCCAAGCATAGTGCTGAGGTGGGGTCTACTGCTCCTAAGCACAAAAAGACTGTGAAGAGCTTTATGGAGAAAAGAAGTGTGTTAGATAAGCTTTGTTCAGGCCGAAATGGTAGTGCTGTTGGCTGTGAGTTCAATGTTAATGAATCAATGATACATACTTCATAGAAACACACATAAAACAAGGCTATGTATTGACTGGTTAATGAAAATGTTCTGACCGGAGGTTTGAGGTTTGCAGTGACTTCGTAGGGCATAAGCACCCTAAGTAATGAGAATGGACGGTATGCAGAAGCGCCTGTATGGTGCATGGTATAGACGAGATGCATTCAGAAGTGCTGACTCCTGATCTTGGGGAGAAG